>NC_032026.1:15719971-16347520 GCF_001865875.1 Lupinus angustifolius | reverse complement strand
ATGATTATGAGTTTGTAATTGAGTCATTCCTAACTGCAGACAAATACAAGTGTTGCATCTTCCTTAGGAACATATTTCCTGCCACAAATTTCATTGATTTTTTTGGACATGTTGAATGTGTACAGGTATCTGCTTTCTACTGTTAACTGATAATTTTTTAGACTGTGGAATCCTAATAACATGGATTATATTAATGGTCAATAGTGTATTTCATGTTTTTTGCCAATAAATATCAAATAATATTCTTCCTTTCAACAGAATGTACAGTGAGCTTATATCAAAAAGTATTGCTGAAGGGGGACCTTTTGCATCTAGAACGTCCTTTGTGAAACTTCTACGGTTAGATTAATTCAAATTATATCGTTGTTGTACTAAGCATATTACTATTGTGAAACCATTTGTGTAAGTGTTTTTCATGATGCAGTTCGGTTAAGAGGGAGACACTTAAACTCATTGAGACATTCTTGGATAAGGCTGAAGATCAGCCACAAATTGGAAAGCAGTTTGTGCCACCAATGTTTGATCCTGTTCTGGGGGATTATGCCAGGAATGTACCTGATGCAAGGGAGTCAGAGGTTTTGTCACTTTTTGCAACAATTGTAAACAAGTAAGTTTGTCTTCATTTCCCCCCGGTTGCCTTTATTTTTATTTAATTGATGTATGGATCTCGACTTCCATATTCTGCATATATATTTCCTTTACTACCTGTTGCCATCCGTAGATGAAAATTAGATTACATTAAAGAGTATCCTAAGTGGTTACTCTCTTTCATATTTGCAGATATAAAGCTACAATGGTTGAAGATGTTCCTCGCATATTCGAAGCTGTTTTCCAGTGCACACTAGAGGTAATTGTGTACGTTATTTGGCTATGGTGTAAATGCTCTAGTTGACCATCATTTTGATAATGCTCCTTATGTTGACTTCTAGCTTTTCCCTCCATTATTCATTTCCTTCTCTCCATGAATATTTTTATTTAACAACAGAACTTTATGACCTTTTTTAAAGAGTTTAGACTAATGTTGTCATTGATTGCAACTTCAGATTTAAATTTACAGGTGGTTTGAGATGCATCATTTAGTAGCTTAGCTTTTGATCATCCTATAAGCGGTGGTCTCAATTTATAAGTTCACCATCATTCTTATAATAAGCCTTAGGCTGATTTCAAGCATTGCTACCCAGTGCTCACTTCCTTTTCTCTTCTATTCTACAGATGATTACAAAGAATTTTGAAGATTACCCAGAACATCGGCTCAAGTTCTTCTCTCTACTACGTGCCATTGCTACTCACTGTTTCCCTGCATTAATCTGCTTATCAAGTGAGGTTGTATTTCTTGCCTCAACTCACCAATATTAGCTTGTTCAGCGTATTTGATGTTTACCAAGTCTATTTTTAAAATTTGTAATCTCTTTAGTCTGTGCCTGATGTTGTTTGTAATTTGTGCCAGCAACTGAAGCTTGTTATGGATTCAATCATATGGGCATTTCGACATACAGAAAGGAATATCGCTGAAACCGGGCTGATCCTCTTGTTGGAGATGCTGAAGAAGTTTGAGGTGTGATTTTTGTATCTTTTGTTTTTAGCTCTTGATCCTTACCTTCAAAAGTTGCTTCTGCATTCTTAGTCTTTTTGCTTGTCATTGTCTATAGGTTTTCTTGTTTTGCTTGAATGAATTTCCGTGTTTATATTAAACAGGTCTCCGAGTTCTGTAATCAGTTTTACCAGTCATACTTTCTGACAATTGAGCGAGAAATATTTGCTGTCTTGACGGATACTTTTCATAAGCCTGGATTTAAATTACACGTCTTGGTGCTTCAGCATTTGTTCTGCCTGGTAGTGTCTGAAGTTAAAACCATGCTTTTATTTTAGTTTTATTAGCTAGTAATAAATTGCTGTAATGAAAGAGTTTCATGTTGTACAGGCAGAAACTGGTGCCATAACACAGCCTCTCTGGGATGTTGCTACAAACTCTTATCCATACCCAAATAATGCAGCATTTGTACATGAGTTCACGGTAAAACTTTTAAGCACTTCATTCCCCAACATGACTGCTGCAGAGGTAATTGGACAGAAACAACTAACATTAAACTCTTTCTGTTGCTGAATAGAGAACTAATATCATGATATTTGCAGGTTACCCAATTTGTTAATGGACTCTTTCAGTCCACAAATGACCTTTCGGCATTTAAAACTCACTTACGAGATTTTCTTGTACAGTCAAAAGAATTTTCAGCTCAGGTGATGCTTCATATAGTACTGTTTCTTTTACCAATATATGGGGAAGTTTGGACTCATGCAGTCATGCCCATAGACTGTTGATCAGTCTGTTTTGTTTTTAGAGTTAAGCTGACGTATATGTTGGTTCAGTAGTTTTCTCATGCTTTTGGGTTTTGCCTAATTTCTTTGCCCTTCTCTGGAATCTCGTGGCTGTTTGGATTTGCTGTTAATTGTTTTCTTCTTTTTCACTAAATGCTTCTTTAAAGAACACTTATATATAGAAAGCAAACTGATATGTTTTCTTATCTGCTGCTCTTGTTTTTCACATAAAACACTGTACTTTGGCTAAACAACCAAAAAAAAAACAAAGGCGTTTTCAAAGCCAAGGAGCAGTTTTCGCTGTTAACACAGTATGAGCTGGCTTGAGGTTTTATTATTCTTGAACGTAATCATGTTTGCATTGCCCGAGGTTTTGTGACTTTATGATTTTGTCAGCAGTTAGATTCCTGACAACAATTTCTGGTTATTTTGCTGTAATGAATTTGTAGTTGGACCATACCTGTATGATGATGTTGGAACTTGTTATATCTTCAGTTTTTCAATGCACATTTCAGCCTCCATTGATGTTAATTGTCCCTTCTCTACTGCAGGATAACAAAGATCTTTATGCTGAAGAGGCTGCAGCTCAGAGAGAGCGAGAGCGACAAAGGATGCTTTCTATACCAGGGCTTATTGCTCCGAGCGAGTTGCAAGACGATATGGTGGACTCGTAGATAGTATGCTAAACAGCATGAGTTCATGTCATTGGTATTTTGATTTGTGTTGTCACTTGTTGGTGCTTGGGTTCAATCAGATACTATATGCATTGATAGCAGATGCCAGCATTTTCTGTAGTTTTTCTGATCTTCACGGAGATCCCATTTTGGGAGTGATTTGACATATGTTTCTGTTTTCTGAGGTTTTGGCTGGCTAGCAATACCACTAGCCTCAATGTTTGGGTGAGTGTAGATTATTTAGTGGCTAATTTGGGATGATTCATCAGGGCAGCTTTCCATATAATCAAAGGATGGATGACTCAATTCCTGGAATTGATGACTTCTTAGGTGTGTGACCTCCTAACCTCTGGTGTTTTGTGCAGAAAAAACCCTTGTTGTTTGATATTTTGTATTTTTTAACTTAATAATTGTAGGATAATTGATGTATCATGATTGCATTTATTTTCATGGTATTAGTGTGTTCCCCTTGACCTAATGAAAAGTAAAACGTTTATTCTACTACCTTATAGCAATCTCTATTCTCTGCCAACTATTCTTCTATACATTGTTGAAAGCAAAAGAGAAATCTCTATTCTCTGACAACTTTCTATTTGGACATCAACTTAGTGGGAATTGTTCAGTACTAATTCAATTGCTCTTTAATGTTGCTAAGAATGCAAGAGAATCAAAAACAAATTTAAGGAAGAGGTTTTATTAATCTAAATATTAAAGGGTTGGGTATAATAATGAGTTATAAAACAAACGTACTTTTCTTTTATTCAATAACATTTGAAGTTATTGGGTGCATTAAAAAAGTTTCATTACCTCATCCAGAATCCATCACTGTTTGTATTGTTAAGAAATAAAATGATTGATCTTTTAAGGATATAATCTGAACAATAACGATAGTAATTGGTTGGAGAGTGATTGCATGAAGCTCTCGTAGCTCAGTTGGTTAGAGCACCCGTTTAGTAAGCGGGAGGTCTTGAGTTCAACTCTCAACGAGAGCATTTCTAATTTCTTTTATTCTTTTATATAATAATATATATATTCTTCTGTCCACTTAATAAATATTGTATACCAAATATAAGTAGAAAATAATATTCCAATCTATTGTAACCACTCATTGAGAGTGATGAACTCTACCATGTTGGTACTTCATCATCATCGATTCCCTTCTAGATTCCGTTGCATGCTTCATCAAATCCCTCTCTCTCCTTCTCTCACTTCTCTTCTCTCCTCCTCCTCCTCCTCCTCCTCCTCCCTCCACGGTGCTGTCTCCTCCGCCATCACTCATGTCGCTCTCACCGCTCTCGCTATTGCTTCCGGTGCTTGTCTTTCCACTAAACTTGATTTCTTATGGCCTAAATTGGATCAACAACCAGGTTATGCTTATTCATTTTCATCCTTCTCATCATTTCTTTTTATACTTCATCATTTCTTAATATATAAATAAATATAATTGCAGGTACTATCATTCAGGATGGAGTAGATGTTACTGGATACCCTATTTTTAATGATGCTAAGGTTTAATGTCTTTCTGCTTCTGGTATCACTTGTATTGTATATTCATGTTTTACATGCTTAAAATACCTTGTGTGTGAAGGCAGGTACACAAAGCTATAGCTTTTGCAAGAAAAGCACATCGCGGCCAAATGCGCAAAACTGGAGACCCTTATTTAACACACTGTATCCATACCGGAAGAATTTTGGCAATGTTGGTTCCGTCAAGTGGTAAACGAGTATGATTCCTCTTTTACTTATATAAAACTTAAACACTTAAAGTCATAAATTTGTTATATGTACTTGAGGATATAGTTATATGTCTAAGCAGGAATCCCTTCATACATTGTGTTTTCTATGTACATGAATTCCAGGGTTGGACAAACATATTTCCATCTAACTGTTCCTTTGTTTGAGATGTTGATACTTTTTGTTTCAGGCTGTTGACACAGTTGTGGCTGGTATTTTACATGATGTGGTTGATGATACTTGCCAAAGTCTGCAGGACATTGAGGAAGAGTTTGGGGATGATGTGGTCAACTTGGTAGCCGGTGTTTCTAGATTGAGTTATATAAATCAGGTATGCATTTTGATCTTGAAGGAAGTGGCACACTATGGTTTGCCTTATTTAGCTAGTTGTTAGATTTCAATTGACTGCGAGAGGATTGCCTAAAGATGTCAGTTTTATATGTTGCTAGAGGCATAAAGCCTTTGTGCCTTCACCTAGCAAATTAATCTTTAGCTTTTGGGTTGTGCTGCTGGTTCTTGACATTGTTTTAGAACAACTTGTACCTAGTTGTCTTCTTGTTGCTCCGTTCTTCATAATTATAGTAAATTTCAGTACAGGGTATAGCAAACTTGTAAACCATTTCCAAGTCTATACCTAATAGCTTAAGCTTTTAAGATGAGAGTTGGTCTTCCACAGTTATTGCATAACTATGATGTAATACCTTCGTAACTTGTTTATTATGTGGTAGATTATAGTGATGGCATTTATTGTGCTGTTTCATCAATTTTCCATACTATATGCTTGTAGCTAAATTATGCTGACAACTCTGGTGAGTATCCACTGTTTTCTTTCACTACCTATTATATAATAAGTAAATTATCTTTGAAGCTGTTACGCAGGCATCGAAGGGTAAACGTGAGCCAGGGCGTCCTTGGCCAAGAAGAGGTATATATAGAATCTGTATTTGACATGTGACAATTACCTACTGAATCTCCTAGGTATACTTTGGTGTTATGCTAGTCATCAGTAACCAAATATAAAGAATCAGATAGCTGCCTTGGTGTGATGTTAGTAATCAGTAACTAAATACAACGAATCAGATAGCTGCCTAATATAGGTTTAAACAACAGAAATCAACATGTGAAATAGAGAATGCATCATATTCTCCTCTTGCCGTATTATGGACAATTGATACCTTTCCTTGCAGAAGCTTGGAGTTGGTTAAATTTCATATAGAATCTGTTTAATCTCATGACACTAATGTTACACAAGCAGTTGATATGATAAATGTTTTGTTTATGTCATTATAATGCACGTTTCGTTGATCAATATAATATTGAAACTATATGCCTTTTGAGATTTGTAAAATATGTAATATATTTGGCAGTGGAGTTAGCAGTGGAGAATTTCCTTATGTGTTACATTCTTAATCTCCTAGGCAAGTAATTTACGAGTGATGCTTCTGGGAATGGTTGATGATCCGCGTGTTGTGCTCATCAAGCTTGCCGACCGTCTTCACAACATGAGAACTATGTATTTGCTCTGATCTTCATTTTTTTGCCTTTATGCCTAATCAATGGCAGTCTTCATTATTTTTCCTTTTCTGTCCTTCACTTCATAACCGTTAATCATTAAAGAAGAAGGAAATAGTATCAAACTCTTATAGGCTTTCTCGGTCTTTAATTGTTATTAGCTGTGAGAGTTTACTTCCTTGGTATAGCATCATCTTTAACCATTAACCTGTAAGATGTGCAGTGTTTTTAACTTTTTAGCTAAACAGTTTAGAATTTTAGGTATGTTGCATAGGCCATTTCATTGTTTGATAATCTCTGTTTTGCAGTCATGCTCTTCCATTGCAAAAGGCTCAAGCTGTTGCAGAGGAGACCTTAATTATTTGGTGTTCTCTTGCTTCAAGATTGGGTCTATGGGCATTGCAAGCTGAACTGGAAGATCTATGCTTTGCTGTTCTTCAGGTCTTCAAATAATTTTTATTTTTTTTGCTTTGAGAGTAATCAATTATATTGATGCAATGATGTGAGAAATTAAGAAACATAGAACTGACAGACACATATATTAACTGTATAGGCCTCCAATCCATTTGCATATAATTTGAACTCTGAAGGCCTCCAATCGATTACCATGAAAGTTGATGATCATAAGAAGTTACAGTATTATATTCCTGCTTCTGGTTATAAACAGATAGAATTAGTACAATCATGAGGACATGGCCTTGGCATTATTACAATTTATTGGCACTTATACATCTATGTTTGTATTTGTATTACCAGCCTCAAGTATTTCAAAAGATGCGAGCTGATTTGGCCTCCATGTGGAGCCCTACTTGCAGAACAGAAAACCCTAGAAGATCCTCTGTAAAAGGAAGCTTGATACCTTTGGACGAGAACGGTTCAACTTCTTCCTGCAATGAATCCTTGACATTCAATGAGGATGTCTCAAGTATGAAGGTAAGGATTTTGAGTGCAAAGTTTCAGCCTACTTGTTGTATGTATGGTCCCAACTTCTGAGATTTGACTGAATGTTGTGTTATGCTTTCCTTTGTTGGTTGTTTTCCGGCTTATGCTGATATGTATTGCAACTCTCATTACTCATTCCAAAATGCTTCTTTTGAGCCTGAGTATATGATATCATGGAGGTTTCTATATATAGTATTTTTGTCTTGTTTTCACATGAAGTTGAGAATATGATGAGCCAAATGCTTTAAGCGAGACATGGAGTGGTGTTACTTTTACTTGCTCTTATTATCCCTTACAAAACTCATAAAAGATTGAATAAATTTTAAGTTAGAAGGCTGGTCAATTTAATTCCTTATGATTAGCCACATTTGATTCCAAGTATTTTATGGTTGCATACAATTTACAAAAGATAAATTTAGGTGACTATCTGAACTCTGAAGTGACTCTTGATAACCTTTTTTGACGATGTCTGACTTCATGATTTATAGTTGGTAAGTAATCACCGAGGCAATATCTCATCTTCGTTGCCTCACCATGTCCAGAGGAAGGGTTAGAACTTAGAACTGAATTTTCTTTCTAATTACATCACTCATGTCCAGGGGAAGGGAGAGAACTGTTTTTTCTTCTAATTACATCTCTATAATTTATTTACTGTCAGGATCTTTTGGAAGCTGTGGTCCCATTTGATATATTGTTGGATCGGAGAAAACGGGCTAACTTTCTCAGTGGTATTGGGAATAATCTGGAGACATGCATGAAACCAAAAGTTGTTCAGGATGCTGGGTTGGCTTTGGCATCATTGGTAGTTTGCGAGGAAGCACTAGAGCGAGAATTGATTATATCAGCTTCGTATGTTCTTCCTGTCCATTATCATTTGCTGCCCTTACATTCTGTAGTTGTGGACACGAGCATGTTTTTCTTTATGTTTCTGTTCGATGAAGCATAGTATATATGTTTACTGCTATGATAAAATCAATGTCATTGTTTTTAAAAGTTTTTTTAATATTTTCAGTTATGTTCCGGGGATGGAGGTCACATTATCAAGCAGATTAAAAAGCATGTATAGCTTATATAGTAAGGTATAGGAAAATTCATGTCTTGACTTTTGAAATAAGAATGTGCATCCATGATCACTGTTTTAGCAATGTGTCATTATTTGGAGAGATTGTAGGTTATCCAGGTAAAGTAGTTCAATAAAGCATAATGCAGATGAATAATGCATGGATCATCTTTGGAAAGTTTAAGAAATCCAGTAGATAAAAAGAAAATTTACGTAAAAGTTGCATGGTTCCCCTTAATCTTTTTGTGGTTTCAAATTTGTGGCAGACTAATTTAATCACACCAACCACTTCTTTGCTGTGCAAGCAAGAAGTAGCGGGCAGTGCTCATTCATGGTACCCCAAAAAAAAACAGTACCTATCATTCTTCTATTGTGCTGGTGAATATGACCAAAAAATCGAATTACATCCTTTTTGGCACAGATTCTGCCTCAAATAATGCATTTTCCCATATCATCTACTTTTAGAATATTCCATCCCAAGTCTTGACTAACAATGCAAAATGCTAAGCGAAAGCAAAATAGGGGTTTTAATGCTCCTTTCGTTTTTATTACATTCTTCTTCATTCATCTTTATTAGAAGTGTGCATTAGTTTATAATGCATGTGTATTGAGAGTGTGCATTAGTTATTAATGCACATGCTTCTCTCCCTTTGTAGTTCATTCTGTTGGGCTTTTAGTTGAGTTTGTTAAGGCCCACATGCATTGTATTTTCTCTTTATTAAGGATCCAGATCCTTCTTGTAAATCATCAATTGAGAAATATCAAGAGTTACGTTTTCTCTCTTTATCTCTAATACTTCCAGATTCTTCTTTCTCTCTTTCTCTCTTTCTCTCTTATAATCTTAAGAACATAATTTTATGCATCTTACTAGCTTTATTTTTCCATTAAGCAATGTTAGCACTAGTGATCTTAAATTCTTGCTCGCTAATTATGTAGAGATCCCTTTGTATCAATTCATTTAGTGGTCAAAGTCATGATTGTATGTTGTACAGATGAAGCGAAAGGATATAAGCATTGATAAAGTATATGATGCACGTGCATTAAGAGTAGTTGTAGGAGACAAGAATGGAACATTACATGGACCTGCTGTTCAGGGTTGCTATAGTCTTCTCGACATTGTACACAGGTAGATAAAGGTCAAATTTCAGTCTTCTTTCAATCATATAGCCTAAACATTTGTATGAGGATACCTAGCTATAACTTTACATTGGCAATGCTTATCTTGTTCTTGACTAGAAAAATAACCTTTTCTGCAGTCCTATGTATTTGTAGTTTTATCCCTATTAAATAACAAAGAAATTCATCAAAGAAGAAAGAGAAAGGAGTACAGGAGCAGGAGGAAACAAAGAAAAAAATCACATCAATTGAAAATGTCCTTTTATCTTTTCCGTTCATTTTTTCTTCAGTTATTTTTTACTGTCTCTGTGGTGGGTATAAACTTAAGTTCTCATTGTCTTTTTTTCTTAAAGAGTGGTAGATTAGACCTATAATCATAAACATATTCTTTACTTCTTTAGCTTTGCCTAGATAATGATTCCTAATTCTTAGGTATGTTTTACTTGTATACAGGCTTTGGACTCCCATTGATGGTGAATTTGATGACTACATCATCAATCCAAAGCCTAGTGGCTATCAGGTTAGGCTTTCCTGTTCATATTTTAATGAATAAAATTAAGAGGATCATCTTGTTCTTCTGAGCCTAATAACCTACTCACAGACTGTTAATCTATTAAAATTTCAGTCCTTGCATACTGCTGTACAAGGTCCTTGCAACTCTCCTTTAGAAGTACAAATAAGAACACAGGTGCCAAATTAGTTCACACATTGCTGAGGTTACTTGTTTATATTTTATCTCTTGATCTTTTCAATTATCATTCTTTTGCTTGCTAGAGGATGCATGAGTACGCTGAACATGGACTTGCTGCACACTGGCTTTATAAGGAAACTGGTAATCCTTTTTCATCTGTAGACAGCATGGATGAACCTGAAACAGAAGAATCCTCTTATTTCTCCAGAGATATAGAAAAGGGGAATTCTTCAGATATTTTATTAAGTAAATACAAGTCATTGAAGGTTGGACATCCAGTCCTCAGAGTAGAAGGAAGTCACTTACTTCCAGCTGTTATCATCAGGTATGTAACACATTCATGTTTTATAGAGTTTGTGTTATAAGGCTATCAATATTGGTTGTATCTCATGCAAATATTGTCACTACTTTTCAGCATAGAAAAGGATGAAAGAGAATTGCTAGTTGCTGTCAGCTTTGGGCTAGCAGATTCTGAAGCCGTAGCTGATAGAAGATCTTTCCAGATTAAGCGTTGGGAAGCTTATGCACGACTATACAAAAAGGTTTACTGCTTAACATATATTGATGTATGATTTGAGTATAAATGGCTTGTGATTCGTGGTGTGTAGAATGGGTATGAATTGACTGGTTACGCTTACTACGAAAACAATGCTTGGGTTGATCACTGTATGGTAGCTAAGCTTAACAACTAGCATACTATAACCACTGTTACATCTCCCTCTCTGCCTGCCCCTGCTCTCTGTTGTTGTCATTTTTTCTTTGTATTTTATTTTAAATTACTTGATCAGGTTGCTCACTGTTGGCCTTATTCAGGTGTCTGATGAATGGTGGTTTGAACCAGGACATGGGGATTGGTTTACTTGTCTAGAGAAATACACACTATGTCGAGATGGCATGTATCATAAGGTATGTTTCTCTGAACAGTTGAGAATATAACTTGATATATATTTCCAGGTTAGTGTTCATTCATTGTGTTTATCAGCAATGTGGAGACAATGAAATACATAAAGCTGGAAATATTTTCTTCTTTAGATAGCATGTTGTTCCTGTGCAGACTAAATGTATTCTAGTTCTTAATGATCAACATTGTATTAGGAATTTGTGCATTGTGTAGTTATTTTTATACAGAAATTATATAAATTTGGACAGTCTTATGCTGAGTCAAATATTGAAGGCTTAATATTGACTACAATTAATCTAGGAAATTAGTAAACTGTGTACGTGAACGCATTCTCTTATATGGTTGAGCAAATAATATATAAGCATTGGGAACATCAGTTTATAATGTCCTCTGACTGTGAAGAAAAATCAGATTTCAATCACATGAAGAGTGGTCATTTTACAATTAAAAGTTACCTTCCTGTACTTTAATAAGATGTGTGTTACTTTGTGTATCTATATTCTTTCAGTTTTGGAAATTCTCATCATTTATGCCACCTTTTGATGTGATTGTAAATTATCCGAACGCTTTGCTGAAGAACTTTCCTTAGATCTTACTCTGAATGGGATAGCAACCCATGTGAGATTCTAATTTCTTACTGTTCTTAGTCTGCTCTATAGCCGCACTTTGCGCACGTATAGATTCCCTTGTATCCTTTTGTCCCTCTGGCACCTTAATAAATTAAATATTTTTGCCGATAAGAAAAAGAAGAACTTCGTATAATTATTTGCTTCAATTGCAGCAAGACCAATTTGGGCGCCTACTGCCAACATTCATCCAGGTTATCAATTTCACTGAGCAAGAAGAAACTGAATATTGCGCTGTAGTGTCTGCTGTGTTTGAGGGAAGGCAAGTGGATTGTATTACATCACGATCAAAATTTGATTTTGTTGCATCAACTTCTGAGGAAGCTGGCATCAATAACAAGGTTTTTCAGCAACTAACTTGCTTCTGAATGAAATTTGTGTATGAAATTGCTTGTCATCGTTTACTTCTGTTTCTTCTCTTAACAAAAATCATTTCCAAATCTTAAATTATTCAAATAATATGTGATAGCTATGCTATTTTTTCCTTTATTCATTGCTATGCAACTATCCGTGGTTTCTCCATGAGAGTTGACCCACTAATGTCAAATTTGCTCTGCCCAGATTTCAATTCTCTCATTTGAACTTTTCACATGACCATGTTAATAGAAAGATAGGTACTAAGGCAAAACTAATGAACTTGTTCACATGAGAGAATCCGTCAGCAAAATCTATATTTTGTCTCAGATTATTATTTATATTTTGTAATGTTAAAATTTTAAGGCCATTAATTAAGATGGTACAAATCAATGTCTAACCTGCATAGTTGGCCTAAATACAGATATGAAAGTATTAAGTTTGTCTGCCACCATGCAAATTGAAAGCTGATACCCTTCTATATATTCTAGTTGACTGTAAATATTCATCTTTTAGGTGCAACTTTTGAGAACAATGCTTTCCTGGGAGGAGCAATTGCGATCTGAAGTAAGTATCGATGAAACAAAGCATGATGCAAAGCTTTATGATCTTCCTGGCTCTGTAAACCTTAGAGAAGTGGTAATTATATGTTGGCCTCATGGTGATATTATGAGGTTAAAAGCCGGTAGCACCGCTGCTGATGCTGCTCACAGAGTTGGTTTGGAGGGAAAGCTGGTTTTGATTAACGGCCAGTTAGTACTGCCCCATACCAAGCTCAGAGATGGTGATGTTCTTGAAGTAAGGATCTAAGTCATTCATTCTCAACATTATTGTTAAAAAAATTGTAAATATTTTTTTATGGGTTCTTTGTAATTAAAGTAGGTGGGGGCAGAAATAGGCAGATTTTCTTGTTTGTTGGGGGGATTTGGTAAAGTAGAAAATGTTCCTTTAAACAAATTTTAAATTTGGTGGCTTTAAACTTAATACCATGGATATGTTGTATAACCACATCTGCCATCATATAAGTACTCTTGTGTTTATTTTGGTTAGAAAAATGATGCTCCCACGCCTCCTTTTGGTGCTGTGGGGAGAAGAGAGATAGGAGAAGAAGGGAGAGAAATGATTTGAAAAGAAGAAAGAGATAGAAAGAAAAAAAAAGCTGTAAATGAGGGTAATAGATTTTTGTTGTGTCAGAAATAAGCGATTGAGAGTGGGCTACTAATGAGTGGCTTAACTAGTTTACTCATATGAGTTCACTTTTGTACCAACTCAGCTACTATCTAATTCCAATTCTATTTTTCACTTGTTTTCTTAATGTGTTTTTTTAATTAAGAGTATCTTTCACCCTACGAGATGTGTGGTTACTCCACATGATAGAACTCTTAACCTTTTGGTTCATATGAGAATCAAGTGGGACCTTGTACTAACCACTAGATCAATGTCATATTGGTTTGTTAATGTGATATGAGGCAACATTAATATGCTCAAATGATAACTTGACAATCCAAGTGGTAATTTTGGAAAATTAAGAATGTAACAAAATTGGGACTCTGGAAGTACACCTGATGCATAACATCAGTTTCTCATGACAGAAATGGACCTAAATTCTGGAATATAATAATACACACAGTCAATGGAAATCGAATTATCCTAAGAGTTGCACAATAATTTCCCCCCTTTTTAATTCTTTAACCATTACACTTAGCAAAAGTGTATTACACTATTATTTGGTCTCATTACATTTGCATTATACTTTCTGTATTCAAGTTCGTCATAGCTATAATATGTTGCCGAATTGTTTGATGTAATAAACAAGTTTGCTTCATATCTCAACTTAAATTGTGTAGCACATAGTCATACATGGATCCTACATTTTTTCTTCATCTTATCATTTCTCATGGTCAAGATTTTATTATACAAAATTGAAGTCTCATTGCAGTCCTTAATAAATTGTTTTGCTTCTCAGCTTCATGGCTTACCCAAAAGAGAGGACAATCCCAATAACACTAGTAGAACATAAAAAAGATTTGAGATACCACAAGTGAAATTGATCTATCAAATTTAGATAAAAAAAACTGATAGAAAGTTCTATTAAAATCATAACTAAAATCATCAAAATTTGGGACTGGGGAAAGTAAATAGGGACACAAACCAAGGTTTGGAAGTCCCAACAAAAATAGAACCCCAAAATAACTTGGAGAATGTACCACACATCCTCAGTGGTAACATTGCTATAATCTGCTGCTACAAATTTTCAGCAATCATTTCGAGTTTCATCAGCTATCATCTTGTTAACTGGTAGAGCTTGCAATGCAGTTCTTTTGCTATTGATTTCCTGCACACAAGTTGACAGCAAAGAATGTTACTAAATTACAGTTAACAGAAAGCTGCAACTGGGAGTAAAAGAAATTCAGCCTCACCTTTTCAACATTATTATTCTTGCTGTATGATTTTCCATCGAGCTTTAAGTTCTTCAGCATCTTCCTGAGCTGCCCCATACTCATATCTTCTAGTGAGTTTTCCTTCATAGTATAAAATTTATTCTTATCTTCCTCCTTCATGTGTTCATCTGCAATGTCCTTTGGTTCTGTTTGAGCTAGAGAATATGATTCTGCCTTTAATTGATCAGCAGCAAATGATTGAATTGGAATGTCATCAGTCTTCAGCTCATAAATTGGAGCAACTGCCATAGTTGAAAAACTGACTTCATCTGTGTTATGCTTCATAATCTCCACTGAGATACTAGACTCGGGTTTCGGGATGACAATTTCTTCAGGATTAACATCACCATCAACCAGTGTGTTGATAGCCTCCATTGAAGCATCATCAGGCACCTCCACAGTTAAAGCAGCAACATCATGATCAGTAATAACCTCCATACAAGCAACTTCAGATACCACACCAGAATCATTGCCACCTTGGTTATCAGTAACCTCCATCGAAGCATTATCAGGTAACTCGGCATAAGAGTTAAAAGCAAGAGTATCTCGATTGGTAATCTCCTTAGATGCATCGTCCGATGCCTCAACAGGTGTGTCTCCGATACATCTCTTATGTTCTGGTTCAGTATAATCACATGAATTCTGGGGTTCAGCTAACAATTTGGTTTCTACATAGTGATGAAAATGAAAAATAGCACTTCAGTAAAGCTGAATTAACCACAATTTGTACAAGAAATAATTGTTAAATGAAAGAAAAACATACCTGTTCCATTGTCCTCGTGTACTTTCTTAACTTCAATTGAATCATTACGTGTCTTAGAACTTTCTTCCAATTTCAAATTTGAATCATGTTGTTCAGCCTCCACTGACTCTTGTGTTTGTTGATAAACATCATCAAACTTCACAGATTCTACTAAGTCTCCAGAGTCCATTAAGCTCATCTTTGATAAGTTCTTCTCCAAAAATCTCGCCGATCTCCTCGTGTTGTATGGTCTTGTCATAGTAGTTGGAGCTGCAGGAGTTTTAAGCACATAATCAACTGGCTTTTCATCACCTTCCTTCTTCTTTCGGTGCGTAGAAATTGAACGCATAGCCGAAGTAGCTACCGCTATATTCACATCTTTCCTTCGAGTTGAGGTTCTAGAATGATGGATGTTCGGGGTTTCAATCACCTTTTCCTCTTGATAATGACTGAGATCACCTTCCACTGGATTCAAAATTTCATCCAATCCTTCAACCTACAACATATGAAAGAATATATTAATTACAGCCTAAAGACATATTTGAATAAACAATCTGATTAAAGGAATCATTTTTACAAAAAGCTAAAAAGAGTTTAATTTCATAAGCTTCTCAAAGCTTACTGAAATAAGCTAAAAATAGCTCATGGGCTATTTTCATAAACTACACTCCCAACCCCAATTGCTGAAATAGAGCCAAAAAGCTAAAAAAAAGCTTTTTTCGTGGGATCTCTAATAAGTTTATTGAAATAAGCTAAAAACAACTTATTTTCATTAACTATTTGCATAAACTTATTTACATTAAGCTACAATTGACACAGAATGAATTAAAGAGATCGCAGATTTTGTTTTAAAATTGTAATAAGACCCCTAAAAGGTAAATATGAATATGAAGATGAGAAAAGAAGAATACTTGGGGAAGAGAAGAGAGAGATTGAGCCATGGCAAGGTTGGTTTGGTTTGCAGGGATTTTGTTCTTCTTCGAGAGAAACTGAAGATCCTTCCTTGAGAGACTGAAGAAATCCATTGATTCAACAAACAATGTGAGTTACTGTAATAATGAGATTGAAGGTAATGACTTATTTATAGAACCCTAATTTCAAAAAATGTGACCGTTGGAGCCTCCCTTTCAATTTTGAATTTTGATCTTCCATTACCTAACCATATTGGATTAATAATTAATTAATCTGGCTAAATTATCTTCATATGATTATTTATGGAAACCTTTTAAAGGATTTTTTTATCGTCTTTTTTGATTGTGTTATGAAGTGTGTTAAGATCAAACTTGAATAAATACTGAGTAAGAAAACAAATATTGAAAAATTAAGTCAAACAATTCTTCATATACCTAAAGAGTAATGATATTCTCATGTAAAATCCTAACAGTCAATTTATATTTTGTTTATAATGGAAGTCTCACTTTCTTTTCTAAGTTATAACACATGTTACATTTTTAGTAGCCTAAGTCATTTTTCTATCTAAAGATATCATTTTTTAATGTAAAAATTCTCATTTTTCTAATTACTATTGAAATCCTCTTAGATAATTATTAGTAAACTTTACAACAATTGGCAATGTATATGGGTGTCTAATATGATCTATAATGAGATGTATCCTTTGTAGAACGTGGGATAAGGATTATATGTTTCTATTCATGTCCCACTTGATGTCTCAAGTCAATGAGAAAGCTTCATTCATTTAAAAAGAAAAATTATGAAAAACAAAAATTAATATTTTAATATTATTTTATAAAATTTAATTGGTTCAAGACATAAGTACAGAAAAATTATGAATTGTTCATAGAGAACATGTCCCAAAACATTATGAATAGTATCAGATAATAATGCTTCATCCTCAGATCTACCTTATTCATTTATCAAGTTAAAGGATGGAGTGGGGCCTACACTTGTTCATCCCTAAAATGCTAAAAACGAATTGAAGAACACTTCTCTTTGGCTGTAACATTATTCATCTCAAATATAATAAAACAATGTACAATAATGTAACCTATGAATTTCTCTCCACACCATGATTCAACAAAGCTGCTTTTAATGGTGGCCTATTAATCTTCTCAAGTAATCTACTAAACACTAATTTAACTGGTATGCAAGCTACAGTAGTGAGCCCCGAGACCTCTGGTTTAATCAACCTATCTGTCTGATAAAAACTGCTATCAAGTGATGGTTTTTTACTAAGATTTTGTTCAATCGATAAAGAGGACAGAGTTCGAGTTTTCTGGCTAGATGACAAGCTCGCATTCTTTGGCAACCTTTTCAAGGGCTTCTTGTCAATTGATAGAGCGGGACTGCTGAGGCTACTCTTCCTTGAAAGGCTTGCATTATGACTGGAACTCCCAGAATTTAATTTCTTGTATCCAAGTTTTCTTTCTTCAACTAAAGAAAAATCTGCATCAGCTTCAGCACCATTTGATGACGATATATGGGGACGGGGAACACGAAAGTTTGCTGTTCTCCTTGCAGTCCTCCAAGCTGGTGGAAGCACATTACTTCCCTCAAAGTCATTCCCATCATAGTGGAAGTCATCAATTGCAGTATATAGAATATCGGATGAACAATCCTTGATGGCCTCAATTTGGATTGGGTGTCCTATTATTGCCTTTCCATCTAACTTACTCATGAGAGAAACAATGGGAACGGGCTCTTTTCGATAGCTTGCTTGAACTTTTAAGTCTACATCTACAAGCATTGACTTCATCCTCACATCGAAATGATAACGATCACCATATACCGGAGCAAATCCTTTAATATCCCAATATCCTCTCAGAGGAGGCTGATCCTCCCAAGGCCAATCATCCCAATCAACACCATGGTGAATTTTAATTTGCCTTTTTGATAGTGCTCTAGAAGTTAGGTATTCATCTTCCAATCCGAGCATTTGGTCGTTGTCCTCAAAATCATTGGGGCTCAAATGGCTTCTTTGTCCTTCAACATCTGCTCCTAAAACACCTATCCCATAAGGAGAACCGACAGACCTCTTTAGATTACGATTATTTCTTTTTCCTTTTAATTGCCATTTGGATACAGCTTCATTACATCTAATAGGTTCACGAGGATAAAGGTGAGGCATGTCACCAGAAATTGCCAACTCATCATGCTCGTCACTGCTAGTGCTTTCGTCATCATCATCATCCTGGCCAGTTTCTGCAGTTTCAGTAAACATCAGAAGAGACAAAAAAACATTGATGTGGCATAGAGCAAAAACTATAAGCCTGACACAAAAGTTAACAAATGGTTCAAAACAAAGAGACTCAATGGAAGTATAAGAATAATCTCACCCCATAATGTAAGGCATTCTAATATGAGGCGGTAGGAATAAATAAGCACCATAAAGATTCAAAATTGATTCACAAATACAAAATCCTAATCATATAGTCGCTGAAATTCTGACAAGTGTACATCACAATTCACAAGTTACTCATATGGCGGTGCACAGGTGATGCTACAATATTACAAAACACATAATATCATGCAACAATCCTCAAATATGATCAAGCAAACAATCATGCAACAAGGGAAAAAAATTATTACCGCCATGACAAATATGACCAAGTTTTATAGAAGTAAACTTCCTCAAATAACCTATATTTGCAGAATGTAGATCATGGAGATCAAAAATCCTAAGTAGCCAATTCCAGATCCCAAACCATCCATGCCGACCCCATAAACAGCATAGTGTACAGCGAGATGGCCCAGATAGGGATATTTAGGAAAACAAAATAGGCAATTCATACTAAACGCATGAAATATAGCGGGATGGCCGGGCTAGGGATGTTTTTATTTTTCCCTTTCAAGTGGGGGCATGAAATAAGGATAGCACAGAATAAGGTAGAATGTAAACCTGAAAATATACCCATTTGTTCATCCTTGTCCAGTTCTGACTCAGAAAAACCAGTTTTGGAATCATTAGAAACTGTTTCAGAAGAATCAGATTCAACATCATCCATAAAAGCCGATTCACTCTCGTCAGCCAAAGAACTGCGATAAGGATACTCCCCTCTAAGTAGGGAAGATGACATCTCAACATGGGCTATAGTCTCTTTGTAATCCAGAGAATCACAGGACTCTGCTGGTGCATATGCACATCTGCTTCTCTTTGCTCGGCAAGCTACGTCTATCTGCAGTGCTCCTGAAAACAGACCCAGAGTCAGGTTAAGAACCCAATTTTTTACTAGTTTAAATAAATAAAAAAGTGGTTGTCATTTATTAATATTCCTCACTCAACTCCTTATTTAGTATTTCTTTAGCCTAAATGATTTTACCACTAGCTCAAAGTGTAATTCAATGAAAGACCATCAATTGAAATCTATTCAGTATCATTAACTACAAATTTGTGACAAACATTTGGATGAAACAGAAGATGAGAGCACCCCTCTAATGTTAATCCTGTAAGGTTTTTGCGAATTGGGTTTTAAAGGGGAAGGAAGGGAAAGCGGAGTCTTCAGAGCCATGAAATACACTCGTGAGATGGCTATGAAGCCTTCCATTTCCTTTCTTCCCCTCCAAAACCCAACTCGCAAACAGACCCCAAGACTCCTGCCTGGGGTGTTGCATGCGATATTAATTTTTTTATTATATTTACTCAATGTTTCTGTAGATGTAACTATACCTTCTTAAACGTATGATCTAAAATTGGTTGAATCAGAAGCAATACCTAATTTTTCTTGCTTCTTCAACATTTGCTTCTCAAGCTCAAGAGCATGAAGAATAGCATCTTCTCGGCGTGCATATTTCTCTCTTTTCTTTAGTGGCATACCCTGGGTGGACTCCACCCTTTCAATACATCCATCAAACTCGCCACATCGGAATGGCTTCACACGCTTGGATTTCTCCAAATTGTACCAATCCCTGTGAAGAAATAGCAACACATGAGCAAAATCAACAAACATACTAATAACTGTTAAGAATGTCCATACATCAATACATTTGATAAGCACAATAAGCATTACAAGAATAAGTCTTCAAAGTTTCTTGATTCAAAAGGTTGATGTCTTTCCACACATATCAACATATCTCTCTTTTCTTGAAGAAATAGTTCAACAAAGAGAGATAGGATCAACTACATGGACTAAACAACGTCATAATGTTTTACCATGAATCATTTCTATAGATAAAGCATTGAACTTTAAATCCTTCTTAATAATTCTACCTATGGTTTCTCTTGGTCTCCCACTGCCTCTAGTAATTGGGCTACCCTTCATCTTATCAACTCTCTTTATTGGGATTTCTATAAATCTTCTTCATAAATGCTGAAACCGCGTAAGACAAGATTCTACCATTTTATATGCAATTTTTGGTTTCAACAAATATTTCCTATTTCCATTTTCTGAAAGAAAAACATTCTTATTTTCAAATTGTCAGATTTGGAAAAGACGCTTGTTACTGTTGTTTTCATTTTCTTTCTCTTCCCTTTCTCTCTCAGCTTTAACGTCACACTTTTAAGTTGAAGTGTTTAACCATGGCATCTGCCTGCATTTTAAATGAAGGTTCGAGATATGGAATCGAATGACCCTAGTCTACAAATCTCAGACTTCAAACTATAGACTTCAAAAAGACACTATATTCTTACAACTTCACTACTTTCGGCCGATATATTTATTCCCTCATATATCAAAACAAAATATATTAAAAAGTGGCCGATCTGATGACATACGAGAAACAGTGAGAAATAATTTCATCTTCACATCGGCACCAAATCGAGACACATCACCAGTACCTCATATCACAAATCCGATAACCAAACACGATTTTTCCATTGACAATGTTATCATATCGTATATAGAACTTTCACATATATCAAATTAAATTGAAACGGGATATAAATCATTGAAATTAAAAATCATCTAAATTAATAAATAAATAAATAAATAAATAAATAAATAAAAGGAACTTACACGCTAGCATCTTCCCTACCGAGAAGCTTAACAGGAGTACCAGAGCGAGGAGAAGTGAGATGAGAAACGGAGGGTTCATCGGAAGCGAGTATCTGACCTGGCCACCACGAACCGTTCCTTCTTCGGACCCATACAATGGATCCAACACCACAATCTAGCGTCGAAGAAGAATTTTCCATCTGAACAACAGCGTTGAACGGAGGAGGAGGAGGAGGAGGAGGAGGATCGGGTAACAAAGGTGTTGGATTAGGGCACAATCTTCCATTCAGATTTGGGGAATTCCATTTTTAGGGTTTTGGATTCAATTTTGACTTTCAATAATAATATAAATTGAAATTCCATTGCACGATATTTAGTTTGGTCTTTCTAGAAGGGGCAAATAATACAACCAAAAAATAATATTTTATTTGCACTTTTACCAATTGGTCCTTACGTTAATTATCATTAGTATTGTTCCACAAGTATTCTCCTATGACTATGATATACTACTCGGAAAATGAGATTTGATAATTGTTAAAAACTTAAAATTATTTTATTTAAAGTTAGTTAAAAATTTAGACCAATAAAATTTTATATATTCTAAGTATTAGTATTTTATTCAATATTTAAAGGTCTAGTATCAAAAATGTATGAATTCATTCATTCACTTATATTATATTTCACAGTTAAACTATTAAATTAAATTTAAAAATTATCTTATCAAACTTTTATATAATAGGAGAATATAAATATATAATAAAAAGGGATAGTAATTTTATGTGGGATTTAGGGTTTGGTGGTAAATCATTTGGTAGTTAACAATAATACATTAGTGTAGAAGCTTGAGATTTTATTAGATTGTAAGTTATTGTAGTAAGTTAAATGTCAAAGATTCGATTACAAATAATGATATTTGTTAGAAGATATCATTATACATCTTGAAAAAAATTAGTATATTACCTATAAGAGAAAGATACTCTTTACTATAACAAAATTTTTTTACCTCCACAACTTTGGTGAGGCAAAACTTGTTTTACAAAACTAACATTTTGTTAAAATCTAATCATCCTAAAAAATATAAATAACTCATATCACTTGCCTCATATTTTACTACTACATGTTTTTCTATTCAAAATAGACTTTAATCACTAAATGATTATTTGATAGTTGAGTTTTGAGCAAAAAGAAAAGATGAAATTATAGTTAATTTCAAAAGTGTGAGAATTTCAGGATATAAGTTTTCTACTATTATGTTATCTTCTAAAAGTGCAAGATTTTATTTTCAATTACTAGCTCATTTTAAAATGAAAAATATTTATAGTGTTACTACCCATAATTTCATAGGTATGGTTAAATTAACTATCTATTAAAAGTGATAAAATTGATTATGACCTATACAGATTGTTGGTTTAGTGGTATAAGACTCACTAAATTCTCATAAATGTAATGGTCAAATATTCAATATCTATGAGTGACACTTATTGAGAGACTAATTTTTACCTATAATAATAAGGTGGAGAATATACTTGATTATACAAAAAAATCACCATTCACCCTCATGATTAATTATTTGGTAAGGAAAAAAGAAAAAACCCTCAAATAATCTAATTATAATAAAAAATATATGAGTAGCCAAGCCTTCATTTGATAGAGTAGATAAGTTGAAGACAAAGATTATATGTATTTTTCTCATAAGAGAGAGTGAAAAATGTAGGGAGAACCAACAAAATTTCTTTACCTTTTCATGTGAAGAGAAAATCGTAAAGGAATAATGTATGTATAAATTTTTACATGATAGTGTATATTGATTATATTGTTTTTTAATTACGGGTGTGAAAAATAATATTGACTATCCATTATTTTCCTAAGATAAGAAATAAGAAAAGTAGTAATAAGATGGATTAAAAGAAGAGAAACTTTACGTGGGTAGTGTAGTTTGACTACACTATCCCAAGTGTTTGGTATATGTTTCAAAATATTTATGAAACTAGTGTATTTTTTATGGAAGTCGTAGATCAGGAATGCGATTTCCCTAACATATTCTCTCTCCTCCATGTAAGTCGTGTTTCCCATCCACGACTTTCACTTTTTATTTTAGAAGTCGTGTGCCCTAAACACGATTTCCATACTACAGCCTACTGGTTTTTTGTTTTCATGGGAACTTAGAGGTCTATGATTCACTTTTTATTTTAGAAGTCGTGTGCCCTAAACAAGAATCACTAGGCTACATACTACTTTTATTATTTATATACAATGGAATTCGAATTCGTGTTTAGGTTATATACTTCTACAAAAAAAAATGAAAGTCGTGGATGAGAAACACGACTTTCATGGAGGAGAGAGAATATGTCAGAGTCATGGATCCCATCCACGACTTTCCCTAAAAACTACACTAGTTCCATAAATATTTTGAAACATATACTAAATGTGGGATAGTGTAGTCAACTACACTACCTATCTAAATTTTCCTAAAAGAAGTGAGAGAAAAAAGAGAAATTAGTGAAAACATGTTTAAACGGCTATCTCCAAAAACAGAGAAAAAATAGCCGTTGGAAAAGCCTTATACCCCATTTATTACTATTTATAATCCCAATGAAGTTCACTATTAACCTCACAATTCTAACACTCTTCTCTCTTTCTCTATCTTCAATTACTCCATCTTTCGTAACAATCACTTTAATTCTCGTTATTTCTCTGTTTTGCATTTGAATTTGTGTTTTACTTTACTTTCATATTTTCTGTGTTTTTCTATTTCTTTTTTGTTTCTTAACAATGGATGCAGGATCTTTGAGTTCTTCTTCTTCCAATGCATCTGTCAAAACACGATCTCGTTGCCCTCTTCAGGAGCAACACTTTATTCACAGAAAGAAATCGCAGGAAAATGTATTTAAATTCTTCCAAATTTTACCTCTGCTTGTAATATGCCTATATGAATTGATTTCTCTGCAAATTATTACAGTTAGGGATTCAAGCGTAAATTGATAAGCTAAGTTATTCATTATGAAAAAATGGTCTATAAAAAGGGAATTTATTTGTTTTCCTATATTGTTATGCCAATCTTTTAAATTGCAGCCTCGTACTGTCTAATTCGGTTTGTCTAATGCGGTTACGTTGCATCATTGTGATTCGGAATCACACTGCAATTGCAGTGTGATTGCAGTGTGATGCGGTTGCAGCAGTCACCACAACCGCAATATTGCGGCCGCATCACAATATTGCAGCCGCAATTTAAATCACTGTGTTATGTTAACCAATATTGAATAATAAAACTTTTATTTCTCTTCAGGCTTTGTTTGTTTGTAGAGAACAATTTAGATTTCAAATTCCCATATTGTTGATGAAATTGAAGTGATCCATGACCAAAAAAAATTCTTTTTGAGCTGATAGTGATATGAATATCCATGATGACATTTTTTTTATTTCTAATTGATTTTGTTTATCACCAGTTGGACAGATTCATACCAAATCGATCGGCAATGGATTTGGATTATGCTCACTACATGCTGACAGAGGGAGCAAAAGGTAAGGAAAACCCAGCTCTGAGCTCCCCCTCTAAAGATGCCTACAGGAAGCAGCTTGCAGAATCCTTGAACATGAACCGGACTCGAATTCTTGCATTCAAGAACAAGCCACCTACACCGGTTGACTTGATCCCTCACGAGATCTCCTCCACTCATCGTCAGGATAAACAAGCCAAGCCCAAACGATACATTCCGCAGGTTCACTACATGATATAATTCAATTTTCCATAGATTTTATTCCAATTTGTTCCCTGATTTCATAAACTCCAGCAGCAATGAGTAATTCAGTTTTTGAACATTTTCAATTTAACCCGGGTTATGATTTTCAAAAGGGTCTGAGTTGTCTTCATATATGCTGATCTTTTCTTGTTTGTTTTCTCAGAATTCTGAGAGGACATTGGATGCTCCGGACCTTGTGGATGACTACTATCTCAATTTGCTTGATTGGGGAAGTGCTAATGTTCTTGCAATAGCACTTGAAAACACAGTGTACTTGTGGGATGCATCTAATGGTTCTACTTCAGAGCTTGTCACAGTTGATGATGAAAATGGCCCTATTACATCCGTCAGCTGGGCTCCCGATGGGAGGCATATCGCGGTTGGCTTGAACAACTCTGAAGTAGAACTATGGGATACAACATCAAATAGAAAGGTATATAAATTCACCACCATTATAGATTATTCACTTTCCAGTTCCTACTCGTTTGCTGACATTGTTTTTGTTTGGTTCTGTAGTTGAGAAGCTTGAAGGGTGGTCATAGGCAGCGAGTGGGATCTTTGGCATGGAACAATCACATACTCACAACTGGAGGGATGGATGGTAGAATTGTCAACAACGATGTCCGGATCAGATCTCCCATTATTGAAACTTACAGAGGTCATGAACAAGAAGTTTGTGGGCTGAAATGGTCACCCTCTGGTCAACAATTAGCCAGCGGAGGGAATGATAATCTACTTTATGTCTGGGACAGAGCTGCAGCATCGTCTAATTCAGCGACCCAGTGGCTTCACCGGCTTGAAGATCATACATCCGCGGTGAAAGCCCTTGCTTGGTGTCCATTCCAAGGGAATTTGCTAGCTTCTGGTGGAGGCAGTGGCGATCGCTGCATTAAGTTCTGGAATACCCACACAGGTGCATGCTTGAACTCAGTTGACACTGGGTCTCAGGTATGTTCCCTGCTATGGAACAAGAACGAGAGGGAGTTACTCAGTTCTCATGGTTTTACTAACAATCAACTAACACTTTGGAAATACCCTTCAATGGTGAAGATGGCAGAGCTCACTGGCCATACTTCCAGAGTTCTTTATATGGCTCAGGTAAATTTTTATTTTGGTTTTTGTCAAGCATAAACCTTTTTAATTGTGAGCATTTTCCTAATAAGTGTAATGTGAACTTCCTTCAGAGCCCTGATGGTTGCACAGTAGCATCAGCAGCAGCAGATGAAACATTGAGGTTCTGGAACGTGTTTGGAGCTCCAGAAGCAGCAACCAAGGCTGCACCAAAAGCAAGAGCTGAGCCATTTTCACATTTGAATCGCATTCGATAAGCACCTTCCTCGTATAAGCAGTTTGCTGAATGTTTGTATATATGATAAACACAAAACATTATAGTATGTACCATGTAAAATATTACTACAGGCAGTGGAATAACAACATTTTCTTCGCCCGTGGACGTAGTCACACACCCTCAATGTGATGAACCACGTAATTCGTTCTTGCCTTTTTAATTTTCTGTTTAGTTTTGTCCCCATTACTTGTGATTTGTGAACAAATAGCAATTCGTTGATTATTAAACTTTAAAAATAAAAACAAAAACTGAAGCCCTCTCTACTTTCTCAAACTCTAGTTGGCACCAATCATACGCTAAATTACCATATTTTGTACAAATTTAGTTTTGTCCCCATTCTTTCTTGATGCTGTATTAGGTAATAAACAATTCCAAAAGCAGAATCTGCAACTCCTAAAATTGCAAATACTCCACCTCTCAAACCATAGCAGCAGCTAATGTTGCCAAACAACACATCATTTAGCCAAAGTATGATTGCACTCACATATGTCAACCCGCTGAACAAAGATTTTAACCATATAAATAATTTGCTTAACTTTCATCTAAAGTTGATCAATACATGGAACCTGATAGGATGAAACAATAACAAGTCTGCAATATGGGAACAGTAGGAGGGAAGAGGACAGTTACAAATTTTAAAAAAATAATATAGAAGTATTCATAGAAAACCTATTGACATGTTGCAAACTAGATAATCATTATTTTTTATTGGTATTACAAAGAGTAAAGGTAAAGAATTAATATCTTTTGAGATGTGTGATTGTCTCTCATAATAAATGTCACTCCCGAGAATCGAGCTCTTTACATTATTTTAGGCGTTGGTGATGGAGGTAGTGTTGAGGATGATGTTGGTTGTGGTAAGTGGTGAGCCATTGTATTTAATTAAAATTCATCTTTATGTTTCTTTTAAAAATTAAGAATTGATAAAACCCATGAGGTACCTTAATTAGCTAAGGTAGCTTTATTAAGCCCATGTCTTATTAAAATAAGTCATATTACCAAAGTAGCTTATTAAGCTTACTTGGTGTTACCAAAAACACATTATTTTTAACTTGCTACGCTAAAAATAATTGAAATTGTAGGGATATAAACTAATTAGGTCTGAGATAATTGTAAAAGTGAATGAAGTTTATCAATACAATACAATCAAAACTTTGAACCCATTAAAATGCTGTTGCCATTTCCTTAAAATAGAATGGGATTCCACGCTAGCAAGTAGGTCAGAGATAAGGAATAGTTGATGAGTGAGAGATATTGTAAACACATGCATAAAATACAATCACAAATATCATAGCAATCTGTTTCACTTGAAAAGGCATGCACTGTTTAATTGTACTGAGTACTAACCATAACAAAGCATGCTAACAAAGGAAATATTTAGTTAACCAAGAAAAATACAGGTTCCTTCAGCCATTTCCTTATAATCTACAAGGAGAGCTTCAACTATATGAAACTTGGGCATACTGGCCCCTTAGATAGACCAAGGCGAACTTCCATTCCATGATGCATGTCCAATGGCCGCAAACTGTCTGATTCACGAGGGTCTGCATTCAACATTAACAAGAATGAATGAGGATCAGAAAGAAAGTATAAACAATGATTTGGTAATGACTAATGAATCAACAAAATCAGCACCAACAATACAAAAGCAAATCATGTTATTACCATTTAGATAATCCTCAAAACCAAAATTGTCAAGATCTCCTGTAACAGCCTCCAAACCCAGCATTGAAGAAGGAATTGCTCCTGGAGGCCTCTGGAATCTACAAGAAACAGATGCATCATAAACCCTCTACAACATACCAAATCAAGATTGAGCCACATACCATAATTTTCATAAAATCACTATATGAAGGATGTGGCTTGATTTCTGCCCCATACCATAATTTTCTTCTATTCTTTTAACTTTTAAGTACCATTTGTATGAATTATGAAACAAAGTTGCCATGCCACTTTGTAAAAATTTCATACAGAAATTATTTGTACCATGTAGCAAGATTCACCACATAAAAGGGAGGATGCCTAGAGGACAAGAACAAAATAAATAGACAAGAAGAAGCCAAGCCTATACAAAAATAGCATGAGAGAAGTGCATCAAACACCATTCTTGCCATGTCTATGGTCCTGTCTCTTGTGGTCATGTCTATCCTAATGCCTTCTATAAAAAAACTATTAATGTCTGTCCCAGTGCCTTGGTATCAAGTTTACTTTATTTAACAGCAGCAACCAGGAACTCTTTGCACTTGGGCAACAATTCAGTTCCACAACCACCCAATAGTTGGCATTAGTATAGCTATCAAATTAATGTAATGAAAATGTGAACCAGTTGGACCAGACTTTTGTATGGGTAGTTTAGATGTTTTCAAGGACACAGGCTGAGAATCAAAGTGAGGGGCATGACATAAAAACAACCCTATCCCATTCATAGACACCAATTAATGCAGTGCACGTCCAAGTTGTTTACACATTTTATCCTTTGTTAAATTGAGAATCTAACGCAACATCCCTAGCAAAAGTTTAAATCTGCCCACCTAATGACATCAACTAAGCAAGGTGGGCAACCTTAATTACACTTATTCACGTGTTAATAGTTGTCTTTATACTCATAGTACATACCACATACACAACTTTAGTATATTATTCTAAATCCTATAGTCATGTACCTATCTCCTAAATTTCTACTATACTGTGTTAACTACGTTAAAAACACAACTAATAGAAAAGCCACATGTCATGAAGAAAACACGCACCCATCCCATAACATTACAACAACCAAGCCTTTATCCCAATATGTGGGAAAGTCCCATAACATTGCCACAGAAATAGTTTCAAAACATTTAAAATAACCCAGATTACTCAAAAGTCAAAATACATAAGGGTGTATCCGAGAAGAGCACAGGATCATACCGAGATAGTATTTGCCTGTCAAGGTCCATCTTCAGTGGAAAAGCAGTTCCATACAAATTCACCATACATTGCCTCTTCATCAATTCATTTGTCCTGCTTGCCTAAACATAACAAACAAAAGCAAAATAATTGAAGACTAGACCACACACCTGAATTAAGAACTTAATCAACAATCTTCTTGAAATAAGCTAAAAGGAGCTTATTTAAAAAAAGCTTATCTAATAAGCTTTTAGGCTAAAAAATAATTTATAAAAAGGTCATAGACTATTTTCATAAACTGTTCTCACAAGCCCATAACAACTTTCTATAAGATCACGCAAACACCCCCTTGTTTCCAATACGATCTGAGTAAAAACACCAGCTTCAATAATATTATCATAAAACTTTCGAAATCGACATCATGCAATTAATTGCAAAGAACTGTGTGAATCGATGGGTTTACTGTTGTTGCAAAATTTATATTTTTCTATGTGGAACCCTAACGAAAAGAGAAAAATACCTAAATGATCAAACTATGGATCGAAAATTTGAAACTTCAAATATAAATTGAGAAGTCCAGCATAGAAAGTAAGAGAAAATGATTCAATGCTTATTTTCTTTAATTTGAAAAAAAAAATAGTTTTTTTTTATTGTTTACAAGAATAAAGAACCCTAATGAAATGGGAAAATAGGTAATTGAATAATGAAAATGGAAATAAAAGTGCAACGCAGAAAATAGAGAGAGAGAGAGAGAGAGATTACAGATTGCGAAGCAGATTCGAGAGGGTGAGAACCAACGATGTCGCTTTTGACACCTTGAAGTCCGAAACGAAACGCATCGTTTTGGATCCCTCCGATTTGGTGTGCTATGACCTTTGGTGCTTCTTCCATTTCTTCTTCTTCTTCTTCTTCTTCTTCAACAACAACAATGTCACGAGCGCCGATCTATTACTCTCTAACCTTCTTCAACAACAATGTTTCAATCTATTTGCTATAAAACCCTCTATTTCGTTTTATTTACTTAGAAGGACCTATTTTTCTATGTTTTTTATTTGAGAGCATCAATTTGGGCCGACACAATTATGACTTGGATCCAAAAACCCAAATGTATTTCCGAAATAATGATACATAAAGTGATATAAAAAATTGGACAATAGATGTACTTCCATATAAAACTAACATTTTAAGTGATCAAATGACTTTATTTTTGACTAAGTGAGTTTTGGTTAGCTCAAATCCAAAACCCTATACAAAAATTGTGAATGGTAGAAGATTTATCGTCATATAATTCAGCATTGTTCAGAATATAGAATATGTGTGGTACAATTTTATTTTTAAGAGTAAATTGTATTGACATCTCCTGAGTTTTAGCGAAATTACATAAACCATCTCTCACTTTTCTACACCTATACAAACCCCAAATTTTTATATTTTGATTACATTGATCCCTTGCATGAGAAATAAGTGTGATTTTTTGAAGAAAAAATATTATAAATGCAATTAAGTTAAACAAAACATGTATATTGTAGAGACAAGTACAAATAATATATGAGTTGATACATTTTTATTATTTTTGGTTCGTTACGATATAGTATAAAAACTTTAGAATTGTTGATGTATTTTGTAACAAAAAATAATAAAGATACATTGATTTGTATATTATTTGGATGTTTCCTTACAATATATCAATGTTTTGTTTAACTTAATTGCATTTATCACATTTTCTGTTTAAAAGATTACACTTGTTTCTCATTCAATGGTGGTCAGTGTAATGAAAGTATAAAAACTATGAGAGGTTTGTGGAGGTGTAAAAAAGTGAGGGTGGTTTGTGCATACTCATGGTCTCAAGTGTTCATACGATGTTTCTATTTAATACATATTATAATAAAGAACTTGAATCCAATATATAACATTGATACTCTAGTATATTATAATTGTAGGCAAATAAATCTTTTATATTAAATTTTATTTAATACTCAAAATTAAAAATTATATATAATATGGTAAGTTTGACTGTTTTGATTTTTTCAATAAGTTTGATTATAATACTGCAACTTTGATTTATATGTATAGGAATTTGATTTGTGTTTGGTAAATATTATATATTTTTTAATTCTCTAACAACATTCCATACTAAGAACAATTATATTAGATAAAGAAGTAAAGTGCAAACTTATTTTGTCATAAAAATTATGGATGTGGGAGTTTTAATTCTTAAATTGGGTTCATATCTTTTTTGGTTGAATCACCTCTCCCTCTTTTAAAGATATTTTTAGGGAATCTTCTAAGAAAAAAAAAGTGCAATATACTATGTGCCCACTTTGATTTTACACAACTACCACAAACGTAGTACATTTTGTATGCATAATTAATAGAGTTTAATATATATCCAATAAATAAGTATATTATTTATTTGTTAATTAATTATCACCGATTCTTAGATAAAAACAACACATATGTACTAATTAATATATTGTTCATATAAAGAAATTTACACTACTAATATATAAATATTAAAACCTAACCAATTATTTCCAATTTTGGTTATCTACTAGATCATACGACAACAAAACCATGCATAAAAAGCATAGAGCATTAACAAAATATTCTTCATCTTCTAATTTTCCCTCAATCTCTCATATAATAATACATTGAATTGTATTCTACAATGATGTTTCATCTACGCTTTGTATTCATCCCTCTCTTCATTATTTTACAATTATCAGTGATTGAATTTGTGAATGGGGGGTTCAGTGTTAATCTGATCCACAAAAAACCTAGTGCTTCTTCACTACTTCTCCAGAATACTCCACAATCTAAAACAAATGCTTATCTTGGTCATTATCTCATGGAGTTATCTTTTGGAACCCCACCAGTAAAAATCTACGGTATTGCAGATACAGGTAACGAGAGATGGATTAAGGTGTAGTTTATTTAAGTTTTTAAGTGATTCTTGTGTAAGATTAATCATGTTTGATTAAACTCAAATTGCAGCTCGAAAAGGACTCGGTCTAAACTAGACTGAATTAAAAAGCTCAGGAATATATATAGAGAGAAATTATCTCTTCAAATATTTCAGAAGTATATACACAATATTCTTATATATTATTATTGATCTCTCATACATAGTTTTTGAATCCAACCATGCAGGTAGTGACCTTACATGGACACAATGTGTACCATGCATAGATTGTTATAAGCAACTTAACCCTTTGTTTGACCCTACAAAGTCCTCTACATACTCCAACATCTCTTGCCAATCAGATAAATGTAGCCATTGGTTAGACACAGGTGTATGTTCCTCTCAGAATCAATGCAACTACACTTATGCATATGCAAGTGCTTCTGTCACACGAGGTGTTCTAGCACAAGACACAGTTACCTTCACCTCACCCTCAGGAAACCCTATTTCTCTTCCAGGCATTGCTTTTGGTTGTGGACATAATGACACAGGCTCCTTCAATGATCATGAGATGGGAATAATAGGCCTAGGAGGAGGACCAATATCCCTTATTTCTCAAATTGGTCCTTCAATTGGAGGTACAAAGTTTTCACAATGTTTGGTTCCATTCCACACTGATGTTAGTATTACTAGCAAGATAAGTTTTGGTGATGGAAGTGAAGTAATAGGAGATGGTGTTGTTTCTACAACTATGGTTAGCAAAGAAGATAAAACCCCTTATTTTGTTACCTTGAATGGTTTAAGTGTTGGTGATAAATACTTGCCCTTTGATAGTTCTTCAAACACTGTTGCTAAGGGTAACATGTTCCTTGATTCTGGGACACCTCCAACTATTTTACCAAACAAATTGTATGAAGAATTGGTTGATGAGGTGAAGAAATCTGTTGCATTGACACCAATTGTGAATGATCCAGAATTGGGTAATCAACTTTGTTATAGAACATCAACTAATGTTAATGCACCAATAATAACAGCTCATTTTGAAGGTGGAGATGTAAAATTAAATAATGTTCAAACCTTCATAACACCAAAAGATGGTGTTTTCTGTTTGGGATTCACAAACACTAGTAGTGATGGTGGGATTTATGGTAACTTTGCTCAATCAAATTACTTGATTGGGTTTGATCTTGATAAACATACAGTGTCTTTCAAGCCTGTAGATTGCACCAATCAACAATAGGAATGAAGATTCTTTACATTATTATTACAATGCCAAGGGAATATCAATTTACAAATAAAAAAAATTTGCACCCTTAAATAAAATTTGGTGCCACATATTAGTATCTCACTCTTAATTGTTTGAGATTGTGGTTTACCATTCACTAATAAATGAATCTTTTTTATTTATGAAGTTTATCCTTAAAAAACATTCTCTTAATTGCTTTTTTATTATAATAACAAAGCAAAGTGTTTGAGTCTATAACATTATTAAGCTATATATATTGTATAATATATTCCATAAAGAAAATAATATATCATTTATTATTAGCTTCCCTACTATATTAAAATATTTGAGTCAATTCTACATGAAAAAGAATAATACATCCCTCACCAGTTTAGATCCTCTCAATTTCTTAACTAAATATATGTGTGATTCAGTAATTTATCTATATAATAAAACAATAAAGTAACTTTTAGTTGAAAAGTTGATGCTAATCAGATCAAATATATAATAAATGGTAAGGATACTCACCTTTTCGTCACGCCTAGGAATGTTCCATTTAAGCATGACAATGGGCATCGAGACCCATATGTATTCCTTGGTAATACTTACATTTGGTGTATATGATAGGGAGTCAAAACTTTGAAATATGCTAGTGAATGATTAAATCTATATATACATACATATATAATATTAATTAAACTGTAATATTATATTGCTAATCTATAATTATAATATCATGTTGTTAAAAAGTGTAAGTGGAATCACCAAAGTATAAGGGGCTACCACTTCCTGCATAGGTTTACTCTATATGCAGATTCAAACATGAATATTTGCTTAAGGGAAACAAAGTTGTTCCATTTGTTGATTATATTCATGCCCACCGGAAATAAACATAATATGTGTACAATTTTTTAAATTTCTATAATTATACCGATAAATTTATTGGTATAAAAACTCGGCTTGAATTGGTCAATCTGACTAGTTCAACCATGAAATGAACATCTAACCAGTTCGAGCCTCTCATCTAACTAGTTTTGCACTAAAATCGAGTTGACTCGGTTAGTTTAAGCCTAAAATTGATGACTCGGAAGGTCGGATTCGTTGTGACCGAATCAATTAAAAAATACTTTTTTTAAAAAACAACCAAATTATATCATTTTTAGATGAAAAAATCAAGTACTTTGAACTTATTTTTAGTTATTTTTGTCATTTGGTAACTTACGTTATAGCAAAATCTACATTGTTAAAGTGAATTTTAAATTTATTGTACATTTTTATTATAGTTAAAACATAGTTTATATATTGTTTGGTGAGGTTTTCAACTTATTCATATAATCTTATAGTAGTAAAAACTTCTTTGATGGTTGTTTAATTAGATATGCTAATATTTTAAAATTTTGAGTATACAATTATTAAATATTCTTATGTAATATTATGATTTTTTTAGAATTTTAAATGTAAATCGAATTAACCGGTCTTACCGTTGACCTACTAGTTGAACCAATAACTCATTGGTGCAATGGCCTAACTATGGCATTGACAGAGTTTAATAATACTGGATAAAATGATAAATAATGAACAAAATAGAAAGATGGATAAATTAAACATTTAAAAGTAAAGAATGTATATCCAAATCCAAGTCAGATTAGAGACCCATAGAAATAAAATTGAGAATAGTTGCTGAATAATTAATAAATTCATTAATGGTACAAATTTAATATTGGGTAAGTAATGAGCCAATAAAATATGTCTATAATATTATAAGGGTAAATATTTACTCAATCAATATCTCATATATTATTTTCTTTAAAAAATCAATAATAATTAATATAAATAGTAGATAATAACTCTATATTCATTCATTTTCCCCTCATAAATATTAGGGCAAATAATATTTGTATATAGTTAATAAAAACTAGAATTTTTTGTGTCCAAATATTTTTTTCTATATATTAAATCAATTAAATTCCATTAAATAATATAAAAATTTATTTTTTGTTTTTATGATTTTTTTTAATTATATTACAAATTTCAATTATATAATGAGACATAAAAAAATAGTAGAATTGATCTTTATCCGGTTAATGAAGAAGTAAAAATGAAGGATAGACCAACAACGTTAGTTCAAGTGATACATGTTTGATTCCTCTTAAGTAAGGTTTTACGTTCGAGTTTTGTAAATGAAAAAACATCCGTTAGGAGAGTTAGGCCCACGTACTTGTGAATGTTTCCAGCTCGAACAAGATTACATTCAGTTTGAGAATACATGTCGGAAATAAAAAAAGAAGGGTAGGGTAGGGAGGGCATTATGGTAATCCAATCTTTGGTACGTGTTAGGTACGAGCAAACATTTGCACCCACCTCTCTAACTTTATTTATTTATCCTTTTTCCTTTATATTAATAAATCCAAATCATTTCCAACTTCTTCAATCATCTCTTCTTCTTCTCTCTCTCTCTTTCTCTCTCTATCTCTTTCTCTGTGAGTCTCAGTGTATGGCCGCCAATTGGAGCATCACCACCTTGGGCAAGCGCGTCGCCACTCGGATCTTTTCAACTTCAACCTCTCCTCCTCTTCTCTCTAATTCCAGGTATCTTCTCATCTCACTTTTTTATACAAATTCCTCATTATTAGTATACTCAATGCTTAATTCCTATTATTATTATTACATGTTTCACTATGTCAATCCCTAATAATATTCGTAGAGTACAAATTACTCTCAATCTAATATATCTTTCCGATTCCTCTCTTCAACAATACTTTTTTGGCTCATTGTGTTGGAACCTCAGCCTTTTCCTTTCGGATGAATTTAATAAACAGATAATGTTTCATCTAACTAAACTATAGCCATATAAATAATAAATAATAAACTCAATTTTAAAAATATAAATCATCTTATTCATCTACAATCCCTTTTATCAAGTGTTGCTGAAATCGAACTCTTACATTTCTAAGAATATAATAAATCTTACACTATTAGATCAACACATTGTTGGTTATAATATACTTTATTGTTATTGGAGAAGGAAAATAAGGATTTTCGTCCTCATCCTCTTTCCACCTGTCTCCACCTTATCTGATAACTTTTATTGTTCTTACTATTATTAAATTATAATCTCCTATATACTCTACATTATTGTGTTTTTTGTTTGATCAAGGTTGCTTTCAATTTGTGGTAAATAGATAAAGATAAGTGTTAACCGGGATTAAAAATGGTATTATTGCTTTAGAAATTAAAAATGATATTTAAATTAGATTTATGAGAGTGGGACCCAACTTGTTTTTCCTCTTTAAGATTTTAATCTTTAGACTTTTATGTCCACTATAAACGGTGTATTTTAATCTTTAGACTTATTCTTTGCATATTTACAACAATCGCGTATTCCAGGCTTCAATATCTTCTTTTTTTGCAATCTTGGAGTTGAAGAATACGTTTATTTAGTTTTTTGTCAGAAACTTTAATTTATGAATCCTAAATTTTTCTTGTTTGTATCGAAAATCGTAATGGATGAGGGTGGGGATAAGATTGGTGACGAGAGTATGTATGAGTATTAAACATCGCAGTCTCGCGTGGAAAATGCGTACAGAATTGTTAATTACGAAAAAGCGATTGGGTGGGTTGGTGGTTCCCCCATCACGTGAACAACAATCTTTGTTTTAACACCTAACCCCACCTTTCTACTTCTTTGTTTTATCAACTCTCTCCGAGATCGGATGTTGCCTAGAGCTAATCAGAATGTTATTTTTTGTTGTATTTTGTTTTTAAAAATTTTCTTTTATTTATATTATAATATAATATTTGATTAGTTTGTGATAAAGAATGACATATCGTTCAGACTAGCCTATGTCCATATCCACTCTCTCTGGATCAGGATCTTTTATTTAAATATTTCGTTGGCTTTGAACAAGTGTTACACGAATTTTATCTAATTCAATTTTGAATCAGTCATGATATTCCTTTTCAATGAGAATTGACTTTTGTTGATCAAATTGTTTTTTTTTTTTCATATTTGTTAGATGTGTATTCTTAAATGATAAACATCAATATCAATGCATCAAGTGTAGTGTAGTGAACGTTATGAAAATTTGAACACTAACAATGTATAGATATTAATTCGATTATGTTGAATGGGACACACAGGAGGGCAGCATACAGTTCATCATACGACAAGAATCCAGATGATCATATTCAGCCAGTGTCAGTCCCTGAGGATGTGATCGAAGCAGCCAATTCTGGCAAGTACTGGGCCCCACACCCACAGACTGGGGTATTTGGCCCTCCTGCTGGCGACTCTGCTCCTTCCGGCTCCTCCACCCCCATTTCGGATGCTGCCGCCGCCCCCTCGGTGCTGGAGGAGAAGGCCTGGTTTCGTCCCACCAGTCTTGAGGACCTTGAGAAGCCTAACACTCTTCCCTAGCTAGCCCTTTCATTATTTCAAACATATATATATATATATAAATATATATATAACCCTATGGTAGATGAATAAATAAACACTAGTCATCTAGTGGAACTGGTGTGTGTTGTTTGTGTCTATATAGTATCCAGCATTGCAGGTTGATGCTCGTTGAAGAGTGTTAGTATGCATCATGTATGCTTCTTGCTTCTGTTTTTATGCAACTTTAATATCAGATCATCTATTTGGCTATTATTTACTTCCTATGCTTCTTGCTTCTCTTTTCACTTCAATTACAGTTTGCTTTCATATTTCTACCTCATCTAGATTGTTCAGATAAATAACCATACAAATTCAAGAATTAATCACTTATCTTCGGAAAGCAAAATAATAATTTAGTTTCCAATATATTGAATACCCTTTTTAACATAAACAAATACTTGCCCGAATTGCACCCATAATTATTTTAATATTATTATCCAGTACCTTCAAACTATTTTAAAGATGTTATCTCCAAACTATTTTTATCACACCCAACAGTTAAAAGAAACCATGATCCCAAACAGCAAAAACATTAAGACATTACCCGAAAACTACTGTAACAGCTTAATAGTACTGTCCCACAAAATTTCCAAGTTTAGTTGATAATCTCCATCTAAATATTCATTCAAGCGTTGACATTGGGATTTTTTTGGAAATTGGATGCAGTTACTAATTCATGATCTGACATGTACAGAATGAAAGGTGTTTGAGAGTCTAGCCAATCATCAATATTTCTTAACTGATCGATCTTGGGCAGATAACAGTTTTTTTTTTGCTATAATACTCTACTATAAAGGAAAAACATTATTATCTATAAGAAGTACAAACAGAATATTAATTTATCTTTTATTGTGGCAATATATAAAACAATGCCAAAATCAAACCTCTATTTGGTAACAGCTAACACTACCACAACAATAATCAAACTTTTTTTTATCAAGTAAGGGAACTGTCTCACTTTTTGTACAACTCTATGTATCATTAATTCTTATTGGTTAAAACAAAATTATTGAAGATAAAATTATCATTATTAAATATTTTTCTAACAATCATACATCCTAACACGTAGAGTGACACAAAGATTATAGGAAAACAAATGTTGTCCTTTAAGTGAGGTAGACTATAAGAATGATCATTTTTGGTTTCATCCATTGCACTGGGCCGAGTTCTTCCAGACCCGGCCCATAAAAGGAAAGATATTTGGGCCTGACGGCCCAACTTTAATTTGTAGCTTTGTTTTTTGATTTTGGAATGCAACAAGTTCTATCTCGAATTTCAGAGTGGTGAAGTTTGATTGAAATCAATCGTAATAATTTGAAGGTATATAATCTTCTTCTTATGTGATCATTATCATTGCTTTCCATTTTAGTTAGCTTCTTATCACGAGATCTGGTTTCACTTCTCACGTTTTTTGGAATCAGCATCAAAATTTCATCTTGTAATGTCTCTTCATTATTTATATAAACTAGTATATGATATTTACAACAAATACGTTATTACTATGGCTTCCGTTTATCTTTTGAAATATACTTCACTTTCCTTTCACCTTTACTTATGTTAAATTTCATTTTCAGGCCCCTTTTGTTTAAGCTCGGACTTTCAGATTTTGTAAAAAAAAAAATATATTGGAAATTATATTATTTTTAGATTCGTTATTGAAATAAAATAATTAAGAATTTAATTTGACAAGAATTTGAATTATCCTAAACAAACTGGCTCTTAATCAAGTTTGAAGATTTATGTGCTTCATGTTGTTTTTTTCTGAGCCGATTAGATTAAGGTTTGGTTGTTGTTGTTGTTGTTATTGTTTTTTCTGGTTTATGTTTGATAAACTGCATTTTAGAGGAGTTTAATTGCAGAAGCAATATGAAGAATCAACATGGTTATGTGCCACCGGCTTATATCCCTTTGGGGCAGTCAGATTCAGAGGCAGTGAGTGACTCTTTGCATCAGCAGAGTGAGCAACATCTTAGTATCGGTGGATCAAATCAGATGCAGGCTCAATGGTCTTCCGGAATCTGTGCTTGCTGCGATGATATGCAGAGCTGTATGCTACTTCCTTACCCTGTCACCTTCATTTAATACAAGGGATTGTTAAAAAGGTGCTTCTTGATTGTGTCGTTGTTTCTCGAATCCCAATTGTGTTAACTATATTCTCTTGTTAAACATGGATGAGGTCATTCGGTCAAATTGGATGTCTAGCTCAATTCTTTAGGTTTGTTGGTTGCATTATTGAAAACACTCAAGATTCAAAACCCAAATTATCGTCAATTTTGTGATAATGGCAGAAAATATAGGCAAAAGGGACTCTCAAGGATGTTGAAGGAGTGTATTTTAATACAATGATAAGGAGATCATTTAAGGTCAATTCATGATCTTCATTGTTTTGGTTGATTCCAAAGATACAAGGTTAACATTATTGTTGTTTTGATTTTGATGGTGCTAATGAGGTTGAGGGGTTATATCACAAAAATCATATAATTGAACTGAAACAAATTAAGAACCACCGGAAGGGAAACAATTAGAATTTCCACTAAAACGCTTTTGATTATATGTTTTTGCATTGATTTGTAATTGACTTTAGCTGTTATCTTTTGTATGATGTCTTACCCATGTTAAAAATTATCAATTATGTCAACTCTAAACTAACTCATTGAACTTATTTATGTTTGGTCACTTGAAAAATCTTTTAGTTGTGCTATATAAAACTAATGATACCTTCATCTATGTTACAAAGTCTTTTGTTTTGTTCTTTGATGTCATTATGCAATTTATCAACCTAATAGACCAGCTACAAGCATTTGTTGTTTCTGCAGGCTGTATAGGTTTTCTTTGTCCTTGCTTTGTATTTGGGAAGAATGCAGAATTTCTGGGTTCTGGAACTTTCTTGGGATCATGTGTTACCCATTTTTTATTGTGGACTCTGGTTAATATGTCCTGCTTGTTATTAACCGATGGCTTGTTTCTGGGACTACCTGGATGCATAGTTTCATGTTATGCCTGTGGCTACCGCAGGACATTGAGGTCAAAGTATAATTTGCCGGTATGAATCTTTACAAGTTTGCTTTGCATGAACCCTTATAACATGATTTTTCCCTATATTTTCTTTCCCACTGTTATTCTTCAAACTTCTGATTCTGCACAGCCTTCCGTCTCTAATATAAGTTTCGCATCTCGCTATTGCAAGGTTGCTTTTGAATAGATTGGCTCCTGATATTTAATTAAAAAATGTTAAAATACTTCTCTTCTTAACTGAAGGCTGATCTATATTTGAATCTGTAGCACAAATTTCTAGCCATTTAGTTTTCTAATAGATAAGGAACTGTTAGGTATGCTAATAAGAGCAAGAAATCCCTAGCTCTCTACAAACAGCAAGTGGCATGACCAACACATAATAAGAGACCAGTGAATTCAAATTTTAAGTTAGATAAAATGTGAAACAAAGTAGATTTATTAATCACAGTAATCTATACTACATGGGTAATGAACCATTTGATTTACGGATATCACAAGGGTGTTGATTAATCCGGATTCAACCTGACAGGATCACAAGGGTGGCAAAACTCTTCGTACCAATTATTTAATGCAGTTGCATTACAGGGACATGAAATTTAGATCTCTACTTTGTTGTTCATTTGATAATTGATACTATATTGTTTTATATGAATTGCCAAATCTAAAATTTTAGCTGTGTCTTACAAAAAAAACTTGTGATGATGCAATGCAATGATACATCTTATATCTTGTGAAGGAAGCACCCTGTGGGGATTTTGTGACCCATTTTTGCTGTCATTTGTGTGCAATTTGTCAAGAGTACCGAGAAATACGCGAAAGAGCTGGGGACTATGAATTCACAGATATGAAGTTGGCTGTAGTCACTGCCCCACCAATCCAGACAATGCAGTCAGATTCAGATTCCAAGCAGTAATGTTGCAACACTATTACCCCCACCCCCCTTCTATGATATAAAGGGTTGCAAACTTGACTAAAGTGACTGTTGTTCATTAAAATTGGCACTGCAAGTTGATGTAATTATATACTACAATGATGCTGATAACTGTATCTTGTTGTTTTACCTTTTGTAATTCTGATTAAGAAATCTAGAAGAATATCAAATGTTCACTAGTACATGAAAGTTTGATATGGTTAATACCTAATTGTATACTTGTATTACCATTTTTAGTGTCATGCATATTTTTCCTGTTACGACAAATGAAGCAACTTATCCTGTGGTGGGGATTTTGTGGGTATTTTCATTAAAAAATATATCAAATTCTCGCGCTTTCAAAAATCCAAAATTCCTAGTATATATAAACAAGCTTTAGATTTTAGAGGAATATAGTACAAATATTTGAGTGCACCTTCATATAGTTGCCAACCCAACGATTTAGCATGGGGGTTATAATGTAGTTATAATCTATTATGAGTGCAAAGCAAGCCACTTTTTCATGAGATTAGTTCAGGTGGTTAATCGCACCTCAAGATTACTTTCTCATAAATATGATATGAAGATAAATTAGATCATCAAGAAAAATTATGAGAATTGAAGATGGAGTGGGCTATGGACTGTAGTAGAATACTAGAGTGTTAGCAATTTCGTTTTCAATTTTTATTAATGATCAGTTTATTTGATTTTTTGTGAAAAGATATTGTAAATAACTATTTTTACTATTTTGCATAAAAGGTTAAAAAGCAGAGTTTAAAATGAGAACAAGTGTGGTACTTTCTTGCCAAATAAAATCATATCCAGTGAAAACAATTTTTTTCTAAAAGTCTCTGACAAACCAAACAATGAAAGTCACCTTAAACTGGAACCATAGCACTTGAGTTACTCAACTTTGGAAAAAATAGATTTCGTGTTCATAATTCAAAGCAGTAGATATTACAAGATAATACTCCAAAGAAAGTTTACACTAAACGAAGCCATGAAATTAGAACGAGCTAATACTAAGACTTGGTCTTCAATTAAAAACACATCATCGAGGAGCACCATACACTTGGGTAGAGTCATATTGGGGGTAAGCAGCAGCAGCAGCAGGTTGAGGTGACACTGTCTTGCCATACGCGGCTGGGGCACTTGCTTGTACAGCTGCATAACCGGCTACTGATTGCTGGTTAGGCTGTTCATACCCAGTTTGAGCCGGAGCAGGTTGAACATAACCTGGCTGCCCACTTGGTGCAACACTGTATGCTGGTGCAGAGCCACCGTTGTATGCCTGATCTTGGGGCACACCTTGGTAGCCATAAACTGCATTGTTAGGAGCTGCCTGCTCAGGGTAGCCTTGATGTGAAGATGGATCTGACCCATAACCAGTAGGACCGGCTTGCGGATAACTAGCTGCTGGCTGGGCACCTGGTTGACCATAACCTTGCTGAGTATAAACTTGGCTGGATGCAGGTGGTGGATGATTGTAGCTATCTGCTGCAACTGGTGCAGACCCATAAGTATGATATGCTGCTTGCTGTGGCGCAGAGGATGCATATGGGTATGGCTGTTGTGTTGCCATATTCGCACTATATGATTGAACTTGAGCAGAACCTTGATATGGAATATCCCCCAATTGTGTAGCTCTAGTGTGACCATAAGATTGGGGAGGCTGTCCCTGTGAGGGCATCCCATAATATGGTGGTTTTCCGTACTGTTGATTTGCAGCATAATTAGGTTGAGCACCAGCCTGTGGATAGGATGGTTGAGCACCAGCCTGTGGATAGGTTGGTTGAGCACCAACCTGTGGATAGGTTGGTTGAGCATTCACATGTCCACCATAGGGAAGTTGTTGGGTAGAAGCATGATTGTCAAACTTTGACTCACCATATCCCTGTCCATAACCTTGTTGGGGATGTCCTGCCTGAGTATAAGGTGCCTGATGACCATAATCCTGGCCTTGTGGCTGTCCATAATTGTAACTCACCTGAGCTGGGGAAGGACCAGCACCATGCGGGGGGGCAGAACCTGGATGCTGGGTGGACGGTGGAGCATCAGATAAATGACCCCTTTGTCCTCCATAGTAGTCATAACCACCATTGTGTGGGGGTGGCCCTTGCATACTGTGGTGAGGCCTTTGCTCCCAACCAGAACCATAGTTGCTTCTAGGAACCAGATGTTGAGGATAATTTCCATACGGTGGTGGTGCATATGGTTGATTCTGAGCAGGATATGTGCCACGATGCTGGTGATTATATGCTGCTGAGGGGCCATAATGAGAACCTCGCTGATCCCATTGGGGTGGGCCACCAGGTCCATGAGGTGGGCGGTAGGCCTGCTGGCCAAAACCACTGGTTGATGGCCTGATAGGCTATTCAAGCAAAATGAGGCAGAAGTCAGTAAAAGGGGATGATTTCTTAATCAGAATAATAACATATAAGTAGAGCACAGTCACAAGATACTGATTTAATAGTCCCATTAATCATCATAAGGAATTAAATAAAACTTTTTATGAAGCTGAACCAATGGCAAATTTTCATTCCAATCAATTTCCCATGACTAGTAGAGCACACACTTAATTGCCTTCATGTCAGAGTCAAAATTAAACAATGTACTCCAATGAATAAATAATGGCTAGCACGAATTAGACATATAGATTAAGCCATCAGAACATATATAATGGCTAGCACTTAAATTGTATATGAACTGACATAATAACATCTAACAGGCTGTCAAATCATGTAATATGTATAGCATGCCACATCAACTTGCGCTCAACCCTGGTGGCCAATCAACTAAATACTATACAAATAAAACCAAGTCATGTCATTGATGGTATCTTTGAGAGAAAAGATCTAACCTCAGCAAGAGGGGGATAAAGGAGCCTGACGGAAATGCCAAAGCAAAACTAAAAAATGCACTACAAGATAAATTTCAGTCTATATTGAACAATAAATAGCCAAAGCCAGCCAAACCTATAAGAGACAACACATTGAAATTTATCTTCTGCTGCATAACAACATGCTAGCATGTTCTATGAAGCACATGTTTTAAAAAAATGCAGTGGAAAATGAACATATACCAAATTAATATAAAGGGACCAATAAATGTATTATGCTTCTAACAACTAGACAATCATGACAAGTAAATTCTGAGACTTCCAAAAGAAAACATAAGTTCAAACTTGCTAAATACTGAGGACTAAGCATAATAACCTTCAACTGTTACAAAGATTCACAGTATTCAATATCAGTTTAACATCAACTTAGCATTGATCTAAATCCTTTCAACCAAGAGTATCATCGTATGTTAGAGTAGATAAATTAACACAGTATACTTAGCACTAATCCCTGATTACATGGCTATAGCAATAGTAGTAATTTCCCTAACCTCAATACACCCTGGATGACATGAATTGCTTTTTTTTTTAGATTTTCAGGACAGAATTGGATACATATATAGAGGAATACAACTCCAACACGGTAAAAAGCATCATACATCATGACATCACCACTACTTCCAAACGGTTTCATGCAAATCACACAGCAGCTCTATATGAGCACCAAGGCCAGTGCAATATAGTCTCACTGAATCATGATTTTTAATTTTTAAGTCTTGAAGCAATCTTACCAACCATCAAACCTCTTGCAATCAAGGGTTTTAATGCTTGCCACCTCTCTTCAGTGGATGAAAGTGAATATGCTGTCTATGCTACATCAAGAAGGCAATGTTGACCCCAGAGTAAAGGCTATGAACAAATCTGCAATTTTTAAAGCCAACCAGTTCGAAATTGCCACCTTCAACATAAATAAATCATTGCAACTGACATTGTGGTTTACATATAGGATCTTCCTAGAAGAATTTAGTAGACCTTGGCAAGGATTATTGATCAATTTCCACACTCATGAACACCCAGGTGATCTATCTCACTTCTATGGCAGCAATTGATACAATACTTAAATACATGGATGATACAGGGATGGAATATATTCCTTAATCAGAATCATGTTTTCTATGGCCTTCCAGAAAAACAATGTGAAGCAGCACTGAACCCAAATAGAAGTATAGAACGTAAAAAATATAATTTTTTTTTACATGGACTAATATATAGAAGCAATCATTCTTCGGTATTTTATCTTTTTTGTATGATAGTTTCAGAATAATAAATAGACTTCATAATAACATAATATCTCAAAATCAGTAACCAATATTAAATCTAAACTGGTGATACACGCTTTTAAGCTGGAGCAATAGATGGCATCCTTCCACAAGGTACTTCTAAGAGTTTCTTACATACACCAATTAAGTAATCATGAACAACATAACTCTACAAGCAACATGCGATGGAATAAATAATCCACATTGAACATGATCTACAAGCCTCAGTTTCCAATTAAAAGAAAGACAACATATGGGAATAATTATGGCTCAGGATGCAGTAATACAAGATAAACATGGCTACTACAAGACAACAAAATTTGAAATGAAAATTGTTGACATATTCAACAAGGGCAAACTAATTCATGCATTATGTATTCACATCTTGACATAAAAATCACAATATAGACGAGGATATCAGCAGATCGCACAATGCATAACCATGAAGATTAATACAGGAACTATGAGAAATTTGAAAAGAAATATCACTAATAATATCAGAGCACAAAAACTGAAATCTTTCTCAGCATAAGATATTTAGAGTCAAACAAACCTGACTCATGACTTCTTTTATCATTTCTTGTGCAATTTCAATTTGCTTCTTGTCACCGGTAACTTGGACAGTCCTTTCTTTAGAATTATCTCCTTCTGGAAGATGTTGAGGTATCAACTAAAAAAAACATAAATCAGAATTATAAGTTTAATCTTAAAGGAGAAAGTAATCCTACAAGCATAAAAAATATATATAGCTCTCTCTCAAGCCTCTCAACACCCCTGTGATGTCTTCCATAAGAAGATTAAAGAAAAGAGAGTATGCAACCCAGTAACCAACTAAACACCAAAGCAGCTCTCTTATTAAATTTAAGTAGCCAGACTTCCAAATATGTTTGAGCTAAATGGTAAACTAAACTGTAAACTCAACAAAAACTAAAATTAAATTAAGTACAGAGGTTAAGGCAAAACAAAAAAGTAATGAAAGCAAAACTATTTGCTGTAATATATTATTATTATTAATTAGTGTTATGTGTCTAACAATTTGCCAAACATGCAGATTCATCTTAGGAAAATAGGCTTTCCCATTTGCGGTTTTCTAACCGTGTTCCAAATGCATGCAGATCATTTCATTATCCAATTTAATTCGGAATCTCATGTTAATACCATTGATATTGAATCTAAAGTCTCAACATAATAAGCTCAACATTGGAAGGTTAATCCTTTCCCGGCTTCGATCCCTTCTAGAACACACAAGTTTAGTACAAAAAAGAAAAAAGCTTTGCTGTAAAAGATAACAACTACCTGGATGCGTGCACCAGATTTGGTCTGAAGACTTTTAATTGTTTCTCCACCTCTCCCAATGATTAATCCTACCTGTAGAAAAGAAGCTTATGTGACTCAAAGTTGGAAATACATTAACACACGACATGAATACATGTTTTTAAGAAAAATGAATAGATATATTATCAGTTTATCACCTTTTCATTTGGAACCTGTAACTGAATTTGTTCAGAGCCCACAATAGCTTGGGCAGGAGAGATCCCCCGAGCTACAAGTGCAGGAGATCCCCCGGCATCAGCCTGTAGAATCTCAAAATGATATCCCCAAAAAAAGGTAAGGATAAAAGCAAGACAAAAAGAAGAATAAGACTGAGATAAAAATTGGATCTGGTATCTGACCTCTGCAATCACAGCATTTATTAGCTTTTCTGCCTTATCTATACTTTCCAAACTTCCTATTAGTTCCACAGGCCTGGTTGCAGAGTGAGGGTCAGCATCAGCATCCCTTGTGATCTGAATCTTTGCACCAGAATTATACTGCAGATATTTTATAGTATCTCCAGCCTTGCCAATAAGTACACCAACCTGCACATAAATAGAATACATATCTATCAAGAAATTTGCTTCCCGAATACATCTATTAAAATAGTTGAAGAGGTAGGTGTCTATAGTTAAATTCCTTATGGCTGTTGATGAACAAATATATAATTGTGGCACTAAAATGTTGAGTGCCACAAACATTTCAGGGAATATCAATGGCTTAGTTTTCATATGCAGAAAGTAACACAAGTGTATTTCCAGCAGATATCTTACCCTAATTTATAAGTTGATACTAGATATGCAAAAGAAGTAAACCTACAGTGACAAAGAATTACCTATAGTGCATCTGGCTCATTAAATAAAAAATGTCCAGTGGTACCCTCAAAATCTCTTACTGACACTAATAATATTATTTAAAATATTAAATAACAAATATAATTTGATTTCTGCAGCTATCTGAGAAAATTGAGATACCTTATTGTTGGGAACCTCTATTTTCCGTGGCACTGTCTCAGTTCCAGAGGTAGGTTGGTCTGGCCCAGAAGAAGCATCTTGCTGAAAGCAGGTAGAATAAGAACAAAGAAAATGTTTTAGTGTTTAAAACATGTTAGATTGACAGAAACTCATCTTCCTAATCAACACCTTATAGGGAATCTCCACAGTATCTGGAGCAACATCAACAGAATCAGGTAGCTTATCTCCAGAAGGGGCATCTTCCTCTGTTGACACCTTAGATGGTTCTTCGGTTTCTCTAGAAGGTTCCTCAGCAGCATTGTCCAGAGCAGCGTCCTCACTAACGAGAGGTTCTTTAGAGTCAGCTGGTTCTGCAACTTCACTACCAGTTTGTTCATTAACAGTTTCCTCCGATGGATCCTTGTATATAGGTTGAGCATCCTCTGAAACAACTTTTTCCTCTGATGGATCCTTGGACATAGGTTGAGCATCCTCTGAAACAACATCTTCCTCTGTATCATTCACAGGCTCACCAACCTCCTCATCTTGATGCCCATTTGCACTATCTGTTAAGACCAAGCACGAAGCATCAACGATATGAAGATTCATGTCAAAATATCGTGTACACACAGGTTAAAAATCAATTTATTACACTCAACCATATACATATAAAATAACAGCAATGGAATGCCAATCCTCGGGCTTTATTTGTAAAGTCTCTATTCCTTGGTAATCGAAACCCAAAGATCTATGAATTAGTCCATGTTTGACTAGCCAAGCCGACAAACGACCCTGCATTTTTTTCTCCTGTATTTTTTTTATTTGTATAAGTAGTTTACCTTACAGTGAAATTTTTTAAGATTGACTTGCTATTTATTATTGTATTGTATTTTGGACAAAAGAATCCGGTCTAATTCACTACTTTGTGGGAGGATACTGAACTCTTTTTTTTATATTTGAAAAATGTGTCAGAGGATATCTCCGAAGTAGATGGTGGTTGAAAAAAAAATCCTTGATCATAATTGCCGGTATGAGTACTGCGTCCAACATGAAATTTGTGGTTGGTAGTAAAACACCTATTCTTATTCTCTCGTTGAGACCTAATTTGCTCTTCATAGATTTCTCGAGATATTTTCTTACGAAGTTTTGTTATAGCATCTATAACGGCCTCCGGTTTAGGTGGACAGCCCGGCAAATAGACATCCACAGGAATTAGCTTATCTACGCCCCGAACAGTACTATAAGAATCGGTACTGAACATTCCCCCTGTAATTGTACAGGCTCCCATAGCAATAACATATTTTGGTTCGGGCATTTGCTCTGTTCAAGCTTAGGAAAAAGTGATTTCACATGATGATTTCAGCATGGTAATTTTACAAGAGGTGACAAATATAGCTTCTCAAAAAAGCTAAATATGTACCAACAAGGCGTTCGTTTAGTAGTGTAAGGCCCCACGGGATACCCAAGGTCGAGAGTTCCATTCCTGGGAACAATGAGAGAGGCAGGCACGAACCCCGAAAGGGATTAGTTCCTTAAAGGTAAGGAGATACCGTTGGTAGTACCAAAAGGCTAAATATGTGCATGTGTGAGGAGTGGTTTTATACGGACATAATCACCTTTTTGTTGAACAAAAGAGCAAACATATGAGGTGTTAAGACCAAAACAAAGCATCAACAAAACCAAATTCCTTCGTAGCAACAAAAGTATCTTAATAAAATATTTTCCACACAACGTGAGAATAAAAGCATTGTAAGAGAAACATGAGAATATACATGCACATGGTGATTGGTGCTTAGAATAGTTGAAGATTAGAATATACCTAGGGCATCGATGCGAGGCCGTTTGATTTCGGTATCGTCGGAAACGGGTGAATCGGCGTTGTGTTTAGGTTCAAGATCTTGGACCTTGCGTTTGTGTTCAGAAGGAACAGGGCTCGTAACAGAAGGTTCTACAACTTCTTCCTCCGCCATTAGCTGCGTTCTGTGTCTCAAGACTTGTAATAGATATTTTATGTTTCTCTCACATTTTAGGGTTATCCTATGCTAATGGGCTTTTCCTTTTTTTTTGTTCAGCTCCGGAAACAATTATGTCCAAGCCGAAACATCTATAATTATACGAGGCTAGCTTTCTCAGTACTATTTTTTGTTATGACTCGAGCATGAGATATAATTTAATGAAATCAAATATGTACCACTTAAATTTATATTAGTCGGTAATGAGCTATTCTTTTTGCATCCAACGAAAAATCACTTCAACGGATATTTTTTATCTTCAAACAAATATCTCCTAATAGTTTTTCCTCTTACCTCACTTTTTAGTTTTTTATATCTTATCTCACCCTTCTTACTTTCTTTCATGTTTACTTCTATCATTTTTAACACATTTTTCACAATTCCATGAAGAGACTAACTCAATATATCAATTTTGTATTTAATTCTACACATAATGCTAATCAAACCTTAACATAGATTGGACAACCGCATAATTCTAATACTCTATGACATAATTCTTGATACTATTTTGCAGATATCCGACATGCACAATGTAGCCTTTTCAAAACCTGGAATCAGGTGTTCAAGGAATCAAGATTAACAACTACTGAAGGGTGGCGATGATGGGGAGGAACAATGATCTTATTATTTTTACTCATATTTTTAATGACAGAAATACGACTTTATAGTAAGCAAGAGGATAAAAATATCATCTCATACTACATTTTGTATGTTATTGTATAGTGCTTGTTTATTCATTAATAGAAAAGTTGTGATGATGAATGTCTTTCACATTCCTTTTCCTTGTTCTCATAGTATTATTATTACTAGTGTATCAACCTGAATTTCTAATTTTTTGGTGTACAGTTTCTACATATTATAATGGCTGATACAATATTTTATTTTGAGAATCATTAGTTGCTAAAAGTATAGAATTTTGTTATTTTCTCAATTAAATTAAGATCTACCTATATAGCCCATTGAATTTTAAAGCTATTGATGTGTGATTTATTATAGTAGCATCTGTTTTGGCCATCAGCATGTTGAACTCGTCCACGCCATGAAGTTCCATTCCGTAAATTAATATTCAACAAATCAGTTTACAGTAACTCTCACCATCAACAGTAACAAAGTTAGTATTCAACAATCTCATGCAATTAATTATTGTCACTAGGCAATTGTGTCTGAACCAAGAACATCTATAGGTATATATGGCTAAACCTCTCAACATATATATTCTTTCATTCACAAGACTCGAACTCAATACATTTCTTAAATGAAATCAAACATATATCAACTAACACGTGTGAATCAAATTTTAGAATATCTAATGATATAAAATAAATTTAAAAAACTTATTTATAGATTAGATCGATATACAAATGACATGGTTTACGCCGAACGTTAAAAGCGAAATGAAGAAAAAGTAAAATAGGAACGCTATAAAGAAGTTAGGAATAAGAGTAACGTGGCCACCATGCTTCCTTCATATATAATATACATCGTTCTAGAGTAACAGTTTATTTATAGAGAAGAAACAGCTTCTACCAATGGCGTCGTTCGATGAAGCACCTCCCGGTGATGGAAAGTCCGGCGAGAAAATCTTCAAGACCAAGTGCGCTCAGTGCCATACTGCTGAGAAAGGTGCCGGTCACAAACAAGGTCTCTTTCTCACTTTATTTCATGCCGGATCATTCACTATTGATTTATTAATCATTATTGACTCTCAAACCAAAGTAACACAAATCAAATTAATGTCGGATGATATGATAAGTGCATAAGTTTTAATCTCTTTCTTTCCTTATTAAAAAGTCACATTGGTTGCTTTATTATGGAACTAAATGTTGGTCCTTAAAAGATCAAATAGGAAATAAGATTCATATAGTTAAAATGAGAAGGTTGTGTTGGGATGAGATGACACAATAGCTGATATATGATTAGAAATGAATGTATTTGAGAGAAAGTTTGAGCATCTCCTATTGTGGAAAAGACGAAATAGTCGTTCACGCCTTAGGTGGTTTGAATCGATCCTTGATTGTTATTGTTATTGGTCACTTGGCGGATTTAATTGATGAGATCACCTACTTATTCGATGATATGCATTTTTTCAAGCTCCTATTTGGTAATGTTGTCATCTTTGGAGGACTTTTGGTTATGGTTTACTCTTTTTACCATATCATTGATTTTCTTAGCTTAAGAACAACTAAGAATTGTTCTTAGTTAAGAATAAAAGTCAGGAAATAAGAATGATACAATGAAGAATAGAGTATTCTTATTTCATTAAGAACGTGAACAACCATGGTGGTTGCCGTTGCTCTTATGTCCTTAGTTCAAAAAGAGTGCCTCCCACTTTGTTAGTTTTTTGTTCTCCTATCTTTTGAAAATGTTGTAATTTCGGTTTTGTTCTTCTGGAGTTTTTACTTTGTTATATTTTGAAAATGTATGGTGTTTCTGATTTAAGGGCCCTTGTTTTTGCTAAGTTATAGAATGAAAAAAATTCTATCTGGTCACAAATTTATACATTGCTTCTCTGGTCCTGGAATAATGTCATTATCTAAAATTTTACCTTGTTTACAATCTCAGGACCCAATCTGAATGGTTTGTTTGGAAGGCAATCAGGCACTACTCCTGGATATTCTTATTCTGCAGCTAACAAGAACATGGCTGTGACTTGGGGAGAAAAGACTTTATATGATTACTTGCTTAACCCTAAAAAGGTACAATATAAATTAGTATTTATATATTGAATTGCTATTAATGGTACAATATAAAAGACTTTATTTACTATTTGAGTTTTGGGATGAAAAAAGAAAGGAAATGCTTTAAAGTCATTTTACCAGTGAGTTTCATTTCATGGCTCCAAGACTTTCCATTTTCCTTCGTTCCCCTCCTAAAATTCAACTCGTAAACAAACCTTACTTTTCTTACTAGAACCATGGTAATACATTGTTAAGTTGTATGGTAATATGTTGATGTTCAGAAAATATGTTTTCTCCATGACATGTCTCATGTTTGTTTTGTTTTCAACTTTTGCAGTATATTCCAGGCACGAAGATGGTATTTCCTGGTCTTAAGAAGCCTCAGGAACGTGCTGATCTTATTGCATACCTGAAAGAATCCACTGCACAATGATTGAACTTTATACATTTAGTTTTTCAGTGTGTTATTGAAGTTCTGGAAATTTGATTTTGACATTTATTTCTGCCGCGCAGTAAGTGATCTTTGGCAAATAAAGTGGACTACATTTGTTTCCGACACTGTTATGATAACCGGATCAATGAGTACGGTTTGACCGATGAGGGGACCGACATAGTTTATAGTTTTAATTGAACAAGGGTGAAATTGTTTTGAGCCGGAGAAATTCCGATCTGACCACGTTAAACTCATTTGAACTGGAATAACCCGGAAAATGATCTGGACGGTTCACTTTAACATTTAGAAATAAAAATAAAATATTTCTCTAATTGTTTTACTCCAATCTAGAAAAGGATGAAAATATGTTATTTTAATATAATTACACATAAAATATTAATTATATAAAATTTTCTATACAACTATATATTTATATATAAAAATAATAAATTATATATGAAACTCAACGGACGGTTTAATTGTTTAAACTGATTAAATATATGAAGGAAATTATTTGCTGGTGTAATGCTGAATCAAATTGAGTTAAAAATGGAAACATTATTTTGGGTATTTGGTTAACAAGAGGCACAATTGAGTAGTGTGTTTTACTGAAAGCGTTACTCTTGTGAGATTCAATCTTAGGATTAAGCAGTGTCACACACACAGGACACCAGATTCTGGAACATTCTCGTAGGACACAAAACAGTGAATTCAAACCGTGTTTGGGACAGGGGTGGTGTGGTAGTTGATTATGCGTGTGACTTATTACCACATCTAAAAGTTCCATTTAAATCTCTACTGGTTAAATAAGTAAATGTAGTGCCATACAACACAATTTCAATATAAATATATTATGAGTTTCAAATATTATAAATTTTTTAAAAGTAGTAATCCAAAAATGAATAGTAGATAACATTGTGATGACGTATAAATTTTTATATTGAAAATATTATACTCATCTTATTTGGTATTTATATCTTTAAACCATACTTTTTATTTTTATTATTTAAAATAACTTTTTACTTTTTGGTGGATTTTGACACATAGTTTTTGACAACAAGCATGGAGTATGACTATCTTCTCTCAAGATTTAAAATGTGAATATTTATAAGTAACTAGCTAGGGATGGGAAACGCATATATATTTTTTAAAGGATTACAACACAAGTGATGTTGGACTTCAAGTATTAAAATATTACCATATGTTATGAGTGATAATGTAACTCTGCAGTCATGACATACGATTTATTCTGCTAATAAATTAATTGAGTATGTCAGCTATTAAACTTAAATATATATGCAATATTTTATTTCCCGTAAAGAAAGCTTCCACAACTTAAATTTTTGACCTCGGAGACTTATAGTCATTTATTTCATGGAACCCCTATCAATAAACAACTTTTTAATTTACATATGAGCCTTTACATGCAATTCCTCAAAGCCAATTAATTTACTAAGTATATCATGTGTTAATCTTAAAATATCTCGTACAGTATTTTATTCACTTTTAAAGGGAGTACTCCACAACTCAAACCCATGAACTTAGGAACGTATAGTCGCTAAATCCATTGATTCACTGCAAAGGTTTAAACGTAAAATAGATGACACACTCAATAAATTTATAAGTCTGATCAGTCATATCTAAAGGGTGAGGTGTTAGATATAGTCCACAAATAGAATAATGCAAAAGGCAATTAAGGAAACGTGCCACATTGCTCTCTCATAGACAGCATGTTTCCACTGAAGTAATTACTAGGAAGCTGAGACCCTTTCTTTCTTTCTTTCTTTCTATCTATGATCTTTCTTATCTTCATATATATATACATCACTCTCTCACTCTCTTCTCCAAACAATCTTTCTTCCTCTACCATTGTAATCGTTCACAACATTGTGGTTTTGGTAATACACTAATACTACAATAAATATTTGAACACTTCTTCAATGGAAGAAGGAAGCACCATGCAAGAATGTTTCATGAACCCAACAACAACAACAACATATAATGGAGTTCGAAAGAGAAAATGGGGGAAATGGGTATCTGAAATCCGTGAACCTGGAAAGAAAAGTAGAATATGGTTAGGGAGTTATGAAGCACCAGAAATGGCAGCAGCAGCATATGATGTAGCAGCATTTCATCTCAAAGGACATGCAGCAAGACTCAACTTTCCAGAATTGATTCAAACATTGCCTAAGCCATCAACATCTAAACCTGTTGATGTGCAAATTGCAGCTCAAAAAGCAGCATTACAGTTCAAGAAACCTGCATTATTATCAGCTGATAATAATAATAATAGTAATAAAAGTAGTGTGGTTCCAATGAGAATGAGGTTATCATCCACACAAATTGAGGCCATAAATGAGTCTCCATTGGATTCACCAAAGATGTGGATTCAAATGGCTGAGGCTTTGAGCTTTGGGTTTGATTATGAGTCTATGATGTATTGTAATAATCAAAATGTTCTTCAGCTCAGTGGTTGGGAAGAAATACAGTATGAGTCCTTATGGGATTTTTGAATAATCTTATCATTATTCACTGTCTTAGTTCATTTGAAGAAATAAAAATATGATAGATATATATATCCTATTAGGAGACATTATCCAATTAATAATCATTATGATACAAAAGAATAAGGATCATATTTATTAATAGAAAGATAAATATTATAAAAAAATATAAAAAATAATAATATGATAAAATAATTTTTTCATTTTATATACAATGTATAATACTTTTGTTATTAAAAACATATATATAAAAAGATATAAAGAGGATTACAAAATTAAAGTAGCATACTATTTGTACTTTCTTCAGTTCATGTATTTTCGTATGTATTTGTGTGTAACTCATCCAATTAATTATGCATTAAACTTCTTTTTTTCGTTTATTTTTTTCCTTTATTAGCACAACAAATCCTATCCAGGATATATATAGTTATATACTAATCCGTTGGCAATAATTTAGTTAAAAATTTCGAGTTTGTCAAAATTGTTGCAACTCCAACATACATATTATTTTTTAAATAGTTATCAAAACCACATAGTAAACAATTATACTATAATATAATCATATAGGTCAAAATCAATCTTAGTGAATAATATTAGTAAATGCATGAATGTTGCATATTGTATGCATAGATAGTGCATGTCCCATGAAAAATAAAATAAAAAATAAAAACATGATAGGTGCCTAATATTTTTTGTTTGGTTGAAGAGAAAGGAGGGTAAAAAAGAATATGATTAATATGTATGGAGATAAATATGTCACTAAATCTTGAAAAAGACAATAATCATCTTTTATGACCAGCATATTTTAATATCTTAAGTTTGATTTATGAGAAAGAGAAGTGGTTAAAGCTTTGTTGATTTATTTAAATAAATCAAATCTAAAGTCTTGAGCATCACTTGTTTTAAAAATGAAGATTCGTGTGACATATACAACTCATTAAAAGTTTGATTACTTTTTTCCTTTACCAAAATTCCCTTTAACTTATTCTTGTGTTTATTACTCCATTCATCCAAATAATATACCTATAATTAATTTATGCATGTTCAGGAAAATATGTATCATTTTGATGTTATTTTCTTATATTTATTACTCCCTCCTATCTTATATATAGTACTTGTCAATTATTTTATTTACTTGTAGAAATTGACATCAAAATTGTATGTTTATGAGGAACTATATTAGACTCATGTTTTTTCAGGAAAAGGTAAATTAGAAACTGGATTAATATGAGTTTTATATATTATTGAAAGACTAAATTAATTTCGATTTAGTTAGATACTTAAATGTCAAAATTATTATCAATTTACATTTTTGTAGCTAGAGACTAAATTTAACTTTCTTTTTAGATCCCAAAATAATTCGAACCATACGCGTAAGTAGGGTGTGGTTGAAATTATGGCTTATTTTCTTCTCATAATCTCTTACAGCTGGTCACAACCATACATTATATCCATTATTATATAATATCATAGTGGATTAGGAATTAATATGAATTAATCTAAATAATTTATTATATAGACAATTATAAATAATAAAATAATAATATTAAATTATTGGAGTAGATAATTTTCTCTTTTCACTTAAATTATTATAGTAAATAAATACACTTTAATAACAAATTTATTGATTATACTATAATTTTTAAAAGAGTCGTATAAAACTAGGAATAAAATAAAAACTATAAGATAATGTTATAAAAAGAAGTGGAGATAATATTTTGTTCACTACTATTCTAATTTATGACATTTTGCATGAATCATACAAATAAAAGACCACTCAAGTATATAACATAGTTTACACTCACGCAAGTATATAACATATCTTATTTATTCTTGTCTTCCTTCTATTGTGATAAGTTAAAAAAAATATAATTAAATGAAAATTTTAATAATTAAATATTTTTCTGATCAATCATAAACAATGTGAATTTAAGTTGTCTTATTTAACATTTATACTAAGATGGAAGAAAACAAAGATAAAAGAAATAGAGAAAATGAGGAAAAAAATATTTTAAATTTTCTAATTCTTGTTTCTTCCTTATTCTATGAGGTAAATTTAGGGATATAAAAATGGTGTTGGAAATAACAGGAGCAAATGTGAAAAGAAGAACATGAAACATTGACCTTGACATGAAAAAAAATAAGACTAGTTTTGGTCCCCAGCACCGCCATTCCCAACACTGAGACCCATAATATTGTGGTTGTTATCAACAAAGCCACCGTCGAGTGCTTCACTCACCAATAAAATTGAGTCAAAAGTAGAATAATGTCGTTTACAACACTAATTAATATAGAATTTAAAATCTATACACCGATACTATAAAGTTTTTTACATTATCAGCATATCATTCACCATTGATTTGTATTAGTTTTACTTAAGAGTCAACAATAGTTAATATGTGAACGCTAGATAATTTACTAACAGTGTAAAAAACATTTACACTGTCGGTCGGTGTATATATTAAATTCATTAATATACTAATAATCACTTAGTCAATGTTGAAGATATTGTCTACTAACTATGTGTGTTGCAGCTGTTTCCCTACGTGTAGTGATGTTATCTTCTCATACTTAAACTATTCTTAATCATTCATTTATTTTGTTTGACACCTTCAATTTTGTGGGCCTATGTTTTCTGTGTTTTAAGTTCTTCAAATCTTTTTATGAAAACCAAGGAATATTTTAGAATCTTTGGTTAAATTTTATTTTAATAGCTTGATATATACTAGTACTTTTGTTGATCATAAAGCAAAAACTGTCGGTCTAACAAAAGCTTCTTTCATTCAATGAACATTGAAAAGCATGATGATGACATATTAATTGAATGGATTATTAGCATATGCTAATTAAGAGTATTCATTGAGTTCATTCCAACCTTATGAAAACCACCTTGGACCAAGTCGGTCTGATTGTTTACCGGAATTGAAAACAGTTCTAGTTTGCCGTTTTAAGTGATGAGAGTTAAACTATTTTGAATTTGAGAAATTACGTTATGACCATATTAACTCTTACATTGTCGATATATTATAATAACTTGAAAAGTAAATTGATAGTTCACATAATTTTTTTGAAAAAATCGGATTACTTCTTTTACCCAAAAAGTAGAAAAATGTTATTTTAATATAATTAAACATAATTTTTAATTATACATAAAATTATTCGGTCTAACTAAACGGTTTAACCCTTTAAACTAATTAAATTTAATATGAGACATATTCCGATTTGATGTCTGATTTAAATTTCATGAGAGAAATTCATTCACATTACAATTAAGAGGAATCCATCATTGGGATTTAAAAGTTGGTTAAACAAAGAAAATGCTAATAAATATCCTTAAATCAATAATTAAGAAATTAAAAAATGTAAGTTGATTTGATAAAGTAACATATTTGAATATTACAAATTGGAGTGATAATGAAACGCAAGAAATATAGAATGCTACAACACAAATAAACCTTTATATTTATACACTCTTTTCTCTTCCCCATCTTTTGCACCTTATATATATATATATATATATATATATATATATTATTTCTAAGGTTGAATCTTAGCATGTTCCAGCTGTTCTCAAACTCTTGTAGCCATCATCATATTCATATTGATTTGCTTAGTACACATAGTACCAATCACACGGGAAATTATATTATATAATATATAGTATATCTAAGTATCGAATATATAGCCACATCACCTTAAAGATTCAGACATTGACTTCAATAAATAATAGGTCTCTTTATTGTTATCCACTCAAATTCCTCAAACCTTTGGAAACATATGGGAAAATACGTTTATAAGTAAAAAAATATATCAACAAATGAAAATTCCTATAAAACGGGTTTCACGTACTTTGTAGTACATGTTTTGCAACGGTGCTGCATGTCTAATATAATGTATTTGGTACGTAAAACAATAAAAGAATTTTAGTTTTAATGATCTCATAATCTAACAACGTTGCCTCATCTTCAGAAAATATATAGACCGAGACATATGGATTCCATCCAATATTGCGTGCATAGCTAGGATTATATTTATATTATATATAGCCAAAAGTGTAATTTTCATTTCCTATATTGCTCTTAATATTATTTAATTTAAAAGAAAACTATAAAATCTTAAGCAACTACCACCAATACATTAATTAACCATATATCTCACCTTAAATTAAATATTATCATAAACACAAAAAAAATATAATATATAAAAATTGAATATGTAGTATCGCATAATATTCGCTAGCAGGTATGAAATGTCTATACACACTATAAATAATAATAATAATATATCTTGATGCTGATATAAGATTTCCAAAAACTTCATGGTTCTACGGATTTGAATGAGTGCTTTTTCAAAACCATGCCACCTAAGTTCTCAAAGCGCGTTATACACAATAAAAATATAAATACTTATCTCTTTATTAATAAAAATTATTCTTAATTTTGTGTGTTTGACACATCCCCACATGTCACTCCAACATTAAATGATGCCTTCCCACTTTCACTCACTAAAATTTACCTAAACAGATCATTAAATCTTCACCAAAATAGCACAACTCCATCTAGAAAAAAAAGAAAACAATTAAAAAATGCTAAAAAATCTATTCTTTATTTGTTTGGATAAAAGAAATAGTTGTTAAAAGAAGAGTAGAAGAACAAGAAAATACAGTATCGGGTGATTCTTTGGTTCAATTTGGATTATTTGGCAAATTATGAACAAAATTACTTTTAAGAATTTGAGGGTCTAAATAGAGTAAATAATGAACCTTATTTGACATATTACTCGAACCTTATTATTGTTTGCTTTCCTTTATTCTCTTATTCTTATGTTGATTTGGTGAAATATCTATCAACTTGTCTTTCTCTTTGTTAATTATAAGGATTCAGTGGATAACAGTAACACTTATTCTCTTAATATTATTATCTCTTAATTAATAAAGTTTTGATTCTGATAAAGAAAGAAATGGTAGCAGTAAGCAGCATACATATATGTGAGTAGTGCAGCAGCAACGAGGAAGCAGAGTTGAGTTAGGACTTATGAGGATGATTATAAAGTAGCCACGTTTGAATCCACTTCTATAAATACCAATATCTTCCATACACTATCTTTCACAACACAACCCTTCTATGGGTTCAAACTCAACCCAAACCGGTGCTGCTACTTCTACATTCAGAGGAGTACGCAAGAGAAAATGGGGTAAATGGGTATCTGAAATCCGTGAACCTGGCACCAAAACCAGAATCTGGTTAGGTAGCTTTGACACACCTCAAATGGCTGCATCTGCATACGATGTTGCAGCATTGCATTTCAGAGGCCGAGAAGCCAAACTCAACTTCCCTCATCTCTCCACAACGCTTCCTCTCCCTCTTAGCAACAATGCTCATCACATTCGCATGGCGGCGCATGAGGCTGCTCTCAGACACACGGCGGAGCATGGTGGTGGTGCTTGTGGTGGTTCTTCTACTTCGGTTGGAAGAGTGAGACTTTCACCTAGTCAGATTCAAGCTATCAATGACTCGCCACTTGATTCACCTAACATGTGGATGCAAATGCCAGATACTTTCATGGTTGATCATCATCATTCTATGATGTTTGTAAATGATTATGATTATGATTATGCGCAGTTTGAAGTGGAGAATGAGTGGGAGATTATGCACAATAATTCTCTATGGGATCCTTAGGTCAAGGGTAACGCATCACAATACCATAATTATTTAATGCAATTGTAGTACAGATATGGCATGCATTACTTCTACCATCTTATTTTCTGTCTCGAGCTAATCATATATTACCACGTGAATAAAAAAAATTAAAATAAAAAATAACATTTTAATTGGCTCAAGGTAAACAATGATGCATCATTTAAGACATGTAATCTCTATCTAAGATCTCCAATTAATTTGTGCTAATAATATTAGAAAAGTAGTAAGAGGTGGTAAATGAATAAGTCATTGTTTCCTATAATTAATGTTATAGAGGTGGGGTGCAGCCTATGGAGAAGAAAGATATGGATGACAGATGGAGAAATGAAATATTAGTGAAATTCCATTTGGTTGAGGGAAAGCCATTTGTATTGAGAAGTTAGTATTTTGAAGGGTCCCATTCATGTAACTATCAGAGTAGGTGCTTTATAGGTAGATTTTATCAACACTTTATTCTATAGTGTGTGAAGTATATTTACTTTGTGTACTAAATGTGGCACAAACTAGTTTATTGGCTGTGTTTTATAAGCTGTGGAATAATATCGTGTGATTTATGTTATCATAACTATTCATTCAATAAATTTACCTCATCTATTGGAAATCAATTTCTCAAGTATACTAAGTTCAAATAAAATAAAAAGACATTAATTTAGTGATGTAAAAATATACTCGATTCTTAATAGATTAAAATGTTAAATATTTATCTCCTCATACTAGAAGATAATTTATCTGATATAGTTCGTAAAAGTATGATACATGTATTGTTTAGTTTTAGAAATATTTGGATAAAAAATAAATAAATATGACATATGTCATGATTTTAGTGACCAAAGGAGATAACTTATTTCTTTATACTATAAGATATTTTATTCTCTTTTTATGTTTGATTCAAGAGTTCAGTTTTGGGCCTTTTTCTATTTGTTGGGCTTATGAACAAAATGACCAAATTATTTGAGGGATATTATTATAGGTGGTCGTTTCATCGAATTAGTTGTCGTATTGAGACTAGGGTTACGCCCCTTAAACCCAAAACGACATCCACTGGTAGGGTTTATAGTGAACCTTGCCTCTGCGTGAGACATTGCATTTTCATTTGGCGTTAACAATGGGATTCTGGGGTTAGTTTCTTTTTTCCTTCTACTTCTATAACTTGATACATTTTGAGGATCACTGTTTATTAATTTTGATTTTTGATTTTAGGGATTGAAGTGAAACCTGGAAAACCAATTCCTTATCATGCTGATAATGTGCAAGGAAAGCTTCACGTCACTCAGGTATCTTCATTCTTAATTTCAACTTCTAGTACAGATTCTTCGATGCCTTTTGTTTTGTTATATTGAATTTCACTGTTATTACACTTATTTGATTTCCAACCATTTAAATTTTCTTCAATTTTACTGGTTTTTAGGTTTGAAACTTAATTGCCATGTAAGTTTTAGTGTTACTCTTTATGATATGTTTATAGCTGATAATAATTTAGATGAGTCAGGTCATGTCACAGTTGATTCTGGAACTTGCCTACCTAAGAATCATTGGATTTTAGAATAATTTTTTAATTTGAATATGGTCACATTTTGTGATACAACTTTAGGAATTTCAAGTTTGTTCTATTAGCTGTTGATATTTATTCAGATAAAATTTTGGAGTAACTAATTTCATTCTGTTTCTTTTATTAAAATTCAGGCTACTCTAGGCACGGGTTCATCAGTGGAGAAAAGCATTCTTCAGTGCTCTTCTGGACACAAAAGTGCAGTTTTCTTATGTTCATTGCTGCCGAATAAGATTGAGTCATGCCCTTTGAATCTTGAGTTTGATGATGACGACTTAGTTGCATTCTCAGTGATTGGTCCACGAAGCATCCATCTTTCTGGTTATTTTGTGGCCGATGATGGGGATGACCTTAGGGATGACTATGAATAGTATCCTTTTGAACAACTTCCATTTGCTGATTTATTTGCATTGCATTGCATTTCAAGTTTTGTTCATACAGTTTTATGGAAATAGAATACTTTGTCACATTTCTTTTATAGTCATGTTCCATTTTCCTACTACATGTGAAAGTGATTCATTTGGTGAGGATGTGGAGGGAACTGAGACTGAGGAGTCTTCTGAATATGATTCTGAAGATGGATTTGACTTCATTGATGGTAGTGATGTTGACATATACCGATCTTCGTCTCTCCCAAATAGTGGAGGTATTTTTATTATATTATGTTTCTGCTCTTTTTTTACGTTTCTTTTTTCCTTATTATTATGTATTTTTTTTACTTGATACTTGCATGGCACTTCTATGCATTCAAAGATATGTAAATATTAAATTTATATAACAACCAAGCCTTAGTCCCACTTGGTGGGGCTGACTACATGAATCGAATGACGCCATAATACATAGCATTTATCTCTAGAAATAAGAATAACCTCCATTCAATCTATTCTCCTTACTGGGACTTCTAATGATCCCATGTCCACACCACCTAAGACACGATTTTACCATATTTTCTTGTATAGGATATACCCGACCTTTCTCCCTAATGTAACCATTGCTTGATATCTTCTATGGTTTGCTCTTGAGGTTTATCTTCACCTGTAAAAATGTAGAATCATTCTAGCAATCAAGAGACTTCGCAACTTGTTTTGTACACACATGTTAATAATATGTAGTAGTCTATGTGCTTTAATATACTATCATATATATCATTTTCATTATACTTACAAATTTTATCAATAGTTGCTGTCTGACATAATAGCAATCATTCTATAATGCTGCATCCACCTGATTATTATGTACTCTTATTCATTCCTGGTGCATGAATGTAGCATAGAAAACTGAAATGCAAGGAAAATATAAGTGCAACTCTACTGCTTCGTAGCTCACAAGAAATGTCAATTGGAATCAACATAACTTATATATGTTTTATTTTACATTTCTAATAGTTGTAATTGAGGAAATAGTGGACGAAGATAAACCTGACGCCGGAGATGATCCAGCTAAGCAATCAAAGAAAAAGAAGCAGGCAGCTCGGTTGAAAGAGAAAGACAACAAAAGTTCTCAGCTTCCAATTGTTGTTGGGGATGAAACTGTCCCCCCGAATCTGGAAAGTGAACATGATGTTGAGGAAAGTGAAGATGAAGATGGTTTTCCAATTTCTGCATCACAGAAAAGTAAATTTGACAACCCAAAGGAAGAAGCTGAAACGAAAGAAGGACATGCACCTAAGAAAACTGACAAGACCAGTAAGAAGGGAAAACAGGTTGATCAATCTGCTGGTTTAAAACGAAAAGTTGAAAGTGCTGATGATGATGTGCAGCGTCAAGATGGGTGAGATAGATCTGACCTATTAGTAACTCATGATAATGGATTTGAGTAATTGAGTCTGACATTTTGTCTGACCTAGTTCTTTTTTAGATTGGGATAAAGCAAAATATAAGAAGTTATTTCTTGTCTTTTGTCTGTCTAACTGTGCTGAAGTCTGAGCTGAATGTTTCTGATAATGATTGCAGGAAAAAGAAGAATAAAAAAGATAAGTTGAAAAAACATGGTGAAGGGGGAAGTGCTCATGTGGCTGGTAGTATTAATGAGGCTATTGTTACTACTCCAGATGAAAAGCATTCTGAGGAGGTTAGAACTACACTGAACACTAACAATGCTTCTGAGGCAAAGGATGGGCAGCAAGATGGAAATCTATCTAATAAGGAGTAAGAATTTCCTTCTGAATAACTAAAATATCAGTTACATTTCACAGGGCTTTTGGTGTTACAGAGTATCTATGGTTGATTGAACTATTTAATATACAATACTGCCTCCATTTTTCTGCTCTGATATTGGTATGCAAATCCAATTTGTGCTTTTTTTTGTCAACTAAATCCTCCTCATAACACTTTGTGAACTGGACTCAAAATTCTATTAGAAATTAGACCTTGAAAATGTGATTTTCCTTCTCTCTTTATGTTTTTATTTTCAATAAATCAGAATTCATTTCTCTAAGATGTTCTTTTCTTTTTAATTTTTTACCAAGTGAATCATTTTCTATTGAACATTATTATTTTTGCTTGAGAGTCGAGACACTAATGCTTGGAAATTTAGGAGGCGAGATTTCCTCTGTTGTTTATTGCACTCTTCAGATTATATACTGTGATGCTAACTATTTACGTTTGTGCTATTTGTGGGTAGGCTCCTTGTTGAGAAGAAAAATAAGAAGAAAAAGAAGAAAAAGGCCAAAGAGTCTGAAGGAGATGCTACTGCAAATGAAATTGCTACCGCTGTTGAAAATAAAGATTTATCTACCTCGGAGAAAAAAGGGAAGAAAAATACTGAAGACATACCATCTCAAGTAAGATCCTTTCCGAATGGGTTGGTTATTGAGGAGCTATCTATGGGTAAACCAGATGGCAAACGGGCTACTCCTGGAAAGAAGGTTACACATCATCAACTAATTTTTAATAGCTTGTTTAACTTAGCTTACCTAGGAGTAATTTTGTTTAACCTATGTTCCAATGCCGTTTCTTTTAACAGAGACATAACGTTTGATTTCAGGTCAGTGTTAAATACATTGGCAAGCTGAGAAAGGATGGGAAAATATTCGACTCAAACGTGGGAAGAGCACCGTTTAAATTCCGCCTTGGTATATACTGTGTTGACTTATTGACTTCGCTGAAATTTAACTTTTTATATTTTCCCTTATCTATTTTCTTTTGTGTTTACAGGTGTAGGACAAGTCATCAAGGGGTGGGAAGTTGGGGTCAATGGTAATATATAGTCTGATAAGATTTTTTGCAGTCTACTGGTTTTCTGAATTCTTATTGTAGTTTTCTCTTCATTTTTTTTCCAGGGATGCGAATTGGTGATAAAAGAAGAATCACAGTTCCGCCATCTATGGGGTATGGAATTACTCAATGTTTTATATTCTTTGTTATTTCTGAATGGTCTGGGTGCGACTAAATTTAATTTAATTATCTGGTGTTTTCTTTTGTGTGATGGCTCGAGATTGGTTGAGGATCGTTTGTTTAGGCTTCAGAAAAAAATGATTTCTTTAGAAATGTTTTTGGTAAAGTTATTTATGTGTAAGGGTCCTATTTTTGGCTGAAGTGATTTATGTAAATGGGTCCTGTATCCTAAGGGCATTATTTAAGGAATCCTCAAATACAAAGTTTTATTGGAAAACACAACTTTTGAATTTTCAATGTATTGAATATGTGAATCTCCAATGCTCATTTTCTATATTCGGTTCCTTTACCAATGTCTTGAGGCCTCTGGTTAACACAAACTCTGGTATTTGGCTTCGAACCTGAAAAGCTCTTTTACTGATTTCTATTAGAAAAAAAAAAAACGTTTTCCCCAAGAAGATAGCAAACTCTGTTAATTTGAAAATCTGTTTTTTTTCTTCAAGGAGCCTAACCAATAGGCATAAAAATGTAAAAGTGATCATTATAAATAAATAAAAACCATCTATTTTTGAGGAACAAGGCTATTTGGTTTTACTGTTGAAAAACTCTCTTTTTGTTTGTACTAAGTGGTTTGTTTCATGTAACACAGATATGGAGACAAACGTGCTGGGACTATACCACCAAATTCGTGGCTTGTATTTGATGTGGAGTTGGTTAATGTTGATGGCTGACTTCAACTTTTACTATCCTTCTTTCAGTTTTCTGTGGCTCCCTGTTTCATCTGTGAAATTGTTTAGTTCATGGTAGGAAATTGTCAACCTCACAATACACTCACAATCTTTGGTCATCTTGAGACTTTGTTGTGGAGAACAAGTTTTATGGGAAAAAAATTTTGGATTGAATTTGAGAGTTACAACCTTTACAATTATAAACATGAAATTATATTCTTGATTAATTTTCATCATATATGAAGTTTAAATTGCCATATCATTGCTTTTCTTCCGAAGAAAAGCATAAAGTTCTATATTTTTTTCTTTTGATTATTACAAGTAAAAGATAGCTGGTGTATGAAATGGCTGGCACTAAAGGATCAGAGTAACTAGATGTGCTAAAGAATTAAAATAGCCTTTTGAAAATACTTATGCTGCATTCTTCAATTATTCTACTGTAGTAGTTAATATATTTATTGGTAATGTTGTTCATCTAGAAACATATTTTTTGGTACACTTTTTATGTGGAAATGTGATTTGGTACATATACTTTTTTTCTTTCTAATTGGTGGTTGCTGCCAAGTTAGGATAGGAAGAATGAGAGTGGTGAGAAATAGAAAAAGATATATACACTAACCGTGTCAGAGATTTTTATATGTACTTACTGTGTGATAAATATCTACATTGTCAGTACATAGATATTATACTTTTTAAAAATAACTCTAGTTCAAGATGGGTCCAATAATTTGTTTGAAGAATAACTGCTTCACAAATAACATATAGATAGATGGTTCATGTAAAATTGAAATAAAATTGTGAAATGTGTAAACAATATCAATGCTACATGATTTTGGTCATTTTTGGTTTTGTTGCACTATATAGCATTATTGGTATGCATTTGAGCTATATGGTAGTTACATGGTATTAGGCAACCTGAATTTTCAGCTGATTGGAATTTGCTTCATTTGATGTTCATATATTGTTTTGTAAATCTTCTCTTTTTGTATATTTGGGTTCTGTTGAGCATGGTGTGGACCAAGAGTTGTTAACCAAAAATATGTTCTAGGCATATCTGTATTAATTGTTTAGCTTTGATTGTTACTTCAGTACCAGGATATAATATATATAAATGACCAAAATTCTTTTGTATCAAATAGATACACTCAAATTGAAGTTCAGTGAGGTGGTTTGAAGTGGGAAAATGAACCTAAGTTTTGTACATGGTTATCTGAAACTCTTCAATCTTTTCCATTATTTGAAGGCTAAACACACCCTGCTAGAAACTCAATTCTATATTGTACAGATATGAAAATTACAATGGGATACTATCCATGAAAAGAGTTTGGTAGCTTAATAGTAGCGGCTCATGGGTAAAGTGATTATTTATTCATGAGGTCACAAGATTGAGTCGCGGAAGGCTCTCCTTTGTAGGGAATAAAATACTATAGAAGTATTTAAGTTAATGGGTGACACACTCACTATATTCATAGATCTGTAAAGTTACATGTCAGAACTAGGATGTTACACTATTCATCAAAAGACTTTGGGCAATCTTGCATAACTACAGGAAAATGTTAATCTAATATTATACATTCACAATTATTGGTCATCTTGAGACTTTGTTTTAGAGCAAAAAAGAGTATCATCATTATGAGCAACAATACTATTTTTTTCCCAAGTATTGAAAACAACAATGTATATCTTTCACAACATTTGATCAACATAAAAGATCATGGATGTGGTCAAATGATGGATGCAAAAGTTTGATTTGCTATGAATAAAGGGATACCATAACATTTTATTTCATTTATTATTGTTCTCCTTTTTTGTGTTCTAAGAAAGAACTACTCAAGCTCCACTTGAATTAGGGTAATGACTCTAATTTTATGTGGCCACTGGGTGCTTCAATGCAACCATTCTAGTAGATTGGTCACGAATAATTTTAGTTGTAGAAGGACTTTGAGACAAAACAATCTCATACCCATCACCATATGATTCCATACCTTCACTCATAATTTGCCAAACCATAGCCCCTCCCAATCCTCCATTACTATTCTTTGCAATCTCATAGATGTATGAATAAACATCACTCATCAATGAATCTCTAGATTCAACATTATTTCCTTTTATATTTCTTCCAAATTCTTCAACAATTAATGGCTTCTTCACAATTGTCATGGAATCATTCATGTGACTATCAATCCACCTTTGTAGAAAAACAATTCGTTCTTTATCACTTTTCCCTTGGACCCTGATGCAATTACATCAAAAATAATACAATTTTTTCTAGTCAGTTTTTTCATACCATGAGTAAAAGGGTTTATAACTATATATCCTAATAAATCAACATCTATTTCTCTTTCTCTATTATCCAAAAAAACACATGTTTTAAAACATAATATCAGTAAAAAGTTTACGATGATTCTATCACACTATGTTATATATACTGACTCACCAATTATCAGGATATGCATGTATAGTTGTAAAGTCAATTTCTTTAACAAGATGGTTTTTGATGAATTCTGTTCCAACAGTGTAATTTCCTGGGTTGTATTGTTTTCTATCAGGAGTTTCATTTCCATAAAACCCTTCCATCCCTATTGACAACAAGTGTTTCTTATCAATTGATTTTACATAAGCTGCCATCTCCTCAATCCATCCCTGTCCAATTCACCATGAATGCACATAATAAATTGTTAAAATGGTCTAATATTCTTATTTGTAAAAGTAAGTATTATTTTATAATGCACTAACAAAGTGATCAAAATATTAATATTTTTATAACCCTAAACCTAAAGTCTCATTTCTCTGAAAACTTGTTATGGATGGACAACAAGAAAAAAACATTTATGGAAGACTCTTTGGTTTGCTACAATTTGAACTATTTGGCATGTTCGGAACAAAGTGATTTTGGAGAACTTGAGATTTTGCTAAGATAAGATGATGGAATTCATTTTAATTCATTCTTGGAGTCTTTTCAATGCACGCTTTACTTTCTTCTCTTATTCTATAGTGGACTGAATAAACAATCCTTCAAAATGTCTTCTTTTTTGTTAATCGTAGAGATTTAGTAGATATGAGTACCACTTGTTATCCTAAGTTTTTTTTTATCTCTCTTTTAATAAAAATCTTTATTGCTGATAAAAAAAAAGAGGATTTGGTGGGCTATGTATAATTCATGGAACTTACCTGCAACAATTTGGCATTCTGGTATTCACTGCGTGGTTCATTCATAAGCTCCCATGCCATGATTGTGGGGTCCTCCTGGTATTCTATTTTGGTGATTGTATTTGCCCTTGTCAATACTTTCTGTCAACGAAAGATACACATTATTCTACAATTATATACTACACTTTTAAACCTAATTTACATGCATTTGCCATGATATGTAGATGGTGAATAATTATGATTTATATATAAAAATCAGCATAGTAAATAAGTGGTAATAATAATGCAAATGAAATCTGAGAGATTATTGCGACTTTGAATCGTGGAGTATTTAGAGAAGAGGGGTTTATTGATATGCACAATGATATATCAGGTCAAGGACCAACATGATTTCTTGATTTAGAATTCTAGTTTTCATTAACAAAAAAAAAAGGAAAATCTTTATCACGCTAATTATTTTTTGTTAAAACAAAATTTCATGTCTATTTTTTAATCATTTGCCAAAATAGCCTATACTCTAAAATGTGAAATTACTATACTCTAAAATGTGAAATTAAAGATATGTTTGGTTTCAATAAATAATTTTTTATTTCTATTTTTTGTTTTTATTAAAAATAAATTTTATTTTTATGATTACGTTTCCTCAAAACATATTTGATATTATCATTTCTAAAACTCTTCACCCTAAACTTTACAAATAAAAATAATTATTCTTGCAAATTATTCAATTCTAAAATTTAAATAATCAAACCATTAATTTTATAGAATGTGTTTATATTTGGTAGATGCATCTTCTTTCCAAATGTATTTTATATCAGCAATACATTGAAACCTTTAATTAATAAATTTGGTTATTAGTTACTACAAAAACGTATGGAAGGTTATTAGGACTATCATGCATTAGTAAATGCTCTCCAAAAAGTTGAAGTTAAAATTAATTAATAATATACAAATGCTTTATGTTGTAGCAACTTCAACGAACCACAATTTTTATCCTAAAGTCATATATTAATTGTCATACTTATCATCAAACTATTTCAATAATATCATTAAGATCAATAAAGAAAAGTTGCTATATTGAGAGGGCAATAAATAAATTATATTATGAAGATGTATCATCATTTGGATGAATGAAATACTCAATACTTGATTTTGGCATTTCGTTGATTAGTGAAGAGAGTAGTTGAATCACATGACTATGGAGAATGCAAACCAGGTCAACTAGGGTTATGTAAGAATCTGAGAACCTCGAACATGTTGTGGACATGTCTATGAGGTATATTCTTGGTTCTCACTATAGCTTGGAACAAAGGAGCAAGGAAAGTTATTGTGGAAAGTAGTGATCCTCAAGTGGCTATCCTCTAGTTACTAAGGGTTGTGATAGCATTCACCCTTATGCTTAGGTGGTGAAAATAATCTCAAGTTAGTTGGAAAGAGACTAAACTATTCAGTTTACTCATATACATTGGAAAGCTAATCAGGTGGCAGACTTTATGGTGAATATGACTCACTCTCTTCTAATCAACACTCATGAGATGGATATTTCTTTTCCTAATTGTAGGGGTGTGCTTTTCTTTGATTGTACGAACATGTTTTTGCTTAGAAATGTTCTAGTGAAATTTCTTTGGGGATTTTCCTCCCCTAAGCACAAAAATAATATAAAAATTTGATATCATTTGACAAAATACTCAAATTTAATACACATCAAAAATTGAATTAAAAAATGAAGAAGTACAAGTGAAAAAGAAGAGTAATAAATAAGGCCATAGTTGAAAAATAAAGTTTAAATATTTCTTAAGTTTCCAAAACCTTAAAAGATTTAGAATAACATAAAAAAATTAAAACATAAGGAACAAATGGGTAATAAAAATGTTAAAAATTTAAAAAATTATCAATCTTTTGTTACCAAAAATGTTGAAAATGATCTTTCTTATTTATAGAATTTCTAGGAATGGAGATATGTTTTCTGAAATAGAAAAATAAAAACAATAATAAAAACATGATTTCAGTATCTTTTTCCGATTTCATTTAAATGGAAATAGAAATAGGGAAAGAAAAAATCCTAAATATTTCACTTTTCAGAATAACATAATTAAGAGTTTTAATCAAAAATTGTTTCACCTTGACATGATTCATGTAATACCCTCTGATAACTGCATTTGTGTAAAAGTCATCATCATTCGTAATTTTTATACCAGCATTCCTAGCCCATTGCACATACTGAGGCCTCCCTCCAAGATCTTTATAATTGTTAATTAAACTCATAATTAATTTTATATTATACTTCCCTGCTTCAGAAACCACAAAATCAAGTGCCTGCAAAATACAAAGTCATAATAATTAATAAGATCACACGCTATGGAGGCATAATATAAGGGATATATAACATAATTGTCACATAAAATGTGTCACAACATGACACACATACTGTTAAAAAAAAACTAAACTAAACTTCCATCTTTCATTATCAATCTTAGTGTATAGATGAGTTGGTATGGGATATTCTTGCTCAAACAGAAATATCCAGTTCGAATTTAAATCTTTAAATATTTGTTAAGGATATATAAAACTTCATTATCTTTGTGGAATCGACATTTATATAAAAAAAATGTTCAATTGACTAGACAAAATGTATATATGGCTAGAATTGACACATTTTATGAGACAAGTATCTAGTAATGTTGAGAAAATTTAGAAGATGTAAGGTTGTAAAATAAACCTGGAAAACATTCTCATTATATACACCAGGAGAAGTTTGTAGTGCTAATGGATTACTACCATCATAGTATGCCATAGTGCGACAAACATTAAGACCAGCTTCTGAAGCCTCAGCAAATACTTTTGAAATTTTTGACATTTCTGATTTATCAGAAGCCGCAACAATCATCATCCAATAAGAGTTGAAACCATTGAACACAAATGAAGAACCATTGAATACAAATTGAGTATTCCTAGTTTCAACAAATTGATTGGAAACTTGAGATTCACCTACAAATATCAAACTAAGGAAAAACAGACCCCATACACAATTATTCTTCCTAATCCTAGCCATTGTAGTAGAAAAACTCTATAGACTTGATGCTGTAAATTGTATTGAGTCACAGTCATATTTATATAAAAATATGTAAGTGTAATATTTATGTATTGTTAATGTAAAAATTTATACATAGAAAGTACATCATTCCTCATCATTTATATTTTTTTTAAAAGTCAATAATAATAAATACGAATGATATAATGACAATGTCTAAAATTCATGTAATATCGGTCAAAATATATAGCCATTAGTTTGTTTCCTTGATCAGGATTTATTTGGTGTATAAGATACAAACAAAAACTAATCAAATATTTTTGTTTTCATTTTTCATAATTATTTTTCCTTGTTTATTATTACATATAGTTCGTATCTAATAGATATTATTCTGAAAAGGAAATAACTGAAGGAAAAAACAGTAAATATGCTTAGCAATTGTGGTAGTATTAAAAATGAATGCAATACTATATGAGATTGAATATCTATAAGAAAATAATCATCATATAATAAAAATAAAATATTGTATTAGATCATTATGATAAAATAAGATTAGAAATGAATGAATTAGAGAGATAACTAGATTAGCTCCTATTGCACAAAAGAAGATAGAAATACATTCTAAGATAGGTGATTTAGACATATGTTATATGGCAGAAGTATCGATAAAAGTATATCAAATGAAAGTTAATCTAATTCCTAAAGGAAAAGAGGTTAAAAAACATAGATGAAACAATTAGGAAAAATTTATAGACCATGATTTGTCAATTCTATGAATATAATTTATGAAAAAAATATCATGATAGTGTTTGATTTACATACCCGTCCTTTCTTAATGGAATTAATATGTTTGATTATTTTTTTTTTTCTATGAAATTTTGAAATGTGCCATTATATCTGAAAAAAGTATATATATATATATATATATATATATATATATATATATATATTTTACTTTGTCTAATTAATATTTGGCCGATTCTATAGTTTGTTATTCAATTTCTTGTTGAGTCAAATTCTTATTAATTCGAGTCAAAGGAATGGCACATTGCCCAATGATTTTCATATAAAGGAGATGACATGTATAAATATCTTAGAACATTTCTAGCAAATAAACAATTTTATTTGGGTCTCATACATTATTCTATAAGGACAAATATCATTCTTATTCTTATTCGGTTCCTATAAGAACAACTGTAATTGTTCTTATTTAAGAACAAAAGTTAAAAAATAAAAATTATACAATATAGAATAGAATAAAAATATTCTTATTCTATTAAGAACAACCACTATGGTTGTTCTTATAAAAAAATCAACTTTTATTCAAAAAATTCTTAAATAATATATTTTTTTATTTGACTATATGTCTTTTACCATAACAAAATTTGAATATAAATCTTCCATTACCATTACTTTATGTTAATATTCTTGTCACTTAATGAAAAATAGTGACCTCATTACTTTAAGTTAGTATTCTTGTTAAGAGTGGTTGTTCTTATAAGAAAATCAACTTTTATTCATTCTTAAATAATATTTTTTAATTGACTTGATTTGATTATATGTTGTATACCATAATAAATTTTGAATAATCTTATTACCATTACTTTATCTCACTGATAAAAAATAATCACCTCATTAACAACTTTGACTTATTTTTTTACGATATGATTATTCTTATTGAAAACAAATATAACGACTTAGAATAATAGCGAGTTTAGAAAAAATTTATTCAACAATGCAAATTGAATTGCGTAGTTGGAATTTTTTTTTCTTTTCTATGGTTATTTCTCCAAGTATATGTTGGGTAGATGTAGAATTCACATCATTTATATTTTAAAGGCTGAGATTTTAAATTATAACTTAATAAAAGTATCACATTCCTTTTCCTCATGTTATAGAATTGAACTCTTCAATATCTAAGAGATTCTGGACTAAAAAGATGTTTATATAAGACTTCAAATTCTTAATTAACTTATTTCTATTTTTATAATATTTGGCTTTAATTATTTTCCATTATTCATTATTATTTCTGATGGTAAAAGGTAGAGGGAGGTATCATGTTTTTAAGTTTTTTTTAAGTTTTTCCTTATTATTATTTCAATAATTTTCATTAATATTATATGTGAACATCTTATTTTGTATCGTCCATTTTTTAATAAAAATAACAAGAATATAAATGTGTATAAAAATATTATTTTTATTAAAAAATATACTATGCAAAATTAGGTGTTCATTATAATATTAATGAAAAATAGAACAATAATAATAAGGAAAAACTTCGAAAATATGAAAATGCTATATATTCCTCCACCTTTTGGCAGGAGAAACAATAATGAATAACCAAAAAAATAAAGCCAAACACTATATAATATAATTAAGTTAAGTAAGAATATGAAAAAAGAGTAAAAGTTTTGGACTTGGATTCTCTCGTGTACTAAAGAGTCAGTATTGAAAGAGAATGTGACACGTTGTAAAAAAGAAATCAATTATTGATCATGATTTTATATTATTTTCAATAAAAAAAAGTCATCCTCACTTTCATGTATTAGAGTAGTGTTGTTAGAATTGGACCGGACCGGACGGTTCAATCGGTTTGCCGGCTGACCGGACTTGAAAATGACTCTGATTTGCAGTCTTAACCGAATGAGAGTTGGACTGCTTTGAACTGCGAAAAATCCGGTTCGACTGTGTTAAACCTGGTTAAACCGGATTAATCTAGGAAGTAAACCGAACGACTCACTTAAAAATAAAAAAATGGAACATTACTCTAATATTTTTTTACTACGGTCTAAAAAAGATAAAGAGAAATTACTTGAATATAATTATATATAATTATTAATTATATAAAGTTTTACATTTATATATAACTATATATTTATAGATAAAAATTATTAATTATGTACGAAAACATCTGGTCAGACTGGACGGTTTAACCGATTAAACCTAATATACGGAACCTCTCCCGATTTGACATTCATCTCGGGTTTCACACCATAGAGAAGTTGAACTCAAAAGTCTTATACATATATCTTCTTACTTGCAAATCATGATACTTATTTTAAGATTCAATATGGCTCCACTGCAAAGTGTCAATGATTGCATTAGCAACGTTTACTTATGTTTTGATGAAGACAATGAATTAGTTAAAGCTTGAAGATGGTTCAACAATCAACATGCCTAGGGCTCAAGTGATGATTTATTAGACTTATGTTATAATTCTTTATTATCTTTTTAGAAGTCTAAGATACTTGCCATAGATATTGAGTCTAGGTTAGATAAACCTAGATGTGAGTCTCACAAGACTTAATAAAGTAATTAATCCACTAAAATGAGACATCATCTAGAAATATGTGATAATTAGGTTCATGCGTTTATATACATTGGTTTTATGTATTAAATATATTATATTTTGGAAATCATGTATTGCATGAGCATATATCATATAAGTAGTTTACTATGCATTAACAACTAATTTTATATTGTTTTATTGATTAAAGTAACTCATTAATGTTTTCCTAATATCATTTTTGAAAGATATCATGTTGTGACACTACTATTAGTTAAATATAATTCTTAATAAACGAGAAAAATAAAAATATATATAAACTTTGATTGAATAAATAATAACAATAATGAAATTATTAATGTTTTTTAATCAATAATAAGTACAAAATTAGACAAATATTTATTTTTCTCAACTACTAAAAATAAAAAATAGAAAATCATATCAATGATGGAGGAAGAACCAAGAATATTCGTGTTTTTTGCCCAACTCATCATATGGAGGTTAGCGATACGCTACTTCTATTTCTGTAATTTCTATAATAAATAAAATATACTCAGCCAACTAAACATTTTCTACATATAATTAGGTAGTCTTGATTTTCTATTACTCATGAAGATATATGGACAAAATATAATATTGTTAGATACAAAAATAAAGTAAATAAGTTATTTCTTATATAAATAGTCAAACAATCATAGCGTATAAAATAGTCCATGCAACTATTGAGGGTACTGTCTAGTACGGGCGGACGAGGTGTTGATATTTTTTAGAGTTCATAATTGAGCTCTGAGTCCAAATCTCTAAATTAAAGACCAATGTGTGATGACAATAGATAGAAAGAGAACTTTCTACATTTTGATTGCAAAAAAATATTAAAATTCTAATAAGTCGTGCAACCAGAGTTCTATAAAAAATCGAGGCCATACATTATAGGTCTGTATAATATTTTTCTTCTTAATTTACTATTTTACATTATTATTATGGTAGAATATGTTTATTTAATTCTTTTTCATTGTTTTTTATCCTAAATATTTTCATGATTTTTTGTTGTCATTTTTTCTTTCTATTTTATCTATCTTTTGAGTTTATCCTTCAACAAGTATGAATACATTCTTCCATTTTTTATATTTGGGGTGTAGATAACATGAAACAATAATAGAGGAAATATATGTAAGAATGTCATTTACATAATATACTTTTTAGAATTTACCTTTTTTTCTTCTTCTCATTGATAATGCTTGAATTTTTTTTTCTTTTAAACGCAATATATAACTATATTCCTTGTAAAAGTGCATTTAAACCATTTTTAAAACTACAGTATGTTGAACTAATGTGAATATAATGCAATATTTTATTGGACTTTTTTCCTCATAATCTTCTCACATTGAAGTATTGGACTCTTTAATATTGAGGAAAAAAATTGAGAAAAAAGTGTGTCGTTATTTTTTATGGTGTGATTATATTGGTTATTTTTTTACATAATTTTATATATACAATTTATAATATTTATCATCGAATATATATTTGACTGAAAGTTACATACATTTTTTATATATACATTCTTATTCACCATAATATTGTTCTAATTTTTATTAATTCATGATCAAGGTTAAAAATTAATATAGAAGAAAATATAAAATTGAATATCAATATTTAAAAATAATATGATACATAACTATAATATGGTGTTTGGTAAGAGATTAAGTGAGAAGTGAGATGACTTAAACAAATTAAGGGTAAAATGAGATTTGATATTTCAATAGAAAAATAAGTTAAGTTTAAAATAAACAACCATAGTGGAGGATCTTCCATTTTTTGGCTTTTTACCATAAAAATAAATCTAGATAAGATCTCAAACATACTCATGTTACAACTTGAAGCTTATATTTTAAAAATAAGTAAAACTACCATCTTTAATCTATACCAAAGAAGTAGTGTCTCTCTCTACAATATCATATCAAAGATGAAGAAATGATTGTGAATATAATATTGTTAGACACAAAATAAAAACAATTTTTTATTTTGTAAATAATCAAATAACTACATGGTATTGATGAGTGTGAAATTATGTTACATTTAACTTACATGCTAGAATATAATTAAGATTTTAGGATTGTTTTTAGCTTTTATTTCTATTTATTCAGGTTGAGCGATTTTTCTTGGTTATGTTGTGCGGGATAAACAATTTAAAGCTAAAAAGATTAAAAATTGGATGCAGGAAGACGACGTTGAGGTAATGTGAAAACCAATTGTATGACCAAAAGAAATTCATAACATGGAGTCAGACATACCAAAAGGAGTCATGGAGCTTGGATTGAAGAGAAACAACTTGAAGTGACCACGCACAGTCAGATCGTGCTTGGGCCCATGGCCATGTTCCACCAGCCACGACTGTGCATTCCTGATTTTAAGCTTAGGTCGTGCCCCAGGCTGTATCCACCACCCACGACCATGGGTCGTTTAGATGTAGAAGACAACCCTTTGGAGGCCACGATCCATGGTCAGGCTGTGTCCCAAACTCATGGCCATGCATTTTACATTTTGTTTCTAGGACCAGGGTCATGCTCTTTTACATCCAATAAACATATCATATTTCATTGAGTGTTATGATTTGAATCATTAAACTGAGTTTTATTCGTGTGAATTATAAATGCCAATAAAATTTAATCTCTTAGATACATTGAGGAAGGACCGAGAGGTAAACCTAACTATCAGACCATTTAGTTATTCAAACTAGGATCCTAAGTTATGAGAGTAGTCTTACGTTTCTTGGGGGTTTATGGAATTCACATTGGGTTGCTACAAAGCGATTGAATAGAAAGATCTAAGTAAAGGTCTCGATTGACAACTGTACCATGAGAGTATGTGTGATTTCAATTGAGTACATGTGTCAGATCTCGAGAGAGGATGACACACATCAAAGAGAAATTCACCCTCACAACTTAAAATTCATGAAAAGTAATAAAAACAATGATTTGCGAGTGTAAAGACAGTAACTTTTATCCTTAGAACTCTTCTTAATATGAATTTCAACTTTTTCTACTATTTTCACTATTGTTATTGTTAACTATTCAATTGTTCTCAATTTACTTTTAATCTCTATTTAATTGAGGTATAATTAAAGAAATTTTTCAGTTCTCATTTGATCAATATTTTATTACTTAACGATGAAATCGTGCACTTACAATTTGCTCTATCATATATAAAACAATCTATACGACTATTGAAGTACCTCGTCCGAGTCCATAATTGATTTCTGAATCCAAAATTCTAAATTAAAGACTAATATATTTCAACAATGGGTAGAAAGAAGGTTTTATGTATTTTGATTGCAAAACATATTGTGATTTCAATAAGTCATACAATTAATATTCTACCGAAAATGAGGACCAAATATTAGAGGTGCTTGTAAGAGTTTTCTTCTTCTTAATTTAATATTTTTATATGTTAGAATATGTTTTAGTTAATTCTTTATCATTGTTTTTTATTGTTATTTTCATGATTTTTTTGTTGCCTTTTTTATTTCTATCCGTTGGTAGGGTTTTTTGGTATTACTAAATGTATCTCCTCATCCTATAGGTAAAGAATTAATCATTTTTGGATGTGTAGATGCTCTCTCCTAACAAATATCTTCTCACCTTTTTGAATAAGAAACTAATCATTTTCGAGGTTTGTGACTGTCTCTCCTAATAAATGTGGCTCACATGAATCTAACTTTCAACCGTAGGGATCCAGTGAAACATTGTACCACTAGATCAACTATCTATTAATAAACATCGTGTCTGTCTCTCTAACAATTAATAATCATATCTTAATTCTAACAATCAACTATAATAATATTAAGGACATTTATAATATTTTTTTATTTTTAGGTATAAAAATAAGAACAACTGAAAATAATTATTATCAATAATAAATAATTGTAATTAAATAAAAAATAGATGTCTTTATTTTTTAATATGTAGTTTTTCAAAAAAATTGTTATTCTATATACTTCTTATTTTCACTAATAGTAAAATATATTAAGTTAAAAGTTCGATAATTAAATGTATATTTTTTGTGCATAGATTTACACATTTTGTGATTAATTTAAATGAGCTGTTCCATCACTCGTTATGCACCCAGCTACCCACTTTGATTATTATCCTGATCGTGTGGATATGCAATTCCATTCCTATTTACAAATAAGAACAACATAGAAGAAGAACAACATAGAAAAAGAACAACATAGAAGAAGAACAACATAGAAGAAGAAGAAGAAGAAACTCCAACATGGCCATGAACTCTGTTTTCTCATCCTCCAAACCCTACCACCTTCTTCACCCTTCTCCCAAACTCCCTCTTCTTCATTCTCCCCCCACCACTCTCTCCTTTCGCCACCACTCTTCTCCCCGATTCATCACTTGCAAAGCAACCCAAGTCTCTTCCGTTTCTGAATACAATGCCAACAACAATAACAACAACAACTGGGTCCCGGTGGTGCCTCTGGCAGCTCTGCCCAAAGGTGAGCGGCGCGTGATAATACAAGACAGAGAAGCGATACTGTTGCTATGGTATAAAGATCAAGTTTTTGCCATTGAAAATAGGTCCCCTGCTGAAGGTGCTTATAGTGAGGGTTTACTTAATGCCAAACTCACCCAGGTTACTTATAATTACTCTTTCACCTCAAACAAAAAAGACTCCAACTTTAACTTCAAAATTACATTTTTTTCAATTTTAATGTATTTATATCATTTCTCAATATAAAGTTTCTATCTTTGGTTCCTTATTATCATATCCTTTTGCCCATCATTCAAGGAAAGAAAATATCGAACAAGCATTAGGCATAGTAGTCGTAAGACCTGGTAGCTTAATGGTAAAGTGTCTATTTATCCCTGACGGGTTCGAGTCACGGAAGGCTCCCATTCGTGGGAATAAAATACTGCAGAGGTATTTAAGCTGGTGGGTGATCGGCTTAGTGTATTCATGGGCCGGCCAGAACTGGGGTATTACAATAAAAATACACCTTTTTTATTAGGAGATGTAAAGAGTTCAAGTTCCTCAAAATCAGATTGTCATTTAAATATTCTAACTTCTAAACATTGCTGTGTCTATTATGCTTGTATGCATGCACTTCTTTATTTTCTAGAATGTGTATGTGTATGTGTTATGTGAAGTCCACCAATTCAAATTTATCTGAAACTGAGTTGAAATTTTCAGCACCATTTTTATGCAGGATGGGTGCATAGTTTGCCCAACAACTGATAGCACATTTGATCTAAGAACAGGTGACATCAAAGAATGGTATCCAAAAAATCCTGTTCTAAGAGTTCTAACACCTGCTTTGAGGAAACTCTTTGTATTTCCTGTGAAAACGGATGAACAGAATATTTATATCAGTGTACAAGGAGGAGTAACATCTGATGCTTCTGCTGAAATTGTCTTTAGTGGGAAGGCTCAACCGGGTGTAACAGCATCTAATGTCAACGTTGACGAGGTAACTATAGTAACATTCTGATTGTTTCAATGCATCTTAGGATTTTTTAAATATGTCATAATAGTTATTTCCTTATTATTTTCTGATTTGTCCTGTTATTTTAATTAGGATTGACTGTGTCAATATGTTAGGATTCTTTTGTCTCTTACTGTGGCAGTGTGGCCTATAAATAGGACAAACCTCATGTGGGGAAAAAACTTATCTAAAGTGAGCCGGAGTGTAAAGTTTGAATGTAAGGGTGTTAATGTGTTTCTACCATTAGATCATTACAGTGTTTTTCGGCACAATCGGCTAAAACCTAGTTGAAGGCTGAAAAGTAGCTGAAGGTTGAAAAATCAGGGGCTGAAACCCGGGCGGAACCACGTTATAGACTGATAGAAAAAGTGGTGGCCGCCCCCCAAACAAAATACTTTCTCACTAAATACTATATATAGTATGTGATAATTCATTAGCACCTACATGATGGTTAAATAATGCATGCTTTCGCCCCGTTTTCATTCTTCTGGTTCTCTTCCCTGGGCTGAAAGCTTATAAGCTAGTTAATTGAATGGTAAGTGTTTGGTAAATTAGTTGATTAACTTATAAGCCCCCTCAAGGTGTTGCCAAACACATCATTAGCGAGTTGAGATTTAGATACACTTCTCTTTCTTATCAACTGTTGATACGACCTTAAAGAGCTTAATCTCCTTATGTAAGTTCGATAGACGAAGAAACACAGAAAGTTATTTATACCACTTGTTATTTGCTGTTTAAATTGAAAGTTTACTCTCTGTTAATTCATTTTGGATCCATGCAACGCAATGCAATTCGGTTCGAATGTCCTTTTGACTGATTAATATGATGTATATAGGTGAGAATGGTGGTTGATGAGAGTGAAGGGGGATTTGGTTTTACTGAGAGGAATGAATTAATAAATGGAAAGGCAGCTACAATTGGTTTCTTCCTGTTGTTGGATTTTGAGCTATTAACTGGTAAAGGTCTTCTAAAAGGAACAGGCTTTTTGGATTTCTTATATTCTGCATCTAATGCTCTCAATTAAACATCATCATCATCATAATGTATACTTTTAGTTACCACATTTTGTTTTTGAATGTCTTGTATCTAATACATCATCATTGGCCACTCTACAACCTTTCATTTTGTGTTTTCACTTTTTAAGGTTACTGTCTGTTACTATATCCATTTTTTTAAGTTTCTATTGAACAATGGCATTTCAAAATTTGGTGTTCTCCAAAAAATAATAATGCCTAGTCATTTAAGATGCTCAATTTGTACCTAAAAAGTTATGAATAACTAAATAATTTGTAACTAGCTCAATTGGGTTAGCAAGTTATGAATAACTAAATAATTTGTAACTTGCTGAATTGGATTAGCAAGTTATGAATAACTAAATTGATAGTGTATACTATTATCCTTACTATCTTGGAGAGAAAAATAATAATTATTAAGTAAAGTGGGGAAAGGAATTGAAAAGAGTTTAAAAGGATAATCTATGATCACTTTGATAAAAACAAAAAACTCAATTGTTTCCTTGGTTTCCTAGAATAATAACCTAGGAAGACAATTAATAACATCTCATGCACCATAAACCTTGTTTCCTCGGGTAACTCCAACTAGCAATGAAAATAGTAGTTCAGCCGATATTTAAACCATGTCTATGAGAATAAAGCAAATAATGTGAAACTCAGTTCTCAATAGTCTTTACTTGATACAATGATCTGAAACACATTCATACTAGTACAATATTGTATTAACTACCTTACATGCATGATATCTAATATGCCTACGGAGGAATATACAAATACTGTATCATTATTACAAACTTGTCAGACATTTGGACAACTCAAGCAAGGGATACATGAAATGGTATAAAGTTTGGGACAGAAGATGTGTTTCCCGAAATGCACTCCCTTCCGACTTCGAATTCTTTGTGTACCTGCCATTTTAACACCATCCTTCCCTAACATATACAAATGCTGAAAAGCTGAAGATGACTACTGGGATTTGGAATCTGTTAAGACAAAGGTCTTATTCAGTGCCTCAATTAGGTTATTGATTTCATCCCTGCTCTGTTTTATTAACTGCATTTGGTTATACTGGATTCTGTTAATATTAACCCAATATAAACAACATATTGTAACTACCACCACTAACACATTATAAGGATATAACATTCTAGCATTGTCTAGGATCAAAAAATAATGAGTATATATAACATAACTAAAATAAATATGACTCTCAACAGTGAAGGGAAATGCATTAAACATGGACACAGAAAATCTGAAACCAAATTGTACTCTAAAAACAAATCACAGGAGAATGGTAGAGGGATTGTAGAGCTTCACAGTACACTCTCAAATCCATACTTTCTGTCCCACCAATCTCTCCAAGGTGCTGCTGCACTTCCAACTTTTTTTATTAGAGATTATAATTATAAAATCACAAAACGTTCAACTATATCCTACTATCAGAAAACAAATCAACCTGCCAAACCAATTCATCAGCAACAAATTGCAATCAATAATTAAGCATCAACTAGTACAAGGGACCAAATGATTGAGAATAGAGATAAATATCACATCCTATCAAACAAATCAAAATAACATACTCATAAAAGTAATGAGGACAACCCAGCATACGAGACTCTCACCTAATAGGATTTGGGAAGAGTAAATGTATTTAACCTTACAATTGCAAAACATTTATTAAACAAACAAATTTACACACTGCAAAATACAACAGGTAAGCCCATAACAATGAAAATTATTGCATTGCAAAAGAGATATACTTTATAAGCGACTACTTTTCTTCTTAGACAAGCTTCCCATGGCCTTTGCCTTCTCCTTAAGAACAAATTTCTGTGTCTTGCCAGTTGATGTCTTTGGCAGATCAGTAAACACCACAGTTCGAGGAGCCATATAGCGAGGCAAACGATTCTGACAAAACTGCATTATCTCCTCTGCCGTAGCACTTTGTCCCTCCTTCAGCTTCACAAATGCACAAGGTGTCTCTCCCCAATACTCATCAGGTCTCCCAACAACAGCAGCATCAAAAACGGCTGGATGACTAAAAATCACACCTTCCAACTCGATCGAGCTGATATTTTCTCCGCCTGAGATGATAATATCCTTCGAGCGGTCCTTAAGTTCTATGTAACCATCAGGATGCTTTACTCCCAAGTCGCCACTCCGAAACCATCCACCTTTAAATGCATCCTGTGTTGCTTTCAAATCCTTTAGATATCCATTCATCACAGTGTTGCCCCTGAACATCACCTCACCTATGGTTTTTGCATCAGCTGGTACACTCTTCATTGTGACAGGATCTTTTATATCAATTCCATCCAGTCCAAGATGGTGCACTCCTTGACGGGCCTTGACTTTCGCTTGTGCATCTCGTGGAAGGTCATCCCATTCTGGTTTCCAAGTGCAAACTGTCCCTGGACCATAAGTTTCTGTCAAACCATATGAATGAATCACATTAAATCCTAGTTCTTCCATCCTGAAAAGCACTTCTGGCGGTGGTGGAGCCCCGCCTGTCATCACCGATACTTTTCCTGGAAGTGGCTTCCTAACTTCAAGTGGTGAATTTATTATCATGTTCAAAACTGTTGGCGCACCCCCGGTATGAGTTACCTTGTGCCGAAAAATGTTGTCAAATATTCCTTCAGCAGTTACATTTCTTTGGCAGACATTTGTGCCACCTTGAGCAGCAATAGTCCAAGGAAGGCACCATCCATTGCAATGAAACATCGGAACACACCATAAATATACAGGCATAGACTTCATCTCATTAAGAAGCGCTCCAGCCAAAGCATTAAGATAGGCACCTCTATGACTATAGATTACACCTTTAGGGCTTGAAGTAGTTCCAGAAGTGTAATTGAGTGCAATTGGATCCCATTCATCCTTTGGTCTTCTTACCTCAAATTCAAGGTTTCCTTCAGCTATAAGATTCTCATATATCAATGTTCTAGGAGGAGCTGAAATGTGTGGTGATGTTTGACCACACTCCAAAATCAAGACTAATTGGGGAAGCTTGGTTGTTGTTTTTGACAGAATTTCAAGTGCTCCTTGAGCAGTATCAAGTAATTGGTAGTCAACGAAAAGGATTTCGGCTTCAGAGTGTTTTAATAACGTCGCGACCATTGAGGAATCATGACGAGTATTAAGTGTGCAGAGAACAGCTCCTGCCATTGGAACAGCAAAATGTAGCTCATACATAGCTGGAATATTCGGGGCCAGAACAGCAACCTGGGTCAAATAAATGCCAATTCATACACAAGTAGTACAAATACTTATCAACACCAAGTTTGCAGCCGAACTGGAGAAACCAGTACTGGAATATAATAAATCGATAATAGATGTTAATTTCAAATTAGGATTGTTAGATGTTATTTTCTGTCATGTATATCAGTGCATAGATTTTAAACTCATATAATAAATCGACAATAGATCGGAATAAAGATGGAATAATAATAAAGATACCACAGGAAGAGGAGAAAGAGTGAGATTGAGAATGGAAGAGGCAAGTTTGGTGCAACGTTGAAGAGTGAGAGACCAAGTATAAGAGACATAATCACCGAAAACGAGAGAGAGTCTATGAGGATATAGAATTGCAGAACGCTGTAAGAAGGTGATAGGACTCAGTGGAACGTAGTTAGCACAACATCTCATACTACCCTCCATTTTCTTTCTCCCTTTACCAACTCTTCTTCTTCAAATCACACCATTTATGATCATGTACCGGATAAGTTCGCAATAATTTGTGGGTCCGACATCACGAACCAATCAAGCTTCATGAACTAATATTAAAATATTAATTTCTGTTTTTATAATTTTTTTTTTAAAAAAATGAAACTTTTTAATTGGCTTGAAACATCAAATAAAACATAAATGAGGATATGTGATCATCATCCCTCTCTAAATATCTTAATAGATTTTCTAATATATATTATTTTGTGAATATAATATTTATGTACAACCAAATCACCCACCATTTGTTATAAAGATTTATTTGTAGTTAGTATATTATTTTATAAGTCAATGATAATTAAAAATAAATGATAAATAATCGACTGATCATGTATAAATCTATTATACTTTTACTGTATATATTTTTTATCTCCTTATTTTATATCATTCTCGTCTTTAAAATTCACCTAACTTCCTCTTTTAATGGAATTATTTTAATTTTTTTATGAAGTCATTGATAGCAAAAGAATTGCTCAGATATAGAATGTTTCTTTTCATTTTAATTAAGCTGTGAAATATAAAATATTATTTAAAAAAAATTAATTAATAAAAAACTGACTCTTTGTGGTTGGACACTGTTATCTGGTATTGGAATTTGGACACTCGATCCTCTAATTGTAGAATGTAAGGGGGAAGTTATTTAATTAAAAAATAAATCAATATTTTGATGCTTAAAATATGTTTGTGGCAATGTCAATCCAGTGTTGTACATTCTAAATTTATAATATTGGAGATGGTATCAACTTTTCACACAATTAATTAACTCATTCTATATGATACATATTTGAGTCCCCTTAAGCAAGAATTCGAGTTCGAGTCTTGTGGATGTAAAAAATATCCGTTAGAAGAATTAGTGTCACATATATGTGGATGTTCCCGTCTCGGACAGGAATGTCTCCGATGTGAGGATACCCGTGGGAAACAAAAAAAACTCATTCTAAAAGAATATTTCCATTATATTATATATTCCATTAATGGTGAACTATTTTTTTACAATTATTACAAGTTGATAACTTTACCCTACATTGATTGAGTTGTTTTTATTTTTCAGTTACTTTTACCATTTACATGAAAACCATTTAAATGTTGGTAATTTCACCCAGGCCACTTGCCACAAATGACCCATAATTATCATAGTATCATTATATTATATTATATATAACATTTATATTTAATTATTATTAATTCTTCAAAAATGTAATAATGTTTTTCTATAAAACATTCATATTTAATTATTATTAATTCTTAAAAAATGTATATATGGTTATATATAAAAATATAAAACAATTTAATGCGAAAAAATGTATGTTATCACATTTGTTTGAGACACTTTTTGTTTAAATTTTATCATATACTCATTTTTATTTTATCATCCCAATTTGTTTTAAGTTCTATATATTGATAGTTAAATTAGGAATCTAATTTTTGTCCCTCCATGAAGTCTACAAAATGTTGAGTCTATCACGTGGTGTCCAAAGCGCTCCCGGCAGCCCTTGAAAATAAATGCAGAGGACCGAGTACCTCCCACACCCGGTCCGGTCGTACTCATAACCGATGACATTAGTTTCACCCACAGTTAAAAGTACCAACTTCACTGCTTAGATAGCTTTATTTTCCAGAATGATTGATCTGATTATCACTCATCAAACATTGATTTGATTGTTTATTTTCTGATCAAGATACTTATTTATTTTTCAAGGTCCAATACAAGTTTATTGTCATTTTTTACCATAAGTCTGAAAAAAACATGTCATAGGTACACAACAAGAAGAATATAATAATGTAAGAATACAAGTTTAGAAATATGTAGATGACTTGATTTCATTTTGTGCATGAGTAGGGGGTTGACTAAGGTGACCAGAAAAGGTAAGTGAAGGGATATTTGTGGGAGAGGTTCCCTCCAACATAGGTCTCCCTATACCTTCAAGGGGTCTTCCAGTCCCAACATAAGAAGAAAATCTTCTAGTACCATGGTGTGAAATGAGGAGCTGAAATGTCCAGTTTAGAATCCTTGGTGCAAAAACTTTGTATAGTAAGAATATATCATACCAACTTGGATACTTCACATATGCATCTCCTCTACTTGCCCCTGATACTATCAATCTTGCAAATTCCTCCACTGCTCCACCAGTTACATGCACCTAATGTTAATCCATCAAATCATTACATCGTACTACTTTCAAACTATCGGCTACTCGAAACAAGACAACATCAATAACAAGACAACTATCGGCTACTGGGTAAGTGTTAATCGATTAACAGGTGCAAATTATATCATACTATGTGCAAATTAAAAATAAATGAACCATATAGCATTGACTTACTTCTCTTTCTTCCTTCCACTGCATTTCTGCACCCTCCTCTAGCATCAACTTCCCACTCGTCATTTCACTTCCAATCCAACCATGTGTGGCTATTGTTACTCCAACCTCGTCTTTCAATTCGAATCTTAGCGTTTCGTAGAAGTTCACTAACGCTGCCTTAGCGGCCTAACATGCAAACAATAATTAATCACTCACAAACCAATAGAACAACGCATTGAATAAACAAAACAGACTAGCTTATATTCGACGAAACGATAGTATAGGAAAATAATCGAGATGCTAAGATGATTAGTGTCCTACAATCGATAAGTGGTTAGATCAACTAAATTAAATATTATTTTAAAGATGCAAAATAGATTTATATTTGGATAATGAGCAAGAGTAGCAGCATATCATTAAAACATTTTTTCCCAACACACTTTGATCATTGCATGAATTTTATATGGATCCTACTTACAGCATATAGACTCATCCTTGGCAAAGGTAACCAACTTTCGACCGACGCGTTGATAATAACGCGTCCATTGCTTTGATGAAGGTAAGGAAGAGCCACAAGTGTTGGATAAACATTCCCCCAAAAATTAATATCCTGATGAGAATCAAAATTTCAAAACTATATTATGTTTGAAATAGTATGATCAAGCAGCTACACAACCTTCTTAATATTTTTTTTTTTTTTCGAAGAATTAAGAATTAGTATGGGAAATTAGTATTCTACAACAATTGGATTTACATTACTTTGCAAATTGAAATTCTTACCAGTAGAACAGGAAAAACTGTTGTGTCTGTAACCTCTTCAAAGTAGAATGTATGTCCCAAACTTACTGTATTTACAAGATGATCTACTGCACTCACCAAAGACAGAAAAAATAACCTTAATAAGAATGATTAAGTTGCAAATTGTTCTTTACTCAAAAGAACTTTATTCTTAGGAAGTTTTGCTGCATTGATAATGTAAACATGAAATGAAATTGAAGATTACAACATAACCTTAAACACTTGATTAATATAGAATGGACATTGTATGGTGCAATATAATTGAAGTTGAGAATAGTAGTATACATACAACGGCCATAGATATTTATGGTTTCATTGATAAATCTCCTACAATCATCTTCTTTAACAACATCTGCTGCCATAATCATCACATTTCTTGCACCCATTCGCCTTGCATTCTCAGCAATTCCTATTAGCCTGTTCTCTCTACGTGCCACCAACATTAAATTTGCTCTTCTTATAGCATACTCATATGCAATTTGCTGCAATTCCAAGTCACATATATATATATATATGCACATACATAGGAAAATTTAGACATTACTTTCTACTAGTTCCTAATATTTTTCCTCACCGAAATGGAACATAGATAAAAATGAATTTAATTACAAAGCATATATACCAATATCTTACTAATTGTTTTAAACCCGACATCTCAAAAAAAAAAAAACTTAACAAGAAACTTTAAGGAACATAAACAAATAACAACTATAACCAATATTTTGACCACTTGGCGCAATTGGTTAGATAGATCAGACATATGTTCTAGCAATAACAACAAAAACCAATTTTTTTTATACTAGGTGGGTTGATTACATAGACCAATAATACTCTATTATAATCATATTCTAGATCAACCATTGATATGTAATAAACCATTCTTGATAATTTAAGCATGCAGATAGTTTTCTTGGTTTATTGAGTTATTTACTCTCTATACTAGACCTTTTGACACATGCCAAAACCGGCCATATTCTCCCAATTTTTTTCTGTAAGATTCCTTTCAACTTTTTTCTCTAATGTATTTTCATTCCAATTATAAATGCAGAAGTAGACATAAGAATAGTGGTGGGAACTTGCCTCTCCAATACCAGAAGAAGCTCCAGTAATAATGACAACCTTACTATCCATATCTTCACCATATAAACTGTTATAGAGCCACTCACAAGCATTGAGGAAACATAGTGCTGGCCATGAGAAAGCTAACATCATTAAACTAGCTGGAGGGACCAACAAGTTAAGCATAAAATTCAGAATATCCATAGTTTCTAAAAACAAGAATCAATGGAAGGAAAAAAAAGAATGAATGATAAGATGGAAGAGAAGAGTGTGAGAGTTTGACATGTAGATGTAGTAGAAGTGGTTGAGTTGATTACATTGAAGCATGCATGCAATTGTAGGAAGAGGTGTGAGCACACGTGGAAGTGAAAAGAGCTCATGTTGTGACATGTAATGGTTTGGATTTTGTTGTTATGTTGTGAAACCAAATCCACAATACACATAGAGGAGACACCTGCTACACAGTTATTAACATCTTATTTGTGTCTAGAAAACGTGTTGCTGATAATTTTATAAGGGACTTGATTCTTCAACATTAAAATAAGATGCTAAACTTTTTTTAAGATTTTACTTCATATACGTGTATACATAAATAATATGAAATGAATAAGTGTGAAGTTAAATGAAATAAATTCTACATTTATTATTTAGAAGTCACATTCTCTGTACATTAATGATTCCATTCACATATTGCATGTACCAACCATCAATGATAAAAAGGAAATCTAAGATATTCATTAACAACATCTGTTAATTTATTAAATGAAATAGGACTTCTGCAAGTAAGGGATAAAAATATATAGAATAAGAAGTTTGTTATTAGTTTGCCTAAGAATACACTTTTTCCAACCAATATGAATATGGAGATATATAAAATAATTTGATGAAAATGTGAAAGAAAAAGTGAGAAACACTCTGTCAAATGAATCTATGTGTGGAACACTTGGTGTTGCAATTTTAGCCCTTTATTACAGCAACCAACACCATGCATATCTCTCAACCTTCTCTTTCTCTTTCTTTCCCTCCTTCCTTTCTTCCAAATCACACTTTCATCATATTATTACCTCTTTTTTCATTTTTATTTTTTATTTTCCATTAATGTCCCTCCCTCCTTCTATCCCTTCAATCTCCACAAAGAAGAAAAATCTTCTACATTGCCATATTATGCATGTCTTCATGCATAAAACTTAGGTCAAGCTTTTAGCTTTTTCCTAAAGGGTCAGGGTATTTGAGTTTTTTCTTTCTTTTCCTTTATCTATAATACTTTTTCATTTGAATGATCAAACTTTTCCCCTTGCCACCTATTGTTCCTTTGTGACTATATATGTTTTTGGTTCATATATTCATTTAGAGCCCTTAACATTCAAAATTTTCTGTCATTTTGTGTTTGAGTCCTTTTTATTATTTTGAAATTTGAGCATCGATCTTGAGATGAAAAGGATTGAAATTTCGTAGCTCTAATTCTCAAATTTGTAATATTCAATAATTCTCAGACTTTTCCTTGGGTAATAAGGCAAGTTGATATATTGCATCATCGGTTTGTTAAGGTGGATTTTGCAATGTTATGATTGTATATGGTTCCAATAAAAGGTATTCATTACAAGTTTTGGCGGTGAATGGTTACTTGATTAGAGGAATTACAAGGGTGGTGTGAGCATCTGGGTTCCTAGGAAATACAAGTGTAACCCAGTTGCTTAACTACATCAACAACTTTCAATCCATAGATTGATTAAACCATATAGATATATAATTTATACATCAAGTTTTGTAAGGAAGGGAGTGTGAGTTAAAGAGTATGGGGTGCATATGCTCAAAAGAATCATCATCAGACAAAGATAAAGTTGATGAAAATGAGAAAGAAAATAATGAGTTGAAAAAGTCTACAGTACAATTGGTTGCTCCTAATGTCTCAACTGCAGAGTTAAATGGTGGTGGTGGTGGTAGCATGGAAGATGATGATGGGTCAGTGCCACATATGGCTAAGTCATATTCACAAATAATCAAGAGTTGTGTCCCAGCACTATCACTATTAGAAGATAAAAACAACAACAACATCAACAACCCTTTAGATGTTGTTGTAAAATCATCAACAAAAGGAAAAAATCAGCATCAGACATGTATAACATTAGGTGGTGGTGAAAGAAAGCCAATGATGAGTAGAATACTTAGTGTACCACATGGTCTTGGAGGACATATTGATAATGCATGGCCATCATGGTTATCTTCTGTTGCTGGAGAAGCCATCAAGGGATGGGTTCCTCGAAGAGCTGACTCTTTTGAAAAACTAGACCAAGTTAGTTCTAATGTCACTTCTTACTGCATTCTTTTATATTTTGAAATTTATGTCTCACTGATATTTGTCATAATAGTATTTAATATGTATCATATAATATACATTTTTAATGTTTTCTATAGAGATATTTTTTGTATAACATTTCTCCCTTTTATATATAGTATACTTTTTGTTTATATATCTTTGAATTATTTCATTAATGTTTTTCATGGCCACATATCAGTATTATATATGTGTATCTTTTACATGCAGCATGGTTCATCAAAAATGGTGAAATGAATTGATTTACAATAGTGAATTTTGTAAGTGCAGATTGGACAGGGTGCATATAGTAGTGTCCATAAAGCTCGTGACCTTGAAACAGGTAAAATTGTGGCTTTGAAGAAAATCAGATTTTCAAGTTCAGATCCTGAGAGTGTGCGTTTCATGGCAAGGGAAATATATATTTTGCGTCAACTTGACCATCCAAATGTTATAAAGCTTGAAGGTATTGTGACTTCAACAACTTCCACAAGTTTGTATCTTGTTTTTGAATATATGGAGCATGACCTTGCTGGACTAGCAGCACTACCTGGCATAAAGTTCACTGAACCACAGGTACATATAACAATACCATGCATGCATGCATGTTATCACTTTTAAACATAAGATATTAGCTTAGCTTTCAAGTTTTTCTTCTTCTTTTTTCACATATTTCTAAGGAGTTAAGATGCAGTCTATTTAAAAAGTGAAAAGAAAATTATATCTTCACACTTGCATAGAATTTAAAAAGGAATGATATATACATTGTAGTCTTCTCAAAGTGAATATTTTGTGTGAAGTATTCTGTTTAAGCAATGTGTTTTAATTTATAGTAATAGTTAGAAGAGGAAGACTACTAACAACACATTCATTTCAACACATTCTTTATTATTTAAAAAAAAGTGTTCTTGGCATGTTAGAAAAATCATAAGGTTCCAGGCTTATGGTATTGAATGATTATTTATGCATGGAGCTTGCAGATAAAATGTTACATAAAACAACTGCTTTGTGGGCTTGAACACTGCCATCAACGCGGTGTGTTGCACCGTGACATCAAGGGTTCAAATCTTCTGATCGACAACAATGGAAACCTTCAGATTGGAGATTTCGGTCTTGCAACAGTTTATGATCCTGATAAAAAGCAGGCATTAACTAGTCGTGTTGTAACACTATGGTATAGGGCACCTGAGCTTTTGCTAGGTGCTACTGAATATGGTTCTGGAATTGATTTGTGGAGTGTTGGTTGCATTCTAGCAGAATTGCTGGTAGGGAAACCTATCATGCCCGGAAGAACTGAGGTAAGAAAAAATACTATTTCTATGAAAAATACCATTGATAGGTATTTCGATCGAGATACCGGAAAAGCGCGTAGTCTTCATGAATCAATATGATTCTTGGATACTATATATGCACCTTTTTGTTAAATTTTGAAAATATTTTGCCAGAATCTATATGAGCATATGATATTGTTGTTGTTTGATTAAAACTTTTCATAATACCATTGGCTGTGTTGTTGTTATATTAGAATTTTACACATTTATCAGAAATTGTTTACTTCCTGGTTTTGATTTCACATTTTCTAACTAGATGGTGCATGCTACTAATTGTAGTGTTTGTTTTTATATTATATGTTTGAGTGAAATCAATGTACTAAAGCTAGAGATTGTAGATTCTTGAAATAATTCACATTAATGTAAAAGCTTCCCTAACCAAGAAACAAAAGAGCATATTACTTATACATGGAATTGCCATTATTTCCGTAAATCTCATATTGGATATGTGGGGAGGAGTGGAAGAGTTTATAAGTAGGAAAGGCCCATGGAACTAATGCCTTAAGGTTTTGATTCAACATGTGGTGTCTCACTTGTGACTCTTCACTCTTCCCATACCCAGTAACAATAGAACTTCCCGTGGTCGGAGGCTCCCGATAGGGTCAAACAACTTCTAACTTGTAAGCATGGGCAATGAATTATAATTGGATATTGACAATCATTTAATATCTTTAGGTGGAACAAATGCACAAGATTTTTAAGCTTTGTGGTTCTCCATCTGAAGAGTATTGGCAAAGAACAAAACTTCCCCATGCAACAAGTTTCAAACCACAACACAGTTACAAACGCAATCTCTTTGAAACATTTAAAAGTTTTCCTTCTTCAGCATTGGCTCTTGTTGATAAGCTCCTTGCAATAGAACCTGAAAATCGAGGATCTGCAACTTCTGCACTTAACAGTGAGGTAATAATTATCAGCAAAATTTTATCCTTTACTCATGTGTTAGTTCTAAAATACTTTTGAACCAATCAAACTTCACAAAACAATATTAAAATATTAATTTCTATTTTTATAATTTTCCTTTTTAAATGAACGAAATTTTCTTATTGGCTTGAGACATCAAGTAAGACATGAAAAGTAACACGATACTCATTCATCCTACTTACCTTATACTTGTTTTGGTTTGATATTTGTCAGTTCTTGACTACAAATCCCTTACCTTGTGATCCCTCGAGTTTACCCAAGTTTCCACCAAGCAAGGAACTTGATGCTAGGCGTCGAGACAAAGAAGAAATGAGGTATTCTAAGCTTTATATTCCATCATGTTTTTAACATATATACTTATTAATCCATAAGTTAATTTCCATCATATGTTTATTAATCCATGATGTTTTATATCATTAGTATATATATATATATATATATTATATATATCTTTCTGAAGCTATATTACTACATTTACATTTAATGCTTTGTTTAGAAGTGTCATTTACATTCAAATATTTGTTTTCTTACTTATTTTAAATATTAGGAAAAATAATGAAATAGTGAAAGGACGTGAACCACTATCTGTTTTAAGAGGAGCAGGAAATACCAAAGGAATGAGATCACCCGAAAGAAATATAATTATACAGGTATGTTCATGAAAAATGTTTTATTATGTGTATATAAATTTTCTAACATGTTCATATACATTTATCATTACTCTTATTATTATTTACAATTTTGTTGGTGTTTAAAATTTGCAGGGTAAGTCACATAGTAGAAATTCCATTGTTAAAAATCAATCACATGAGGATGATGGGTCACACCATAAGAAGGATCCAACAAGAGTATCTATACAAAATGGTTATACACATTCTACTTCAATGATGCATGGAAGTGCAACAGGACAATCCTCAATGCATAAGTTAGAAGACATGTCTAGGAAGAACCCAGACTTAAGGACACAAAGTGAGAATCATGTAACAGATTTCTCTGCCTCTTCCATTAAAAGGGACCAAGGAGCCTCTGGCAGGGTAATGGACAACAACTTTCTCTTCATTATGCCATTTCTAGTTTCCTATATCAGTATTTGGGACAACGGATGTTTGTTCCATGATGAAGTTTCTCTCCGTATTTTAAATTGCAATTGCATTCGCGATTATGGTCACAGCGGCGGTTATTGCGATTGTAGTTCATATTGCGAAAGCGTAAAATGAATATTATGGATATTTCTCATTCAATTGAAATGATACAAGAGAGTGTTGTTTATATACAATGCATTGTAAAGCAAGCAATGCAACTAACCTGACTAACTCTCTAACAAGCTCATAAACACATGTTGTAAAACAATTCAACATGTGTTAAATGTGTAAAATATGTAAATTGTGGTAGTTTTGTTCTCCAAAATGCGGTCGTATCACTGTGATTCGGCAAAATATTACGCCCACATCACGTGATGCGGTCCGCAATTTGTAAGATTGGTTTCACCATAAAACATGAAGAACATTGATTTTAATTCTTTGCAATTCCTTGTGATATTAGGGGTATGTGGCCAAGAAAAATAGGATCCATTACTCAGGACCATTGGTGCCTCCAGGTGGAAACATTGATGACATGCTGAAAGAGCATGAGAGATTAATGCAAGAAGCTTTCAGGAGTGTCAAGAAGACCAATCATAAAAACTAGAGTGTCAATAACATACACATGGTTAACTATTATTGATGAAAAATGGAAAGGGTGAGAAACAAAATAGAAGGTTGTGTTGTGTATAAATTCCTTGATTACTTGTACATTGTGGTTGAAGGTCATAAGATATATGTAGTTCAAGTATTTACAATTCAATGTCTTTATATTCCTTTTGCCTTTTGCTCTTTCTAGTTATGGATTCATAAAACAAATTAGAATAGTGAATTTCATTGTTTTGTTTTATCATCTCCAACTCAATAAGTCATAAGAGAGTGATAAATAAACTGATAAGTGAGTTTGCTAATTAATAATTCTCACATAAAAAATTAAAATCCAAATTTGTACTAAAAAATCACTAATATGAATATTTGTTATTAGTCACTAAGAATATTAAAAAAACTAATTTATCCCACGTTTGATAATTTTAATTTTCAAAGACCATTTTAAAGTTTTCAATTTTTTAGACACCAATTTGATAAGCAACAATTTTAAGATACTAAAATAAGTATTTATTCTACAATTTTACGAATAAATACCTATTTTGGCTCCTAAAAAAAATAAAAAATAAAATGGTCTCAAAAAAATTTAATCATGGTAATATCCTTTTAGATTGTTATATATAACACCTAATATAAACTACAATAACAATGTTATATATGATGGTAATAAATTATAGTGAAAACTCTACATAATTTCATAGGAGTGAATTTGAGATAAAATTGGTTGAAGTGGTACATGTTTGATTCTCCTTAAGCAAGAACTCAGGTTCGAGTCTTGTGGATGGAAAAAATGCTCGTTGGGAGAGTTAGCCCCACTTACCTGTGGATGTGCCCGGCTCGGACATGATTGCCTCTAATGCGAGGATACTCGTGGGAAAAAAAAAATTAGTTTCTTATCAAAACAAAATGTGAGAGGATATCTTTTATAGTACAAAAATTTAGATTTAGTCTTTGAAATGACCGTTATACCCATAGTCAGTTTTAGCTAAACCCTGACGTGGGTGGTGAATGAGATAAACCCTAGAAGGTGCAATGGAGCATCAGAGGTTACAGCAACTCACAATTAACAACAACACTTTCATCCAAAATGCTCTCCTCTCCGACCACCGTGTGGATGGGCGGCGCCCCTTCGACTACCGCAACCTCACCATCAAATTCGGCAGAGACGACGGTTCCTCCGAGGTGCAATTAGGTCAAACCCACGTCATGTCCTTTGTCACCGCCCAACTCCTCCAACCCTATAAAGACCGTCCTAACGAAGGTAGCCTCTCCGTCTTCACCGAGTTCTCTCCCATGGCGGATCCGTCGTTCGAACCTGGTCGCTCTTCCGAATCTGCTGTTGAATTAGGACGAATTGTTGATAGAGGGTTGAGGGAGAGTAGGGCTATTGATACGGAATCGTTGTGTGTTGTGTCTGGGAAGATGGTTTGGGCGATTAGGATTGATATTCATGTTATTGATAATTGTGGTAATTTAGTTGATGTTGCTAATGTTGCTGCTTTGGCTGCATTGTTGACTTTCCGAAGACCGGAGTGCTCGTTCGCCGGAGAAGATTCTCAGCAAGTTGTGATTCATCCTCCAGAGGTTAAGATTAGTTATCTTTACTTAATTGTTATTGTCAATTACATTATTTGATTTATTTCAATAATATCAGAGATTATATCAGTTTATGATTCGCTACTCTTTTAATGAAAAGTAATGTTGTGTGAAAAAAATGACTTTGATAAATGTATATCATCTCTCTTGGAACATAGTAGGAGAGATTGTTCCAAAATTTGAATACTTGACTTTTAGGTCACAATGCAGCATATCACTGAGGCTCCTCTCTAGTTTTTTTTTTGGTACTACCAAAAGTAATCTCTCTCAGGGGTCGAGGCTGCCCCACCTAACAAGTGTTGCTCCCACGAATTGAACCATCGACTTTGGCGATCTAGTGGGGCCTTACACCACTAGACCGTGCTCCCTTCTAGTTTGATATATTAACTTTTTTTAAATTATATGGAGTTATTTGTTTAACTTAATAACCCATTGGGTCTAGAAATGAAATATTTATGTGCATTGCACGATCTAAGGACTAGATATTATACACCACCAATTGGATAAGTTGCAAAAAAAATATTATTTCAATAATCAATTATATGTTACAATGGATTATATAACACAATCACTTTTATGTTTGTGTATGTTATTATGTTTGCTGGAAAGCTATTTTTAGATCACGCGGTTCTTTTGGGTTAGGTAATATATTACAAATAGAAGTATGAATTTATTTCTTTAGACTTCATATTCATATTTCTTTGTAAGTTAGTTCCATAGGGGTGGAATGGAAAATATGTGATATGTTTTAAAATCCTTCAACTTTTTTCAAATAAGAACTTAAAGCTTCTCCAAAAGTCATTTTTTCATACCCTGCTTGTCTTTCAATTGCCATATCACATATACAATGTTTATCTTTGTTAATCCTTTGTGTAAAATATGATTGGTTTCTAAATTGTCTAACAACTTTATTCAAATTCAAGCTTCTCTAAGTCATTTTTCCATATTATAATAAAGTTTGCCAAACATTTCAGATTAAACCCAAAACAACTTTTTTCGTAGTACAGGAAAAATCTGTTCCGGACAAGCGTTCACTGGGGACTGATTTCCGTTGCTGCCAAATAGTTCATTGACTAAAGAAGGCATTGGCCAATGCCAAATACTAGTTCTAAATAACACTTCTTTATTTTTCCATTTGTTGTTTCACTCATCATAAATTACTTGACAGGAGCGTGACCCACTTCCTTTGATTATACACCATCTTCCTATAGCTGTCACCTTTGGGTTTTTCAGCAATGAAAATCTTGTGGTATGGATTTCTTTTTTTTATATTTCTCACTAATAATGCATCATATTCTTGAGCTTGTTTATGTATAGGAGGTCCTCTCTGATTTTGTATGATGCTTTCTAGGTGATAGATCCAACATACCATGAAGAATCTGTAATGACCGGACGGATGACTGCTACTCTTAATGCAAATGGGGATGTTTGTTCCATTCAAAAGGCTGGGGGTGAAGGAGTCTCTCAGCGGGTTATCATGCATTGCTTAAAACTTGCTCATGTTAAAGCTGGTGATATTACAGCCAAAATAAGGGATGCAGTGAGTTCTCTTTTTTTATACTTAGCCCTCTAGGACCTAATTTGCTTTGAATGCTTCTTAACAAAACATTTAGTTAATATCATGCCCATTTTCTGTTCGAGGCTAAACTTAAGTGCTCTAAAATAGTTATGCTAGTCTTAAAATAATCTTAATTAATTTTGGCTGAAGCAGTTAATCTTTGGTACTGCTTAAATGTTTACTTAGACCTATAAGAACTAGGGTATGAGTTGACCTCTACTAGCCTGGTAGTGAACTGTTTTCTGATATGTTATATGTCCTTTTTGTTGTCTGAATTTATGTAGGTTGAAATACACAACACAGAAAGGGCTCTACGGAAAATTAAACGCCACTCTTCGTCTGTTGCTGTCGATGTTTGTGGTACCACAACCAGGTTAGGGGGAAAACAAAATGATTCAGATGGTGATAAGGATGGTAGTCATTTAGACCAGTTAAAGCTGAAAGATGACGCAAATGCTATGGAATGTGATGCCACATCATCAGGAGTAGAACAAAGTAACAACCAGGATGGAGTCTCAAAGAATTTTATTGGTGGTCCATCAAGTTGGTAGGATACGATATGCTGTTATAAGTAATCTTCCATCGATTGGTTTTTGTATTGATAGTATATTTCTTTCTTGTCCGGTCCATTTATTACTGCTAGAGACCTGCTTGCTGCATGCATAGGGGATTTATCACCAACTTGTATAAAAATGAATACTCATATGTGCATAGTAAAAAAAAATTAAACCTTTATGAGACTGAAGAAAATTAAATTTTTTTCTTTTGAAATTTAATTAAAAAAAGATTTATAACTTCCCACCATTGTACCTTCACTTCCTCAGGGATCCCTACTCAGATTGTGTGAATCCAGATCTTCTAAAAGCTTCTCTAGCCTCACGTGGTAATGGCTTTTCTTTTTTCTTCAATTATAATGTTGGTTTGGGGAACATATTTACTGTCCCACTTTTTATACCACTCTATGTACTATCATCTTTGATAGGTTGAAAAAAATTATTTAAATTAAAATTACAATTGTTAAATATTTGTCTGACCAATCATATTTCCTGGCATATGGAGTGACACAAAACAGTGGGACAGTAAATGTGGAACCGTTGGTTGTCATGTGACTTTTAAGTTTTAATTGAGCCAGGAGCCCTACTTGCATGCACTTGGGGATTGTTCTATAAACCTTAACACTGAAATGATTATAGTACATTAGCTTGTCATTTGTTATGGATAAATTTGCCCATGTGGATGTTTTAGTATTATTTGCCACACAATCTTCGCAGTGGACTATCCCATACAAATATTATGGGAGTTTGGGGCCATTCTGATTGAGAAATGATATATATGCAGTCAACCCTCATAAATAAAAAACAGTGAAATCTGTGAAGGACTGACTTATTATTATTCTTTCTCTTGTTCTTTTGTTGTTTTAACTGTTGCTTTGTTTAGACCTATACTTTTAGATTTTATTATCCTTTTTGAATGATAAATTGGTGTTCTAATGAACTGTATTGGAATTGCTGTAAAACAATCAGGACAGTCAACTCCTCTTAGTAAACAAAAGGATTCACGAAGTGAAAGTAAGAGGGAGGAGCAACCACATGAAGTTAAAACAAATTCTTCTTCAGCAATGGACATTGCTCCAACTGCTGAGCAGAGTAATGAAGGGAAAACTCTGAAAGATGCTGTCAAGCCCAAAAACAAGAGAAAGAAAAGAACACCTTCCAATAGTAGAAATTAAAGGCGCTGTCACTGACCGTGTATGTTGTCAAAAGGCTTAACCATTTTTGTACTTTCTCACCAGAGGCCAAAGATAGGACCTTGTAAGACAAGGAGTTATGTTTTCTGTGTCAAGAAGTAATATTCCATACTGGAAGTTGTTATTCAATTATTCTTGTATTTTTTCCGGTCTTGAAGGTCTATCTTTTCCCCCTTACTCCTCATGGTTTCACTGAACATAGAATTGCTGAATCTGGAATATTTCTTGCTTAAATAGTTTTTTGATAGACAGATTTTGACGGGGAAGGTGAGGGGGAAATGTGCATTTCGCGGGATTTGAATTCAGGTAGTTACACTCTATGTCACACAACCCGACCAATTGAGCTGACTTTTTGTTATATTCCTGCTTAAATCTATCCTGACGCAAATAAGAAGGGCTGTTTAAATGGCATCGACAACTATGGTGAAAATTGTACGCATTTCGAAACAAAAATATGGTGTTTCACTTTTCCAAACTCACTTGAACATTTAATCTAGTTTGAAGTTACAAAGGTCAAGGAATGAATCAACTTGGGATGCAGTTATGCCTAAACTCGTGAAAAGTAGAATAACTTTATTTTGTTGCTAACTAGTGAAAAAACCAGGTCCAGCTCGAGAAAGAAGCTCCTTGCCAGCATCCTTTCCCATCTCAATCATATCTTCAACAGCATATGGACCAACCCTCGATGTCTCAAGCACTGCACAGAGGGAATTACAGGAAAGCTCAAAGAATGGTTATTCGAGGTACGATTGAAGAGTAGAAAGTAGACAAAATCAAATTTAATGAACAAAAAATGATATTCTCACATCACTGTTTACACCCTTCCATCTAGTGATTAAAAAAAGTATGATGTTGTTGATATGGAAAAGTGTTACATGAAATGGTGTAAAAGATGGTGTTAGGAGAAAAGATAGTGAGATAATCATCTTCCTTTAATGATTAAAAAACAAACATGTTCATACCGCGGGTTCCATCGGGCGAAGCAACTAATCCTCTAAACAAGCAATTGCCATCCTCATTTCTGCAAGCATACCCAGCAATCGGAGTGCGGCAAGACCCATCCAAAATCTGAAGGAAGGCCCTTTCACACACAACTGCTAGTCCTGTTTCTTCATGATTCAATGAAACAAGGTATTCTGCCTGCAAAACCAGCCAACCAAAAAGTCACAAATGTTGAGACCCTCCCATAAAAAACAATTATATATAAATAAAGAAAAAATTCAACATGTCTGGCAAGATTGTGCACTATAGTTAAATACTCGCCATTTTATCGTCATTACTTCTGCAGGCTATTCCAATTGCTCCTTGAGCAACAGCTGGGAGCATATCGTCAATCGATAGGGTTGAAGACACATGTTCTGTCATGTTTAAGCGTTTCAGTCCAGCTAATGCCAATAGTGTAGCTTGGACAACCCCCTCGTTGAGCTTTTTCAACCTTGTTTGGACATTGCCGCGGAAATTATCCTGTACCTGAGATTAAAAATTATAAGGTCAAGTAAAATCAAGAAGATTTATGGCAGTCCAGAAAACTAAAATGTCACAAATGTACTGCCACAATAGCAGTTAAAGAACATGGACAAAAAGGAAATACTTCAATAAAGAGTGAAAACAACATTCATACAGAAACAAGTTCATTGGAAATTTTTGGAGGCCCCAGCAGTATAAGAAGGCTAGACTTTAGAGAATACACAGGCAATGGCCATAATACTAGAGTAAGACTCTCAAGGATGGCATTGTCTATTACTCTACGTCTACGACGACAAGCATAATCCATGCCAATAAAGGTGATAAACCAGGCATACTTACTAATGTCTACTTAATACAACCATGCACAAATGATTGCATCAAATGCTTTGATCACAAACGAATTCGCTTATACGAAATATGATATGAAGCAATAGCAGTCCCCTTTCGTATGCTTATAGAAGCATCTGATATATGTGTTAGGTTTCAGGTCAGCATATGCAGTGCTGATGCCTTGACACCCACATGAGCAGAGCGGGAGCCAGCTTAACTTTCCATTTTATATTAAGAATAGAAGTTGAATGTTCAAATAACTACTCACTCATTAACCATAACTTTGTATTTTTACTAGTATGGTTCCGATGTTGGAAAAACCCAAGGGACCAAACCCCTCTTAGAGGTAATAATAAACAACAATAAGTAAAACTGTAATTTTAACATTGTAATTGAAGCAAAATAGTGAACATCTCAAAAGTAAAAACCAAATCATACTTTTGCATAAAGTGGCAACTTTGATAACATCCTGCAAACAGCAAAGTCAATTTGAATTCTTATAGGAGGACATCCATTTAAGTCGTAAACTAGAGCTAATGTAGTAAAATAAGTTCAGGAAACAATAATTTTCTGGTTATAGGCTGCTATTACAATATGTAAAAGATAATATCAGCTTACATTTAGAGAAGGATATCGGTGGAGAATTTGAGACTTCCGTCTGAGTGAAGCCGTCCCGATAACACTTCCAGGTGGTAGATCAGCTAGCGATTTTGCATTCAAGGATATAAATGCATCTCTAACATCCTCACGCGGAAGATTGCAGGGCAGAATTGTTTTATCAGGTAAATAAGTTGGAACATCCTTCATCGAATGGACAGCAATGTCAATGTCGCCGTTTAAGAGCGCCTCATCTATTTCTTTGGTGAACAAACCCTTCCCTCCTATGTCAGCAAGTGGTTGTGAGAGTATTTTGTCACCTGTTGTTTTTATTATTATAATCTGAATAGCCCCATCTTCAGCTAGCTCTGAGTGTGATGCTATCAGTTTCTCTCTAGTCTCATATGCCTGAGCTAGTGCAAGTGGACTGTTCTACAACATAAATAAAGAACCCCAAAATGGAGTTAGGAATCTGAGAGTATTAGTTAAACACAGTGATTCAAATTGCGGACCAAATAACATTATGCGGATGCAATGTTACGGTACCACATCGTGACACTGAATCACAATGATGCAACTGCAACGTAATCGCATCGAATCGCATTATGCCACAACCCACCACAATGAGCTGCATCAGACCACAGCAATTTCAAAAACATTTTTTACTCACAAAATAATTCACACCCCACAATGCCCACAATTACAACCGCAACCGCATTTTAAAACACTCACTTAAGTGGGTATGAAGTAAACTCAAAGTCAAGTTTACCAAGATGATCAGAAACATAAAGGGGGTAAAAAAGATTGAAACTTTGGTAAGAATGAGGCAAAAGGGAATACCTTCCTCGTGTACCAATTCTGATGAGTGCAACCTTAGGCTGTTGCTGGATGGTAACGGATGCATTGGTGACAGAGAAAAGTGGTGTAGTGTGAGATTTAGAGAAGGATGGAGTAGTTATATTCAGAGATGGAGCAAAGGAAGAAGCAAGAAGCGAAGATGAACAAAATGTATTCATTTGATTTCAGGATAGAAGAAGAAGAAGACCAATAAGAAACAGAGAAAGGAATTCATCTCATATATATAAATAAGGATAAAGATTTCGTAGCTACTTATTTTTACTTTTTGAAATACTCATTTTAGTTTGTCATATTTTTTTCGACTTTACCAATTTAATCTTAAAAAAAATGGTTCCTAAGATTTTTAAATGTAGGTTAAATTAGTTTTTTTAACTTGTTTTAAAACTCTTAGTAATGACTAATTTAATCCAAAAAATGATTAATTTGACTCATATTTAAAAAAATTATGACTATTTTAGCACTTTTTTTAATGACTAAACTGGTAAGATTAAAAATATATACTAAAATAAGTATTACTCTTTACTTTTTTTTAATTGAAAGTAAAATGGGAAAATCCACCACCTTTATGTGATTTTTAGGAGACATTTTTCGGTCACTTAATTTATTCTCTTGCTTTATTTTATTCGAGAATGTGAGGAAAAAGGAGAAAATAACATATATTTCCATTTTCCTGTTGTTTTGTTAAGTAGATAAAATACAAGAGAGGAAAACAAGTAGTGGGAGTCGAGTCCAAACCAATTTTTTCACTCAGTGATCAAAGAAAGTCAAAACGAAAGGGATGAAGCTAAATATTGATTTTGAGTTTGTTTTATGTTTTTAATCTTCTATACTTTTTGTCTTCAATTCTCGCTAGCGACATTTATTGGATACCCTAAAAGAGATTTCACCTTCTATACTTTCTCTCTTTCTTCTCAAGGGTGTATTAGCATAAGACTCCACTTTTCAGCCATTTATGTATTGTACATCACCTTTCTCCCTTTTCTGTGATCCCAGTCATGCTCTTTTGAATGAGAATAAACCCTTCGTTAGACCATAGAACGAAAGAGGAGCCCATTAATCACGAGAAGACAGTATCCTATAAAGAAGTGTAGCGAACTCGTAATATCACTCCATGGGTACAAATTGAAAGCGTTAAGCTATGCCAATTGCAGTTCCTCTGAAGGAGGTCTCTTTCCGAATAGAACCTTTGAAAGCAGAGGCACCGATCTCATCAAGTAAGTTGTTCAATCAACTCTACTTCTTCTACCCTAGAACATCAAAACGTCATTGATTCAATTCTCGATAGCAATACTTATTGGGATGAACAATCACACACCTGAAAGATATTTCTTACCCATAAAAGTAAGAGAACACCATTAATAATCTCCTTTTTTTTTTACTTCATTTTATTTCTTGTATCAAATAAAGCTTAACAAATCCCATATACAATACAACCATTCATAAATCACCAATATTTCTTTAAACTTATTTTATTTTTCCAAGTTGATGGTATAAGTAGATTTGAATTATTTATATTTTCAAATAAATATTATTTCCTCTAGAATTAAATCTCATAATAAATATCTGAATTTGGATATTAGAGTAAGAAAGTAAAGCTGAAATAATCACTCATTCTTCATAGTCTTCTCTCTCTACACTTTCCGTGCCCTAATGGCTGCACCCGATGGCGAAGCTTTGGATTTCGAGCCCGAAGACGATGACTTGATGGACGAAGACGGCGCCGTCGACGCCACCGATGCTTCTCCCCGTGCACCTCCTCTTCCCAAACTCAAATCCGCCATCACTTCTTCCACATCACTCTCCGCTCCGATGAAAACCAAGGGTCGTGGATTTCGTCAAGAAACCGATCCTAACCGTAACACACGCCTTGCTGCCTCTGATTTTGATTCTCTCACCACCGAGGGTGGTCCTGGACCTCAGAGATGTTAGTTCCACTTTCACCTTTTCATTTTTCCGTTTTTAGGGTTAGGGTTTTGCTTTTCATATTTGATGATATTTGCGCATATAAGACTGTGTTATATGGCCACTGTGGTTCCCAAATCAAAGAGATGGGATTTATTTCGTATTTGCATTTTAGGATCATGTATGGTAGTTTCAATTTGTTTTGGATAACATTGTCTGTTTGGTGCAGCCATTGAGGGATGGATTATTTTGGTCACGGGTGTTCACGAGGAAGCTCAGGAGGATGATTTGCAAAATGCCTTTGGTGAATACGGAGAGATTAAGAACCTCCATTTGAATCTCGATCGTAGGACTGGGTTTGTCAAGGTATGTCATAATTGCTCTTTCTGTGGTCTATATTTTTGTTGATTTCATCCTCAAGTGTTTGTTGCTATGATTTGTTATTATTTATTTAGAAACGTGGATGGCTTCTGCCTCTGCACTTGTAGCTATAAGTATAAAGAATATAATTAGGTTAATTGCCTAGTTTTCATTGGACTGAAATGCATATTTGGTTATGTAATATAGAATCTCATCCTTTTGGAGTTGTCTGTTTTTTGTAATCTTGCTGTTGCATATTAAGCATTAGGCCAAATTACCATTGGTATTGCAGAATGCAATCTCGCTTTTGATCTTGGTTGATATTTGAAGTATACTCTCTTCATCTGAAACTAATTTCTTTTAACTGACAAGGGACAAAATTAACTCTGGCTACATTGTATCACAAATAAAAAGTCCTTGTGAACTTCTCATTTTTAAAGATATTGCTTTCTGATCAGTTATATCAATGGCGTTCTGTTTTATGAAATTTAACTTATCATTTTGAAGATATTGCTTTATAATCTGGTAATAAGAAAGTTTTGAACTATAATTTAGTTATGGGCGTAATATTATCAATGTAATGTGTGTAATTTTAACAGGCAATCTTTGGCTTAAACTTGTGTCTCTTCTTTTCTTTCAAATAACTTTAGACCTTTTTCTTAACTTTACAACGTGGAAAAGAAATGTATGGGTTTGATTTAATTTGTAAATGAGAGTGTATGAACTACATGGTGCTCCTTATTAACTGGTGTTGTCAGCCAGATGTAGCAATTACTTTAATACATGGAAGTGTGTTGTTAAAGTCCCTGTATTGCCAATCCATCTTGATGATTCAATTTTTTGTTCTCATTTGGCGTAAATTTGGGCTTTATTTTGAATGTCATCATGACTCATGGCATGAATTTTGTTTCGTTACAAGGCTAACGATTGACTCAAACGTGATTTGTTCCTATTCAGCAGAAATTTTTGTCATTTGTGCTTCTAGGAACATACTGCAAGTCTGCAATCATTGATGTTTTAAGCTCAGCTTCAGAAGAGGCCAATTTGTTTTTTTTGTTTTTCATGTGACACTTTGTTTAGCGTTTTTTTCCAGCTGCTTGATCTTGTGAAAATTTGTATTTCTATTCTGATGCATTTTGATTTTAGGGTTATGCACTGATTGAGTATGAGCGCGCCGAGGAAGCTCGTAATGCAATAGAGAATTTGAATGGATCTGAGCTTCTTACACACACCGTTGGTGTTGACTGGGCTTTCAGCAGTGGACCTATAAATGATTCAATCCGAAGAAAGAATGCGAGGTATGTTTTTGCAATATATTTCTGTAAATCATTGCAAATTCAATGTGGGGTATGTTTTTATTTTTACTGGGGAATTTGATGTGTTGCAACATAAATCATCAATCAAATTCCATGCAGTGTTGGTTTGAGTTTTACTTCCTGCATTTGGGTTGGTATTTCTAATCGTAGAATTTACTTGAGCCTATTTGCACTCCCTTCATTAAGGTTTGTAAATAGTATTTGCTACTGCGTAAAGAAAGAACATGCCTTCTGAACTTCAACTAGCTTAAATTTAGTGGTTTAGTTAAAATTTGTTTGACTTATTGTCCAAAGTTGTTGAAAGTTTAGCATTTGAATATTTGGAACATTCATTTTGCAGATCATCTCGTGGTGAACGGCGCTCTAGGAGCCCTAGGAGAAGATATTGACATGGTGTGTTTTGAGTACATGTTATTCTGTCTTTGTGTTAGCCCTTAAGGGAGCGCCTTGGTTTCTATCATTCAAGCAGTCGAAGATTTTTCCCAAATTTGTACTACCGCCGGCCAAAATACATTTGTTGCTGAGGATTCGTATCTAATATATCCTTTGTTGAATGAATGATATATAACTCTTAGCTTAGTTTATTATGGTGTATGGTGTTTAACATCCTAGTATTGCAATGCAGTAATGTGTTCTGGTCTTACTTTTTTCTTACATGTAATGGCACTATGTTGAGGATTTCTTTTCGATTGCATTCTTGTTTTACATGTGTGATGTGGCTGGGTCCTTCTTTTCTTTCATCAATGCATGCATCTTTATTTCTCATTTTTACAACTCTTTCTCCTAGTAATTTTACATACAACGACATGTGTTGTCTGATATGCGCTGAAGTTGATGGAAGCTATCGACCTTCGAACGGAACGGGTGCACGTGCTTGGTTTGGATTTTATGTTATTTTCAAGTGATAATTATGACTATTTGTTTGGAGTTTTATTAGTTGGTATGATATTAAACAACTGACCCACTATTTTCCCTTCCTGGTTGATCAATAGTAATCTTACATTTTCTGATTAAGTTGGCTAAATGCTATATAATATTTGAATGGAGTCACAATGCCCCTATCATAAATGAGTCAGAAAGCTCCAAACAATCACAAGAACTTTCAACAAGCAACAAAAAAACAATGAAATGATCAACATGTAATCCAAGTTACGTGCATGTTAAAATCCATAAACACTATTAGTACCCGGAAAAATGAAGAAAAACAGAGGTTAGGGATGACATACCTTAATTGTCATGTAACATTTGCACGAGATAAAGTTTAGGATGTGGGTAACATATCACAATAAGTGAAGTACATATTGTTAGGTTTCCATTTTGAGTTCAGTTTGAGGGAAAGGAAGAAGAAAAAGTTTTAGAAAAGGGACTAGGTTTTCCTATTTATTTATTTTGTTGATTAACATACCCATGATTGTGTTCTTGGTAGTGGAACTGGAAAATCTAGCAATATAGTGAGACCCACTCATATCCATCCTGACCGGGTAAAGATAGGAATGAGACTCCTCTCTATTAAAAGAGAAAAAATTATTGATTGTGTAGTTAATTTCAAGGAGAGAAATGTTATATTATTAAAAAATATCATGTCATATTACTTTTTGTTTTACGTACTTCCCTAGAATGAGTGTGTGCTCATTGTTGAGCATCATGTGCAACTAGAGTAACTAAAGTAGTGTCACTCCAACATAACAACACAACATCACTCTCTGTGTTCATTTACTTACATAATAATGGGTTCTTTTGAAGACACTAATGTGGTTCTCTCCAAAATCATAAACCTTGAACCAAACCATGCATCTAAAATCATGGTTTTTCTTCTCATTAACCTCGATCACTCTCAACTTGTAAAAGGGACGTGCCACTCCTTTCACTCTCAACTCTTTGTTTTTAAATATTTTGTTTTATGGATGACAGACACTGTTTGTCCCACCATATACCTAAAGGATTTACATTTAAACTTAAACAACTAACTAGCTTTAAATTTCAAAGCTTTATTCCTAATCTGTCTACATATATGTTTTTCCCTAAAAAATTCTTTCACAGGTAAAGTTATGTGCATGTTTTTTCCTAAAAAATACTCTTTAATCTTGCTTATATGTCCAAAGATACATCCAACGTAACAAGAAAAAGAAATCACTAATCAATAAGTTCATATAAAATGGTAGCGGGACCAATGTAATCAGAAAGCTATATTACAGACCACAAAACCTCTCTACAAACGACATTCCCAAAAGCACTATTGCAGGTTTCAATAAAGACCAAAATGGCAATAGTGAAAATGAAATACAGCTGGCAACTGGCAAGGGCATATGATAGATAAACAGTGGGGGGGAAATTCAAATGATACAATACTTCAGTCCAGAATGTTTATCAAATATGCTAACAAAAACAATGTATAACCAAAAATAGGAAGAAGAAAAATACAGACCATTTTAACCCATGAGAAGAGTCTCAACGGCTTCAAAGAAAAGTGAAGACATTTCAGGGTTTGGAGTCTTGATTGCACATTTGACACCAGGGTTCCCAATCGCAGTGGTAAGTTCAGTTAAGAACGGTATCCCTCGAGGGAGTTTAGCTGAGAAATAAAACACATCCTGGTTCGCATTCTTGCGCTTTGCAATAAAGAACATGTTTGATGCAGCGAGTCGGTCTAGTGTTGCTTCAGCAGTGCTAAGCACAATAGTTGGGAAGTCCTTGGAAACCTCATTTGAATCTGGAAGAGATCTCCATGTCTGCAGCACAGTTATAATCAGGTTTCCATTTGTACGTTCAGGTATTAATCAGAGAAACTTGCTAGGTTGTTTAATTTGTGTAAGGTTTCACACTGAGCATGGCATTCTTTGTAACTTAGATAGCTAATCTGACTAACCAGTGTTGGTCTAGAAAGTAATTCCGTGAAATAAATAAACAGAGATTTGACAAAGATAAAAAATTTATAGAATTATTAGGAGCAAAAGGTATACCTCTAAGAAACTGGAACGCTCCATTCTACCATCCTCACTAAAAAATACATGCAATGAGAATTTATCATTGAAATACTGCACCGGCTGTTGATTGTTTTTCACAGCAATCTGTAAAAGTGAGCTAGGAGGACCTTGGGACATATTCTGGAACGTTACCATAGGAAGGAGTGTCCTAGCTGATGTTCCAGGTTGTATTTGTGCAACCTGAGGCGAAGAATAATCTATTAGAGCTTGATTTGAATTTTGAACAAACAACCAACTAAAAACCCTAAAAGCAAAATAATAAACCTGCAGGGCTCCAGCAGCTGCAAGACCGAATGTGTTCTTGTTGAATTGAATCATGAAGCCATCAAGTGGAACCTGAGTGGTGTTCTCAAACAACAAACTGTAAAATATTTGACCATCCCGTCTAATAAGTTGTGCACTGATTTGTAAACCCTGACCAGTTGAAGCAGGTACTAAAATAGGCAATGGAGGTCTGAAACAGGGCATAAGATATAACTGTTAATTAAGCATGACTTCAAAGGCAGAGTAAGTAATCAATGTTTCACAAATTTCTCAGGATGTTGATATCTTGTTGAACTCATGACCCTGTTTAATATCATCACATAGTTTATCACTAATCACTAATTCTATACAAAAGTAACATTCTTTTCATAACATACATGAAATGCTAAATACAATAGATAATTTCATAGAAGTATGCTTTGCTACAATTACGTATAATCCCAGGATCACTCACCCAGTAGGAGTAGCTGGCTGATCAAGAGGAACAATCGAATTACTATCCATGCCTATCAAATCACCAAGTAAATCTGGCACGAGTGCAGCAGATGGAGGTGTAGCCGGTGCAGATATTGTAGATGCAGGTGTTGATTGTCTGGCAGCAGGTGGTGATGTGACACCATTTGCGGGATTTGCAGATGACTCAAAATACCCAGTTTCACTTCCCTCGGGATCATCTTCTTCAGTTCTCTGAGCTGAAGAGAGGACACGAGTTACAAAAGCTTCTGGGGGCTTGTGATAAACAGAAGATAATGTAGCAATGTTGGCAAGAAGCTCATCAAGTAGAGAAGGTTCAAGTTGATTTGAGTCATCAGTTATAACAGGCTTCTCAGCTAACACAACATCCTTAGCTGCCTGAAAAAAACAAAATAGATACATCGCATGTGTAGCAATACTGGTTATCCTTATCCATGGAAAATTTTGGGAGGAATTTAGAAAACAACTATTATTTGCATGTGGTTATACGAAGACTATCAATTAATGATTTAAAGGTCAACCCTAATTGTATGCTAGTATTTGCACAGAATGATAAAATAAATTAATCGGTCCTCAACAGAGAGTCAATATTTATCCAATCTTCTGTTGGTTATGCAGATCAAACAATTGACCTCATGTAGACAAAAGTGCAAATATAAGAGATTGGATTCAAATTCAAGAAATCAAACCTCGGGATCAGTTGAAAGGAGACGCCAATATATGTATGCACGATCTCGCAAATCAGGATTATCTGTCTCCACAGTGGCATTGTTCAAAACAACCTGTAAACATGAGTTATTAAATGAAACTTAGCATCGCCTGAAGAATGTGGAAACAACTTCCATGGAAGGAAATAATAAATGATATAATACAGAAAGGAGGGATAGAAAATTTTCCAGATGGAATCTCAAAGATGCACTATTCAATCATTCAGATAATTCGTTTTAGGAGGGATAGAAAAATTATGTCTCTCTCTACAAATGTACGAATTCCAAATTTACAACTACTACACAAACTCATATCAGACAGACATGGAATTGACACAGCTGTGTAATATCCCTGACTATTGATATTAAAATTATAAATTGGTTATATATGCCACTTAACAAGAGGTTCTCATACTTGGTTTAACAGTTCTCCAGTTTGATTTTGGCATAGAAAGAATAATACATATAGCACGGTAGAATGTTAATCCTATTTATTTGAATAAACACGAATATGAGGCAGGACCTGAATCATCTGCTGTGGTCCCTCAGTTGGCTTCTTGAGGAAAAGTTTGACAGTAGCAGTCAGCAATTGTAGTTGGACTTGTGCAGGTTCTTCGGGGAAACTTTCCAAGAAACTTTCAAGAAGTTCATCAGCATTGTCAATTCTTTCCGCATATTCACCAATAATCCAGATCATTGATGCCTATCCACGAGGGAAAAGGGATGAGAAGGTAAGCATGCAAGCTAGTGCACAATGACAATTACAAAGGCACCCAGAAAAACTAATACCTTGGCTTCCGGCTCATCCAAGGTGTCTAAGTTCTCACAAAGTGTAGCAATTATGGACTCATATCTGCAGAGTAGAACAAAGATTCAAGCAATGTTTGAAGTGTGATAGTAATCAATAATTGTGGTATTTCCTCTAAAAAGTACAGATGAAAAAATATAATAGTACGTGTTGGGATATCTTCTAAATATATCTTTGATAACAATGATTGCCTCTTGAACCACGTAATTTACTTTTATCTTGATCAACTCGAGCAGAACACTAATGCAACGTTCAGCTGCTCTCTCTAATTTGATGGCACAACGACCAATTGCACGAACAGCCTTTCTAACAAAATCTACATCAACTTCAGTGGCATACTCTTTAAATTCCAATAAAACCTGCAGAGATTATAATTAAAACAATGTTCATCTCAAGTAAATGGTAATGCTGCGATGCACCAGACAATTAGTTTTTCATGTAAAAATAATAATAAAAATAAAAAATCATTAGAGAAACATCAAGGATAAGGTATCCTGCTCAAAATTGAGGGTCTTATCTCCATCACAGGATAACTGATTACCATATCTTTGGTAAGAAACTTTATGTTCATTAAAATCATTATAGAAATCAACCCTTGTCATAAAAAATGGGGGGAGGAGGGAAATATGAATTGACAACTATATTATGGAGAAATTACCTGGTCTATATTTCGGTCTGAAGCAAGTTTTATCATAATCTCCAATTTTTCCATTTTCACATAGATAGGATCATTGTACTTGCAGAAAAACACCTGTAGATAGAACAAGAGCTCCATAAACATCACACCCTCCACGATGAAGTAGAGAAGCTCTTCACTAACAATCAACAGTATTATTACTATGACGAGATGAAAATTTCAGATCACTACCTTAATTTCATGAGCAAGAATTGTTGGTCTTCTTTGTACTATAAGATTGATATTCCGCAGTGCTACATATTGTATCTCAGGTTCTGCAGAGAGTAATGTAACAAGAGGAGGGGCCATCTTTTTGAAAAGATTCCGAACCACGTCGGTACTGGTGATAAGCTCCATTTGTTGAAGGATCATCTAAAGTTGTTATAAAACTTTGATTAGAAAACCATAGAAAGTATGATACCCAAAGCATCAATGGTGACATATGGTAAAATGGGATAAAAAATAACCAAAAAACCCACCTTAACAGCTGACAGAACAACTGCGCAATTTGCATGCTGTAACCGTGGAGTAACTCTTTCTACTATGTTTTCTGCTTCGCGGGCATCAGCTGCCTTGTATCTTGAAAGAGCATCTAATATAAAAACTTGACCCCATCTGGCACATGAAGGAAAAGCAAGAGCTTTAGATTAAAGGAGGTGCAATAAAAACATTAAAAGTGTTTCCAATTTCAATTATGATGGAAAACATACAATATGAACTTACTCTGTACATTCATTTAAAGCGGTAAGGAGCTTTGACAGTGTTGGAACAGTGATCTCAAAAATGGGTCTAGTACTATTTTCCTGAATTTCAGCAAGCGCTGCTACTGCATTAGCTACAACCATTGGATTATTATCTGATATCAAATCCTTCAGGGATTCCAAAAAGCCCCTGTCCTCAACTAACTCAGCATTTATGTCATAAAGTTTGGCAACACAAATGGCAGCTGTCTTGCGAACATATGGATCATCATCCTGTCAAAATATCATATAGAAGTAAGAGTTACAATCAGAGCCAAAAAAGAAAAGAACTTCGGCATTGGTGTCAACACGGTATGAACTATGAAGTCATGACCAGAGGAATTCAAAGTTAAACAATAGGCACATATAAGGTATAACAGCGCTAAGCTATGTACCTTTAGGCATCTTTGAAGGGGGTCACATAGATATTCAGTAATTTTATCAACACGAATGCAGCCCATTGTCCTCACAGCTAAGGCACGAATCAAAGGATTTGGATCTTGTGAATCCTGTGCATCATTTTATAAAATCACATGAATAAAAATGCATAGTCACAACTTCAGATGAGAGTAAGTGTTGAATACTCAATTTCTAAGGTCGGTTTTGCTAACAATTGTTATTAAGGAACCCAAAAAAAAGCAATGTTGTTATTGGAAAACTAAAAAGTTGTCCTCTTAATCTATTAAATACACCACTTCCCAATAAAGACTTTGCTTTCAGATAAATACATCTCTTGGAAATAAATATCCTCAACCAATATGATTATGAATTGAGGATGAATTTCACAGGGTAAAATAATTTTAAAACAAATTATAAAAATTGGAAGCATAAGGCAGTGAGGGAAGAAGGGATGTATAGTCAAGAAAACCCACAAATGCAAGAAATAAATGATAGTGAGGAATGAGAAAAAATCTAAAAACAAGGTTACAAGATGAAGGAGAACAGTCATTCCAGCTTTTACCTTCACAAATGTATTTACTGCAAGTATTGCTAGGTCAGGCTGGCTCTTCGCATAATTTATCAGATATAAGTAGACTAGCTTTTTAAGTTCCAAATTTTCTGTTTGCATGCAATTCACCACATCTGTGAACAATGATGAGACATCCTTCCCAACAGTCATTGCGGCGATAACCTTTTTCACGGCATCTTTTCTTTTGTCCTACAAAAGATGAAAGAAATAAGGTTCACATATTTTTTCGCATACAAATTTCAACTATATCAATAAAGGAGTGACTACCTTTACAAAAAGGCAGGACAAAGAGGTTCAAGAGAAGACTTGCCTGTTAAAAAGGGACAGCTGACTGCACAAAAGTGGGACACTATTTCCGGGATTTGAACCCGTGACCTCCAGGTCACAAGGGCTTACCATTTCCCTGAGGCTCACCACTAACATATTTATTTACAACAACTTAAAACTAAGAAACAGTGATCAACACATGCCAGTGTTTATCTATAAGATAAAAAGATGGAGATGTAATGTAATATTCAATTTGCCTGCTATGTTGCAGTAGTTGATAAAATGTTGAACTATGAAGAACAAGAGGGAAAACAAAAGATGCAAAATCACATACGTTAATAATGAAATTCAAGAAGAAATAAAATTAGATAAATTTATATTTCTCAAGATGAGTAAGCTGCAAATTCAGTCCTCCAAATATAAGAGTGGCATCAACTTGGTTATAAAAGTTATGTGTTGCCTGAGTATGGGTATGAGATAGAACATCTTTTTTTTAAAAAGACTAAGGTACAGGTACAAAAAATATTTTAATATAAATAAGTATATATAAGAAAGGACTAATCAGAGGATGCGAGAGCCTCAGCGTAAGAGGTTGAGGCCCAAAACCAGTTTATATGTGAGGATGGCAGACTAATCATGTGAGTTGGATTCAATATTATGGTGTGACTAAGAATGAAAAGGGGAAAAACTAAGTTTCCATGCCAAATGGCATAGTTTGGGAACAATTCAAACCAAAGGAGTACCCATGAATCCGGGTACGCACCTGATACGGGTATGTCACCATGTTTGAAGTACCCATGCTACACCGGTGTCATTGAAAGTTTAAAAAACATCACCACATTGTTCCTACTAGGACTTAACAATTAACATTTTAAATAGCTCGGGTAGATAATTATACACCATAAGGTGGCATTTTAAAATTTTCCTAAACGTATTTGGTAACACAAATCATTGACACTAGTATTTGCTGGAGTGAATTGAATGGTTCCTCTTGTCCATGTTTGTGTACATTGTGAAATCAGAATCCCTACATTTTATATTTACTCCAACCCTAGAATTCAACTGAATCTAAATGAAGGACGAGGTGAATGGATTAGCAAGTGAATAATTATGGCATGTAGAAGCAATGAATTCGTAGGATCAACACATAAATCAAGAATTAATGATAAATCAATCAATTTTGTGTGATTGAATTAAATCGTAAGAAATTGAAAACACGGGAAGTAGATCTATGATAGAGGGAAATGCGAAATAGAAAATGGGATGAATAGAAAGAGAAATAGAAGGGGAAGAAATGTAACCTTGTATTGAGAATTGAGTTCCTCTTTGAGCTCAGGGATTTCACCTTTCTTGGTGGTAGAGAAGTACTTCGAATCGTTCCTACTCATCTTCTCGAACTTTCCCAACCAAATGGAGAATAATCACAACCAAGATTAACTAAATCGTTCTGTAATGAACGTCGTCGTTTTACTACCGGGAAAGAACAGGGCAATAAGGTAAAATACCAATGGTGGATGGTTCCTTTTTCTGCCAATGTTTCCCTCCTCTATCGTTTTTATTTTTATTTTTTGGTTTAACACATGTATCTTCGCATTTGAGATAATCCCATCCGAGCCGGGAACATTATAGATATGTGAGGCTAACTCTTTTTTCTATCCATAAGACTCGAACCTGAATGCTTAAAAAGAATCACGTACCACTTAAACCAACGTCCTTTGGTTCTATCTTTTTAGTTGATGTATGAGTGTAATATTTTCTTAAAGATTTGTATATACTCAATACATTGTTATTATAAATATGTGTGTATACTTAATACATCATCTACAATTTATTTAAAATATTTTATTTATAGAGTCATTAGTAATTAAATATGAATGATATAAAATATAATAATAATGTATAAAACTCATACATATTTTTTAAATGTTAATGTGTAAACTTTATTGATGAATAATGTAATAGTATTTTTATAAGCATTTGTAGAGCTATAAAACTTGCCCCACTAAAATATTGAGGCCTAACTCATTTAAACTTATATATTTATATTCCTGAACTCAAACTTCTCATTGACCTGTGGTAAAATTTGTAAAATAAATAATTAAAATTATGATTGTAATGGAAAGTGTAAAAGTTTTATACACCGTTAATTTATTATTCACTATTTATTTTTAAATATTATTGATTATTCAAAAATATATAAATAAATGATTGATGATGTTCTGACTATATATAAATATCTACAATATATATACATACATATTAGAATAGTTAAATCCCTATGACTACTTTATAAAATTGTAGAAATAGACAAGATACCAATACTAAGGTTTCCATATTGCTGAGTACATTTTATAAGTAATCTCAACACTAATTTAAAACCAAACAAACATAGGCACAAGAAATATTTATTAATCCAGCATGGCAAGGATGAAAATGGAGATGATTCTGATTGAGCCATTTGATTATAAGCACTAAATTTCTTAACTAGAGTTTGAGCTGGAATATCACAAACTCAACAAAGCTCTTTATATTAAGCAGAATGTCAAGAGGCTCATTGACCTAGAACAATCTTGTCCCACTAGGTGAAGAAAAGACATCTCAATAACAATGAATCAGGTAACATTTATCAAAACTACAATATCAGGAGGTTCTGCCCCAAAGAAAGATACAATTATATGTAAAATTCAGAAGCCCCTTCTGAAAAGCAATGAATGGAGAATTGCAAAACTCATCCCTTGTCTTCTCCAAAGTAGACAGGGAAGCTTCTCAGACCTGAGTAAGGAACTCAAATCCAAATCTAAGCACTTGGGCATTTGTAAAGGTTCTCAACCTTCTTCCTGTATTCTGTAAAAAAATTAGCAAATATTACTTTACCTCTCTCACTAGATATAAATTTACAAATTCTCACCAACCATATAACAAAGAATGTGCTAATTTTTATACCTGCTTGATTGCTCCAAAGCTGTGCTGCTTCTGGATTAAGCGGCGAGCTAATATTCGGCTCTAAATAAGAGTAAAGAAAAAAGTTAGGACATGATATACAGGAAGCAGATTTAAAACTAAAAAAGAGGGTGCATGTTAAATTTTGAAGTTACCTCCAAGCAAGCTTTGAATTGATATTAGAATTGTTCTAACATCATAAGCAGATGACCATTTATCCTGTTATAAACAAAGATGTCAAAGAAAATAGAATGAACATGCAGCAATGGATGAACATTTCTTTTCAAAATGACAGAAACAAGATTTCATTTCATATTACCTGAAGAATGTCCAAACATATATTGCCAGTCATATCTACATTGGGATGGAAACAGGTAGTTTCAAACTTAACCTTTGGAGGCTTAAAAGGGTAATCATTGGGAAAGGAAAGAGATAATTTGTACACAGTTCCTTCAAAAACTGTATCTTTGCTTCCTGATATTGTTCCTTTCCAGCAGAATATGTTGTCCTCTTCAGGAAAAGCAGATACACCAGGGTCTCCACTCATCTGAATTTCAAAGTCATAAAAACACAAACAAAACATATTAATAACTATTTGGATGCTCAAATTTCAATGAAAACACAACAAATGTCTCAATGAGGTGGTTCTTACCATCAAAGCCATCAATTCAGATTGCAACCTGTTTAATATAGACAGAGCAATAAGACACAAAACAAGAAAAAAGTTAGAAAAAAGTGCCCATATTATCCATTTAACTATACATATGTTACAATCTTGTTGGAAAATAAGACCACAAATACATCAAGAATAACACCTAACCTTTTCCCCCAATTTATTTATTATTTTTAGACTAAATAACCATTTCAATCCTCATATTTTTTTGACCTTATCCCTGCAAAAATGAAAACCCCAAAATGTTCCCCAAATTTTTTAAATGTGGGTCAAATTTGTATTTTGTAGCATGATTTATAACACTTGGTAGGGACTAATTTGACCTACATTTGAAATTTTTGGACCATCTTGGGTTTTCCATTTCTTGAAGGACAAAACTTGTAATGCCGAAAAAAATATGAGGGACTAAAATGGTATTTACTCTTATTTTTATAATGGAACCCTAAACTCCATTAACGAAACTCAAAGGAAAAGATTATCTTTTTTGGGTGATGAGAACCATTGCAATTGAAAAAGAAAAGAAGGAATCAATTAAAAATGGAAAATATAAATCGTCAAAACCTTCGAAGAACAGATTGAGAATCAACGGTCTTTGGAGGAGGGAGAGACTGCTTCGGGGGAGCAATGTTGTTGTGTTGAGATGCATCTTCAGATTGCACGTTAGTTGCAGCCATAGTAATCAGAATTAGGGTTTGTTGTTAACGCGGGAAGAGAAAACAAAAGAATTGAGAGAACAAATATTACAGAAGAAAATGAAGATTAGGTTTTGGAATTTGAATGAAATGAGGGTTTTAATATAAAACGATGCTGTGTTCTAGAAACGACGTCGCACCAAATAATTTGAACGTTACCACAACGGCTAGTGAAGTTAGTTAAATTCAGCTGTCTCTGAGTTAGATATTCAATATCTTTATATTTGACCCTTTCATTTATCATTAAGATTTTATATTCAATCATTCAAACACAATTAATTACTTTATTTTATTTCATTGTAGAGGAAATGGTAGCCTAAATGTTTTTTTCATTTTAAATTTATTGTCCATTCTAAAACAACGATGATAGTTCAAAGATTTTCAATTTACGAACAAGATGTTGGTCTAGTGGTGTAAGGTTAGACTAGATTTCCAAGGTTGCTGCAAAGATTAACTCAATTTACCAACAAGAAGTAGATCTAGTTGTATAAGGCACCACTAGATTCAAGGTGAAATGTTCGATTCCTGATAAGGAAAAGTTCTACTCAATAATCGGAATTAGAAATAAATCATTCATTCCTTCACACCTTGATGGAGTTTAACTAGGAAATATGAGTATCTCTACACTGATCTTGCTCAATAGTCATTACCATATTGGAAAAACTCTTCCATACAAACAAAGAAAAGAAAAATATAGAAATAGAAGGCTAAACACTATCAATCAATACTAACATCTCTATTTTTTCATCCATCCTAGCATGAACTTAGTCTTACTTTCTAGATCTCCATGCCGATATCGAAAACAAGGACCGGTCCTGCCAGCAAATTACTACACAACCATTTTCCTCCTTCATCCTATATCCCTCACAGCCATAGGTCTGTAGGAACCTCCTTGCCTGCAACATGCCAAAATAGCTTAAAGGCATGTTGCCGAATCCGGACGAATCAAGTCTTTGGAACCATTTATCCAGCTTCTCATGTCTTTCCTTTCTTTCAGCCCCTTCACAAGCAATAATGTTCTTGATTTCCTCGCCGAAAAGCATCTTCTCCACCTTGAATCTCTCCAACGACGCTCTTGAGATTGTTGACTCCAAGCAATCAAACAATGCTGCATAAGAATATAGCGATTCTAGCAGCCTTTCCATCAGCGTCGAACTATTATGGTTGAAGTCTTGTTCTGTTACAACCATGACCTTTGGTGACAATCCCCATAAGGCATTAAGAAAGCTCTCCGAGTTAATTGAAGCATGTAAAGATACCGGTGATGATGAGGCTGAGTCAGGGCTTGGGCTATAGCCATTAACCATATTTTTTTCAAACAAATCACCCGACATGCTTTGGTTCATCAGCAGTGCCTTTTGCAGTGAATTTTTTGACAGGAGGGGCGATTTTCTTCGCAAGGCTTCATCATCCAAAGCCAGAAGGGAATGTAATTGCAGAGAAGAACTTATTGCTAGCGCCTCCCCAGTTTTCACACGAAGTTTATCGAAATCAAGGTTTTCTAATTTGCTAACTACTGGATTGAATTGGAATGGGATATCCAACTTTTCTGCTTCTTCGGTAAGTTTATGAGCCATCTGATCAAGTATCTCTTTATGCTGATGAACACCAGTAATTCTCAAATGGGGCGGGCCTTCGGGACGTGCACTCAAGACTTGGAGGAGAGCAATCCACTGCATAGGTTCAGTGGCATTGAGATCAACTATATGTACCATTTTCTCCCCTTCCATCGCTTCAACAATAGCCTGATTCGTCAAAATATATGCGACCTTCAAGAACGGAAACAACTCGAGGAAGAGCTTCTTGACAATAATTTCTTCAGAAACCATAACCATCTTGGTAGAATTGAGGGCCCTGTGGAGGCCAGGCCACGCTTTCAGCATCCGATCAGCGAGTGCTTCTGTAAAGTAAGCAGCAATTCGCTGCATAGTATCACCATCAGGCGAGGCGAGCTGCGAAATTTGCTCAAGTGTGATGTTTGCATTTTCAAGACTACCAGCAGCTACATGGTTAGCACAAGTGAGCAACAAATGGATCAAACACAAACCCCTTTCCTCGGATTTCATTTCTCTAAGCCATGTGTAAGGTGAATCTATGCTAGGTGAAAGTGACATCATAGAGAAGAATTGTAGAGGTGAAGAAGAAGTTACAGAAGATGACCCTTCTTCTTGAAAGATTGAAGATGATCCCATATAACAATTACAATAGACTAAGTCTCATTGGCAAATTTGATTAAACAAATTAAAACACTTTAGGTAGGTTCTCTAATATATCAACATCTCACACTTTACCACATAATAAGAAGAAGAAGAAAACAAATTCAAGCACAAAGGGTTATAAAACTAAGATGAACTCACACTCAAATAGTGCAGATCCTACACAGAAAGGAGAGTGAGACAGGTTAAAAAGAATAACAAAAAATTCATCAGAAACTGAATGATTAAGGAGTTTGCACTAATTAAGCACAGCAAAATTATGAGGAAAGCATAGTAACCCTACCAAAACGACATAAGAAGAATTATGAAATGGGACAAGGAAAAGCTTAATCCTAGGTGGGTTTTGTAATTGAACAAGGACCAAGATAAAGCCCCATAAAAATTTCAAAGCTTGGCTCTTGGAACAGTGTGAAGAAATAAAATAAAGAAAAGGAGAAGGAAGGGATAATGGGGTTAGGTTTGATGTATTTTGTTGCTGTGTGAATGTAAGTGTGGGAGTGGAATTCAATGTTTGTTTGAACTTGTTAAAGTAAGTTACTGATTCAATAACTTGTTCTAGTGGCCACTTGTCCACAAGTCCTATTTGTCTTTATTGTTTTGTTGTCCTTCACTTCTCAGTGGAGTGTCTGTAATTCTGTTTCTGAGAAGCAATATTCATAGGTAGGTGAGGCTAACTCTCCTAGCAGATATTTTTTTCATTCACAAGATTCGAACTCGAGACATTGCTTAAGGAGAATTTAGCATGTATGTGATTATGTTGTCTTATTCAATTTTTTTGTTTTAATTTTGTTAGAAATCAAACCTGTGCAAGGAACTGAATTACTCAAAATGGTTGGTTGTATTTGTCTTAATATCTCAAAATGTGTCTTTTCTCTATCTAGAACATTTTGTTCTGTTCCTCACAAAACTTATACTTTAAACGTTTTCTTTTGTCTTTACCTTAGGTGGATAGGGAATCAGGGCTGGCCAAAGAGTTTTAATATTCCCTAAGGTCACTAAAGTCCAAACATGCATTACCAAAGACAAATATAGTAATGCTTTAATGCATTAAGAAGGAACAAATGTATCACTATTATATCTCATAAACTCATTTTTACCCCTATCCCAAGTTATCTACCTTAATTTCAATCTCAAATGAATGGTGAAAATTACAAAGAAAACTAAGGCACTTTATCCTTTAAAATGCATTAAAGCATGAAGAGTAATATTATATCATTTAATTATATTCTCTTACTAATCCTCCTACCAAAAGAAAATGATACATTTCACTTGTAAACCAATCATTAATAAATAAAGTATCACATATGTCACTTTCTTATAATAGATAGAAGAATTTAGTCGGAGAATATATCATTTTCTAAGCATTAATTAGTTGGACAAACATTGTCCTGAAATTTGTTTCCTATGAGAATGGGAAGAAAGGTGCTTAACATGGTTTTGTTTTATTTTGAAAGGAAATGACAATAGAATTGGTATTATATATTTCAATTAAGACAAAGAGACAGAGAGGTTATGGACAACTCCAAAAGTAGCTTGTGCTTTTATCTCTACTTGTGGATTCTTAGGTGGCACTTACCAACGTTATAGCAATATTCCATTTTTTTAGAATTTGCCAAATTTCAAAGGAAATTACCTAACTCATATAACATGCTAGCTGAATTGCTTATTAGGTAGCGTGTAATGAAATCCAATAACTATGTTGGAATTTAATAATTTAAAACAAACATAAACTACTATGTTGTATACCAATGAAGATAGATGTCAATATACATGTGATTTAGAGAGAAAAAATAATGGAAAACACTCTATAAGAACCCCTTAAATTTTATGTTTTTTATTACTGTGAGTTTAATTACAATGATTTCATTGTTGATTTATTAATAATTTAATAATATATTTACATATGAACCAATTTCAGCAACGAATAAAGTTTAAAGAGTAATTAGGAAGAAAAAACAGTTGATAGTAACTACTTGAAAAGGCATAAAATTTAGAGAGGGAGGTTTTATGTATTTTCCCCAAAATAAATGTATATTATATTCACATGGTGATGTTTTTATAATTTTTTTAAATTATGGAAAATGACAAAAAGTACACATGAGCACCAAATAATTTGGGGAATTAAGTCTAGCACATAAGTTGTTATTATATATAAAAAAGTATGTTGGACATTTCAATAGGGCCATAAAATTGTTAAAATATAATATTATACTAATTAGTAGCTCGTGCATGTTCTTTTTTAATTAAAACAATATTGTTTCTCACTTAGTAACTGAAAATGTGTTACAATTGATAATACCTAAACGCTAAAAAAATTATTTTAGGGTCATAAAATTTATATTGATTAGTAATATTATACACAAGATTTATTCCTCAACAATATCAATATTTATCATGGTCCGGTCTCAATCAATAACACTAAGTTTATAGTGGGAACACTTGCCTCACAAAGTCTTAAAGAAAAATTATATTATCCAAATATCTTAGATTTTTTACCCCTAGTTATATGCATAATTTATGTATAGAAGGTACTCAAAAGTTGAAAATTACAACCCTTTGTTTTAATTATCAGCATAATCATTTTTTTTAATTATTTGGATAACCTATTTTGAATAGTTTTGGAATATAATCTATTTTGAAGTAAAAATTGATTATTTTGATTGGATTTTCATTTCACCCAATACAAATAAATTTATAAAATGTAAGTAGCTTAATTTGAATACTTATGTTTAATTTATACCTGAATTCTCGACTCGGATAGAATTGCTCTTCAGTAAAAAAAAACTTAATTTGAAAAAGTTAATGAGGCAGTTGATGAATGAAGGGTAAGTGGGAGTGGCCGTTGCATTTCAGTTCCCACCTATTTCTAAGCCTATCTATACGCACTAACTTGTACTCTTTATTATTTTCTTATCTTATGACACAAGCAATTTTAGAATTTCTTTTTATGTTATGAGTTCTATTCCATTCATCACTCAACAATATTATTACCAATGAAACATGAACAATCATCTTCAACATCGATCAAACATCAAATCCAAATGTCAAAGGATATATGCAATGGAAACATTTTTGGCCTCTTGTCATTGCTTTTTTCCCTTTGGTGCCTCTTCTTCATCTTATACTCTAAGCTTTGTCTTGTTCATGGAATTGGAGGTCCTTATTTTCCATTTTTTCATACTTGTTTTCTTTGCAAAAGTTTTTAATCAATGGTTACAAAATATATACATAAAAGGGGTGTTGTTAAATATTGAGAATATCATTTTTAATGATCAATTATGTAAGTTTTTGTTAAACTGAAAATGTTAATCTTATTCTATTAAATACATCATTTTCCAATGTTGATTTTGCAATTTTGGGTTCCTTAACCATTGCCAAATCCCTTGTTATAAAGCAGTTTTTTTATGATTGTAACAATACCCATTAATCCATTATTCCTCATATGATGTTTCCTATTAAAAAAATGTCTTTGTCATTTTCCCAATGCAATGATTAACATGCGGCAACAAATCTGTTGTCCCACAAGTTGTGCCACTAGTATATGATTGTCCCACAAATTGTCATTTTCTGACTAATCATAGCTGATGATACATGCAGTGGCTACCCTTAACGTACATGGTTCTATATAAATCACTAATCCTAAAGTGTTTTGACAAATGCAGCTATGTTAGAGTTCAATGAATCAGCTAGCTCCATTGGTTTTGGAGGCATTAGTCAGAAACCTGTAACAAATAGAAGATTAGAACAAGTATTTTTGCAAGAGTTTGTTAATAGTGATTTAGTGTGCAATGTACAATCTAGAGAACAAGAAAAGAAACTTCAACGAGTAAAACTTGGTGATGAGAAATTTAATTCCACAAATCTCAATTATGATGAATTTAGAAACATAGCAAAACAAGAACAAAACAAGGGTAATGACTATGCCCATAATAACATAACTCATAGGCTTGAACCTGATGGTTCTGTTTACAACTATGCCTCTGAGTCCAAAGGTGCAAAGGTTGTGGCTCATAATAAGGAAGCTAAAGGTGCAAAAAATATACTAGGTAAGGATCATGACAAGTACCTAAGAAATCCTTGTTCTGTTGGAGGAAAATTTGTTGTTATTGAACTTGCAGAAGAAACTTTAGTTGATTCTGTGAAAATTGCAAATTTTGAGCATTATTCTTCTAACTTCAAGGAGTTTGAATTGGCTGGTAGTTTGAGCTATCCAACCGAAACATGGGCCACACTTGGAAACTTCATTGCTGCTAATGTTAAGCTTGCACAAATCTTTAAGCTCTCTGAACCTAAATGGGTAAGGTACTTAAAGTTGAGTTTGCTTAGTCATTACGGATCCGAGTTTTACTGCACTCTTAGTGTTGTAGAAGTTTATGGCATCAACGCGATAGAACGGATGCTTGAGGATCTAATTGTTTCTTCGTCGGGAGGATCTATTGCTGACAAGGTGGTGGAGCATAATAATACCAGTGACACTACTTCTTTGAATTCAGAAGCTGGGCAAAATGATTGGAAAGGAAAAGAAGTTGAAGGTAAGAACCATAGTGTGGCTGCTGATATGTCAAACAATAATGAAACTCAAAAGTTCGATGTGGAAGTGACGAAAAGTCCAGTGATAGAATTAAGACAACAACTGAATGGTAGGGTAGGTGGTGAAACTGTACTGAAGATTTTGATGCAGAAAGTGAGGACAGTGGAGATGAATTTATCTTTGCTTGAAGAATACATCAAGGAATTGAACAAGAGACTAGGTGTTACAATACCAGATTTTCAGAAAGAGTTGTCCATAATATCAGAAAGCCTTTCACAAAGCAAGTCAGAGATAAATAATCTCATGCAATGGAACACAAATATGGTACTTTTCTTCCTGTCCTAATCTTCTTTTTATCTTCACGCCATGTTTCTCTCGGTTTATCGTATGAATTCGCTAATTTCTTCGTTACTTTCCCTTTTCAGGTAAAAGAAATATCTGAAGTTGAGTCATGGAAGAATGCTGTTTTATCTCAGCTTCATGAATTGACCAAAGAAAAAAGCATACTGAGGTTAGAATCATGCAATTTTGATAACTTCTATTAAAAGCTTGTCCCTTTGTTGGTTTTTAAAGTTCATATTTTTGTCTTATACCAACTTTGAAATATCTTCTATTACCCATTTCAATTCTTGCTTGCTCATTATGTTGATGCTATCCTTGTTTTATAGCCTTTTGTGGTCTTCTGTAACTAAATGATTGCATTTTTTTCTTGCAATTGCTCTGATACCTGACATGCCATTAGTACACTTCAATTTCAGAATAGAAGTTCAAAAGGTTGTAAGTGATCAAGCGAATCTCGAAAACAAAGAGCTTGCTGTGTTAGCAACAAGTCTTGTTTTTGTGTGCCTTGCAATTCTGAAGATAATTTCAGTACTTGTGATGACATTTTCTACAACTTGCAACGCCGATAAGGTACGCCAGACAATTAGAGGATGGGTTATGCTATTTGTATGCTGCAGTGTAACAATTTTCATTCTTGTTCTATAGCCAACCTTTCACTTTTCTTGTAGAAACTTGTACACTTGTAATTATAGTTTCTATTTAAAGTTGTCACAGTAGAACTTTTACTTGTTTCTGTATTGCAAAGTACAATAAAAAAGAAAGTGTTTCCAGATAAGTTGCAAGTATGTAGTAAATTGCTGATGCTAAAGGCAATAAGATTTTATGCACGGTAGAGGTGAAAGTATTATGACGTTGTTCAACCAATGTAGCCGACCTCATATACTAGGACTAAAGCTTGGTTGTAGTTGTAAAGAGGTAAATATTCTCTTATGTTAATAGCATTTGCCGAATAAAAGAATGATGTTGTATTTGCATAAAAGAGATTACAAATTACTAATATTGCTGAATCCTAATCAGAAAACATAAGATTGAGTAGTAAGTGATTTTAAATACGACTACCGTTCCGAAATAGACTGAGGGGTGTTAAAAAAGCAAAGGAGATCGTTTATTGAACATCCAAATAAGAATATGTGTATACAAAGAAGATAAAAAGTAAATGAAAGATAACGATAAATATATATACGGTATCAAACATGATGTTCAAACAACAATACGAGAAAATGAATACTCCTACTATAGGATCGTTCTTGAAAATATCCATGAACCTTGTAACACATCACAGAAAGTTAAACTCAATGGACATGTCATTTATGATTTATATGCTCAATACACTCTCAGTTTTCACTACCATACTGCCACAAATAGTGAGGATCTCAGCCAACTTTCCTAACGTTTATATTGTACAAGTTCTGTGCCATAAAATTTAACTCATCAGGAATCAATTCAATCTGTTCAGTTGCTACTGTGTGCAAAATAAGAGTCAAGGCAAGTTTTGAGAATGTAGCAAATTACATGAAAACTTTGTGTATGTCCAAATTGGTAGAAAAATACAAGTCTTTGATTAATCAGGCCAATACTACTATATGTAGAAATTGAAATGCTTTCCTCTCCTATGGTTAATATGAAATGCTGAGAGGTGTTAGTAAAGGAGATACTCTGACCCTGCCAGACAGTGTAGAAATGTGGGCAATAAGCAACACTTCGATTCTTGTGAGCAACACTTGTTGTGAAGAGCAGTCACGAATCCCGAAAGGGATTAGTTCTTACCCAAAAAGGTGAGAGAATACTCTTGATAATACCAAAAAAGGTGTCAAGATAGTTGTGAGTACCACAATCAATAGAGGAATCTCCCATCAAGAACGCATATGCTACTTTACAATTGCAAGTCTTATATTAGTGAATACCTACGTGTATAAAGCGAATGAGACTACTCTTCAATACTCGAGAGGAAAGTGATGCCAAAAAACAAAGAAAATAAATAAATAATCTTTATTCAAAATCAAATGAGTGTCTTTGTGTTACCATGTTTAAAAGATTGAAGACACATACCCCACTTAACTTAGAATATTTTTACTACACATGATAGATATTTTTCACTTTTACTCCTATGCATCTCAGCTTATATGTTGTATTTTTCTCTCCATCATTGTCCATTACTTGCAAATGATGCATGCATGACTTGAATGGCATGGCCCAACAGCATTAAAAGAACATTAAACAACATTTGTTTAGTGTTTGGTCTATGCATTCTCTGAATAAAAGGGCATTTTGTTAGATCTTTGGGGTAGTTATGAACTTATGATAAATAAACTAATGTTTGGTAAACTCCTTTTTCTAACAGCTCTAACAAAAAAGTTACAAAAAAACAAAATGCTCATTGTACTTGTTTTTTCTATGACAAAATACCAACAAAACGTTTGTCTAATAGTATAAGAATTTACTATATTTTCTAAGTTTGAGAGTTTGATTCCTGAAATGGGCATAACCGAAGTGATTATTCTCATGCCGAAAAAAGGTAAGGATACCTCCCTGGTAGAAGTACAAACAAAAAATAGCATTGCTTTTTATCTCTACCAATATCAAGTGTTTCCGTTATACGGCTATAACAACGTTATTCACATTCTCTCTTATATCTCTTATCTTAGACAAGAACAGCGAAAAAATCTCACGATGCTGGAATTAGTTCAAATAATTATATTGTAATTCCTTCCATTTAAGCTCATTCCTCTCCCACATTTGTCTCTGATTCTTTCCCTTTGTAAGAATCCACTCTTGTTCGCAAAACCATTCCTTATAACCGCTTCTTTCGAGAGATTAGTTTGATCACAACCCCATATTTTCACAGGTTTTTCGTTTCATTTTTATATACCCATCATCTTAAAAGTAACAAAAACCAGTTCCATTTCTGGGTGTTTCATATTTTTTCATAAAGTTTCGTTTTTTTTCCTTTTCTTTTTTTCCTTTTTAGTTGTGTAGTTTGGGTCTTTTGGATCAAAATTTGATTGAAAGACCTTCTTCTCTTGTTGGGTTGTTAATGGATTCCTTATCATAATTAGTGTTGAATGATAACTCAAGTTGGAACTCTCTATAGAAAAGAAGAGTCTTAGCTTGAGTTTAGGAAAAAAGTTCATTTTTTGAAACATGGCGGTTGCTGATGTTGCATTAAGACCGATTTGCATAGAATCGGTGCATTGGCAAAACCAACAATTAGGACTTGGATCTTACCCTAGTGAATCCATCCTTATATATCTTACTGTGAATGGAGTTGTGACCCCGATGCGTGTTTTGGAGTCTGATTCCATTGCCTCAGTGAAAATGAGGATTCAAACATGTAAAGGAATTGGAGGGAATAAGAAGCAGAAGCTTGTTTTTGGTGGTAGAGAGCTAGCAAGAAATGATTCACTCATAAAGGACTATGGTGTCTCTGCTGGCAATGTTCTTCACTTGGTTCTTCGTCTCTCCGATCTTATCTTCATTGTTGTGAGGACTACCTATGGGAAAGAGTTTGAGTTTCAGATCGATAGACACAGAAATGTAGGGTATCTTAAGCAACACATCAAAAAGAAAGGGAAAGGTTTTGTTGATAGTGAGGATCAAGAGCTTTTTCGCTGTGGTGAAAAGCTTGATGACCAGAAATTTTTTAATGACATATGCAAGAGTGATGATGATGATGTGATTCATTTGGTCATCAAGGAATCAGCAAAGGTTAAGGCTACACCAATTCGTAAAGATGAAGATGTTGAGCTTTCGGTTGTGGCAGCCACTACTTCGGATAGTGTTAGTGTAGGAGAGAATCAGATTCAGATACCAGCTGGTGTAGATTTCTGGTTGGAACCAATTATTGTGAATCCTAAGATCAATTTTTTCCCTTTCCTATGGGACATGATCAATTCCACATTTGATGGTTTGCAGAAAGGGAATCACCCTATCAGGTCTTCTGAAGGCACAGGGGGGACTTACTTCATGCAAGATTCAACAGGAATGGAGTATGTTTCTGTTTTTAAGCCAATGGATGAGGAGCCGATGGCAGTGAACAATCCACGAGGGTTACCGGTTTCGTCAAATGGCGAAGGCTTGAAAAGAGGGACAAAAGTAGGAGAAGGAGCTTTTAGAGAAGTTGCAGCATATGTATTAGATCATCCAAAGGCTGGGCGGCGCATGGTGTCCGGTGAAGCGATAGGCTTTGCTGGTGTTCCACCTACTGCCATGGTTAAGTGCTTACACAAAGCATTTAACAACCCTGAAGGGTATGATTGCTCATCCAATTACATCAAAATTGGGTCATTGCAGGTGTTTATGGATAATGATGGTAACTGTGAGGACCTTGGACCAGGGGCATTTTCTGTAGAGGAGGTTCATAAGATTACTGTGCTTGATATAAGGATGGCTAATGCAGATAGACATGCTGGGAATATATTGTTCAAAAGAGAAGCAGGTGGCAAAACCTCGCTCATTCCCATCGATCACGGCTACTGTCTACCAGAGAAAGTAAGTGTTTCCTCACAAATTCATTTCCACTTCATTACCATGTAATGCTTCGTGTATATATGCTTTGTGTTATGTGAATTGCATGTCTGCTGCAACATAATTTCTCTATGCAGGCAATGTCTAATTATTCGGTAATAATGCCCTTGAGGGTCTTATCAACTAGTTTTGCCAAACTAAGCTTGTATGTAGAATAATTGACACATGTTATTAGCTGGATTTTATGTGTTATGGATTGGTGTGTTGCATTGATATATAGAAGTCCTAACCTGCTATAATTAACACTTTTGTTGGTTGAATATTTGGGCTTACATGTTTATTCTTTCTGCAGTTTGAAGATTGCACATTTGACTGGCTTTACTGGCCCCAAGCATCACAGCCATACTCTCCTGAAACAGTTGATTACATTAAATCTCTGGATGCAGAAGAAGATATAGAACTTCTGAAGTATTATGGGTGGGATGTTTCACTTGAGTGTGCAAGAACACTACGCGTCTCCACGATGTTATTGAAGAAAGGGGTTGAGAGAGGTCTCTCTCCCTATGCCATTGGAAGCATTATGTGTAGAGAAAATTTAAACAAGGAATCTGTAATTGAAGAGATTATTTGTGAAGCACAGGAATCATTGCTACCAGGCTATGAGGAATCTGAATTTCTTGAATCTGTCTCGCAAATCATGAATTCCCGCCTTGAGAAGCTACGAAAATAGGCTATTTTTTCCTTTCCAATTTATAGGTGCATTACAATGTATTGAGTGAATGAATGACTAGTCCATGTTCACTCAATTGATATAAATATTGAGTGAATAACTAGTTCATGCTCACTCAAGATAGTTATATACATTATATATATTGAATGAATGGATCCATGTTTGGATGGAGTGCATGTTGTTGTATAAAATGGTGATGAATGGCTTGAGATGTTCTTGGATATATAGGTTACCCTGAAGCTCTAGCTTACAATCAGTGATCACCTCTGTGAACTGTTTTTCAGGATTGTTTTTGACATGTTCAACAGAAGATAAAGCTCTAATAAAATGTATACTACTTCTAAGATTTCATGTAGCCATAGATGTATATACTACTTTGGATCTGACTTTTTTGTACATAAATGTAAATAGGTTGGATCTGACTTTTTTGTACATAAATGTAATATTTTTTTTATACTTTCTATTATTAAAAATGATGTGAGAAAAATAATTTACAAATGTCATTACTTCCAAAAATGTATGTAATTTCTATTATATTAATTATACCTGTGTGTTATAATTTCTCTCATGTTCATCATGAAATGGGCACAAGTTTTTCTCCTCTCATTAATCAACAACACACATGATCTTATATTAGCAAATGATACATTTAACATATAACTTAAATTTTTAATATTAACTTACTCATATTATATTCCTTAAATAAATTTGTTAGGAGTCTGAACATCTTAACACCACTTTGAATAAATTAAAATAAAACACATTTTTGCTCCATTTTTCTCTAATAATAATGCTCTTCTTTACTTAGATTTATGAATATACTTCTGTTTCAGGTATGATAAAGTGAAGACAAAGTAACCTGTTTGGGATTTGATTGCAGAAACTAATAATCCCTGAGAACAACTCAATACTGTAATCAATAACAGCATATACTATCCATGGTCATGGGCCTCACCATTCTGAAAAGTTGTAATAGCCATTTATATATCAAGAATAACTTCACATGGAAAATCACAATCACCACAGCACCACATACTTTAAAGTTTAAACAACAACAACCACTGCTTGGAATTGGGTACATGGTCAAATGACACTATAATATTCTGTCATAACACATATTTTCTGCAATAGATAGGTGCAACCCAACTTTCTCCCTAATGCACACATCTTACGGTACTCCAGCACTACATAATACTATAACTACAAGAACTATTAATATTTGTAGAGCTTGGATTCGAGGCACAAGTCAGGTTTCCACCATTGGTGAATCCCATGCGCTTCTCTAAAATCCCTTGAAGGAGACAAATTAACTGTAAGAGAAGCTGAAGGAATGAGGTGCAAGGGTTCAGATTCCTTCCCAAATGCACTCATAACTAAACAACCAATGGAATTTTGAGTTGCTAGCCTTTCAATGCTTCCTGCGCCAATCTCCTCCATTTTTCTTCTGTGTTCAAAGTATCCCTTATACTCTGAGCAAATAGGGTCAGATGGATTCACAAACAAGCATGGTACCCATGCAGACAAAGAATCAAAGGAATCGAAGGAGGAGGACAATCCCTTCTTATGCTGCTTAGCCTTCATAGCAATGGTGAGTCCAGCTGTTATGACACTGCTTGCAATTCTAAGACCGTGTTTCACTTTCTTATCCTTAATTCTCTCAATTGGAGCAGATACATATGGAGGGTTAAAAAGAAAAGACTCAATAAAAATGCTACTCTTGGCCATTGTTTTCCCAGTAAGCATAGCCATTGCTGATCCTAAAGAGTGACCAGCCAACCAGATATGTGTATCACCAAGACTAGCTACCATGTTTCTAACAGCTTGGATAGCTATCTCGGCACGAGAAGTTTGATGAAGGCCATTTCTGACGAAGTGCATATCTAATTCAATATCACGTGAAACTGAGTCTGCCTTGGTTATAGTCCCTCTAAAGGCAATCACATAACGTGGACTTCTATGTAAATTGTCATTGCACTTAGATGATGAAGGGTTGAACTCATAGATTGCACCAAAGATGGAAGAATCAACATCATCAACAAGTGTACTGTGCAACTGAAAGTTGAAGAACACCCACCAAGGTGGTGCAAGAGCATTGGCACCTTGGCGTCGTTCTTGCCGGTCCTTTTCTAGAACGTAGACACCTTGGACCAAACTAGCAGCCACTGACTTTCGATGATACATATTATCCCTGAATTATAAGATGGAACCATATTTTGTATTAGTGAAAGAGTAATGTTATTCAACAGGTAGAACCAAATCAAAGTTCTGAAGTTATGGTGTTGGATGCAGTGTTGGCATTTTGTTGTTCATAGAGTCTTTTCATTAGTGAAATCTCAATAGCCGAAAGAACATTCCTCAGATGCAACTTTTAGGATTTAAAATTATCTTAACCAAGACAGCAAGTATTTTCAATATTGAAGCTCTAAGTCCAAAAAAGAATAACCAAAAGAAAATAATAGTTCTAAGAAAGACTATATTTTCTGATATCTTGATGTGAACACGTGATTATGGACTATGCTACACCGAACATTTGCGATTATAATCAAACTGATACATCAAACACCAGACATGGCGAAGAAACACTTTAATATCAGAACACAAGGCATTTTGAAAAAGTGATATTTATCCAAGTACACAAATTAACAAAGAAATTGAAAATTTGTTTGATAGATCTTACCAATCGATATAGAGTAAATGTAGGGGTCCTGAGAAGTCAAAACTTTCCCTCTCAGAAGCCATTACGCCCGATAATTCTCTTCCCCTGCTTCCTTCCTTTTTAGTTTCTACACAAATTAGCATTCAGTACAAAAAGATCAAAAAATGGATCAATAATCAGCTACTCTGCAAAATCTCCCACCCCTAAATGATGAAATTCATTAAACATTTCATGCCATCAAGAAATGGTTTATGATCATTCATTCATTGCCCTGCATTATCCACTATCCAATCTAAGACATGTAAAAGAGTCATGAACTGCATGAGAAATGAAAGAGATAAAAACAACAAAGTCTTTTGAGGTTCAACTCCTATAAAAACAACAAATTCAGGTGCTGAAGTGTTGGTATTTTGTGTCCATGGAACAAAGACAAGTAGTAATTAATGGCAATATTTGAAAACATATCTTCTGTGATATGATTTGATTGCATTGTGATGCCTAAGGACACAACCTAATGTTCATTGTAATTTGTAATCTTAAACTTTATTCTCAACTAAACAAAACAACAAAGTAACCCCAAAAGTTAAATTTGTGACAAATTTATAAATCAATGTTGTCTAACTCCTCGATCAAAAAAATAGTGTAGAGTTATATTTCTAAAAAAGTGATGAAAATCCCAAAACAATGAACAACAACAACAATTAGGTTGAAGCATTCAATATTGACATGGACATGACGTTAACCAAAAAGTCAAAGGTGAGGAGATACACTCGGCAGTACCAAAAAAAGAATCAGATCTCGTAAATGCAGAGTGAAAGATGAATAGAGGAGATGAATAAAAGAGAGAAGAATGTGAACCTTGAAGAAGAGAAAGAGAATGGAAATGTAGGTTGAAATTAAAAGGGAGAGATCTTATTATTGTGGTGGTTGAAAAATGGGTGGTGGTTGCACAAAACATCACTGTCTTCTATTTATTTATAAGTATTATTACATAAGCTAGGGACATGTCTGTTTTGGACATATACACTTTTCATTTCATAATATTTGTTAAGAGTTTTCTCAGCACCAAATAATTCATAATAAGCAACAAAAGGCGTTTGAGACCAACTTTGCTCCTAATTAAATCAAGGGTCTTTGTTATGTTATAGAGAGAACAATGTCCTTAATTATGTTACTGCGTCTACTAATCTTATAATGTATAATGATATATCTTATATATTTTTCCATAGGGCATATTTTCCTTCCATTTTTTAGAGTAATGCTTGTTGATTCAAGCATTAAGAAGTAAAAAAAAAGAAGATTTTATTCATTTGTTTTAGTAATATTTACATTTTGGCAGTAGAGTAGGAGTAGATCATTTGTTTGTGCCCAGTTTTTTTAATTCGTTTCAGAGTCGTTGTTAATAGGTCACTTTCTCATTTTAAAATTATCACTTTCAAATTGGATGCAGAATATGGCTCTTTTCTCATTTTAGGTTTATTACTTCCGTAGTGGATGTGTCATAAGATGATTATAGTCATGTTCTGTGGAGATGGGTTCATTATACTTCATTTGCTGGTTAGCCTGCTTAAGCAATCGTCATGATATAAGGTTCGGTTAAATCTCAAATCGATCAAAAGGTCAAAAGGTTTGATTCTTGTGACTGATACTTGTTGGGATGAGCAGTTACGTACTTCGAAAAGGTTTAATTGATACTTGTTGGGATGAACAGTTACGCACTTCGAAAAGGCTTACTTGCTTAATAAAAAAGGTGAGAGAATATTATTGGTAATATAAAAAAAATGGAATATATATTCAACAAGAAAAAAAGAATAAACTTCTAATTGAATTGTCTTTTTGCATGTTTGGACGTACTTAAACACCTAACAAAAGCAGGTTATTATTGATTTAGGGCTTATTGTCATACATGGGAATGTTATGCTCACAGTTGAAGCTGCAGAAACGACTTGCAAATGCATAAAGTAGAGAACCAATGCAAAATTTAGCACAACACTATCTAAAACTTTAGTCTGGATAATGAGAAAAGAATATCTTACTTAGTCAAAGCTTAAATAATTCAATGTTTTCAATTTACAAAACAGGACGCAGTCATAATATAGAACATGAGAGAATCCTCTACTAATAACCAATAACCAATAACCAATAAACCAATAACTTGTGAGGCAAAACCTAAGGAACCTTTAAATTACAGTACAGTAAATCACTAATTATTTACCATGTAACTAAAATCGTAATAGCATAGGTTACTTATCATCTTAAATGGCTAAAAAAGCTTTCGGGGTAACTAAATTCACAAAACCTATGGTGTGGCAGGGTTCAAGGAAGAACCCAGAAGGGAACTTATATAGTATTTTATAGTATATTTAACAATTATCAACATCAATCCGTTGAATCCTTCTGAGATCCATAGCCATAAGGGTTTTTGCTAGCCCAGTTCCATTGATCACGGCACATCTCATCAATGCCATATTTTGCCCTGCACAGTATAAATTTATGACAAGAAAGAAAGGAAATAAGATGAAAGAATTCAGAAAAACGCCAAAACCACAGAATTCTTCAGGAGGAGGAGGATTATAAAAAAGATGATCATGTCCAGTCCGGGCAAGAAAATCAAAGGGCAAAGTCTAAATATCAGTTTAACTGTCATGAGCCTATTTATTAGAAAGCAAATTAACACTTACTTCCAGTTAAGTTCTCTTTCTGCTTTTTCTGTTGATGCATAGACAATTTCAGCATCACCAGGTCTCCGGCCAGCCATCACAAGTGGAATTTTCTGGACAATTAAGTAATCATAAAAATTATTATTCATGTACTGAAGAATATAAACTAACTAAAAATGACATTGAAACCTAAAGATGAGTGCAATAGAAAGAATCTCAGAAAAATATTTGCTTTTCAGAACAAATTATTGCTCACTTTTCATGTTTGTATACCATACAGCAAACAAGTAATCAAGATGACAACTGCCCGATATCTTCAAGCAAAGTTGGAGCAACCTATTAAGCCTGGTATTGTTTCTAATACATACAGTTTTTTTCTTTTTAAGGGATGTAAACAAAGTTTTAGCTTAGAGCCGAAACATACAAATACTGAAATGCAAAATGATTAGATTGTGAAGCACACACCACATAACTACACTAAGTTTGTCACACAAAGGGCTACATTCTTAGCAAAATTCAAAATATCCCTTCCCTTTGTTTTTTATTTAAAAAAAACAGCATGTGAGCAATAAAATGCTTTAGAAAATGGCACTGAAAGTGATAGCAAGGATTGTGGTGACAGATATAAGAACAGAAATAGAAACGTTAATCTATTACCTTTCCAGAGGCCAGTTCAAAAGCTTTAACCATCTCCAAAACAGATGTTCCCTTTCCTGTTCCCAAGTTATAAACCTCACAACCTGTATATGCACACCATGGAAATTGAAGACATAAATTTTACCACAATAATACCAATTTTCCAGTGCCTCATGATGTAACAAAAATTAACAGAGCAAGCTTTTAGAAGTTAATAAGAACTAAAAATAATACCTATATCGGATTCATCTAATTTAAGCAATGCAGCAATGTGCCCATCTGCTAAATCAACAACATGAATGTAATCGCGAACCTGAGAAAAAGATAATGTCATCCATTAAGATCATATGGGAAAAATAAAAAGTATAAATTCCATAATAATAAAATAAATACATGAACGATGAACCCAAGCACCCAATGGAAATCATCCAACGAGGGAAGGTACTTCACTTAAGCAGAAATTCTATCAGGGGAATTCAAATTGTTTGATGGGGAGACATGGCGCAACATTAAAAGGCCCAACTATAATTAAAGTAACTTAGGATGCCTGCATCACCTATGAAATATAACTTTTTAAAGAATGAAAATATTCCTAACCAACAGAAACGGCAGGTAGAATGATCTAACTAAAACTTCATGCAATTTTTGTAAGGAAAATTTTCAGTGTAGTGGAAACCAGTGAGAACATACCCCAGTGCCATCAATTGTATTATAATCATTTCCGAAAATGGTCAGTGCAGGTCGTCTTTCAACTGCTACTTGCTGGACAAACGGCATGAGGTTGTTTGGAACTCCTCGAGGATCCTCCCCAATATAACCACTAGGATGTGCACCCACGGGGTTGAAGTATCTCAACAAGATTATCTTCCAATCTTGCTCTGCATTGTATACATCGCGGCAAATTTCTTCAATGATAAGCTGAAAGAAAAACCTCTCACCAAATATCATTGCAAGATTTCAAGACAATCATTAATACTAAAGAGTTTAATTTTTATTATTATAAGAAGGCAAAGCAAATACGACAGGAAAATTAAAAGATATTTGGAGGATTAGGAATCTCCTTAAAAAATCATCAAATTATAATAGATATGTTGTAAAAGACGCCAAAAGTAGTTGGCAAAGAATATTAAAATAAAAACCAATAGTTCTTTAAAGCAGCCATCCCTCCCCATTCCACCATCCAACAACAACAAACACCCTTAATAGTTTCCAATCATACCTTAGATCGTCCATATGGATTAGCTGCTGACAGAGGGAACTCTTCTGTACATGGAACCTTCTTTGGCCAACCGTATACAGTGGCTGAAGATGAGAATACAAGCTGGAATCAATGAAGTAAATAAAAAGTCAGTGAAATGATCATAATGTAGCACCAATGCAGTGTAGTACATAACCAGTCTCACAAGACACTTCAATCTCAACAAGCAATTATAACCTAATGGTTTAATACTTTCTGCTATGACAGTAACCCATTAAGGAGCACACATCTTAATATCGAGACTGAACAAGATGGTTCTTCTTCCTATTTCACAAATAAATGAACATTTTGCTTTCTTTTATTTCTTGTGGAAAATATGAAGGGAGCATTAATTCAATATGGTGCAGTAAAACAGAAAAATATAGAAAGATGACATGAAGCAAACACAGTCAAGATCATATGACATTGCTACTAAAAAATTTCAAGCAATCATCACGAGCATGAGAGTCCTTGATAAAGTAACAGAAGTTTCAGCAGCAAAAGCAACCACTGGAGTTAAAGTCAACATGGAGTTAAAGTCCATTTCTAGCAGTTAAGTTCAAATCAATATACAAGAAATATTTAGGCATTTCAGTTGGCCAGGCAACATGTATTCTCCTAGCAATAAGAAGGAACATTCCATCAACGCAATTAAAGTCTATCATGGCAGACCAAGAAACAAAAAAAATTTACCTTCTTGCATCCGTGGGCAGCCATCACTTCCAATAGAGTGATTGTCCCAGTCAAGTTGTTGTTGTAGTAAAGCAATGGTTTCTTCACACTTTCACCCACTGCTTTCAATCCAGCAAAATGTATTACAGCGTCAAACCTACAAAACAAGATATGGATCAGAACCATTTGTAGATCAATGATAGAGTACAGCTAAAAGATAACATGAAGGAGCAGTCATGAGGGACAAAACATTTTTCAGTACTATTTCTTACTTTGTAGAAACAAAAATTTGCTCGAGTGCGTCTCTATCCCGGAGATCTGCCTGCAGTAGAAAAAATATAATGAGAACAATCAGTCAACATTATAATAAACTACTTGCAGATGTGCTGGACTTCATTAGGAAACGTGTTAAATATAGTAATTAAAATGCTTGGCATCTATATTTAGTTCGTTTACCATCAGCTGCTACAATATTTGCAAATAAGGCATGGACGATTATACATTAAATAGCCTAAAGCCCCAAATAAAACCAGCACCAATAGTTTACTTATAACAATTTTAGCAGAAAAAAACCATCACGATTGATATAGTTACCGGGACAGATGATGTTAACAAATTAGGCTAATACTAATTTAAAAGTGTAAATCAAATAAGGCAGAAACCATTATTATAACAAGATTGGATCTAACAACAACATAAACCATCGACAATATTACATTTCATCAAAAAGTAGATCATTAACTTTTCATATGAATTTGAAACAGACATAGCACCTAATACAATTACTCCAAAACACACCTAATTATAACGTGTCACCGTATCTCTATTAACAACGACCCGAAACATTAACGGACAAAGCCTTTCGGACCCACCGCAATCACAAAATTACATGAATCCAGTTAAAAAAAAATACACAGAACAAAAAACAGGAAGCACAAACTGATAAACCTAAATCAACAATAAAAAAAACAAAACAAACAAGCACAAGAAAAATTACACAAATACAATCTAGAAAATCATAAATTGTAATTAAAACAACGAACACACGAATTGACCTAAATCAGCAATGAATACAAATTATAAGCAACAAAAACGAATTAAATAATGAAAATCGATAAATAAAAAAACAATGAATCTGAATTGAGAGTAGTACGTTATGAAAGGAAAGGTTATTTCGAAATTCTCCAGCAAGTTCCTTAACTCTGAGAATAGCAAGATGAGAAGAATTATCGAGATTATCAACAACAACGGTTTTGAAACCAGCGAGAAGAAGATGAAGAACGGTGTGAGTACCAATGTAACCGGCTCCGCCAGTAACCAAAACCGTTTTCGAAATCATGAAAGGGTTTTGAAATGAAGAATTTGGTAATGATAGATTTGAAATAAAAGGAATAGGAGGTGACGAATTTACATAAATTGAAGCATGCTTATTAGTATTAGTAATGTTATTAATAATGCTTATGCGAGAGGCCATATTAATGAAAGAAATTAATGAGAGAAATTTGTGATACGTTGTTCTAAGGTTTTTAATTAATATATATATATATGATGCGAATATTTATTGAGAGGAGTAACAGATCAGCCACGTGGCTTTCGTGTTGTTCTGTTTCGCTTTCTATTGCTTTCTCTCTTTAATTAATGATGTTGATGCCAATCATTTGCCTTATTGTATTTTCCACAATTTTGGCTCAATAATTGTTTGCTTTGTTATGCCAAAGCATGTGGGTATATTAGTGCCGACACTTTAACACTTTTGTGTGTTACTTAGGGGGAAAATATATGTAAAGGTTTTTTACATTATCACTACATCATTCATCATTGATTTTTAGTATCTTTTACTTGACTTTTAAATAAAAGTATTACAAATGAATGGTGGATATTCCGACTAAGAGAGTTAGCCCCATATATCTGTGGATATTCCGACTCAGACAAGATTGTCTCCAGTTCGATGACACATGTGGGAAACCAAAAAAAATCATTTTTTTTAAAAGCGCTTGTTAAAAATCACTTTTCAAAAAACCTCTTTTAAAAGTAACTTTTTAATTTTTTAAAAAATGGTTTTTTTGCTTTTTTTTTAAACATTTTTTAACATTTTACAAGAATGTAACATTTACAATTTCATGTATAATTTTTTAATGAATATTTGGATATAATATGTAATTAAGAAAAAAAAGTTAAGTATAAATCTCATCATCGTTTAAGCAAGTGTTACTAAGAATATAAATCAATATGATGATTTAATTTAATAGAAAATCAAAATGATAATGAAAATGAAAAGCAATTACAAGAAAGTAAGAGTTACAACGAAGAAAGTTGAAAACCAAAAGAAAAAAAAGTAAACATTTGTAATATTTTTTTTTTTTGCACAATCTACCATTTGCATTATTAATCATTTATATTAATTTTATTTAAATTCAATAATGTTTAACATCTCACTCTTCTGCTCATAGTTTAATATTATTTAACATTAGTATAAAGATTTATACGCAATTACTACATTATTTATTTGTATTATTCTTTTTTAAAGAGTCAATAATAATAAGACATAAGTAATAAATAATATAATGATATAAAATTTATACAGGATAATTCTGTACAATTTTCCTTTTAAATTTTTTGAACTGTTTCACTATCCAATTACGTCAAAAGAAAAAATTATTTCAGACAAATGCTTTTAACAGGCAGTCAAGAATCGCCTTACTTAATTCATGACGAGCTACATCTCAAAATAATAATTGTGACTAATAAAACTATTGAAGAATTGTTAAAAAATTGCCTAAATATAATTACTTTTATATATATAAAAGCCAACTGTCTCAATTATGAAAGCAAGTTAGCAACCCAATTGACAAGAGTTGGGATTTTCTCCATTAATGAATAGACAATTTCTAATGATATATTTATCATTTTTAATTATAATAAAATGACACTATTATTATTAAAAATATAGAAAAAATACATGTATTTGTCTCTTCATTAATAGAAGATAATATCGTCTTGCAATGGGCAAAGGGTTGAATGTTGAAACATGTGGTGTAAGTGTAGTAGGATAGGACCTAACCTTCACCTTTATTCGTTTCCAATGGAGGCGCTCGTGTCAACGTATCATAAAAGAACATTCATAGAACTTCAATTACGAGGTGCTAACAAGTAACAAACTCCTCACGAGGTAAAAAATCTCACAATTAATCAAAAAGGGAATCGAGAATAATACTATTTTGCGGACACAAATAAGGAATAGAGAATAATACTATTTTGTGGACACAAATAAGGAATCATCACTACAATCATTGCATGAAAATTTGACTTAGACACTTAATGAAGGTAAATTCACTGTGTAAATTCTTTCTTGTCTTCATATCATGACCAACTACCAACAATGTCTAGTCTATTTATCTATAACTCGTTATATCTTCAGGATGATCAAAATGTCAATATTCGAATCATATAAATGACACTTATTGAGGAGGGAGTCACACATTCTAAAAATGTTAGTCATTTATACAAAAGCTAAAGGATACATTGGTATTGAAGAAAACAAAGTATAATTAATCCTAAAGAACAATTTAATTCCACCACTGCGTTGAATCATAAATTGAATAGAATAAGGTTACTCCAACATAAATTAAGAGTAGAGAAAAATGGTGTCTTAATTTTTATTTAGGTAAAATGGACTTAAAAAAACTATTTTTGTGACAGAAAACATATATTATATTCTCTTTCAAAAAATCTTTGTAGCTAGTCATAAGAGTTCTTTCTATAATCAATGCATAGAATCATAGATGAATATTTAAGTATTGCATGCCCTTTTTGGATTGGTGCTCATCATCTATGTGAACCAACCATAAGATTAGAAGATTAATAATTAGTTACAATTTGATTACCTACCAATTTCCTTTAACTCCTTTCATCTTTAACTTTTAAACTGAAAAATATTTTTAAGGGTCGAGATTTTATGCAATTAAGAATCCACTGCACCAAATCTAAATCCCAGAGTATTAAAGGGCATAATAACCTCACATATTAAACATGATATCAACCATGCTTAATTAGTTCCTCAACAAAATAAGGTATAAAAAATGGTGGAGGTGCGGGGAATCGAACCCCGTGCCTCTCGCATGCGAAGCGAGCGCTCTACCATATGAGCTACACCCCCATGTTGAAAATAGTTTCAGTTCTACCCTATATCAAGAAGTAAGTATCTTAATTATTCAACCACCATATTTTCTATACTCAAGTGTTTTATCCTCTAACATTAGGATCACAATTTAGTTAAGGAAATTAAATTTTATTGGACATTTAACTTGTTAATTATTATAACGAATTTGGTGGGAGAGTTAAAATTAGTTGACCAGTAAAAAAATGATTGATGTTAATCCATTTTGAAATACCAAATTGCAATTTTTATTTTTAAAAGACTAAAATGATATGACTATATTGCAATGGATCAAAATGATTATTTACTTTAATTTTAAAAAACTAAAATGTGTATTTACTTGAACAATAATAACAACCTCTATAATTCTTTTACTCTATTATTTAACAATTCATTCTCAAGTTAAAAGTTTTTGTCGTTTGTTCATTTGATGAATGATATATAAATAGAGCTTATATCACTAAAATACAATTAACAATTATTTAATACTTACACATAATGATATGATTCTCACTTTCTCATAAACTCATACAGTCTTATAAATAAAAAGGTAATTTTCATAACATTTATTTATTTAGACCAAGATCTCAGCCAGTAAGGATAAACATCGTACAAAGCATACACATGAAAAAAATTAATATCTTTTGTGAGGAAAAATATAAATGAAGAGAACCAAACCCTTTTATGAATATTAACCTATTTGGTTGAAGTAGTATATGTTTGATTCCTTTTAAGCAAAATATTAGGTTCAAGTGGTACATGCTTGATTTCCCTTACATAAAAAGAAAGTTAGCCTTACCTATCTGTGGACGTTCCTGACTCAGACAAGATTGTTTCCAGTACGATGATACTAATTTAAGTGTTAAAACAATGATTTATATACACATATTAGTATTTTTTACACTTTGTGTAGATGAATTCATGAAAATCGAGAAATGGAACCGGACCAACCCAATATAAAAGCCAACCCCTCCGCTTCTTATGTCAATATCACCGCTCTCGTTCTCTCTCAACATTCTCCTTTTCTCGATCACTCACATAATCACTAGTAAGCTTTCCCTTCTTTACTTCCACTCCATTTTCAATTTCGCACTTGTTTTCCTTCAACCCAGGGTTTCCTCATAATCCAAGGGTTCCATGCAATTCCTTCGTATATATATATATATATCATGTTTAGTTATTTCGTTAATTTCTGTCACTGCTTTGTATTTTAGGATGAATAGTGAAATCCCTAAAGCAGAAGAAATGGATGGTTCATTTGAAGATGAAGATGATTCAACTGCTGTTACAATCGGCGAGTACCTTGATGAAGTTGAGGAGCGAGAGCTGGTGAGTCATTTTTTGCACCCTTGTTATACTCTCATTCCTTTGTTTTGCAAATTGTTGTTTATTTCTGATGCTTCGTTTAGTTCACCTGTGTGATTAATTACTTGATGCTTATTTGTTTGATTAATTTGTCACCATGAGTCTATATTAGGGCCATGGCCTATGGCTAAATTAATCCGTCGATTCAGTCACGTAAAATTGTGTGTCATTATTTGGGTCCTTGAAAGATCTGTGTCACCAAATAAGTCTATGCAAGTTTTAAAATGTCACTACATAATGTAAAATTAAGTTGTCACCAATTAAGTCCTAGAAGGACAATGTGGTGATGTTTTAAAACTTTCATGCATTCGGTGACACAAATCTTTCGGGGCTAAAATGATGACACTATCATCTTTGGAGGACTGATTTAAGGTGTTAGTTCCAATTTTTAACTTAATTACTTCAAGGTGTTGTTAATGATTGGGAAGGGGATTAGGCTTCCCACAGGTTATCCACCATAAAGAGCTTTTGATAGCATTATTGACGAATGGTTCCTCATTTTACTTCATCTATTTTATTGCTAGAAAAGAAGATCCTTACTTGCAATGACCTGAAATGTGTGAAGCACAAACACTTCATGATATTCGCCATGTTGTGTTCATGTTGGACATATCAACATTGGATACTCTCGGACATTCCTAATTATATTACAGCATTTTATATTTAATTTTTAATTATTTTTTAGAGCATTATAGATGGAAATATCATAATAAATAGATCTTGGTGGACAATAGTGGCGCTTACGAAACATATTTCGCTCAATTGACCAGAGGACTTCAAATTTGTTCGTGCGTACCAATTCACCATTCTTTTGTGTATGCGTTCTCTTTGGCTTACGCCCCGATTCCGTGAAAAGAATGAACTAGAATTTCCACTCAGATGTGGAAAATTAGGGTTCACATGGTGGCTCAATACAAGTTGAAGAAGAAGAAGTAGCAAGGAAGATGAAGAAGTATATTGGAAAATAAGGTTGGGTGCTAGCTATCATTTTGGTTTCGACTTTTGAGAAGATAACAATGATTACTTACCAAATAGCAAGGAAAATGAAGTAAATTGGAAAATAAGGCTGGATGCTAGCTATTATTTCGGTTTCGACTTTTGAGGAGATAACAGTTATTAATTACCCAATAGCAAGGAAGATGAACAAGTAAATTGGAAAATAAGGTTGGGTGCTAGCTATTATTTCAGTTTTCACTTTTGAGGAGATAACAGTTATTACTTACCAAAAGTTGAGCAGCATTTTCACCCAAAAAATGGAGGAACATTGAAGCCTTTCTTTCAGTTATCATCATTTTGGAAAGAGCCTTCTTTAACAACTTTAAATTAAAAAAAATGCAAAAACTAATAACAACAATAAGTCAGTTTGCACTGATTAATTTAGCGATTTTCACATAATGATATTTATCAGTTAGTATGCTTGCAAAAAATATTCACAATTCATGCAGAGGCATTTTTAATTTTTTAAATAAATATATATACATGCATATCATTAATGCCTAAAAGTAATCAATAATTATATATAGCAATGTGACGTGTATAGCATAGTAGTTAAAAATTTAAAATACACCACGAGCCCAAATAGCCTACGGACTACTTATACCCATATGTACCATATATTTGGTAAAGCAGCGTACCATGTACCCGAACCCATACCGAAGAGTACCACTTATTAGGTAACTAGGTGTGGCGCTGTAGCACACTATTGTGGTTTAGCGGTGCGGTTTTGGGGTTGTTATGATGCTATATGTCGGTGAATTGCGTTTCTTCTTAGCGGGTTGCTATCACAGCTGCTATATTGACGAATTTTGTGGTGGTTAGCATCTGCTATTGGGACGCATGGACAGATTTCCGAAAATACCCACAATTTTAATCCGTTGACACCATGATTCTGAGCAGTTTAGCCATTTAAGCCAAACCTAATGCCCATCTGGTTAGAATGACAATTGCGCTAAGTGTCGGCATTTTCACCCTTTTGAAAATACTTAGCTGGTCCCCCCTCTCCTCTCGAACCCTTTGATCCCGCAGTGTCTTCATTGGAGATTTTTCCGCGCTCTTCCTCTGTTTCCAACCGTCATAATAGCTTGTGACTTTTGACTACCCATAATTGTCATAATAGTTCAGGAATTAATTGACGCTTTTCCTCTGCTTCCATCAACCATAGCCCTGCTATATACTAATGGAGACTTCGAGTTATAATGGATTTGAGTTATATCGTTATTGAATGTGAGTTATGTTTATGTTATCGATTTTGAGTTATAATTTGATTATTTGAGTTATATTAGTTTTTACTCATGTCTTCAATTTCATGTATTTTTTTTTATTTTTAATACAAGTTACATATTTTGTTTCCCTAAATGTTCCACTAGCTATTGTCCCGCTACCCGCTACCATGTTATCGCATTTTTAGTCAGTCGCCCCACTATTTGGGATTGACTACTTAGAAATAGATAAATATTAGCATTACATTGACTCATGCTAACTCTTCAAACACCATCCTCTCTTTTAAATTAGGATTCATGCTTTATGTTAATCTTATATTAAATTATTCCATGCTCATGTTGTATCCTATAATTTTTAAAAATTATTGTATGCTTGTGCCCTGTGTTATATCCCTGCTTCCTTGCCTGAAATCTCATATACTGGTTGAGTCTTGTATGCGTAGTCTTCAATCATCATAATAGTCTGCTATTGATTTTTTGTTCAGTGTGGTTCCATTTTTAAGCATAATTCTGAGTATTAGGACAGGACAGCAAATTGGCTGTGAAATATACAGCAATTTTTAGCATATATATAATTTGCATCTAATTTAAAATTGTTTTCTTGATGTGCACTTTGCTTTATCGGAAAGAGGTGGGTAGACTACTTGTTGCGCTTCACGCTTTATAAGCAATTATGGTTATGCGTAAGATGTCCCACTTAAATGCTGGCTTTACTGTTGTTCTGTCTTGTTTTATTTTACACAGAATGTTGTATATTTATTGAAAATAAAAATACTTCCATGTTTTCCTTTCTAATTTTCAATTCATTCTACTTGTAGGCAGCTGATTTAGTTCTTGGCGGTGATGATGGCAAGGAATGTACCTATAGCAAAGGATATATGAAAAGGCAGGCAATTTTCTCTTGCCTCACCTGCACCCCAGATGGCAATGCTGGAGTTTGCACAGCTTGCTCATTGTCTTGCCATGATGGCCACCAGGTAGTTCTTTTCTTATGACTAGAATTTTGGATTTCATTACTGTAGAACTAGAAATGGATAAGCATTTTCTATTGACTTTTACTTTTTGACAGTGAAATCCAAAAGTAATACACACTGTACTAGCTAATGAACATTTCTTATTTATGTGGGCAGTTTTGAAAGGAAATTCACCTAATTACTGTGCGTTTTTGTAAACAAAGCTACTAAATTGGATGTCATTATTTTTTAATTTGTCATGTATGACTTTCTGTGGTGAACCTTAGTTGGTGTTCTTTCAATTATTCGTGTCTTGTACTTTAAATATCTTATCTGTAATTTGTGCTTTGTCCCTGATTGCATGCTAGTGAGGCTACCATCTATGCTTTCTTTAACTTACGAGTTACACAAATCATGCATAGTTTTGATACATTTCTCCACACTAACCAGCTTTTTTTTGGGTGAACCATAACCTTGATTGTTGGTTGGGAAATCTTTATTCCATGTCTACCTACATTTGCCATGTTATGATTACTGGGACTGATATTATTTATGAGGAATTGCTTGACTTTTTTTTGTTGCTAAAATAATTGCTATTATTCACTTGAATATAAAATCGAATTTAGTTTTATTTGTTTAATCACTAGTTCAATACCCAAAGGCCAAAGCAATAACCTACAATTTCATTATTGCTATGTTTCCAAGATCGTGGAACTATGGACAAAAAGAAACTTCAGGTGTGATTGTGGCAATTCAAAGTTTGGCGAATTCTACTGCAAGCTTTTCGCAGGCAAAGATCCAGAGAATGTTGAGAACTCATACAATCACAACTTTAAAGGTTTGTATTGCACTTGTAGTCGCCCCTACCCAGACCCGGAAGCTGTAGAACAAGGAGAAATGATACAGTGCTGTCTATGTGAGGACTGGTTCCATGAGGAGCATCTTGGTCTTGAGTTTTCTGATGAGGTTGGTGTCTTTGGATAAGGTGTTTGGGTTTCACCACTTGATCTTTTTATATTGTGCTCTTATACTTCAGTCTCAAGTGAGATTTTCACACAGTTTTAAAAAATATAACCTAAGGTCTTCTTGTTATGAATTGAGTTGCCAGGTTTTATGTTATTAAATAATCCATATTTTCTTGGAAGCAAAGTTATATCTATGGGATATAAACCTACATGTTTTCTTTCTTAAAGGTTGAATGCCTTGCTGAACTAATAGGTTTAGGCTTTAGACCACCATTAGCTGCATGCTTCTGTTGCCTTGAACAATTCATCTTCAGAATATAAAATTTACTGGACCTTGTTAGAGAGAAGGCTTGAGTTTGAGAGAGCTTACGATTTAAAATCTAGATAGTTGGATGCTATTGGTACGAATTTTTCCACACTGATTGTGTTCTTTCCCCTATATGGCTATATCTCTAATTGTGATTCCTTTCTTCTAACAGAGTATTATTCTGGAATTGTTGATGGTTTTTTAAAACCCTTCCCTCATCTTTCCTTCCCTAATCATGTATCTATAACGAAAGACTTTGCCCTGCAAAACTCAGAATTTCACACTATTTGCTTTTAAAAGGAAAATTTTATTTGTGAACTGTGATGTGTTTATCACTCATTATGTTTTTGGCAATTTAATTTTCTATAACTCTTTCTATACCCCAGTTTCCCAGAGATGATGAAGGAGAGCCTCTGTATGAGGATTTCATCTGTAAGGCATGCTCTGAGGTGTGTTTCTTTCTAAAATTATATCCTGAAGTGATACGGGCTTCCAGAAAGCAGCCAGACGCTACTGTCGAAGTTAGCAAGGGTAAAGGTGTTCTGGAAGCTATGCCTCCAATGAGTGAGGCTTCTTCACACAATTCTCCTAAAATTGATGATGCAAAAGCAACTATTTCTGAATCTATATCTGGTGGTAAGGATCTGCTTCAGGGAGGAAATTGTGACAACAGTAAGGATTTAAGCCAATGCACAAGCAGCACCAATATGCATGTTCCCTGCCTTCTTGGTGTTCACATTGTTTCTGCTTCCCCAGTATTGGATGGTAAACCAATATTCCTTTCCAAAAACTGGAGAGATGCTCTATGCAAATGCAACAATTGTTTCGAGTTTTACAACCAGAAGCGGATCGCTTTTCTACTTGACAAGGAAGACTCAATTGTGGAATATGAGAAAATGGCCAAGCAGAAGAGAGAAGAAAAGTTGCAGGAAGTAGAGGGTGCTGAGGCAAACTTCTTTAATAAGCTTGGGCACGTAGAGAAAGTGGAGATCTTGAATGGCATTGAAGAAATGAAGGACGGGCTTCGTAATTTCCTGGTATGTTCAAATATAACTCATACTTTTCTTAGATCATGTGTCTCTTCGCTTGTTCAAGATTCCAAAGGTTGTATAATTATTTTAATCATAAAGGCACAAATAAACCCTCAAATTAGACCTAAAAAATCTCAAAATATCAGGACTGAAGTGTCCATAAACCAAAAAAGGACCAAATTGGCTGTCATTTGAAAAGTTCCAAGACCAATTTGGAGTTTTTCAATTTTTGGACCACAATGTATTTCTGTATTATTTTTGGGTAGCTATTCTTTTGTGAAAAAGTTGAGAGAGGTGCATGACATTGTTTAATTTTTGGTGTACCTAATCATGTGTTATATTTCATTACAGGAATCTGCAGACTCATCAAAGCCAATTACTGAGGCTGATGTCCACCAATTTTTTGAAGAAATTAAGAAAAAGCGTCGCCGTATACAGTGAGTTTTCGTTATCTTAGCAGTTTAAGGGCGTTGCTCCAAACTTAAGTGTTAATACTTGATATTTAAATTACAATGCTTTACTTGTTTTTTTTACTATGTAGACTTTGTATTTTGGTTGGCTTTGATCATGACGTCAATGCATAGGACATATGTTGAATGAACAACAACAACAACGTCTGTGCATGCTATTACATTTACAAACATATGTCCCTATGCATAGGACATATGTTATGTTGTCGCAGTAGCTTGCGTGCTAGATGACTTTCACCACTTGATACTTATTATCTTTTACTGTGGTCAAGGTTTGGCAAACTTTCACCAAAAAATAAATAAATTTGGTGACCTTGTTGCGTAGCTAACTAAATTGGACGAGCCATGATGGTAATTTTCGTTGTTATTTGATAAATAAAGTATTATGTATCATTACCCTTAAAAAAAAAAACAGAGTAAATACCTATTTTAGTCGCTCATATTTTTCGACCTTAGTAGTTTAGTCCTTAAAAAAAAGACCTAAAATGGTCTCAAAAATTTCAAATATGTGTCACATTAGTCCTTTTTAGCATGTTTTAAAATACTTGGTAGAGACTAATTTGACTTCAAAATGACTAATTTTTTCCACATTTGAAATTTTTGGGACGATTTTAGGTCTTTTATTTTTTTAAAAGACTAAACTGGTAAGGTAAAAAAATATGAGGACTAAAATTAAAAAAAATGATTTTCATAAAAAAAAAAAAAAGAGATATAGAATGTTTAATAATGTGTCTTTCTCATTAATAGCGAATGGAATAGTAGATAATAAACATGGATATAATATTTCAGTTGATAGACAACATGATTAAAGAAACAAATTACAATATATTTGTGGCTGAAAATTATAAATGAGCTGCAATTGTTAATAAAGTGTATAGAAGAGAAAGTGAGATTGTTTTGCTTTTTATGACAAAAGAGGTGAAGGTGATGTATAAAGAGAAGCACTATCTGGGGTTTGAGTATTTTGTTTTTGTTATCGAATATAGTAGTATAGTAGTATATTTGGTGAATATTTTTGTCTTATTTAATGATACATTGCCCTGGGCAGGGGGCATTTCCACGTTACATTTACTTGTGACAACACGTATATTGTCGCCCACCTTTTCTTCTGGGGTGAGCAAAAAAAAAGCCTTATTGATTTTTCTTTTGTTAAAAGATTTTGTAATAATTATTATAATTTAATATTTCATTCTTTTACAGCTTCTTTTCAGATAAGTGTTGCAAAAAATTGCTTATCGATTCCCACTTTTTAATCAAATTCATTTTACCATAGCTTTATGTATAATAATGTGATGTGTAAAAAAATGTTAAATATATATTATTTTTACTCAGCTAAGTTGCTTTATATAATAGCAGAAAAAATGGTTCGCAACACATTCATATTCAGAATGACCATAATTGGCATAACATTTTTTGATAAAAACCTTCCTAAATAAATTTTCGACACTGTGCTTAAGAAACACACTATCTAACTCAGTTTCTTTCACTTTTATGGTAATTCATTAAGTTTTGTAATTTTATATTTGACTGGAAAATAATATAAGTATAATTTTTTTACTGAGGGAGATATTTATGTGATTGATGTAACTTTCACGATATTTGCTTGCGTGGTGTAAAATTGGAGAAATCGTGACCGTCAACAATGGTTTCTGTTATTTATTTATTTATTTCACAATAATTCGTGGCTATTATCCACGATCACTGTAAAATTTTGTTTTATGAACTAAACTCATGGCTAACTTTCACAAGTTTCATGTAATATAATTTCTTTTATTTTTACCAGTGGTTGTTAAGAAGCACGACTTCTGAATAACCAATAGCCTATTAAATACAAATAGTATAATTATATATTCTTTATTTTACTTATGAATGACAAAATAATAAAATTAAATAAATTGTAGTCCTTAACCACAGTATTATATAAAAAATCATGGTCGTTAGGTAGAAGTTATTTTTATTGACGAAATTGGATATTAACCGAAGTGTTAGTTTTATTGAGACAGAAAATCAGTTATGGTTAGGTAGTACCCCGCCACCAAATCTATAAAGTTGAGAACATTGCGCCACGTACGAATATGTTTGTTCATAGCTTCCCACGTGTTTCACTTTCCCAATTTCCCAAACACAGGTGTCTACCTTCAACACATCCATTTCATTCAAATATACATATCCTTTTATACAATTTTATTAATAATTGCTCATATTTAAAATATAATTAACTACTTAAATAAGTAATTAAAATAAGAATAACTTAGATTGACTAATTTGCGTGACCATGTTTTATTTATAATTCCTTTTTTTAATTGAATGTTTTGATAATAAATTTGAGATTAGAGGTTTTATTGAAGCATAGGAAAAGTGATACAAGAATTATTATTTACCAATATTCTATCATTTCGTTTAATTTTTTTGGTGAATTGAATTTAGAGTTCATGGGTAATTTATATCTTTATATAGCATGACAATTATCATATTTTTATAATTATCTTTCAAACTAAATATATCGTTAGCCCTCCTCATTCATATTTTTAAAAACGTCAAATAAATTTTATATACTCGATTATTTTAAATTTTAAAGATATGCTTTCATTCATAGAATTATATGTTTGATTCCTTCAATACAAGGTCTTTGATTTGATGGAAAAATTACTTCAGATAGTAATAGCCTTTTTGTGTTGAATATATTTGGGCTAGAACATAATTACTTGCAACATATGTAGTCTATCCAAAGAAATAAAACATTAAAACTATATATTATATTAATATTAATAAAAAGAACAATTACCTCACAAAAGTTATAGATATTAGGGAATTGGAATGGTCCTTCCATATATTATATAATACAAATGGAAGATCTTTGTTAATATAAGAAATTGAGCATAGTCTCTTACACTAAAGATGATAGTACTATTTTCCTTTTCCATTTAAGAGTAAAATTGTCTTTTCACTATAAATATCTGACATAAAATAAAAAAATGAAAAATTTTAAAATGGAGTGAAAGTTCATATATAAAAGGGAGTAAGAATCATCTTTATTAATAGAGACATAAGTGTCAAAGAATAACACATAAAAAATGTAATTACACTTTTGTCCTTTTGTTTATTGTGAAATCATAATTTTATCATTGAAAATATGAGTAAAAATGAGATTCTTGTTGTATAAAATAGTGTTTGGAAAGTTGATATAATTGTCCTTTACTCTAAATGTATTGAGTCTTGGTGAGTGACATAGTTGATGGCAACTTTTGTGGAAGAGGGAACTAACTCAAACTCTATTCAAAACCAATCCAAGATGGAGAATAACACTACCACTAACATCATCATAACCAAATCCATTCACCATAATTATCCAAATAATATTAATAATAATATTAAGAAGAGAAAGATACCTTCTTCTTCTGAATCACTTGTTGATGTGATTCCCACACTCCTTTCTCAATCACACGGTTTCATCTCCGTCATAGGGCGCCGGCGGTTAATGGAAGACGCCGTCAAGGTTGTTCCTCATTTCATGCTGTACGGTGGTTGCTACTACGATTTCTTTGCGGTTTATGACGGTCACGGTGGAACGTTGGTGGCGGAGGCATGCCGTGAGAGGTTACACTTGCTATTGGCGGAGGAAGTGAAAATGGAGAAGGAGGAGTTGTTGAATTGGGATAAGGTTATGGGTTCGTGTTTCTTTAAGATGGATATGGAAATTGGCGTTGGTGATGAGGATGGTAAGGGAGGGAATACTATGGGTTCCACGGCGGCGGTGGTGGTGGTTGGGAAGGAGGAGATTGTGGTGGCGAATTGTGGTGACTCGAGAGCTGTGTTATCTCGTGGCGGTGTAGCTGTGCCACTTTCACGTGATCATAAGGTGATGTTTACTTTATTACTATTATTACTCATCATTTACCTTCTTTAAAATCATTTTCTATCTAAAAAGTAAAAAACAATCACTTCAATCTTTTTATATATATATATATAGGAACACCTCTCTTGTCTCATTTCAGTGTTACAACATGAACTATCACATCTGGTTGGTTGAAAAAAATATTGAAGTTAAAATTATAATTATTAAATATTTTTCTAACCAATTATATTCATCATCACAAAGGGATGAGACAATAGATATGGACCTATAGTAGATGCATGAGGTATGATACTCTCCCCTGAAGGTCGTTCAAGCTTTTCCCGGGAGCATGGCATGAGTTACTTCAGTGTGGTAGCGCCGGGTACTCGAATATTGGCTCGAGGCATTTTTTCTACCCTTCTTACTAGAGAGTTACGTGGCTGAAGTGCTTTAAGAAACAAAGAAAATTCAACGACACGATCTTTTAAGTACAATGAAGTAACATTTTTATCATTAAAAATAAAAGAAATTTGAAGTATTTGTCTCTCTAATATCAGTGAGGATCTTATTCTACATGCTTAGCTAGCATGGAGTTATTGAATGGTTATGGTTGGTTTGTAATGAATATGGTTGAATGTAGCCTGATAGACCAGATGAAAAGCAGAGGATTGAAGATGCTGGTGGAGTAGTCATTGATTGGAATGGGAATCGTGTTTTAGGTGTACTTGCCACTTCCAGATCCATAGGTATATTTACACACCACTCTCTGCATTATATTCAACTATCTTATTCATATCACTATATCATTATTCTTCTTGCTCACAATCCCTCCCACCCACACTTGTAATAGAGTTTAAAATTTGTGCAAGTTTTTTACACTATTACCATATCATCTATCATTGATTTGTATTACTTTTATTCCTACAGTTTGCGTCACTCCATGTACCATAAGCTTGTGTTTTGTCAAAAAAATATTTAACAATTAAATTTTAACTTACATATATTTTTTCTGACCAATCACAAATCTATGACTCATGAAGTGACAGAAAGTGTGAGACAACAAATGTGTACCAATGATTTACTTATAATGTAAAAAAACATTTACACGTATATTAAATCCATTATAATAACAAAATTTTGACACTTCATTTATATATACATATTTCTATGCTCTATCTCAATATATTTTATACTGTGGCCCACATTCATGTCTAAATTCAAATGTTGTCCTCATGTGTTTTTAGAAATGTTATAAGAATATAAAAAACAAGTTTTTAAATTGTGGTAAGAATATAGTAATAATTTTGGTAATATTCTCACTCTTATCATAACTCTAAAGTGGACCCTATTTACAAACAAGAATGAATGTTTCCTTTGAATATGAAAAATGTGCAGGGGACCACTGCATGAAGCCTTTTGTGATATCAGAACCTGAGATAAATGTGTATGAAAGAACAGAGTTAGATGAGTTTGTTGTGGTAGCAAGTGATGGCCTATGGGATGTGGTATCTAACAAATGTGCTTGTGAAGTTGTAAGAAGTAACATAAATGCACATATGAAGAAGAAGAAGAAGAAGAATGAAAAAGAAGAGTGTATTACAAGTTATGCAGCAGAGTCAGCAGCATTGCTAGCTGAGTTGGCTATGGCTCGTGGAAGCCAAGACAACATTAGTGTCATAGTCATCCAACTCAATACTATCATTTTACCCAAATAGGAATGCCCCAAGGAACCTTCTTATTTAGTTATCACTTGAATCGCTAGGATGCCCTTTAGTGTGTGTTTTGCGAGTTTGTCGGAAAAACAAATACCTACAAGACTTAGCCATGAGATATACTTGTGGTATGATTTTGAAACATTCAGTTTCTTTTCTTCCCTCTCCAAAATTAAACAACTCGCAAATAGACCTTTAAGAGTCTAATTAGTTTTATTTACTTTACTTACCCCAACTTATTTGATTCTCTCTTTTAATTTTTCTTGGTTGATGTTGTTTTGTATTGTAAGGATGAGTATATTAATCTGAATGGGATTTATAGGTTGAATATCCGCAAGGACATGATAAGCTACAACAGTAAAACTCTTCAAACTTTTCAGTCAGGGAAAGGCCATTGGAAATATTTGAAATAATGAAAATTGGAATGGTCTAACAAAGCCCATTAACTAGTTGAAACACAATGGATTTTGGAATGTTATGCTCACTTGCTTAGACAGAATAAAACATATCCACTCAGCATATCTTATAGCACATTTAATTGTCTCCTAAGTTGTAATCCAGTACATAACTAAATTAAAGAAAAAAGTAAATAATGTCACTGGATAAGTAATTCAGCTTTTGAACCTTATATGTTATCTCTTCATTCTGTACAGATAGCCAGGTCTGTGGGTTCAATAGCTAACTCAATCTCCCTCATTGCTGCTACAAAGAAGTGAAGCTACCAACTATGGAGATCCTTTGACTGCTTCAATTTTGCATTATAGGAAGTTTCTATATCTTTCTGCAATATTCATGATAAGGAAGGAAAGGGGTGCTAATCAACAATTCATGAGAATTCACCAGAAACAGAAAAGAGTCATGTGGAATAACATTTTCTTATAAACAATGTTCCACAAGCCTTGTAATTGTGATGGAATCTCACAGGATGAAAAAATAACCCATACCTTGCAAGCTTCCAGTAAAGGCTGTAAGAACAATGATCTGAAAAGCCTAATGGCGCTTCCAAGTGAAGTTTTATTCCATTCTGCCATAAAGCAAGGTACTAAATCATTTTACTGAATGCCAAGTTGCAATTAGCATTAGATGGTAAATATGATATGAACAGCTTTCCCCCTAGAGCATTTTGGATGGAAACACTGAAGAATTCTCATATGCATAGCTCACAACTTAGATGCTTATAGATTATCATCAAAGCAGGCAAAAAAATTGTAAAAAAGAAATTAATAAACATACCGCCATCAACATCAGCTGTAAAGCCCTCTCTATTAAGCTCTTCTAAAAGCTGCAATTTTCCAACATCAAGATTCACATCAACATAAGAAATTTTCATAAATAAGAATAGTACATCATTTATATGCAAAACATTAATCTAGTTCAAAGCACCCCATTTTACTTTAAGGTATAAAGATGATTTCCCATATTAAAGTATGTTAGTAGAAAGTAGAACTGGAAGTTTCAACATGAAAGTGTCAGCCACAGTAGAGAACCCAATATAATATTCCCCATATTGAAAGTGAAGCAAATAATTGGCCAAGGATGATTCATCTCTCCTACCGTAGTATGCACTGTACGGTTCAATCGAAAATTATCATTAGAAGTGTACCTGTGAAAGGGTTGGAACTATGGTGGGATCAAATTCCTCACAGTGATTTGGATTGATAGGAACACAAACACGGCCTAGAACAAAGAAAATATCATTATTGAATACAAAAGGATCAAATTAACTAATACTTTTATCGTCAATTTTGAAGGATGATATATTTCTCTTTTCACTTTCTCATGGAAAGAGAAAATTAAAGATAAATCATTCTTTAACTGTTAGTAATCAGTAGACACTTAAAAATTCATACCCAGGCATCCAACTATGTTGATAAAATGTGATACAAAATATAGATACAGACCTGTTTTTGGGTGTACACAGAATGGTGCCTTAAGCAGATGATTCATATGCTTTGAAACCTAAGACATAAATAGGTCTATTCAAATAGCTGCAAGATATTTTATCTGAAGAAAACTTGTGAGGAGTATCAGAAATAATGAATGTGTACACATTACAACTGAAGGATATATGAAAGATATTTGACTAAAGAATACAATAAAATGGGCTAGACAAACCTCCATATCAAGCCTGGGGTAAGTAAAAGAGAACACAATTTCTTCAACACATCTATGCAGCCGTTGTGCCTGCAGAAAAAAATAGGTAAGCATTAATAACAACTAAAATATCAGATAATATTTGTTTCTGAAATTCTGCATGCATTCATCGCAGCATTTGTAATTCTCTGGTACCAACAATAGAAGCAAGTATGTGCTAAAATATGTCATAGAAGCAGGGTTTGTTCAACATAAGCCCTCCCTGAGGCTTGCAATCTTTGCCCTGACCTTGGAATTGGGCAACCTTCCCTCCACCCTAAACTTCCCTTCACCAGAAAAAGTCGTACAAAGAAAAAGGAATGTAATTTTTATACCTTATATTTTCCTGATTGCAGCAATTGTTTAAGCTGCTCCCATCGAACAACATTAATGTCATCTTTGGCACTGGATGACCGCCTATTCTCTTGCCACTTGCCCCTGAGTTCAGCAGTAGCAGCTGCAAATACAACTCACAGATTATGTTCAGATTATAGCAGGAAAATGTCATGACAAAGATCATATGGAGGCAGGACAGATACATAATAAAACATACATTGATCAGGAATCATCTCTAGGATCTTCTCAAACCTCTCCTCACTAGAAAGTAAATTTTGACTGGTAAGCAATTTTGTCTCAAAAAATTCCTTGAGAACTTCACTATATGCTCCCCTGCACATATGAAGCACTTCTTAGAACAAGAAATGATAGATCTATCTCAGAAAGATGGTTATTCACTATAAAACTTACGCCAGAAATGGATGAAGAACATGACCCGTTAAAGAAACCTTCTTATAGCTATTTTCATTGCCCTGGACAGAATATGAAATATATAAAGACATTTATACAGGTACTCACAAACTTATCAATTAACACAGCAGTATTTTACCTTGTAGACACGAAAATAGTCAGCAATTGATGATCTCTGCTCATTAGTCAACCTGTAGGAGTAAAGGAGACATTTGAATTAATACACAGGAACCTAAATAGAGGAAAGAAACAATATATAAGTGTTGATGGTTTAGTGTCTCATGGCCTTACTTTCTTGCCTTTCCATCACAAACCCAACAATGAACACCACGTCGGCCACTGAATACCCAGAGAATGTGCTTAAAACCAAAGTCATCTAAAATGGCAACAACAAAGAACAAATCAACAAAAAGAAGACATAACTTGTGAATGACTAACTGACTGCATGCAACAATGGCATAAGGCAATATAGTAAGTAAACTCAAACAATAGATAGTGAAATAGACAAAAACTAAAATTGACACATTAGTTTTCATAACACAAGAAGATAAGTTTACATAAACCAAATTCCCACATTAATAAAAAGCTAAAAAAACTATGAAGTGCTGCTCTATTTAATGAAAAAGTGTAAATTGAAACTTTTGTACTACCTCTCAGTTTTTCACAATGTCATATAAGATGCAAATTATTACCTCTTAAGGCAGTATCAATTACTTTGATAGCTATTGTCATCAATGGCCAGCAATTCAAACAAACATCTGCACCTGAGCAGCAATATCTAACATCATCATAATCTGAAATATCCTACAGGAAAAAAAATATAACCAAAAAATGTAAAGAAGCCATTCCCAACAGAGGCAGAATATTTTACAATGGGCTTTTAACTTGAGAAGCTTACTATATCAAAAATTAACTCCCTCTCAACTGGAGTGAAAACATTATCTCCACTCTGCGCATAGGCATGCCTTTTTGAAGGCTGCAATACACATAAAGAACATTTCAATGAAATTCACCACAACAAAAGCAATAAAATAAGAATTTCAGCTGTGTCTTAAACCAATTCAGATATCAAAATTCATCTCAAGATCCTCCATTCTACAAGTACTTTTTCAACTCAACAAATGTATCAAGATTCAAGGTGATAAAAAGAAACAGCAATGATATTAAGCGAGAATCGGATGTAAATTCTAATCACAAGTTAGCTAATGGTACAGAAGTTATAACAGCAAACTAACAGCGAGTTCACGAAGAAGAACGGAAGGCCAGGACATGAACTTACATCGACGCTATAGACAGGTCCAATGTCTATCTTAAATGGACACTTGTCTTTGATGGAGTTTTCAAGTTCAGCAGCATTATGAAATGATTGGAAGCGCACATATATATCATTGTCCAGGGTGTACGAAAATTCCCTCCGCGACAAGTACGACGGATCGCAACCAGGATGCTTCCCATCTACAAATACACAGCAGATAGCAAGAGAATGAGTGCGAAATTCTTATACATTACAGATCAAAATGCTCGTGTTCTCGTATTTTTATATTATCCAGAATAATTATTTAGGATTCAGCTTTAATCGTGAATTAATTTTTAATGTGTGTCAATATTTTATTACTCGTACCTACATAGACAGGTTTTCACACAAGTTTTTCTCGTATCGAGAATTGTATATCCATGTAACAACGCATCGTACACAAAGTAGGATAACGGAACTTACCGTTACCGTAAGACATCCATTTAAATAGATCGGAATGAGGGAATAGCTTTCCTGAATGGAAAATTAGGATAATAAGAAAAAAGAATAGTGAGTATTGAAAAGGAATAAGAAAAGAGAGAGGGAAAAGAAGATACCGTAATATAATTTGAGATAATTGAGGTTGAATTCGTGAGGGAGGGTAGTTTCATTCCCTTGGTAACCATCGATTTCCATTTCATCTTCTCGCGCCATTTCCAAGACTTGTCACAAATTGTTTCTTTGTTAAACTAAATATGTGAGATCTTCGTGAGCGAGAGAAAGAGCGGGAACAACTTTTCTGGCGGGAACTTACTTCTTTTATGTGTCAACAACTATGGGCTGGGCCACAACGGTGAATGGGCTTACCATGTACTGTTACTCCACACTTTATTTATTTAAGAGTGTAATATATACGTAAATGTAAGTGATTTTTACGCTATTAATAAATTATTTATCATTGAATTATTAATCATCATTAAGTATCGAACAAAAGAAATGTAAATCAATGATAGATAATGTGTTGACTATGTAAAAAACTTTACACAGTCAATGCATAGATTTTAAACTCTTGCGTAAAAATTTATACGCATTCTATACATCTTCTACAATTTATTTATATTACTCTTATTTATGAATCATTATTGATTAAAAATGAATAGTAGATAATACATTAATTGAGTAAAAAAACTGTTATTTCCTCACCATTTTTTTTTTGAATAAGTAACTCATCCATTTTGAGGTTCGTGACTGCATATCACAACCAATTTTGTTTTTGGGAATCAAACTAACAACTTTAAATACTTAAGCTACTAGACTAACTTTTTGATGGTAAGAATAACTTTGTCTACCGAAATAAATGAGTTACTTGTGTACCTGGAAACAATATTTAAGAGATCATCATCCACATAAAACAGTTGGGTAATTTTCTAACTTTAAATCTCTTGTTCTCAACCCTAAAAATATTCATTCCTATTAACTGCTTATTATGTTTATCATTCTCTCTTTGAACTGGTTCATTTTGGATTCTTCCTCAAATTGGAAATTTGGGATTGAGTATACCCAATTCAACAACATATATTGCATGATTAAGAATTTCATTTGTTATATGTGCAATCTATTTTTAGAGATACTTGGTTTTATAAGGATATTTTTATGTATTTAATTAGTTAAAATTTCATTTTGTTAAACATAAGAATTTCGAATATTAATAACATGTGGGATGTTTACTAGCAAAATATCAGACATGAAGGAATACAAAAAGGGGTGAGAAGAATGGCAACTCTTTGTTACAGTGAAGATCAGCACAAAGGTATGTGTTCACATTACATCATTGTTAACTCTTTTTTACACTGTCAGCATATTATACACCATTGATTTGTATTAAAATTGGTTGAGAGTCAATGATAGTTAACTTATGCTGGATGATTTGTTGACAGTGTAAAAACACTTATACATATTAAATCCTTAACATTATACCTAAAATGAAAAGGATATCAAAATTAAGAGTTTATATTGGACATTTGGAGGGAGGCTAACAAACTAGTTATGGGGAAAGAAGTATTTTTCTTCTTTGTTGTCCTTTTAACTCATGGCTCTCATTGTGACTGTAATATTATGATTTTAACTGCTTGCATCATGGTGTCATTTGAGGCTGCCACATTTCGTTGCAATTGCGGTAAATGCAACATAATTACGACTATGGCACAATTTGGAATCATGCTTGACTCATGTTCTGTTATTGATCTTTGTCTTTGTGATCTGACCCTTGAGATGGTTATAACTTTCGCGATGAAACTCGGCAAGAATACAAAGTTGCCTTATGGCTTCTCTCTTCTTCTCCCCAAGGCCAACCAATTCCTCGTCCCTCTGTTTTAGATTCTTTTCCAATTTTCTAACTTTCTTTTCAAGCTGATTCACTGCCTTTACAAGGTTCAGTTTCTCCCCTCCTTCCTTGCTCACACTGGCTTCTAATTCCCATAGTTTTTCTCTTAACAACAATTCCTTTGCTTCTTTGTCGTTGAGTAATGCTGTAAGTCGATCCACTTTGTCTTTCAGTTGTTTCATCTCGCCATTTTTTTTCTTTATCCAATCCTTTGCAAACTGAACCTCACATAACATTTTTGATACAAGGGTCAGCACATAATCTATGTGTTCCTCAACCTTCCTAGCAGCCGAATCCAACTCACCTTGATCACTCACTTTAATAGTCCTTAGTTCGTTTTCATAAAAAGCAATTTTCTCTTGAAACGTTTTGTTCTCTTGCTCATACCTTTGCTTTGTCTTTTTGCAACTATCTTTGTTTTCAATGTTCAGCTGTTCTGCTATATGGATCCTTTGGTGCAAAAGGCGGATATTGTCTTCCATTTTCCTCTTAAACTTTTCTGCCAATTCTTCTATTTTCCTTTCTATAAGTCGCTGATTCATCTTCGACCAAATCTTGGCTTCTTTATTCTCTACACTTATTTGCTCAATGGTCCCTGTTAACTTCTTTATCGTTTCCTCCTTGGTTTCTAACTCGGCGATCAAGTTTTCCATTTTTGCTAGGCTTTCTGAATATTCATGTTGCCTTTGTTTATTTTGTAACTCCAACATGCTTTTCTGTTCCTGCAAAGTGTTCAACTCAATTCTCATGCTTTCTACTTCTTCTGTTAAAGCCATAGTGTACATAGAAGTTTCATTTTTATCGCTCTCATGTTTACTCAATGTAGCAGATATCTCTTCCCTTTTCTGTGTCATTGCTCTTTCTAGTTCATATTTTTCATCCTGCAGGGCCTTTCTTTCAACTACAAGTTGACTAATTTCATGAATTACGCTTCGTACCTTTTCTTCCAAATCATGTTGGTTGCTGCATCGAGTTTCCATTTTTGCTAGGCTTTCTGAATATTCATTTTTCCTTTGCTCATTTTGTAACTCCAACATGCTTTTCTGTTCCTGCAAAGTGTCCAACTCAACTTTCATGATTTCTACTTCTTCTGTTAAAGCCATAGCGTGCTTAAAAGCTTCATTCTTATCACTCTCATGTTTACTCAAAATAGCAGATATCTCTTCCTTTTTCTGTGTAATTGCTCTTTCAAGTTCATATTTTCCATCCTGCAAGGCCTTTCTTTCATCTACAAGTTGACTGATTTCATGAATTGCGCTTCGTACCTGTTCTTCCAAATCGTGTTGGTTGCTGCATCGAGTTTCCATTTCCAGTTCCAGGTCATTTATCCTTGAAAGAAAAAAATCTTTCTCTTTTATCAAACCATGTTCAATCGAAGTCATTTCATCTAATTTCTCCTTTAACTTTTCCATCTGAACCAAGCATTGCGAAACTTGTTCCCTCTCTCTTTCTAACTGAGCTTCTAATTCTTTGTTATGTTTGCATACTGAATCCAACTTTTCTGTTAAGTCCTTCTTTTGGGTTAATGCTTCATTTCTATTGCGTTTTAACTTCTCTTCCATTTTCCCTTTCTGGTTTCTCAAAGATTTCGCTTCCAGTTCAAGCTTGCTGATTTGTGCCATCAATTCAACATTTTTGGATATTGCCTTATCCTCATTGCTTTTGAGTTTTCCCTTTAAGACAGATACTGCTCTTTTTGTCTCTTTCAATAACAATTCAAGCTCGGTATTCTCTGCACCAAGTTGCTTAACTTCATATGCTTGGCTTTCAACTTGTAGTTCAAGATTCCTTTTCTGCCGGTTCAAGCTCTCCACCTCTTGCATTCGAGAAATTAACCGATCCTCAAGCTCATTAGCCTTGTTGTTCAATGGTGCTTGAGTCTTAACAACTTCATTGGTATTATTGGCAAGATTAGAAGAATGTTCCCTTTCAGTGGAGAAAAGTTTATGGTTGAGGTCATTGACTTCTGTAGTATTATTATTAACAAGTTTCAGTTCCTGCTTGACTGTGTCAATTACTACTTCCTCTGAAGAAAAGTAGTCTGATTCTGAGCTAGAGGAAGAAGACGCTGAAGACAATCTCTCTACCCGAGGAATAACTTTGACGTACTCTCCCGTAAGACGACCACACAGTACATACAGTGATTGGTATTGATTGTAAAAGTCCTCAATTAGTCCCACAAGTTCTGTTTCTTTCAAGTTCCCATCTCTTTTGCTTTGCTCTTCGTTCTGAATAAGCTTCAGGACTCTTGTCAGGTTGTTTTCAATATCTGCAAACAATGCGAGAAATCTTGTCTTCTTATATATTTAATCATCACTAAGATCTCAACTTTATGCTTTAAATCATTAAGTTCATAAACAAATCCCAAAGTTTATAAATCTCCACCTTGTCCATTCTGAAAATTCATGTGTAACAAGAGTGTGCATGTTCATAAGAAAGAATCTGCACCTGTTTTGGTTCTTTTGAGTTCTTCAGATTTTTCAGGATCAATTTGACTCTCAAAGGACTTGGTGAATTCCCTAAAGTGGTGCTTCATCATCCTTTTCCTTTGGGTCACTCGCAGAGATTAAATTTAGAAGCACGTATCAAGCAAGGAATGAACTCTTCATTTTCTCCACAAATGACTTGGAATACTGAAATTGACAAGTGAAGACAGACATTACAAATTAAAATCGACTTTGAAATATTGGCCTATGCATATATATATTTTTTATATTTCCGACAGCTATCCTCGTACTGGAGGCAATCCTGTCCGAGCCGGGAACATCCACGGGTATGTGGGGTTAACTCTCATAGCGGGTATTTTTTCTATCCACAAGACTCGAACTGATACCTTGCTTAAAGGGAATCAAACATGTACCACTTGAATCAATACCCGTTGGTAAATGCACACTTTTGTCTCTACCATCCATCATGAGAAATTATTATGTAATAACTCAAACTTCTGCACTTTCTTATCATGGAACAGTACTTTAAACTATGTAATAATTTTAGGGTATGCAATAAATTATTGTTGGTTAGACCTGATACCAACTTATCAATGCAGGTAAAAGCACTCACAAAATAGCAGTTGCACTATCTGATGATCATAAACTTAGTTATCTGGAAACAGAGGTGTAATGTAAAAACAAGTAACAAAATATGTTGCATATTTTCATTTTGAAAATAAAGCATTTCCACTATAATTTATACTATTTTTATTTTTACTTAATTTTTAAAGCACTTGAAAATTCCCATCTACATTTGTAATAAAAACATTCAGTAGAAAAGAGCACTAAGCATTGCATTATATACCTCAGATCAGCAAAACTGACTGTCTCTGAATCTGAAATAGCTAAGAGCTTGATCAATTTTAACATAGGTCTGCTCTAGAAAAAATTCTTGTGCATTATTTATGCACTAATTCTCACAACCTTTTTATCTGGAATAGAATGAGAGTGTGTTAAAAAAAGTATGTTTTAATATTTTCTTCTAATACCCTATGTATCTCATACAATAACTAATATTTTCTTTTAATTAAATTATTCTGGTTAAATTTATTGGAATATGAGCAGTATATAACAAAAATTGTGTGCAAAAAAGTTGTTTCTTGTTTTAATGTAAAATAATCATCCCATGTCTCAATAAGGTAAAAATAATAATCATCCCTAACATGTACAACCTGGTTTCTCTCCCCTGAATAAGAGTATGAGTTTTCTAAAAGTATTCAAATAGGTAATGACTTCTATTCATTTTAGTAACAGATTGTTGTTGTAAGTCATTAATGAGAACTTTTGGGCGTGAAATATAAAAATCTTTTCATATAGAAGAGTTTTGAAAAAAAAAAAACAAATACAGTATCACAAAACATCTTAAAAAAATGATCTAGTCATGACTCAATTAATAAGTATTATTTTGTGTCATTTAGAATTGTTGATACAATAATAACAAATCAAAGTTAGAACAAACATGTGAGGATAATGCACATTCAGTTACCAGATCTATGTCCAAGAAAAGCAAATTAAGAAATAAAATAATGTAATCATAGAGCACCACAATCCAATGTACAAGTTGAAGATATTCAGGGTGATGAAATACAACATGGTTTATGTTTAATTCATACATTCATAACAAATAAAATACAAATTTAATCCAATACAATCTTCATTAGACATTTCTGTTAAGAATTTTATGCCCCTCAACATATTGTTACATGCAAATCATGTAGCAATGGATACAAAACATTTGGTCCTTAATAATAAGGATATAAAAAGAAAGCAGTTACAGTACCTGGAAATGTAACTCGATTTCCACCAACACGATTTTGGAATAGGAAATTTTGAAACTAACAAATGGAAGAGAAAACAAAGAATTATGAAGGGTAAAACATATAAGCAATTTTGAGGGAAGAATTAAAAAAATGTGAAAGAATATCTAATAATAAACATATTCTCAGGTTCCCACTTTTGTGTTTATTGACTTTCTTCCGATAAAAATGGCTTCCAATTCTTGAAATTATTAAGTATGCAAATCACTTGCTTTTATCATAATGAGTTGGGGTCAAATTAAAATAGGTTAAGCTAGATTTGACCCAAAGCATTTAAATTGTAGACATTCTTTTGACCAAAAGAGAGGCAAAAAAAAATGTCCAAATTTAGTTTTTTTTGTTTGTATCCTCATACTAGAGGCAATTCTGTCCGAGACGAAAATATCCACATGTACATATTTAATCAAATTATATAGATATAAGTAGCAATGTACTCTTGTTTAATTTTGATAAATAAATTTGTTATCCTCTATCCTTAGATTGAGTTTAAGGTGGTAAAAAAGTTAAAATATAAATCTTATGAATGACATTATGATAAATCAAATAATGAAAATCAAAGAATTAGGAAAGATACTAATTTATGTTGAACGAATAATGTTAACTAAGACATCAATAATTTAAGAAAACACATGTATTTAAGTTCCAACAAGAGTTTAATTTGGAAATATATTAACCATATAACCTTACTTAAAACCTACATGGTTATGAAGAGTTAAATTGAAGTCCATTTTAGTAATGAAAGTCCATTTTCATTTTCAGACAAAACCAACAAAAACCATTTTCAGTTAAAAGTCAACAATTTCATCTTGTTTCTCCGACAACCTTATACCGTTCTACCTTTTGTTATTATCCGATGGGTAACAGCTGCAGCGGCGGCGGTGGCGGCGTCAGCCAGCTGAACTCTGAACCCTCAAATCCTAATTCCAATGGCATCTCTGTCCTCCCTCCTCATTCCAAACCCTCACCCCCCAAATCACCTCTTCCTTCCTCAACTACATCTTCCATGGGCCGCATACTGGGTCGGCCCATGGAAGATGTCCGTTCCACTTACGTCTTCGGCCGCGAACTCGGCCGAGGACAATTTGGAGTAACCTACCTGGTCACAAATAAATTGACCAAAGAACAATTCGCGTGCAAGTCAATCGCCACGCGCAAACTCATCCACCGTGACGATATCGACGATGTTTGCCGCGAGGTTCAGATCATGCACCACCTCACCGGCCACCGTAACATTGTTGAGCTCAAAGCTGCTTATGAGGACCGCCACTCCGTCAACCTCATCATGGAGCTCTGCGCCGGCGGCGAGCTTTTCGATAGGATCATTGCTAAGGGACATTACTCTGAGCGTGCTGCGGCGAACTTGTGCCGCCAGATCGTGACGGTGGTGCATAATTGTCACACCATGGGAGTTATGCATCGAGATCTGAAACCTGAGAATTTCTTGTTTCTGAGTAAGGATGAGAGTTCTCCTCTTAAAGCTACTGATTTTGGTCTCTCAGTGTTTTTCAAACCAGGTTGGATTTCTTCACTTGTTGCATTTGTTACTGATTCAATTTGAGTAAACCCTTAGTACAATACTTGAAAGATCTGTGCCAAAATAAATCCCCAAACAATTTAAACATGTTCTTTCATTTACTGCACTAGTTGTTGAGAAAGGGTGTTTTTAGCTAAATAACTCAATTAAGCTCTTATTTCAAAAAAGCTTTTTTGAAATAAGCTAGATATGACTTATTTTTTAAGCGTCTCTGATGGTGTGTTGTAAAAAATAGTTTTTGAGCTTATTTTGGTAAGTTTTCTAAGCTTCTTTCGAAGAGGTTATTGAGTAAGTGTTTAATTAAGTTATCATTCTGATTAAATTTTTTGTGGGCATATCAATACAAGTAGTAATGATGGTTGTTGTGTTTTTGAGAACAGGAGATGTATTTAAAGATTTAGTCGGAAGCGCTTATTATGTTGCTCCTGAGGTGCTGCGGAGAAGTTATGGACCCGAAGCCGATATTTGGAGTGCTGGTGTTATCTTGTACATTCTCCTCTCTGGTGTACCTCCCTTCTGGGCAGGTAAACCCCCTTCCTTTTGAACCTGTATCATTCGACTCTGATACATATCTTGATAGTTCACTTGGTGTTTGAAATGCATACAGCAGAATAAGTCAGGAGCTACTTAGTCTTTTAAATGTACACCAGCAATAAAAGTCATATCTAAATACCTGCTACTCTGGTAGAGTGTTCTTGATATGAAAAAAAAATCTCAGTGTACTAAGACTATTTTTTTCAACGGGGAGGGGGAGTGCAAGTGCCGGGGTTTGAACCTAGGCGCTCACGCTTAATGTCCCGCTGCTCTACCAACTATGTGTATTTACACGGAGACAAGACATTGTTGTTAACCCTTTAAACATTAGCCCATAACTATTATAGAAGGGAACTATTACAACGATATTTTTACGTGTTGCAATGCTTATATATATAAGCACACAACTAGTCCTACAAACTTGGAAGAAGCAGTTAACCTCAGATGACACACCATCAACAGATTTTATTCTCAGCATCTTTTAAAATATCTTCTTATCTTTTAGGACATCTGAAAACAATTTGACAATGTCAAATGTTCCTTAACAAACCTATATGTCAGTTGCCAATGTTCCTTAACAAACCCATTTGTAATAGTGTTAGCAAAGAATATAGTAATATTCCATTTAGGAAATTTTATTTATTTGATTAAATTAAATTGTCTAGTTTAATTCAAATAAGAAAACAATTATTTAGTAAATATTACAACAATTATTTGAGTATGACCTAGTAGATTGAATACTAAGCTGATAGTAAATTAGTCAACCTAATTTACTAATCAAGGTTGACATCTAGCAGCACTCCTAACATCTTATAGCATGGACAAATATCTTTTACTTTCGGAAACCATCCTTACAAAGAGTAATACGATATTCCCTTCCATCATTCCAATCAGTTTAACTTTAGAGTATGATATGAGTGTCAAACTCTAATCAGTTACCTCTCTCTCTCACACACACACACATATATATATATACAAAGTTAGTTATATTTGACTAGTGAATGACTTAAAAAACTAATTTCTTCATTCATGCAATTGTCGTCGCCTATGTTTTAATCTTGCTGTTATAATCATAGAGCTCCAACTCCTTACCTAGAGTTGATGGATTCCTCCTCGTGTCAATCATTAATTCTATTAGCATTTTGTTACACCTAATATCCATTCAACTAGCACTCTAAGATAAAGTGCAATAAATAACTTGTTAGTTATTATGATAATCTGAGTTAGAAGAAAACAATTTCACTTTTCATGAGAATATCATGCTGCCAATTTAATGGTAATATTAACCATTGGGACTTCTCAATTGGGTCAATCCAATGACCATGTCTACATATCCATCATCTATTTATGTAATTTAATAAATGAAATATATTGATCTTTATCTGACAGAGACCATCATAAACACACATTTTGATCTATTTGGACCATTGATGTCCTATTCTAAATGATCCTATCATCAAGAACATTATAGATTAAAACGTGAAAGATTTGCTTCTCATTAACCTGATCTCTATCATGATAACAAGTCTCTCAGTGTAACAATACATTTGATCCTAGGAATACCTTATTAGCCCCAACATATGAATTAGTCACATGAAATTTAGGATCTTAATGGATGTAAATGTGTTTACTGGTTGAGCTCTGTGCTTGATTTTCCAGCGTTAATTTAGTTCACATCTTCTAGGTCAAATTAGTTTAAATATTCATGCTTTCTTTTCTTCTCCATTATTATATACCTCATACCTTACCCTTATAAAAGACTATTGCACCTTCCCAGAATTTCTCACATTTTCTTCTGATCCTTTGTGAAGAAAATGAACAGGGTATCTTTGATGCTGTTCTTCATGGACATATTGATTTCGCATCAGACCCTTGGCCTTCTGTATCAACTAATGCTAAAGATCTGGTCAAGAAGATGTTACGAGCTGACCCTAAAGAACGAATTTCTGCAGTTGATGTCCTCAGTAAGTTTAGCTCTTTTAAATATATTTTAAGTTGTTTTTATGTCAAAAGTTTCAATTTTATTTTAATTGTGCTGAATGTAAGGACCACCCAGGCATTGTTTTTGACATAAACCTCTAACCATATCTTTTGAGATATGTGAACTATGATGACAATGCAGTGGTGAGGTTGTGATGTCCATATCATATAGATTAGACAAAGTTTTGCATTAACTGTCGATCGTCTAACACAACTTTCACATTTTATTCGGGCTTAGGACCGACCGTGTATAACATCAGACACACATAGAATGATAATTTTGAAAGAAGCTGTCACTACTCAATTGATTGATTCATGACACTGTTATGGATATGGTGTACCATGTTTTATTTGACAGGATAGACAGAAAAATAGAAATTAGTTTTAAAATATCTTAAAACACTTTAACCCACCTCCCAAAGAAAGAAGAAAACGTAGGTTAGGACGTCCATATGTCTGCAATCTCTTCTTATTGTAGATGCCATTCAAGATGTGCATCTTTTTCCTGAACTCGATCATTGTCTCTGCTTATTAATCGACTTCAGATTTTCACCCTGCTTCTTCTATAATATGCTATTGTTTTGTCTATTGCCACAATCCCCTCGTAACATAACTTTTAACTTAATGTATATTTGGTTTCATCTGAATAATGGTATGCATGAGTTTGGATAACAATGATTATAATATATTTATTATAGATATACATGCCGTTGTGCATGCTTTTTCTTGTCCTCCTTTCTTCTTCATTTATCAGGCATGAAGCATTTGAGCCGTAAATTTCTCGGCAGTTACCTTATTTGAATCAACCAGTCATAATAAAATATTGTATGCACTCCAGATCATCCATGGATGAGAGAAGATGGAGCATCTGATAAGCCTCTTGATATTGCTGTTTTATCCAGAATGAAACAATTCAGGGCAATGAACAAGCTAAAGAAAGTAGCTTTGAAGGTAAATAATTTTTTATCTTCATTATTGTTGTAGTGATCATGTCTATCATAGTCAGCTATATCTAGAATTATCATTATATTGAAAACCTAGAGGATTGAAAATAATATATAACTATATACTATTGAAAAGTCCAAATAAATCAATAAGCAGATGAACATGGAGAAGGAATTTATAACTGAACTGGATCAAAGGATTATATATGAAAATTATTGTATTTTGTTACAGGTTATTGCCGAAAATCTTTCCGAGGAAGAAATCATTGGCTTGAAGGAGATGTTCAAATCCATGGACACTGATAATAGTGGAACAATCACTTTTGAAGAGTTGAAAGCTGGTCTTCCGAAATTGGGTACTAAGCTTTCCGAGTCTGAAGTGAGGCAGTTGATGGAAGCAGTAAGATTTCTTTATTTCCTTGTTTGGTTATACCCATCTTGATTATTTTAGGTGATTTGGTCTTCTTTCCATGATAACTGACAATAATGCTTAATGGCTAAATAACACTTGATCCTATTTTTATATTTCGACCCAAAACACTTAAGCAAGATACTAATCTCATCACATCGAACAGATAATCTGTTGTATGAAATACTTATTTGACCAGTACTTAGTTCATTCATGGACAATCAGGAATATCATCCAACTTATTTATACCTTTTATTGTTCTGTTACAATCTCAAACTTGTATTTCTATGGCCATAAATTATGTTTGATTGTAGGATAGTATTACTTCGAAATTTTTTAGTAACTTACATACATTCTCTCCATCTATAATATGCGGATCTTATCTCAGTGTTATATCCTTTCATGTTGTTTCCCATAGTTAACTCTGTATATGTCATATGGTTGGATAAATTCATTCTCTGGACTTTCATCTTGTTTTATTGGCGATTATCTGCATCCAAATGATGATCTATGTTTCGAATGAAGTTGATTGTTGGTGCATGAATATGATACATTTTATCAGGTACCTTTAATTTTCAGTGATGTAGTATGATTATATACATACAAAAATGCTGGGTAAATAGTAGGTTAAAGCTTCTTAACCATTTTATCGCATATCTTGATTTGAATAATGGTTTTTTTTCTTCCAATTGTTGTAACACAATTATCGGGTTCGCAGGCTGATGTAGATGGAAATGGAACAATCGATTATATTGAATTTATAACAGCTACCATGCACATGAATAGAGTGGAAAGAGAGGACCACCTATATAAAGCCTTCGAATATTTCGACAGTGATCGAAGCGGGTAATCTCTCCTCTATTTTTTCATATTCCAAGTTTTTAGTTTACCGGAATTGCTGCCTCAAATGTTGAATCATATGTTGGCTTCTATTTGTGATCCTAGGTACATCACAACGGAAGAGTTGGAGTCTGCCCTTAAGAAGTATAATATGGGTGATGAAAAAACAATAAAGGAGATCATTGCTGAAGTTGACACAGACCATGTACACAGCTTTCTTAACCATTTTTTCTTAACGATTTATAATAGAATATTACGACGTCGTTCAATCTAATCGTTGTCTCATGTTTGTTCTCATTTTCGTAGTGTGAAATTTTACGTGTTTGTATCGCATAATTTCTCGCAGGATGGACGAATTAACTACGACGAGTTTGTAGCTATGATGAGGAAAGGCAACCCAGACATGGTAGGCAACAACCGACGTCGCAAATAATTAACCTGATCATAAATTCAAGACTTGATGCTTTACACTTTTTAGCATTACTACTCGTTGCAATGTTGTAACTCACTGTTTCAAGAGAGCTCATACTTTAACAAAAGTATTTCTTGCTTCGGCTTCTTATGGGACAATTTTATGTCCACTGATTGAGTATAAAACGTTTTGTGACTTGTGTAAATTTCATTTCTCATTGGGTACGGTACCCAAACTTGGCTTATATACAAATAATCTATGCTAGCTGGGCTAACAGAATTTGGATGGAAACTCCAATGCTCCCAAATATCTTAACCAGGAGAAGAAAAAAATGTATGACTGACAGTGTATGAGTTTTATACACTTTCATTATATCATCCACCGTTGATATTTAATTGTTATTGACTTTTCAAAAAAGTAATCTAAATGAATAATGGATGATGAAGTACATGTGTATAAAAATCTTTACTGCATAGATTTTATATTCCTTAACTAAAGGCTAAATGCACAATTTGTATGTACAAGTAAAACTTCTGTGTAAAAAGCAATACACGAGTTGCAAATGGTCTTGTTCGATCGGGCTAATTTGGAAGGACTCAGAAAATGTTTTTGATCAAAATTCCTCTGCCAAATCATGTTTATTATTATAATCAAACTGTCTTTAGTTTGCATAAATAAAAAGATGGAAAAAATGGATGTATTAAAAGTGTAAAAGTTTGATGTATAGTTATTGTATAATTCATTATTATAATTCATTATTCATATTAAATTATTATAAACTTCTCAAAAAAGAATATATATATATATATATAATAAGATGATATAAATTTTTTTATATAACATAAATATTACACCGATCAGTTTGTGAAATAAAAGTTACTGCTAGGGAAATTTACTCTCTGACCTCTGAATGGGTGTCAGATAAATAAAGCAAATGAGTCCAGCACTCAATCTCTCTCCCATATTGAGATCTTATCCAATAACAAATAGAGAAATCATTATTTTTTTCTTATATTCCTAGGAATAAAAATGTGATTTTATGGTAAATAAAAGTATCATTACATATATCTTTTTATGTGTTATTAGGTGACTTGTATACAATCTTTACTCACCCACATTACTTCATATATTGGTGTCTCCATTACCAACACAAACCTTTCCTCTCCCAACCATGGAAGCTTTTACCTTACTCAAATACTGGCGTGGTGCTGCTGGACTCCGCCTCCTTTCTTCTTCAACCACCACCACTATCCTCACTGCCGCCGACGAACACAGCGACGCCGGGGACGACGGTCCTTTCTTTGACATAGAGTTCACATTACCCGACGATACAGAAAATGGTAAACACAACCACCACATTGAAGAGGACGAAGAATCTGAGTGTGAGAGAGAGTTGAAGTTAATGCAGATGGAGAACCCTAACATATCTCTCTCTCCTTCCCATCATAATTTGTTCTTCGAAAGAAAACTATTGCATGTTGTGGAACCTTCTTCCTCAGAACCTAACCCTAAACCTCATCAATTTAATTCTTCATCCAAGTTTCGTGTGTTTATGTCTGCTCTCAAGAAATCCAAGTCGTCATCATCATCATCATCATCATCAAATTCTCCCTCTGATTCTCTTCCTACAGAATCATCTCAAAAAAACAAAGACTCGTTCAATAACAAGAAAGAGTCGTCACCGGAAGAGAAACAACGTTTCTCAAAGGAAGCAATGCAAAAGTACTTGAAAATGGTGAAACCTTTGTATGTTAAAGTTTCTCGTAGGTACATGGATAAGTTAAACCATTCTGGTAACTTGAACGAGAAAGGTACACCATTGGTGGAGAGAACACAGAAGAAACATGAAGCAGTGAAAGAGGATAATAGGAGTAGTAATAGTACAAATAACAAGAGTCAAAAAGTGACAGAAGGATTAAGAGTTGTGTGCAAGCATTTAGGGAAGAGTCGTTCGGCGTCTTCGGCGGCGGTGGCAGCAGCTCCGCCGTTACTGTCTTCAAAACGCCGTGATGATTCACTGTTGCAGCAACAGGATGGGATTCAAGGCGCCATTTTGCACTGCAAAACCTCCTTCAATGCTTCCATAGGTAACACTTAAATTCATTTATTACTATTTCAATATTTACTACTTTAATTTCCACTTTTTACTACTTTAACCAATCTTATAATTGCACCTCTTAACTGGTTAAACAACACTTTCGGTGCCGCAACCTTGTGGTATATGAAAATACAAACTCATACCTTATAATTACAAAAATGACTTACGTGAGAATAATGTGCTATGAGAACATTTAGTATGGATCACTATATTTTAATTGAATGATTATGATTAAAAGATACATGCATATAACTACTATCATGTGACCAATAACTAACTTTTAATCTTAATCATCTATAATTGTTTGTAAGGCCCAGATTTATTGTTCTCACGATTTCACGATTTGTAGGATAATATATAATTTTTGAATCCTTTAACCTAATTAATTAATTGTGCAAAAGGTGCTAAACAATATTTATTGGTTTAATTTATTGGTGAAGCAGAATGCGAGATTCCTCCTAAGCTACCTCGTTGTGTGAGTGAACCATTACACGAGAAATGAAGGCAAAGACAAGTACCTTTGACGTGTTTTCTTATGAATACAACAAAACTTGTTCCTTTTAGTTGTCACCAACCGGTGGCAGAGTATTTGTAAAAAGGAAAATGTTACTGCTTAGTATTAAATTAATTACTTACTTACTAGCACGATTTTAGTGACCATGACCATTGAGATGAATGAAAACTCATTGAGTCATAAGCTCAGTGACTCTACTTTTTTTCCTTGGTACTTGGTAGTGTAAACTGTAAAGCTAGCTCTTCTTTTCGATAAAAGTGAAAGAAGAAATCAGAGCTTTTAGGTGTCTATCTATGTCGTTTTTGGTCATTTGCGTGTCTGTGTAATATACCTACCCTTCTGATCCAACACCATCCATATTCGGATGTGTTGATTTATTTGTTTTAATAGCTTCATTAATTTCATATTTGCGTCTAAATAATTGGTGTTTTAGAAACATGGTTCTTAAAATATAATGTTCTTATCTACATAATCGGTGTTTTTAAGACATGGTAAAGTAGCCGAAATAATATTGATAATAATAAGTTGGTTCAACTTATAATCATTGTTGTTGATTTGATATAGTTTTAATAATATGGGGTATATGACAGCATTAACGCGATACGAGGAAAAATGCGGTCAGAGAAGTGGGAAAGATTGAGACATGAGCAGTGAAAGTAAGATTATTTCTTTTGTGTGAAGGCATGAGTGGAAAAAGTGTTTGACTAAAAGGAAAGAGTAGGTAAGAATTAGGATAGAGTTGAAATGAGTCCAATTCGAAAGAGAAAAAACTGAATGATTATTGTAGTGATGGAAAGGAAAAGAAAAGAAGTGAAATGTTAAATGCATTTGAAAGTGGAAAAAATCAGTTCCTAGTGCTTCTCTCCTTTTGACATAAGAGACTAGTATTATTATTTACTATTATTATTTTCATTTTTACTTTTATTAATTACTACTATTAATTTATTCACCAATCACTTCATATAATCAATTGTAATTGATTGAGAAATATATTCAAATTAAAAGTTTAATTATTAAGTATTTTTTTTAATCACAACTGAACTTATGACATATAAATTGCATATTGCATATTCTGTTGGGACTAGTTTGAAAGTTAAATTTTGGAGTGAAAATAAAATGCTTAGTAACTATGAAATACACTTCTGAAATAATTCAGCAGCCTTTCATTCTTTTCTTCCTTCCCATTTAAAATTCAATTCCTAAACAAAGTATAAGATTTGATCCGTGTGTGGTGGGGATATTTAATTCTTCGAAGCATTCGCCACGTCATCGAAAATTTGGTCGTGTACCCTTATCCTCATGCCTTGTGGCCAGAAAAAAATAAATTTGAATTTGTAATCTTGTTGGGTTTGTTGGCCCATTATAATGAGGACAATACTACAATAAATCCAGAACTTGTTACCTAAAATAGTTTAATCAATGTGAAGCATGTTTAAGGTTAGCCTATGATAAATTATGTGACTGGTGAAGATGGCGACAAATGAAAATATAATATTTGACTTTTGACTATTAAATGGATGAATATCAATAGAAAATGTTTTTCTATTGGGAATTTGCTACCAAAAAGCTTTTTCATGGTTTCAATCTAGTATTTCTTAATTAAGATATAGACAATGAAACTCTCAAATCTTGCAATTCTAAATTATATAAAAATAAAATAAAAATGTGCCTTTCGAATTAGGTTATTAGAAAACTCTTCACGGGTTATTCAACTCATGTCTCATAATTTCCTTATTTATGAGCTATTTTATATAAAATTATATTTTTCAGCTCCTAATCTTTCTATCGTCCGCTAACAATGCAGCCTTTCATCAAATTTTTACATAGAATACTTCTCACCCATCTTTTTCTTGATTTAAAATTCACTTTTTTTCACACTAAAAAATGCCAACTTTGTATGGTGTACCACAAATACTGCATGTACAATCAAATATAATTGGTCAGAAAAATAATTAATTATAAATTCTTTAACTTCAAAATATTTTTTCAATAGTATATACAGTGCTACACGTCATGAGACACCAAATCCAATCTTAGTTAGTCCTTTATCTGAAAGAAGGAACACCACAACTTTTTTATGGACTAAGCAATAAAGAGTGTTTTGCAACTTTGAAGTCTTGCAGCATGATAAGAAAATTTACCCTCACACTACATTAAAGTTAAAGTTTGAGTATTAAATTTATGTACTGAGAGGATAAAGATGTATATACAGTTAGTATATTATTTATCATTTATTTAGATTACTTTTTATGAAAAGTCAATGATGATTGAAAATGAATGTTGAATGATACAGTAACAGTGTAAAAAACTCTTACACCGTGAGTGTATACATTTTTTTTCTCTTAAAGTTTACCCTCAAACTATATTCTTAATGCATCATTTTCCAATACTTTTTTCGTCCTTATCATCAGCCATAAGTTGAGGTTAATAAAACTTCAAAATTCAACTCTTTCTATAAAAGTGATAAAGCTCCAAAATTATAGGATGTTCAAAATTATCTTGAAAGATACAGATAAATGTATACTGTATGAAATATAGGATATCCAAAACTCACCAAAAGAACAGTGTGAAATCATTAACTGCACTAGCATTGAATATGCTGAATTGAGTGAAAGGTCAAGTTGAGATTCATAATGCAATCCATCTCTATGGTCTTCCCCTTATTCACAATCTTCAGCATATGGACCATACCACTCAATGTAACATGTAACACAATGGATGAAAAAACTACCCAAATGCCCAAAAGGGTGGTAAATGCAGCCAAAATGTAAACCAAACATTTACTACTTTGTTTTTGTGATGCTTTGTGTATTTGGGACTGAGAATTGAAGATGATTGCTTCTGTTGTTGAATATGTGTGTATAGGTGATGATGTTGACAAGGACTTTGGCAAGATTGGTGCCATTTTTTAGAAGATATAAAACTGAGACTTGAAAGTTAAGAGAGTTCTACCTTTATAAAAAGACATGTAGTACCTAGCATAAAAGGTTTCAGGTAGCTTGTACTATATCAAGTAGTTTTTCCAAAATTAGTACACAAAAACTACAATTTGGTCTTATATTTTGCTCACCAAAGAATTGTATGAGATTTTTGACTAAATATATAAGTTATCATCAATCAAAAAAACTATAAACTTATATTTTCAACTTAATAACGTGGCAGATTTTGGATATACTTAAAATTTCACATTTTTCTTCTTGCATGTAAAACACTTCAATTTCTTCTTACTTAAGTAATTTAGCATTCACTTATTATCTTTTCAGTCTTTCCTTTCCAGTGGATAGATTCGTGTTTTCCATAGTGACAGAGCCTTTATATATTTTTGGACATAAAGTGAAAGATCCAGCTATGCTCCTTCATTATTTGCGTTGGATTGTCATCATTTTAGAAAGTTTCTTCTGCTTTTGTTGCATGGTGTGGAAAGTATTTGGATCTTAAAAAAACTTATGAATTGCATCTAAGTAGTTAATAGTTAAGCTTTCTTGTTGATGGAATTTCTAAGTAGTTTCTTAACTCCCAAATTCAACTTGTATGCATATTTTTTTTGTTTCCCAAATGTAATTTCGCACTTGAGGCAATCAATCATGTTTGAATCGGAAACATCCATATACATGTAAGGCTAACTCCCCTAAGAAATATTTTTTTCATCCATAAGACTTGAATCCGAGACCCTACTTAAGAAAAATCAAACATGTACCACGTGAACTAACCCATTGATGTATGCATATTATATGAGGACAAGGGATTTGATTTGTGCAGCTGCATCTAATGATGCCAAATTAGCTTAGTTTAATAGATATGAGGTTTGAACAATTCCAAGATGCATTTTTTTTTTGCGAATAAAAGTGTAATATTATTAGACCAATAATATCTTATTTATGATTAACATTCATTTAATTCACACTTATATTAATAAAGAAATTGGAAAAACTTTTCATTAAATAATTTATTTTCTCATCTACTACTACCACGATTTTTATTTAACTGTTTTTAGGGAAATAAATGTGCTCCTCTTTATTTATTTTTAGTTCCAAGATAAATTGTTTTTACAACACTACCTATAATTAATTGATAATAAGTAAAAATGAATGACTATCATTATTATAAAGAGATAAGTGACAAAATATTAATATAAATTAAAATATTAATTACATTTCTTAGTTTACACCCTACACCCTTAAAAAGTTGTTAAATAGGAACAAGGGTATGAACCTTTTTGAAGAATTGAATAGCATGATGTAGAATTATCTAAATTTAATTATAATTTCAATTGGATAGCATGGATGAAACGCGTGTCGTTTATATGCATCATTAAACGGCGTCATGTAGTTGCGTTTTGACACAGAACACTTTTATTGTGCATTTCGCGCCAACCATGTAATAAAAGGAATTTTGAAATTCAATGTGTTTGCGATGGAAGATCTTCAAAATTCGAAGCTAAAATTCTTCTCCGATCAAGAACTTTGTTACGCCGATATCATCCCTCCATCTCAGGCAACAACAATCCTCTTTCGATCGTTCTTATTTTCTTACTTTTATTCTTAAATAAGAACAATTTTTTATTATTCTTTTAGATTTTGTAGGAAAAAAGTATATACTGTGTCACTTAAAATATGTAGTCTTATTTAATGAGGAGTTGTAATAAATTATAAAATTATTTGTGGAACTCGAATAAGAATGAATATGTTGTTTGTGATTTGAATGCTATAAGGTTCGAGCGAGAATTGAAGTATCTGTCCTCAACTTTATCAAAATATTGAATGCTTCCAACCCTGCCATTTCTCATTTACCTCTGGTACCTTCATCATGTTTATGTTTATCTTTATCTCGTTCATTACTTTATATACTATTATAATGATTCATTTTAGTAACCCTAAGAAAATGAACAGATTAAGAGAAATTTGAGTAACAGCAGAGTGAATCATGGCTTGTTGAATGAACTATCGCGTGTTTTCCTGTCCCATTCCGTATCTGCAAGGTCTATTATGAAACCTAATGCTGCAAAGGCCTTTGTTAGGGGTACATACAACTTCAATACATATTACTACAATTACAGTTTTTCATTTTTCATTTCTTCTTAGGCATTTCTTTTAATTCGTCACGTGCAGTGTGGAAAGTGATGGAGATGTGCTATCAGATATTGCTTCAGGAAAAGCGTGTCACGCAAAGGGAGCTTTATTACAAGTTGCTGTGTGATTCGCCACATTTGTTTCCTTCTCAAACATATGTTAACAGGACAATCCAAGGTTTATGACTCTCTCCATATTTGCTTCAACTTTCAGGTTTTGAATGGGATTATGATTAGTTACAGTTATGGATTCATTGTCTTCCCTAGATTTTGTAAAATTAGTTATATAAGTAGTGCTGTTTTAACTAATAGTATCTACATGTATATATGCATTTTATAGATTTGGCCCTCTTTTTGTTGTTTTATGGACTCTTCCCTGATTTGACGCCAAACAGATGTTGTAGCATTGCTTCGTTGCAGCCGATACAGTCTTGGAATCATGGCATCTAGTCGAGGACTCATAGCTGGCCGCATAATTTTGCAGGTATTTCATGCTGTCATCAATCTTCATTCAAGGATTTATTTAATGGGATTTTAGACAGATGCTTGGTGCATTGTATGTGGAGTGTGGTGCAATGTCCTATGTCAATGTTTGATGAAATGCCACAAAAATTACTAAATTCTATTTTCCAAATTTTCACGCACAGGAACCAGGCAAAGAGGATGTTGATTGCTCCATATGTGGATCTTCTGGACACACAATCTCTGGTGATTTCAATTTGTTACAGAAGTTAACTCTATGTTCAGATGCACGGTACATTATAATTGTGGAAAAGGTGTGTTTCTGAGGCAATTTGGTTTATTGAAATTTATTTGACTGACCATTATGTTACCTCGGAACATTCCATATTTCCCTAGGAATAAATATGTTTTTTGATACAAGATCAATTGGTTCTGTTTAGCATGCAATATTTCAGCGGCTTACTGAGGACAGGTTTTTTCATCAAATTCCAAGCATTCTTATCACAGCTAAAGGTTACCCAGATATGGCCACGAGGTACTATGCACACCAGTTTGCAGGATAGAGAATTGAGCTACTTGGAGCTTTTATGGGATGCTTTTTAAAATGCTGTTTCTTCATACTTGACACTAACATATCATATGTGGTAGTTATGATATACTCAACTGAGTGGTTTAATGTCTAAACTTCTAAATTTCAATGCAGATTTCTTGTTCATCGAATCAGTCGAGTTTTTCCAGACTTGCCAATTTTATGTTTGGTGGATTGGTAAGATTCTTTGCCTCTTACCTTTGTTCTGAAATACAGTTTTCGTCTGTATTTTAAGGATGCTTATTTGCAGGGAAACTAACATTTTCCTTAAACTTTTAAAGGAATCCAGCTGGATTAGCTATTTTATGTACCTTCAAATTTGGAAGTATAGGAATGGGCCTAGAAGCTTATAGATACGGTAATTCTACAATCTTGTCATAACGCAAAGCATGCAAGCTCTAATATGTTGGAAATGGAATGAAACTTGTACTTAAGAAATGTTTTTATTTGCATGATCTAGCTTGCAACGTGAAGTGGTTAGGCATGCGGGGACATGATCTAGACATGGTGCCTGACCAATCTCTAGTTCCTTTGAAGCCAAAGGATCTTCAAATTGCTGAAAGTCTGATCTCCATGGGTATCTTACAGGTAAAGTTCCCCTAACAGGAACCTCAGAACATTGCCCCTATTATTACCTGGCTATCCGTGAGTCCTGATTAGTAATTTTTGCACACCACTTTCAGTCTCATAAGTTTTGTGCTGCTGCAGTTCTTGCACGAGACATTCTAGCATAAGATAGTGCTATTCTGATTTGTACCTTATGGTAGATCCCACACGAGTACTGCACTCTTAGATGTCTATGCATGAAACTTTCTTGCTCAAGATTTGTACATCTGTTTTTTGGTGTTTAACACTTAACAGGAGAATTACAAGGAAGAGGTGGCCTTAATGGTTCGGAGTGGCAGGAGAGCTGAGATTGAGGCCCTATACTTTCATGGGTATGATTATTTGGGGAAGTACATAGCTAAAAAAATTGTACAATCCGATTATATATAATTAATACTCAACACTATGCTTGTCAAATATGAACTGAAAGAAATAAGGAGACTTTCCTGCATAAGTAGGACAGGTTTTATTTTTCAGTCTCTGTAGGTGACTTTTTCTAACCGTACAAAAAAATGCCAAGAGTATACAATAGTTCTTGTTAAATTTGAAGTGAGTTTCCTGAAGTTCAAATATTATCATGTGTAGAGGATTAGCCAGTATCATTCAACTTGTTATGGGAATCGATTTGGCCAAGACACTAGGTCATTAGTTCACTGGTTTAACCAATAAGCCACTAATTGATTGGGTTGTGGTTTAACTAATGCACTGCATTACCTGTCTTTTGGAGAAAATCTTGTGATTAATAATGCAGACCCCAAAGGTCACACATAGATGTTGAGGAATAATGTTGCTTATACACATAACTTCACAATTGGATAGTTCTTATCATCTTATACGGTAAATCTCAGCTTATTTTTTCCATGCTCAACCTCTTATTTTCGAGGTGATGTGCTTGATATTCATACCAGTGACCAAGCATAATGTATTATTGAAGTTCAACTTTTGGAAGTTGGATTGTTTTGCTTTTTTTGCAAAATGACTGCCAAAAACTCCAATGATTTATCATGTTAAAAACATCTATATAGAGATAACATATTAATGAGGTAAAAGTTGTTGTAATCGTCAAATTTGTCAAACAAAAGATATAATTCTAATATCACTCATATGTTCATTAAGTGAAAATTTTATTGGAAAATTTAAGGAATAATAAAATAATAGAGTGTACGTATGAAGGGTATATTTAATATTAGATTATTTAACATTACCTAAATGCTATAAAATGTCTTATTGACCGATAAAGAAACTTTATAAAAAGTGAGTTAGAGACTTGGAGAGTTTATCTTATTGTAACATGTTATGAAGCACCATTGATCGTTTTACTGCATTATTGTATTAAGATTTTGACCATTACAATGGGACATCCTTTTTCTTAATATATTTTTGGTTATGGAGCAATAGTTTGTTCTACTTCTTTTATATGCCTCGATTTATGGAGAATGTGTGAAACACATGCAAGTATTGAAAGATTAAAAAAACAAACGTACCTATATTTATCCTTCAAAAAATGTGGAGGGTAGTTGATGAAGTCGTTAATGTTCTTTCAAAAATAGAAGCAAAATTTATCAAGGAAGGAATGAGATTCATCCTTGTATAACCTCTGGCTTGGAATAAATATCGGTTCATATACAAGTTTATTATACAGTTATGTAACATGCAATGTCACCCATTCACTTTTATCTTCATATTTCATCCATTCCTTTTATTTCTCCACCCCATAGATTTCCCTTTATATATATGTGTGTCAAATCTATTGAACTTCACAACAGTTTTCTGTACATTATTTACCATTTCCTATATTCAGCACCAAATAAAGTTAAGAGTTCAAGTTACATACAAAGGAGTTCCATCATATTTCAGGTTCGTTGCCCTTTAAGTTTCATCATATTTGCTTGTATATCTATAGGCACGTAAACATACCCTTAGCAATGGATCATGCAATGATATGGCTCTAAAACGTTTGTTTTAAAGTTTATTCAGAAGTAGTTTGTGTGGGATTATACACCTTTTCTAACTATGATGTAAAAAGTGCAATTATTTGGATCTTTTTCTAAATAAAAACTTGCAAATACTTCTTTAAAGAAAAAAACAATGCACTATGTGTTGCACTTAGACTCGAGATCTTTCATTAAGTGTTGAATTTAAAGTTTAAACTTTGATTTCTGTTTCTGCTAATATGGATTGGTAAGCCATGCACATTGTTTTCACGTTGGGTTAATAATATTTACTTTATGCTCATTCTCTCTATATATGCACTAACAAGTTTAACTAAACCCTGAAGATATAAGAGAGTCATCATGGGGTACTATTTTGCTGTCATGAACGTTGTGTTGCTGTTATGGTGTGCCATGTTTGGTCATAATGGAGTAGTTGTGAATGCTGGTGATCAAGTAAGCACTAAAGCTAGTTATAACTATCAAGATGCTCTTAGCAAAGCAATCTTGTTTTTTGAAGGACAACGCTCTGGGAAGTTACCCTCCAATCAAAGAGTGAAGTGGAGGGGAGATTCTGCACTCTCTGATGGCAAGGCTGAAAATGTATGATACTTATAATTCTTATATAGTAAGATCCAATGTTTGAAATTGCGGTCGCAGTTAATGTGATTGTGGTAATTGCGGCCGTTACGATGCGGATTGCGGCTGTTGCGGTATGAATTACTTTGTGAGTAAAAATATATTTTTGACATCGATGCGGCCCGATGTGGTTGCATTGCAGCCTGATGCAGTCCGATGCGGCCTATTGTGGCCGCATCACTGTGAATGGGTATCACACCGCAATTGCGGTGTGATGCGTTTGCGGTGCCACAACCGCAATATTGCGGCCGCATCATGTGATACAGTCCGCAATTTGATACAGTCTTATGTGTGTTTCATACATTTATTTATATTAATTATATATGTTTGGTAGGTGGATTTATCTGGAGGATACTATGATGCTGGTGATAATGTAAAGTTTGGGTGGCCTATGGCATTTTCTGTTTCCTTATTGAGTTGGAGTGCTATTGAGTATGAGAGTAAGTTATCTTCAGTTAAACAACTATCCTATCTCCAAGGTGCTATTCGTTGGGGAGCAGATTTCATAATGAAATGTCACACTTCTGGATCCACTTTCTACACACAGGTATATAAATAAGTGAAGTGATGGTGTTAGATTATTAGCTAGTGCTGCATATTTTATCAAATGTTGCATTTTTGTGTAGTATGGTAATTATATTATGCATAACTCATTAGTAATGTTGTGATAGGTTGGAGATGGAAATGCTGATCATCAATGCTGGGAGCGACCGGAAGATATGGATACACCAAGAACACTCTACAAGATATCATCTAGTTCCCCTGGAACTGAAGCTGCAGCTGATGCTGCTGCTGCTCTTGCTGCTGCTTCAATTGTCTTCAAGAAATCAGATGCTAAATATTCTTCTAATCTATTAGCCAAGTCAAAATCAGTAAGCAATTCAAGCTGCATTGTTTATGTTCTTTCATGAATCATTGTGATAAATTGGCTCTATAACCCATTGATCAAGAACAATAATCTTTTCTGTATTTTGAGTGTGACAACTTCTATGACATTTTGAGTTTATAACAAGAGTTCTGGTACTTTATGATATAAAAAAAATTCAAAGTAGCCACTTATAGGTGTAAAAATAACAATACTTAGTCAGTAATATGATCTATGACACTAAAAATATCAGCAGTGTTATTAATCATATGACTAAAGTCTACAATTGTCCCAGGCAACTTTCACTTTATAACACAAAGAATCAGTACTATGTTACAGAATTCAAAGTTGTACAAAAGACACTTATAAAATGAATGTTATCATAAATGTCACTGAGACACTGAGACACTGATACAAACATTACTAAGAACCTATATTTTGCAGCTGTTTGAGTTAGCAGACAAGTACAGAGGATCTTACTCAGCTTCTTGTCCATTCTATTGTTCCAACAATGGGTTCCAGGTAAATATTGCCTCAAATATATTTCCAATTTCCATAGACCATTGATTAATAAGTGTGTCACTTTTGAATTTATGTACCAAAAGGATGAACTGTTATTTGCTGCTGCATGGCTATACAAAGCAAGTGGAGATAGCAAATACTTGAACTTTGCTATAACCAACTCAGGTCAGAGTCAAGCCATGAATGAGATCAGTTGGGATAACAAATTTGTTGGAGCTCAAATGCTACTCACAGAGGTCTTTCATATTATTTCATTCCATTATAACAAAGCTTCATTCTTTTCATTATCTTTCATCCAAACTAAGTGCATAATTCTCTCTATCTTTTATTCCTCTAGGAATTCTATCGCGGGAACCAACGTTTCAATATGCTTAAGAGTCATGCTGATCAATTTGTATGTTCAGTCATGCCAGGAAGTAGCTCTGTACAAATTAAGACAACTCCAGGTATATACATAACATAGTTATATATATCTGATAGTACTTTATTACTTGTATATGCATTCATAATCATGTATATTTTCATCAGAATATTGTGGCTGATGAAATGAACTAAAGGAGTGTATTATTGTTTGTTCAGGTGGGCTTCTGTTTATTAGAGACAGTTGTAACCTGCAATATACTACAGCTTCAACCATGATGCTATTCATATTCTCTAACATCCTAGACAAAAACAAGGTTGCTGGACTCAATTGTGGTTCTGCACATTTCACTACCTCTCAAATTAGAGCCTTTGGGCAAAAACAGGTTCAACACTTATCTAACTTTTGTTCTCAAACATTATTTAAGACCATATACTAAAGTTACAACTACAATGTATATATTTATCCACTCTTATGAGATACAATGTATCCAAATATTAACTCACTAAATAATCTAAAGGAGTAATTAGTTATTTTAGTCCCTCACGTTTTTCGACTTTACCAGGTCAAATTAGTCCTTATCAAGTATTTTAAAACATGTTAAAAATGACTAATTTAACCCACATTTAAACTTTTTGTAAGGGTACTGATTAATGTGTGCAATGCAGGTTGATTACATCCTAGGAAACAATCCTCAGAGAATGTCCTACATGGTGGGTTTTGGAAATAAATACCCAACTCAATTACATCATAGAGGAGCATCAATTCCTTCATACAATACTCAACGATCAAAGGTTGGGTGCCAAGATGGGCAATCAAAATATTTTCAATCATCTAATAAAGATGCAAATGTTCATGTTGGTGCTATTGTTGGAGGCCCTGATGGAAATGACCAATTCAGTGGTCAAAGATCTGATCATTCTCACAGTGAACCCACCACTTATATCAATGCTGCTTTCATTGGTGCAGTGGCTCCTTTAATTGGTGGAGGCCAAAAAAGCTCTTCTTGAATTTTACTCACTCAGTAAATACTACATAGTGCTGATATAATAAGAATTTTATCAACCGGGTATATTTCAATTTTCCATGGGTTGATGTAGGGGTAATAAATATAAATGTTAATAAAATCTCACTCATATGAATTAGTAGTAAGATATGAATTATTTATAAGGATGTGTTCAAACTATTGATAATATTATTTTTATTCAAATTATAACTGAAAATCTCCATTTTGTGAGATGTTATTATATATTTTAAAATCATATTTCTCTTTATATTTGGATTCATTACATTCTTGGATCTATCGTTAAGACTAAAATATATATATGTATATGATTTTTAAGTGTTCACATGAATTTAAACAAGATTCTGTAGCTAAGGTTCAGTTGTCTTCTCCTCTCAAATAAAGAAAAACTACACTCATTGTAAATGCCGCATGAGCAACACATCAGTATTATTTTTTTATAGGTAAAAATTATTATTTTATTGTGTATAAAACTCGAATCCATAACATCATTCCTTAAATCATTTATATCAACCATCATATCACATTATAACTCGCCGAACATATTTGTATTTAAAGATCCAATGGTAAAGACATTTCATCCATGACTTCCTAACTTAACCAACCACGCTTATAAAGGCAATGTCCTTAATGGCTTTTCCTACACTAATCACTTGTTAAAAAATTCAACAGGTATGGCCCACATACCTTCTCCTTAAAGCTAAGTACAATCATTTTCCCTTTTCAATTCATTCATCCTAAAAGGTCTATTTTTAAAAAAATCATTTGTATTCACTTTCAAAGTTAATTTCAGCTTGCGATTCATACAAGCAAATATCACTTTCCTCACTTTCACATCAAAGCTAGTGGTTCATTTGCATCCATCAGCATTTTCCAATATCCCTTTCATTGCTCCCCTTAACTATATATTCCATGTACGTATTAATACAAACGTTTGAAATGCCATAATAAACAAATGAAGTAACGTACGTTGGTTCAATTGATTCATGTTTGATTCCTCTTAAGTAATAATGTTTTGTGTTCGAGTATTGTGGATGGAAAAATACTCACCGAAAGAGTTAACCCCATATACACATAGATATTCCGGCTCGAACAAGATAGCCTCCAATATGAGGATACTTATAGGAAACAGAAAAAACAAATGGCTTGATAGTTATAATTTGTAACTAATCAAAACCACTCCAACCTAGACATAAAGGCATCTTTCTTCAACAAGCCGCAAGATATTTCTTCATGTCAACATTTTTGCCTTGCATTCTTATAATTATAAAGATTATATTCATTCCCGAAATAATGGGGTAGGTGATATAGGACTTACTCTCCAATATGCTCCCTCCACTTAAGTCTGTCAGACCAAATGACAACTGGAAAGAAATTGGGCTCTGACTCTGATATCATGTCAAGGTTTCATCTCAAAACCAATTGGCAATGAGATGAGTAACCCAACATGTATTTGAATCATTCTGAAAACAACGAGGTATGCAATATAAGACCTACTCTTCAACAAAAAATTATCACAATTTTCTTGAAGTTAATATGAGATGTTTATTTTCATAGATAAACATAGAAACTTAAATATTAAAATTAATTGATTTGCATATGCAAGTAGTGACATGCCGTCTTATCAAGACAAAGAAATCAGTTTTACAATTCAGTAACATATATGCAAATTTTGATGAAAATATTAAGAGACATGGTGGTAGTTCACTCCATGGTGACTTTAAGAGCCAATGTCATTGTGCAATAGCAACATGATCTCACCTTCATAGCTAATAGGTCTTTTCATATGGATCTTTTGTCTCAAATTGTATCTAAAATTATGTTTTAGATCAATAAAAACATGTTATGTCAATTCAAAAAATTAAATATTTTATTATTTTTATGTTTTTGCTTCAATATCATTGGTTTGATATATAGTTTATAATACATTTTAGGACCTTTCCCAACACACATTAGGGTAACACAAGCTAAATAATGATAAATAATATACTGATTATGTATAAATTTTTATACTATTAGTGCATATATATTATACTCATTGATACAACTCATAAAATATTTTAATATCTATGTATTAATATTATAGTATTATATTACATTGTCAATAGATCATTTATGTATTAATTATCATTAACTATTAAATAAAAATAATACAAATCAATGAGCTTATATTATAAAAAAAATTTACATTATGGATTTCATAAATATTAAATTCTTTAAAAAATAATGAAAATCTATAAATTGATATAGTTGGTTGAAATCTAAAATTAGTTTAGTAGTCCCTTGTTTATCACCAATAATTGGTCTAGTAAAGTAAATATCACTACATCCCAAAAAGATTGAAAAAGTCAAGAGTTCAATCATGATAACAATATTTGGTAGTAGGAGTAGCCACACATCAAAAATAATTAATTTCTTATCCAAAATATGAGAGGATATCATTGATAGTACAAAAAAAGATAATTTGATTCTTGAAAATGCATTTGTCTTAATGACTTGGTTTATAATGTAAAATAGTCTAAGCCATGGGTTGAAATATTACTTTTTTAAATATTAAAAATTTAAAAAAACAAAAACCCTCCCTTAGCTCTTTCTCCTCACTCTCATTGAACCGAATTCCTTTCCAGTGGAATGTAAAGAAAACAAATATTGTTTTGTAATTTTTTAAATCATCATTTAATTCAAAATAAATTAAAATCTTAACTCTTAAAATTTTTATTTTTATTTGTCATTATCTCTCCCTAGTATCGGACACTCTGTTACATAACAAACAAAATTTGAAGAAAAAAAATACAGAAATGAATTGCATTATAGAAAACCCTAATTCACGTTTGCATATTATACTTTTTCTTTTTCTTTCTATTTCTTTTCACAATCACTAATTCACTATAGATATAGTTTAAGTTGTCCTTAAAATAAACTTAGACACTGGTTCAAAATCAGTATTGTTTAAGTTAACCATTTGTCCGTGTCGGTGGTTCAGGTGGACAAGGATATGTTGTTTCAAACGCTGTCTCAGACCAATCCTATTATGCCACGTCAGTTAAAAAAATTAAATATTTATAACTTTAACAATTTTGCTTCATTGTGATTGTTAGGGACGTGGTTGAGGACATGATCAGGGTTCAGTAAATTCCAATCCCGTTCAGGCCTAACAAGTAAATGTCTTGTTAGAGTTGAAGTTATTGCCAAGTGTTAAGATCAACAATGATTATAAAGCTACAATTTCAAGTTTACATATTCTATTAAGGCTATTAACTTTAATTCACGTCAATCATGTTCACTATACACGTTACTCCAACAACATTAATGAATTTATTATTCCTTCTTAATTAAATGAAGACAAATTCAAGTCAAAATAATTAGTAACTTGGGCTTGCTTAATCATAAAACAATAGCTGCTTTTTTCTTATATCCTCTCTCTTCCTTAAGATTGTTCATAGGATTTTGTGGTAGGACAGAATTATCTTTGACCTAGCATGTTTTAACTTGATTACAACTTTCTAGTTATAAGTTGTTTAGTTGAGGAGATTTAGGATCATGAATTATAGGCAGAGATTTAATAAATCCAGTGAAGTCACTTATGAGATTTATAATTTTTTTTATCCCATTTTACACTCGTTTATTAGTTTATTGGCTAATTCTACCAACCATTCCCAAGCAAATTATACCTAATTGCAAACAAAAAATGTTTTAAAAAATATACAACATTCACAAAACACCCACACACACACACATATATATATATAACATAGAATGAGTTAAAACGATTTTTTTGGCAATTATGAAAAAAAAGATTTGAATTAATTACAACCAAAGCTAATACCAAAAATATGATTTAAAAAACTCAAACTCATGGTAACTAACATTGTTTCAAGACATTAGTAGGACATGCAAGTATTGAATAGCGCTCGAGTCACCATATGTCTAATGTATTGATTTAGAAGTTTCTATAAGAACCCAAAAAATAAATAATGACTCTCTTATATATAGTTATACTTGTATAATTTCTTATAAAATGTTATATGTATAATTACTTTGATATCACAACACCCCTACAACTATCATCATAGGAAAATGTAAGTAAAGATTACATCAATATTATATGAAAATAAATGTATAGATTGCAATTCTCTGTAATTTTTTCACTCCTTTATTTCCCTACTATAATAAACAGTGAAGGGTGTTGTTGGTGTCAAATTTAATTGCTATTTCTGTCACTATAGAGAAGTTAAAGTCAATAAACTGAGCAGGTCTATATCAGAAAATTTTATTTATAACACATGTACTTTATACTATAAAAGGATTATTTATAACACAAATACTTTATACTATAAAACTCAACGTTGTACATATTATATAGTTGACTAATTAAAGTATGAATAACAAACTCACTATTTATTTTGGAGCTTGGTTACGTAGGTATAGTACTAAACATGTACGTAGAACATGGTGAGTAAAACTAGCTATATCTAGAATAAAGTTGATGGAACGTCATTGTAGGGCTATATGTCCCTTACATATCGACCCCATTGTCAAGTTGTAAATGTCGGCTTGTATCAGTAGGATAAGATCACATGTCACCATTCATGTTTCATTTGGTGTATCAAGCTAATGAAAAAAATTCATTCATTAAAATTTTATGAAATTTGATTGATTTAATACACTGAAACAGGAAAATTACAGGACAGACGAGAATACTTGTCCCGACTTTTAAAGGAGGGGAATAGAGATAAACCAAAAGCATAACACACAAATAAATAACCCCAGCCACATTTGATTTAGGCAATACATTAAAGGCCACTGAGGGAACAAGACTAAAAGACAAGAAGTGAACAAGATCACACTATAGATGGGTCACCATTCTTGCTGCAATCAACAGAAGGTTAAGAGAGGCCTTTGGTCCCCTGAGGAAGATGAGAAACTTATTAGATATATCACCACTCATGGCTATGGCTGTTGGAGTGAAGTTCCTGACAAAGCTGGTTTGTCTTCTACATCATCTCTTCTTTCTTCTTTGGTTGATGATAGAATAAATCTCAACCTACCTATATATGTTCTAAATGCAATGACAATAATTGTGTGACTGTTAAACTTTTAGTCTTTAAGTTTAATGCATAAAATAGTTGTTTTGTGTGGCATTCAGGGCTTCAAAGGTGTGGAAAGAGTTGTAGATTGAGATGGATAAATTATTTGAGGCCAGATATTAGAAGAGGAAGGTTCACACATGAGGAAGAGAAGTTAATTATAAGTCTTCATGGGGTCGTTGGCAACAGGTTAGTTCATTTGAATCACACACTAGATCGAACAAGTAGCAGTAATAATCATATCCATCCATAATATGTGGTTTCGGTGTGAATAGAGGAGAAAAACTTATCTAGAGACGGCCCTAACACGTCATTTAGGTAAGTTTAATCGGATGTCTCTAAAGATGACGTGTTAGGGGCAAGTTTTTCTCGTGAATTAAGACGGTAGCTATATTAACTCAATACTGTACAAACAAACCATAAGGAGTTAGTCCTAAAATAGAACTGCCATAATTAATTCATAGAGTAATTCTCGTGACTGAAGGAGCTATCAGTTTTGGAGAAGTTAAGCAGCCAATTTTATGTCTGTTGAAAATTACTTGTCTGTTTTCACTAGACTTTATTCCCACCTTCACTACTTCAATTCCTTCATTTATAATACATGTTTCTTCAAATCTTTTTTCTTAAGCAACTAAAATATATTATCTTATTTCTTACCACGTTTTTCTCCACATACATGCTTCTAATTAAATTGTGACTTTATATATGTAAGGTTATCATACATAAGCCCATGCTTATTATTAAGCATCTCAATTAAAAAGTTAATATAAATTTAAGATTTTTATATATACTTAATTATATATGTTGTTGTTGTAATTTGGGAATGCAGATGGGCTCATATTGCTAGTCACTTACCTGGTAGAACTGACAATGAAATAAAGAATTACTGGAATTCTTGGATCAAAAAGAAAATCCGAAAGCATTCAGCAGTGACTTCATCCGCAGCCATTGCACAAAGTGTTGATCATCCTCATCATCAGTTCAATTATAACCAAAATAATCTAACTATAACAGCAAAAACACCACTTCAAGAAACCCTATTTCCTTCCACTACATGCCCCTTATTTATGTTTGACACTAGTTCACTGGATACTGGGATAACATTAACAGACACCAATGGAAAAGGAGAACAACTCTTTCAAGATAATAATGATTGTTTGAGCTCTCAAACATGGACTTTGAGCCACCATCAAGTTCAAGCCCTACCTACTACTTTCACACCATCTTTGGTTATGGATAATGCAAATTTTCTTCCACCATTGATTGAGAACATTGAGGACATGGCTCCAAATGATGAAGTACATCATTGCAGTATAGATGAGGAAGAAGAAATAACACTGGAGTGCCTGCATAGGCAAGAGTTTAATCAATTATGGGTGGAGACACAGCAACAATGTCCTAGCTTTCTTTTTTGGGACAACCTTGAAGGACAACTTGGAGGGGAAGCACTAGTACCAACTTCATCAAATATGGAAATAAATACACTTTCTCCTTTTCCTTCTACTTTGTGAGATAACAATTATTGTGAAACTGTCCAAATCTTTTTCTGTGTGCATTATTTTTATACACAAGTAATATTATTTAATTTGTACATGTGGTTTGTATATCTAACCTTTACACTACTTATGATTTTGGGAAAAGAAAACTGAAAATAACATGATGAAATAATGTGTTTGTTTCTTTTCTTTTCTTTTCCCAAGTTGTAGGTATTGTGGTTAAATATATAAATCAATAATATTAACTCTTCAAATATGCGATCTTCTAACTAGGAAGGGCTTCAGGAATGGTTCAGGCCCTGGCTGAAATTTGCAGAGATATTGGTCCTTGTCCCTTTGATTGGAAAGAGTACAAAGAATGAATGATTATAATATATGTGTTTATATATAACCAGTTGTGAAGTTGTTTATTGAGTGTTTTGATATGGATGAGCAAAGAATAAAATAAAGGTGATTGCAACAAGCAAAAAAGTTTGGTTTTGTGTACATGTGGGTGGTTTTTTTTGAATAATAATAATAATGTATTTGCTTTCTACATTTCCATGTCTTTTTTATGTAACAATCTTGTCTTGTAGAAAAGCTATAGAGAAAAGGCATTGACTTCTTATCACATGCATGTTCCCCTTCCCCTTTCCAATACAAGCCTACAAGCACACAAAAACAACAACCTTTTTAGTACAAAGTCTAAAATCCTCTCTGTTTTGTTAGTTGATAATATATTAGTCTTTAAATGATTGATATATAATATAATAAAATAAAAATTTAATTTTTTGTTAAGAATTTAATGGTCCTTAGATTAGGAAAATAGAGGAAAGTTGAGAAGGATAGTCCAACACAAGATACAACACTTAATAAGCATATTTATATTGTCATAGACTCATTAATTCCATTTTTAGAATGTTATATGTTGATAATTAAAAGGAACATTCTTTTAAAAGCGGTGAAAGCAAAAGTTAATTTTAAGAACTCACAATTGATCACCTAATAAGTTGTACATTTTTTTTGTACTACTAACATATACCTTCATTTTATGAGTAAGAAATTATTTCATTTTGGAATGCGTAACCGTCTCTCTCAATAAATATTACTCCCATTTTAAATCACTATATTAATACAAAAATACTATATTAATAGGACATCAAACCACTATATTAGTACAAAAATATTAATATGACCTATCTTTTAGAGTATGCGACATTCTCTACTATAACTTAAACCATAATATTAATATAAAAATACTATATATATATATATTAGTTTAAAATTTCTTTATAATTAATCATATGTTCCATCATTCCGAGAAACAATCAAATATTTGAATGGGATTGATATATATCATTATTGAAGGGTTGAGAAAAGAAAACCATTAGAAGGACAAACAAAATTAATAAAAAAGAACGATTTCCTTGAAGGCCATGGGGTGTAGTTGAAGGTTGGGCCCAAAAGATAGGCCCAAAATATAGGCCCAAAAACAAAGGTCTAAGAAGCAGAAAAGTCCATTATAAAATAAAGAGAAAGCGGAATTAGGGTTTACAGCAGCAGCAAATAGATAAAAGGGTGTGAGAGAGAAGTCTCGCTGAGATTTTTTTCGTTGCCTCCTTCACCTTCGCAATCATGGTATATCAACAAATTAATATTACTTTTGTCAATGCAAATTAATATTACTTTCTAGTTCTTCATTTTATTAATGCATGTTGTTTTATATTTGTACAGATCATTTCCGAGAAGAATCGTAAGGAGATCTCCAAATACCTCTTTCAAGGTAAAGATCATTATTTCTTGTATTTTGTTTATGATTCAATGTGATTTTTGGTTTAACAGCTTAGTTCAATGTTTATGCATTTAAAGTTCATATATATATATATATTCAAGTTATGGCGTTATTGTTTTAGCTGAATTTTTTATTTGTGGGCACGGGTGAACAGTTTAGCTGTGTGCTTAGTAATAATTTTCCTCTGAATTTATGTATACAAGCTTATTTTCATGAGATTCCTTGATAAGTTCATTGATATTAGCTAAAAGTGATTTTGGATAAGCTGTTCTTATAATCCAAGATAAGTTTTTCTTGGGCTCTTGAAAATGCTGTCTAATTGTCGATGTTTTGATATTCCAAAGAGGGAGTTTTGTATGCAAAGAAGGACTTCAATTTGGCAAAGCACCCAGAGATAGATGTGCCAAATCTGCAGGTGATTAAGTTGATGCAGAGTTTCAAGTCAAAGGAGTATGTGAGGGAGACATTTGCTTGGATGCACTATTACTGGTTCCTCACCAATGACGGCATTGAGTTCCTTAGGACTTACCTTAATCTCCCTTCGGAGATTGTCCCTGCCACTCTTAAGAAGCAGGCCAAGCCAGCTGGCAGACCCTTTGGTGGCCCACCTGGTGATCGCCCTCGGTAAGGAACTTTGTCTTTGTTTGTCATTTTTGTTCAGTTTACTTTAGTTTGTTGATTGCATAACTTGTTATTGTCATTATTATCAGTGGCCCACCACGCTTTGATGGAGAAAGGAGATTTGGTGGTGACCGTGATGGATACCGTGGGGGTCCCCGAGGACCTGCTGGTGAATTTGGTGGAGAGAAGGGTGGAGCTCCTGCTGACTACAGGCCTTCTTTTGGGGTAATGTTTTTGCATTATTTTTGTGTCTTGAGTTTTATGCATTATATTTAATTTCCATACAAGTGTGTGTTCAAATACTTATCCAATTTGATTATGTGAAGTTTTGTAACCTTATTTCATTATATTTGGTCGCTGTGGTTGCATTTGCTCTGCTTTTGGTTCTCATTACATAGTGCCCAACTTTTCAATCGGTGCACCAACACTTGTTAGTAAAACCAAGTTGATTGTTTTTTATTTGGTTTTGCATAAAATATTTTTGGAGTTTGCCAATAGGTTTGGACTAGCAACTATGCTCCGATGAACTTGAGACTCCTTGTCATTTACATTATGTTCTTAATATTCTTGTGTGAATCAGACTAGTCATTGATATATCTTTCTGTTTTTTGTTTGTTTTATGATTTACTGAATCAGTTTGTTTTCCTTCAATATTGTGCAGGGTCCTCCTGGTGGAAGGTCTGGGTTCGGTCGTGGTGCCGGTGGCTATGGAGCACCACCTCCTTCAAATGCTTAAATGTAATAATTTATGCTCCAGTTTTTGCAGTGTTAGTTATTCTGGCTGCTACTGGAGTCAATATATTTCCCTCCCCCAAAGGTTGTTATCAGTTTGACAATTAAGTATTTTAGTATTTGGTTATTTATGCAATGAAGATTTTCGGATTCTTGTATCAATTTACTCAATTCTCTTCATAGTCTAATGTTTTATTCAATCCTAGACTTCTTAGAGAAAGTGTGATTTTGGATTCAAATGTTCTATTTTACAGCACTTTAGCTCTGTAATGGTATTTCTTTGGTTTAATCACTTTTTAAGAACCAATATATTAATACCCCATAGACTAGATTGGCATTGTTTTAGTGACCATATTTTATTAATCTTTTAATTCATTAAATGCTTTTCCTAGGTATATTCAATTCTGTTCATACTTCCTTACCTTGGTGATGATAATCTCAGGATCCAAGTTTTATTTTGCCCCTTTTCCTAGGTATACTCAACTGATATGATAACCATTGATGGACCCATCAACATCCAAAACTATCGTAAAAAAATTTGTGCCGTTCCATGCTTCATTTGGAATATGAGATCCTAAATCTAGGGAAAAAAGTTTTAGGGTCTAAATTTATATTTTCAGGGATTGGAAACTTATCAGGCATTATTATTTGATTTTTTGCATAGTACATAGTTGGCCCAAAACATGCTAACTTATCAGGTATTATTGTAGTGTCGCAGTCACAAATCATACGAAGTTAATTCAATACATGCTAACTCAATACTCTATCGAATAAAATTTCATCTGTAGTTAGATTAAATGGAGAGTAGGTATGAAAGTTTTGAATGCCAGAAGATTGTGCACGGTGGTCATGTTTAATTCTGCGAAACAAATTTCGTGCCCATGTGACGCCGCATCACTATCATTGCTCATTTGAATATATAAATAATACACACCGTTTTGCATAGAACGTTATTGGTTAAAGAATTATGAAATAATAAGTGTTCATTAAAATGGTATCGAACAATAATATTTGCATGACGTGTAGGTTCTTAGAAACACATGTATAGCCTTAGCCAGCTAGCTAGCCTTCTAAGTTGTAACCTTGAAAACTAAAAAAAATACGAGCTGTTCCCTGAAACCCACCCAACTTGTATATGATATATGAAATACTAGCAACAAACGTATCCTACCTAAGAATAAAACAAATGGCTGAATCCAATTAACCTGAAACTAGCACCAAAGTCCACAAGACAAATTTCATACTATATACCTCGTTCACCTGCACGTGTTCATCATTCACATTAGCGGTTGCTGAACACAGTACGGTCTCTATAGTCATAGACCAAACAATATATGTTACTACACGCATAAATGGTTTGGGTCACAAAAAGATGTGATTTTAAGTGTATGACCTATGAGCATGGCTTAAACTGTGGTTCCCAAGATTAATTGTGGCAAGAATATTATGATTCATCAATGATTCGCGACTGCAATGACAGTTTTTCTTCATAATTGTCAAAAATAAAACATAACCACAATCACAAATTAACATCATACTTAAGTGATCAATCTCTCACCTATTAGATGAAAATATGTCCTTCAAAAAACTTATACAACCTATGATGATTTCATTGGTGTTTTTTTGGATGTACTCAAAGGTTTGTTCCGAAACCAACAATATGTTGGTCTATTGATATAAGACTCCACGTATTCTCAGGATGATAAAAAAAGTTAAAGATTCGATTTTTGGGAGTGACACTTGTTGGGAGAGACAAACGTACACCTCGAAAGAGATTACCCAAAAAGGATGATGGGATACCCATTGTAGTACAAAAAACGAGAAGGCTTCGTAAAGGAATTTCTCAGAGTCATACAACTTAGCTGGCATGCTCCCTAACCAACATCAGTGAGACAAAACTGCTTCACCCTCCTTCCATCCAATATTAAAATCTGCATTGAATAATTAATATCACACAAGCCTTACCCTCATATTCCTAAAAACCTATAACCTCATTCAAGGTTCTATATAAACTCTTACACCTTATACAATACCCTCATCATTCAAAATCATATACTACAAACATTCAAAAGGGATACTTTATTTCAAGTGGAAGGTATCAATAAAAGGATGAACAACAGGATTGGTCATGTTCTAGCTACTGAAGTTACCAACAAGAATAGGTTCAGAAGCAAAAGGCTACTTCCAAAACGAGGCCAGATAAAATCAAAGATAGCAGCCAATGCTTTTAATTCAATTGTTTCTGTAATTTCAAGAGCTTCTTCTTCATCTGGCTTGAATTCTCCAAGAAAAAACTAGTTCCTTGAAGAAGGGTTGAATAATGTATAAGGCATTATTTTAAATTGCGGTTGTGGTCGCCGTTGTGGTTGAATTCACTATTTTTTTATTTATCTTATTTATTTAAGTACATTTCAAAAGTAAATCAATTTAGTGAATAGATATTAATTGATGTCTCTATTCTGATTAACTTGGGACATGGAATAGGACACTGTTTGGAATACGTGATCTTCACCCCTAAAAATACCACAGGCCAGAAATAGAAGCTAATTAATAAATTAAAGCTCTTCCTTTTTTATTTTTTTCCTAAGCTTTATGATTGGTCTGTTGCATAACTTTGTAAGAGTCCCGATAACACGAAAAATATTTCAAGACTAAGCCCAAGTATAATAATGGATCATAGGGACCATTTTCTATAGTTTGGATAATCACTATCCACCATTTTCATGGCCCAAAAATAAGTCAGTCTACAAGGGAATATGCAGATAAGTTCCATAGACATTGAGAGAGAAAAAACAAATAGAATAAACATAAAATTGTTCCCATAAGTATCTTTAAAACTAGTATAAAAAGAGTTTAAAATCTATGTCCTGACAGTGTAAAGTTTTTTACACTGTTGGCACATCATCCACCATTGATTTGTAAAATTTTGTTTGAAACTCAATACTAACTAACATATGAATGGTGAAGATTTATTGACAGTGTAAAATATACTTATACTATAAATATATACATATTAAATCCATATAAAAAAAGTACTTCTTTTACTAGCAATAAAAATAACTCTTACTCTAATCAATTACTACCCAACGGGTCCCGAGGCAGTGGAGCAAGGTGTAGAGTACAATGATTAGTATTTATGTGGTCCATATATGCATTCTCACCATATTTTTTTTCTTTTGTTTCTTACATGTATTCTCGTACCGGAGGCAATTGTGTCCGAGCTGAAACATTCACAGGTACGTGAGGCTAACTGTTCCAACAAATATTTAGTCCATTCATAAGACTCGAACCCGAAACCTTGTCTAATAGGAATCAAACATATATCACTTAAACGAATGTCCTTCATTTTTCAGTTAAACATAAAACATATTCTATCCTCACAAATAATTAAACGTGTCCTCACAATGTCAATTTTAATTGGAGTTAAGGAGAAGATAAAACTGAGTATGACTATTAAATATAAATATGTGCAAGTTGTTGTTAATTGTCTCATAAGCCATTTTATTGTCTTTGTAGATTGTCATTAAAGAACAAAAAAATCTCTGACAATCTTGGTTGTGTGGAATTTCAGTCTCCAACTTATTATTACTAACTAACACATCTTGTGAAAGTGATGTTTCGTTTCTTAACTTTTCAACATAATGGCAGGCACCATCTCATTCTGAAACTCAAGGTTTTGGCACTAATACCAAACAAAATCGACTTTTAACCTAAGAGTAACCTAATTAACTTAGCATTAATCACAAGTCAGAATAAAAAAACTCAAGTGGGAAATAAATGACTAAACGTTGATATATTTAGGTCTTAATGTACAGTCATCATGTTGTTGGGTTTAGCTGGCCTAATAACTTCTTAATCTTTTTTTTGTTTTTTCACGGGTATTATCGCGCCGAAGACAATATTGTCTGAGTCGGAAACATTTACAGGCATGTGAGGCTAACTCTCTTAACAGATATTTTTTTCATCCACAGTACTCGAACCTGAAACCTTACTTAAGAAAAATCAAACATAAATCATTTGAATCAACACTTATTCGTAATAACTTATTAATCTCATACATCTACATACGGCTAAGCATTTCATTAAGTCTGACCACAAAAAATAGTACTTTTATCTAAATTGAGTGTAACTTCGTTATAGATCAAAATGCATTAAATAAAATAATTTAATAGGATAGATAGTGATTAAGATTATTGCATGAATTGATAAATTCACATCATCAATTTAGTTCAAAATAATGATTTTACCAAAAGTTGGATAACGTGTGTAGCATAAAGTTGAACTAAATTATTTGTGTTGAGTTCAATTGAGGTGTCAAATCATTTAATTGGGGAGGGGAAAAATGAGTGAAACACCTGAAATTGAGCAATTTGAATTCCCACCCTAGTTCTAAGATGGGGCATGAAAGAATAGTGGGCTATATGAGTGAACAATTTGACACTTAAAATCTAGGATGTGGAACAAGTGACAATAACCAAAAGTAAAAGAAGTGATAAGAAAAGGAGAAGTGCGATGTAATGTGATGTTGTTATGATTCATAGGGTAGGGGAGGGGGACTCTAGTGATCAGAGATAGACAAAGAATGAGACAAAAGCAAAGATGATGAGTGGGGGTCAGGGTACATGGAGCACATCTTCGGTTATATGTGAATTATGACTGGTCAAAAAAATATTTAATAATAAAAATTTTAACTTAAATATATTTTATTCAACTAATCATAGATCATAACACATGAAGTGACACAAAATTAATGTGTAACATAAGATGTGGTGGGGTATATGGTATTAGTGAAAGGTGAATTAGGAGTATGAATAGTGACATTATTATTTTGAAGTGATTCAAGAACAACACAGATGTGGACCAAATAATGTTTTGGAATTATAAGACAAGAATGTGAAAGTAGATTAGGATTTAGGAATAGTGGCTTTGGTCAATACTATTGCCACGTATTCTCTTCCTTCTTGTCCCTCCTTTCTCACATTTCCAGCCCATGCCTTTGGCATTCAAATATTACGCGAATACTATTTATATTTAGGAATTCAAATATATTTTTATTATAAATTGCAATTTTATTTTAAATATGATCTGCTTAAGCAACCTTGAAATGTGATGTTTTTAGTTTTCCCATGAGAATATACTTAAGCAACCTTAACACTTGTCATAGGGCACACATTAAAAAGTCTTGTATTGAATGTTGTTAATATTAGAGCTTCAACATCTTCTAGATTGAATGAATGATCAATGTGTCAAAAAACTCAAAATAAACGATTTTGATAATTAAAATGCTACATCCACAAGTGCAAGAAATTGGTTAAAACATACTTGTAGTTTCAATTACCAGGCATATTTAATTGAAAAACTCATGACATACTTTCTATAACTTGATTGGTCTTCAAAAATATATTTTGTAGGATTTAAGTATGATCATACCTACAAGTATTAGGTAGTGTGTTATTTAGTATTAGGAATGGATAGTCGAAAACGGAAGAGGAATGATCGGTAGAAGATGCCCGGTTGAATGTCAGAGATCTGATAGCTTGGTTCGATTATCATCTGGACCCGCCGACGGAGATAGCTGAAAATGTTATTCGACGATCAAGTCAGTTATGTATCTAGAGAGATAAGTGGAGTAAATACGAGAGAAGTTGGTATAAGTGCAACAATAAATGAGATAATGAAAATTAATTATACTCTTTGCATGATCTCTCATATTTATAGAGTTTAGGAAATATTGAGATGACATATGGTCATTGGTCAGCATCTGACGGGTACAAAGAATGTACTATGGTCGTCCTTGCTTGTCTTGTGAATCTACTCTTATCTAATTGTCAGGGACAGATGAAATGTGCAGGTGGCATGGCAGTTATCTGACATTAAAGGCGAGTCAACAACGCATTAAATAGTGGGTCAAATGTGCATTAAATGGTAGGTTAGAAATACATTAAAGGGTGAGTCGGAGGTATTAATATTGTGTCAAGAGCATTTATGATATCTGCTACAAATGGGTCCATTTCATGTGAGTAACGAGAATATCATGACTGTGCATATGATGCTTTGAACGGGTGGACGATAGCATGAGTAGGACGGGATAGAACATAGTGAATAATGTATTTTTTTTATTTCTATTTTCTAGTCAGGCAATACTATCAATTTTTAATTTATACAATTATTTAATAAATTCAATTGTAGAAAATTAGAATCATTAATAAGGGTAACCGGTACATGAGTCATTCCCTCACAAACAAATTAGAATTACTATTAGACTTTAAATATAATATATATTTTATGATAAAGTATGTTTTTTTTCAAACACAATTCAATGAAAGAGACTAAACCCAATGCCAGCATGTCTGAGTTCAGATGCATATGCGTGACTGTCAAAAAGGAAAAAAGAGAAAGAGAAAGATGAAAAAATGAAGAAACATGGTCTGAAATGAAGCCAGAAAGTCCATCTAATATGTTAGTGATGCCCCAATAGAAATGGGACAACGACTCCATCAACAGTAACTGGATAGAAGGTCCCTTATTGTCAGAATAGGATTCCTCTCCGGTATTTGGACTCTCTAGTACTGGGAATATGAGGGGAAGATTTTTTTTAAATTATTTAATTTAAAAATAAATTAAAATCTAAACCATTAAAAATTTATTTTTACCACATATCATAATCTGAAGTATATATTGGCCTTTCCTGTAATACAGAGAAGCCAAACTCCTATTATGATGTCTCACATACCCTACCACCACCACCATCCAACCATGTCAATCACTATAGATACAGACATACATGAATCATGTTCCTTTCTAATTATTTGGTGCATTCTTCCTTCATCGGTTATGTGGAATAATGGTCTTCCATTCCATTGGGGAAGTGTAATTGGTGGAATTCATTCCTATTGCAATTTCAGAGTCAGTTGGATTAAAAAATATCGCTTAATTAAAAACAAAATCTAAAAATTTAAAATAATATTTTTATATTGTTTAAAGAAAATTGATTGACTAAAGACATAATTAGGATAAGCGATTCCTATTTCTTATATTAAGTTATGGAGTGCAACATTTCAAATGTAATTTTCATGTTTGTGTTACTTTTTATTCTTTTTTACTTCCATGGTTTTTTACAAGTATCATCTTACATTATTTTATACAAGATTACAAATAATAAAATCATTGATTTTTTAGTTATATTATTCTCAATTTTTCATCTCATTTTCTTCTACTATTATTCTTTATATCTACCCAATAATTAAATTAAAAGTATAATTAATAAAAAATAGTTAAAAGTGTAATATGTATACATTACCAATTATAAAATTTATATAAATTTACTACATTATTTATTATCATTTAAATTACTTTTTTTCTAATAATCAATAATAATTAAATATAAATAATAGATAATATATTAAATATTTAATGTGATATTAAACTTTAAAAATTAAAACTAAGAAAATGACATGGGAATGAACATGTGGTGTATTATTAGGTAATAGTATAATTGTATGCACGTTGCTTTTCGTGGAAGCTACGGTGAAAACAATGAGGTTATCTAAGAAAATCTTATATTGTTATGATGAACAAGGTTTTGCGTGATTCTCGGCGTTATTGAAAGCTGCTACGTTCTGTGATTGCTCGCTCCACTCTTTATTTTTAGTAGTTACTACTTCCTGTCACTTCGCTAAAATTAATTGCATCCACTACTGTAAATGTAAATAACCTTTTCACTTTAACTTGCTGCAGTTACGATTCCACCACATCAAAAATATATAACCCTTGGTGGAGTGGCGTAACTGTACTGGAATCGGTACTATAAAACGAATCAAACTTCACGAGATAATATTAAAATATTAATTTTTGTTTTTATAAATTTTTTTTTAGGTGTATGTGTTGATTCAAGGAAGAATAATGATATCACTAAAGTAAATAATAATGATAAGCTAAACCCATGTATAGCAAAAGAAAATGCAATTACTTTCTTTCTTTGTTTTTGGTATTGGAGAATCTATTATTAGGTTAGAATTATGACATGTGTTAAAAAAAATAGTCATGATTATAATTCATTTTTAATGAAATAATTTATAACTTTTATTTCCCCTACAATCTAGTACCAGAGAGGAATTTGGCTCATTCTAAAATGTGTAGAGTCAATAAATTAACATATAAGTTCATAGACTCTAAATGTGTAAGGTGTACACTGGATTAGTTTTACCTATGTGTAATTATATATTCTTATAGTTAAATATTACATTTATTCCCATCTAAATGTTTATTAAAGCTATACCCTGCAAATTAAGAAAGAAAATTAAACTTTCTGTGGATTAACCTTATTTGAAAAATGGAGAAATGAAAAAATAATGTAAAATATTAATTAACATTAAAAAAAATCATTCACTATATTTTCTAATTGTAAAATAGACCTCCTGTCCTTTTTCCTTCATCATTACTTTACCTTATCATGAAAATTTATCCAACTGTACATTTCCACTTGCATTAAAAAGATAGCCAGTAGTGTCCTTTCCATAAAAACAAAGACCGTTGTCTCATTTGGACAAGAGATAGACTCATGTTCTTATATTATATATAAATCATGAAGGTGCTAATTAATTATTAACCCAAATGGAGATTGGTGATGGCTCAGGCAGCTTAACATAAGTTTCATATTATCCAACCTCAAACTCGAAATCCCAAACTCAAATTCCTTAATATTGAGAAAACAAATATCATCTTTAATCTTATCAAGTTTCTCGATCCAATACCAAACTTGTTTCAAATTCTTACCTAAACACGTATACAACTATAACTTTGTAAATAATTATGTATGTGTGAAATCTTAATTGTACTAATGTATTAAATAAAATAAAGTTTGAAAAAATAAAATCAAAAAATGAGTTTTCTCCATCAAAACTAGGACAGATTAGGAGGGCACGTTTCTCTTATAGATTATTCAACATTACTATATTGTTAGAGATTACATTGAAACCTTATGAACAACCACATGGCAGTTTCTAGAACTCCCTTTTCACCCAATCCATGGAGGACGATGATTTGTCTAAAAAAAATTATATTTTTAGTAATCAAACTTTATAAAATAATATTAATTTTATTTTTATAATTCTTTCAAGTTTTTTAATTTGTTTGCTACATAAAATAAACATAAATGGGGATACATGTAACATGATTCTCATTCCTTCCTTATATAGATATCACATATCTCAAATAATGTCTTATTCTATTTATGAGCTAATCAAAACATTATTTTTTTGTTTTTACAAAATTTATTTTATTTATATCACAGTATATAATTAGTTCGGGTAAAAGAATGAGACAGTGGAGAGTTGATCTCTTATCCTTGTCCCTCTAACTGTCTATATAAGGCATAGTTTCTTTTGACACAAAGCAAGCAAATAATAGAGTGTTATGGGATTTCCAGAGCTTCTAATTCCAAAGGCATTTGTTCACATCCTTTCCTTATTAGGTTTCATCAGAAACCTGATCCTCATCTTCTTCCGCTACCTCGGCCTCCATGATTTCCTCGAACCCGACATTGTCTGGCCCCACCCGCCGCCACAATTCCAATCTGTATCCGCCGTACTCATCCGCGAAATTCTGCCGGTGGCGAAGTTCTCCGACCTGGAGGAGCCTTCGGCGGAGAGCTGCGCCGTGTGTCTGTACGAATTTGAAGCAGATGAAGAGATCAGACGGTTGAGAAATTGTCGCCATATATTCCATAAGGGTTGTTTAGACCGTTGGATAGAGTATGATCAGAAAGCATGTCCCTTGTGTAGGACACCCTTCATACCTTATGATATGCAACGTGCTTTCAATGAGAGGCTATGGCTTGCTTCTGGAATCCCTGAATTCTATTCTGAATATCCTCACATCACTGATTTCTAGAACTTTGCTTTTCTTTTCTATTTAACAAAGATTTTGAAGGAATCAAAACAAAAAACAACTAGAGGATCTAGATTCAGAGGTTGATGTTCTGTTGAGACAGTTTTTGTTGTCTATGTATATATGTTATACGGAAAAATGAAATCTGAGAACTATGTTTACACATCTTAGAGTAGTGTTGTTTACTTTTGAAATTGAGATCTGGTTATTCTCATCAAGTTAGCTCTATTGTTCTCATTTTTTACTCTCTGTTTCTAAAAGCAACATGTTACGAGTAAAAACAATAACCCGTAAAAGATAGTTGTTGCAGGAGATGTAAGAATTGGGAGTGAGAAAAGAAGAGAGGTAATTACTTCAATTTCATAAAACAAAATGAACAATAAAAAAAGAATTAAATGGCAAGATGGGGTTAAGGGGTACCAGGAAGAGTTGTGAAAGTTTGGAGTTAGCGATACCAACTTTTTTGGGTACCCAAGGTATCCGGAAGCTAATCTCATAAGATCCTAACACCATCTTTAAAAGTTTTAATTCTTTATGAATTAAATTGATACATGAAAACCTATTAGGATAGTGAAATAAAACGATGCTACATTTTTTAATTGTCCAAGATTATAGGATATGAAATGAAATAAAATCTAATGTATTTTTCTTATCTTTCAATTAGGATACCCGATTGAATGAGATGAAACCAATTTATGTGATCTAGTAACATAAGATTTCTCTATATCTCAAAATGATCAAAAGAAAGTTAATTATTCGATTTCTAAGGGTGACATTTATTGAGATGCTGATATAGTTTGGTGTTGATTGTATGACATAGCCCAAAAAGGAGAGTAGATAGAAGTTTGGGCCAATAAAAAAGTTAAGGTGCAGCATATATAAACCCAATTACCCCCAGGACCTAATTCTTAATTCTGGCACACGTATCCAGCACGATACAATAGAATATGAAATTGATATAATAGAATATAATAATATAATAAAGAAATAAAAGGTACGTGTGACCCCGGGAAATAGTGAAACTTGTCCATTTTCATTTTTGTTAATCTTCTTCTTCTTCCTAAAGTTTTGGTGAATTTGATTAACCTTGTCTTAGATTTGAATCTCACCCACAAAACCTTCTAAATCATTCTCAAGCTACTTTAAACTTTAAACAAACAAACAAAACAGTTACCTCACTTAACTTTTGTTACCTGCTCAACTATTCTCTCTCGATTATCCTTTTCATTTCTTCACATTCCAAATTCGTATCAGGTTTATACGTTTTAATTTACATAATTCATCTTTCTATTCCGAATTAATTTAAATAATAAATAGTTTCCACGCTCCATCATAATCATAATTATGAATTAATTTGTGGAATATTTATTTATATTGTGATATAGCGAGTGGTGATAATTCGGTAGAGTTATTTGGTGGCGGTGGATATGGGAGGTTGCTGTTGTTGTTCATCGAAGGAGACTCAATTGAACGCTCAACCTCGTTCTCAATACTACTACGTTAGTATCCATATCCATATTTCTGTTCTAATTTCTTTTTCTTTATTTTTCTACTATTATATTCTTGTTACTTGTTACACCACATGCATCACTGTTACTGTTTATTTCATCTGATTTAACTTATATACCTTATCACTAGTTCATGGATTCTTAAGAAAATAACATCAAAAACTATTTAGCTTCTCTAATTTGTGTGGTTTTTAGGAATTAAAACATGTTTACTTGTATTAGGTTTTAAAACCGTGGTAACTTTCTGTGATTGCTGCGAGTATGTGAAATTGTGGTCGAAGCTGGCATAGCCTGAATATTGTGGTTGCAATTGCGGTCCGTGTTGGCATAAAATCTCAATATTGTGGCTGCAATTGCGGCTGTGACTTGTTCCTTTTCCCATAGTAACTTAGTTTTTCTTCCTCTCGATGGAAGATTTCGTAGTAAATTCAACAAATTCTATTATTGTCCATGTATGTATTTTCAAAATATTCAAGTTTATGTTGGACAGTAAAAGGCTAAAAGTCCTTAGTCTAGCCTGAACAGTCAGAATTGAGGGTTCATTGCATTGAGTATGAACTCAACTTTCCATCAAATTTGTCACATTCTTAGTTTGTGGACTTCATTTGTTTTTACTTTCTCTATGTTTTGCATATGTGTGCTTGATACTATATATAGTCAGTCCTACGCGGATAAAAGGCAAAGTTGTGTTAAGCAATCAACAACTAATGTAAAACTTAGTCGATTCTGTATGATATATGTTTTGTCTTCTTCGTCTTCCATTTTCCAATGTGAGGATAAACATTATTCCTAAAGCTTTGCTAACAGTATAACTTTGGCATGTTAAGCATGAGTATTGTTGCTTGATCGGCTTCACTTTTAATTGAATTTAGAAAGAAGTTGATAACTCCCTCTGAATGGATTACTGTTGCAGAATTATAGCAATTAATTTTTTTGCTTACATGTTTTCATTGAACAAATGCAGAATCGAATAGTAAATAACACTGGGATATATTACGTTTGTACCTTTTTTTTCTTTGTTTGAAAGACTTCTTTGAAGTGTACTTGTACTATAAGTTCCTTATTCTTCCGCTGGTGTGCTATAAATCATTGTTATACCATTGCTCTGTTTGCTGCATTCTCTCTGCAGTACCCAAGATTATCAGAGGAGCATGTCCCACTATCATCTCACCACAATGCTGCATCTGGTTTTTCTGGAGGGCTCTTAGTTGATACTAATCTAGACACTTCAAGTCCTGATACTTATAGACCGCCTCCTGCTCCTATCCCTTTCAATGTTACTTTAGGTGTCACTCAAACACCACCTGTGGCTCAAGAAATTTGTGTTGATAAGACTGATATATCCCTGCATCCTGCAAATTCTGATTCAAATCAAGAAACAGTTCCTGAGGACAATCATGAGGCCTCAGCTAAGCCCGACGAGCTGAAGGAATCAGAGTGCAAAGTTCATTCTGCTTTAGAACTTGACTCAGCAAAGGATTCTGGAGTTGAACTTCCAAAGTTGGCAGAACCTATCAGTTTTGTGGAAGAAGAGGATACGTGCCCAATTTGTTTAGAAGGTGATGTTCTCATGTCTTCTGTATTCAGCTTCATCAGCTTTTGTCATTAATTAAGCTTTATTATGTGACACTTATCCTCTTTTGGTTGGAATTTAGAGCTGTTTATATATTTCCATCTTTTTATCCTAGCAGAGTATGATGCAGAGAATCCAAAACTCCTCACAAAATGTGACCATCATTTTCACCTGGCATGCATTCTTGAATGGATGGAAAGAAGTGAAACTTGTCCGGTGTGTGATCAGGTTTGTCTCAGTCATTTCTACCATTGTTGCCATTTGTTTTAAAATTCACATCGTCACATTCTTATGAATATGTATGGTTATCTCATCATGCAGGATATGGTTTTAGACCTTCCATTAGATTGATAGATATCAACAACTCAGTTCTAATACAACACAACAGCAGCAACAACCAACTCAGTTCTAATACAACAACTGCAACAACAACCAACTCAGTTGTAATACACTGTCATATAATATTTGAGAGCCAGGTTACAAAATCAAATGTTTTCTGTTCTGGCAACCCAAGTTTATAGTTGTATTTTGTTTCTTAGGTTTCCTCTGTTTCCCAAAGATTTATTCCATTTTTTATGCCTAGTCCCTTTCCTCGGATACCAGCAAATTAAAGAGAAGTAGAATTTACCATGGCGATAAAATGGGTTCCAAAGGAAGTCTCCTTCCATTTAATAGTTCTTTAATTAGAAAGTTGAAGTGATATGAGGATACTATATGAACTGGTGTAAATAGAATTTGTGATGACTTGCACAAAATATCTGTGGAGACATGTTTCATACAGAACAAAGCGGTCAATATGTTTTTTCCCTTCTTTTGTTGGTGTGTCTGTCACTATTAGATATTTGCTTTCATCTGTTATTTTTGGGTTGTGGTTTTGCTTGTATGAGTTGAATGGAAATGATCGAATGAAATGATATTCACGAATCACATGGATTAACAGAAGACAAACAATAGTCAAATCAAATAATTGAGCTTTCATTTTGTGACCACAATTTATTTATGACCAAGTGTATTTATGTTGTGGCAAATGCTTACCCATTTTTTAGTGATACTTGCAATTTTGTGCTTTATCAAACTTCATATGTGGTTCAGTTGTTATGTCTAAATAAACAGCTGCATCGTTCCTTAGTTTTTCAAATTCTTTGTGTGAAGTTTATGTTGAGTGCTTTTATTGTAACACCAAAAGTTGTGGTTTTGTTTGCATAAGGTCTATAGTTTAATCCTTTTATTCCTTTGTGGGAAATCAAATCCATGACTTATAAATAGTTGATGACTGAGATTTAAATAAAAATGCATCTTTTTATGGCCCGTTTATGAGTTAGGGTTTGGAGAGGAGGAGAGAGAAACAAAATATTTTAAAGTCATATCATAAGTATAATTTATGTCTCACAATCTTTATTTTTCCCTTCATTAGACCTTTAAGTCCCAAAGATTATGCACACTGCCTTCTCAATTGTACTTATCACACAATCAACCATGCATTTAGACTATATCTATTAATCATTTAAACAAAGGGGTGTTATCTCTCACCCTTGATCCAAAGTTTTATGGTCATTTTATTTTGACAAGAACTAATAAGCTTGAATATAGATTTTAAAATCAAAATAAAACTATCAATCAGAATTCAAAAGTGATTCATTCAATATTGTTTATTTTTATCTTATCTTTCTCTTATTGGATGGGTTATTAACACTTCTAATTGTATACACACACTCAACATTAACCGACTACATATTTGTGATTAGTCAGTGAGAAATATAGAGGCATTTGAAAGGTTATTATCACCCTTCTCATACACAGGGTTCAGTTTACATATACAATTTGACTCCACTTTTTATATTTATATGTACAAATCATTGTTTTATTTAATGTACTATTTAAATGACGTTACACCCAAAAAAATTATATAATGAACTAAGAATAAGATTAAGATACTGGCCACATAAATGATATACAATCTATTTAAAAAAATGATGTCATATACCTGTCAATGTTATCAAATCGTAGTATATATTTATAAAGTAAGTTACCACTTGAGAATATAGTATTTATAAATTGTTACAAAATTATGGTTAATTTGTTATTATCTTAGAAGATTAAATATTGGATTTGTAATGTAGAACACAGGCCCTTATAGCTCAGTGGTAGAGCGTCAGTCTTGTAAACTGAAGGTCCGTAGTTCGATCCTGCGTGAGGGCACTTTTTTTAATTTGTGAGTGATGACTATAATCATTCATTCATATAAAAGAAGCAAGGAATAGGATTATCTGTCATTAACATCTCTGAGTATGATAGTCTCAAATCACTTTTACTTTACACATATGTTATAACCTTGGATTATCTATCATTGTTGTTTTGTGATGAATTATCAAGTACAGTAAGTAAACACGAGGGTCAACATCTGCTATACCAAAAGGGTGCGCCACTCCATGTGACAAGTCTTCTTATTGGTTGGAAAAAAACTTAACGATAAAGTATTTTTCTGATCAATCAGATAAAGTGACACATGAAGTGACACACTTTGCGGGACAGAAGATGTGACATAGGTTGATATTTTCCTTATCTTTCATCATGGCCTAATTCTCCACTGTGTTGGAGTCTGATATGTGGGCATACTCTTTCTGGTTCTCCTCTTGTCCACAAAACCATAACATCTCCTCTCTTCCATCCCAATGTCAAAAGGGTTCCTGCATTTTCCCACCAAATCATCAAACTTTATCATAATAACTATTAAGCTATTTTGTAATTTCCTAAATTATTTCAATTTTTAGTTACCAAGGGTAAATGGAACAATGTATATTAATGCTGGTTGTCCATGCCCATCCATCAAGTTTAATGCCACATATGTAATTAAGAGACCTGCCAAAATAAGTTAAGTCAATAATAGAGAAATTTGCTTCTTATTGTTTCAGTTATGAAATAACATGTTCTCATTTTTTGATAAATAGAACTATTGAAATCAGTAGTAATACACTAAGTGATTGGTACTTGATTCTCACCAAAGCCATATGCAATCATTGCCCACAAGAAGTATCCATTTGCAAGCTTCTTGTTCGACAGCCAATCGTACCTGCGAGAAACAGATCAGAACATTTATCCAAAAAGCTATTTCATGAGCTGAAAACTTGCCAGTAAAATATACTGCAGCAATCCATTTAAGGAGAACGAAAATTTGGTTGTAAGAACTTGAAATCCTTTTGCTAGTTTATCAAAAGTGACCGGTTTCCGGATTGAAATGAGCAAATAGGCATGCGATAAAACCTGAGTGAGAATGCAAGCAGCATTCCTGGTAGAAGGATGTCTCCAAAACCAATGATGCTGTATCCACCCCATGGATCGAGTATGCGTGGGAACTTAAGTAACATTGGGATACCATCTTCTCCGCTTTTATCACCCCGGGCTACCTATAGTGAGTAATGCAAGCAATTAAAATTAATAATTATATATGGTGTTAGTGATTGATTAGAAAGAAGAATAAGACTAACCACAATCATCACACTTTCCCTGAAAAGCTTCGTCGAAAAAAACACCCAAAAGAGGTCGTAAACGACGGCACAACTGAGAAGAACCGTGCCAACCTAATTCATGAAACACTCAAATTGTCATTTAACAAAGTATCGTATCCTATTTTTTACGAAGTAAATTGTCATATAACCTAAATGTATCAACATAGACAACATGAGAAAACAGTGATGCGCGGATAAAGTGCAAAACCAGATATGCAGAACAATTTAAAAATGTTGCTAGTTCAGTTCTTCCATATAGATGTAACTGAAAACTATAAAAAAGTAAAGTAAATATTAAAAATGCTTCATACAAAGTATATTTCAGAAAAGTAAAAGAACTCAAGAATTTTTGTAACATGTTAGACATCAAGCCACGGTAAAATAATAGTATAAGCTCGAATAGCTACCTTTAGATTAGGTACATGTACAATCTGTAGTACTGTGATTATTAGCGCAACTCCCTGTTACAATACCAAATGAAAGAGAAATGATAAGTATAAAAAGTACAAAGAAATTTCATATCCTATATCGAGTACTTGCAAGACTATGAACCTTAGTACAGTTGTGCAAGGAAACATAACGAAATAGTCATTTAGGAATAACTTCCAAAAAGAACATTGTCTTCATCAAAAGCACACACTTCAGACCGGTGATTGAATTTCCTTTTAGTATTTGGTGAATGCGTCAATTCCAGGATGCATTTATATGCATATAGATTATAACTAAAATTATAAGATATGTATTATCTCCCTCTTCAAAAAGTAATAAAGACGAAGGTAAACTTCCGTTATCCCTTGAGTGTCTACATGATGAGGAAAGGAAAAGTAATTACGAAGAATGAAGAGAAAATTTTATCCTTACAAGTATATCTTGACCAATCCAGGCAAAGGAGGCATTGCGATAAACTGCCCAGAGTACGGCAAATGTTATACAGAATGGAGAAACAGCCAAAGTCAGATATGAGAAAGCTCCAAAGAAAGGTACTTTAATATATGATTCACTAGCATCTTTGAACCACCTGCATGGGAAGCCGAATAAGTTTCATGTACATGTTGGACAAACCAAACATAACGCCCGAAAATATTGACAACTTCCATTAATTATACTTTAAATTGCTTAGAGCATCAAATTGATTGTCTAATAAAAGTGGGAATCTAAAACAATGGGGTTTAGTATTTTGTCGATGGCAATCAAACAGGAATTGTTTCCAAAGTTGTCGATGGCAATGTTCTACATTAATGCTAATTGCTAAGACAAAAAATCCATAACATATGGCAAGTAATATCTCTACAAAAAATTATATATCACACCTTGACAAAAGAGCAACCAAGCAAGTTTGCATGCCCTGTAGATACAAAAGAAAAAACACATCATTAAAGATGGGTCAACAGAGGATAACATGGAAAATCAGGAAAGACAGAAAAATATACACAGAATTTAAATTCACTAATAGCAATTGGAAAAGACTGAATTCACATAAGGTGCACTAACGTGATGTAGTAGGCGTTACCTTCTTTAAGTGCATAAATTTAGTGTGAAAATATGATTATTATATTTACATAGATGCATACAATTAGAATTTTTGACTGATTTAATGGAAGTTAATACCTCTACCCCACCGATACAAAAGAGAACAACTAGAACCTCGAGGAACCACGATGACATCAGTTTGTAAACCATAAACAGGAAACACGAAGCAATAACAACAAAAAGGACTGCAGCTGTCATATTCATGTTCACAACACCGCTAACACCCGCATTTTTAATATTTGGAACGTCATCTGAAGCGTCCTATAAAAACAAAATTTCACAGCAAGTAGTAGATCAGTAACAATTCGGAGAATAACTGTGAATCTAGCTTCAAGAAATACTGAAAGAGTTGAAAAAACTGACTTTTAATAGCTTATCCTGTTCAATAGCTGCTTCTCGGGCCCCCCATGCTGACCAATATGACGCACACAATATGGTAAGAACTGCCATCAACCATAGGAATACTTCTGCTATGTCAACAACCGGTCTGCGTGGTGAGTATAGCTGCACAGACACTGCAAAGACCGCAAAAAAATTTAGAAAGGTTACTCCCCAAAAGCTTGAAGTATTGAGAATCTATCTCCCCACTCCATAGAAGGAAAACCCAAATACTAGTTACAGTGCAATTAAAGAATCTGTTCACAAGCAGTGAAGAGGTTGTGACCATCACTTAACCATTAACATTAAATGCAAGCCACTTTGAATCCACAAAATATGCATAAGAGACATAAGATAATTACGAAAATTAATAGAAAGCTTACCAGATGAAGTGCTCATCAGCATTTTTTCCAGCCGCGTACCTGCATCTAGTGGGAGCATGACAGCAGGTATGTGTATGTTTAAATCAGTTTCATCAGGATCACAAACCATCTTGTAAAGTTCTGCAAACAAAAACATGGCTTAGACATAATAAGAGTGATAAAGGTCGAACAACACTCAAAAGGAGCACTTCCTCCAAAAATACAAAAGTGAAAAGAATTTTTACCTTTTTGGTTATTTATGATGAGGATTGCGGAAGCATTAGCCGCTTGTGCAGTTCTTGCCTTTTTTAAGAATGTGCAGTTACCGCGATCCACCATGATGACATCTCCGACAATCTAACAGTTCATATACACATATGTACAATAGTGCTAACGTTTAGTACTTTGCTACACACATATTAGAGACTTAGAGTACAATACAGCATCTAATATATGAAGAAAGAACCTTCTTCTTTGGAGGACTGCAACAATTTCGAGGATCTGAAAGAACAAGGCGTGTATACCGAGCATTTTTCTCTTTGGACACAATGGTTCTACCAAATCTGGCACCCACACCAACAAACTCAGCATCCTCTATATCATTGACCCAAGTTTGTACTTTCACCTAATAAAAGCAAGAAATGACAAGTTTTGCCATAAATAATAACCCGTTAAACTTATCCAACAACAATCAAACCTTAATCTCATTAGGTGGGATCGACTACCACTTAAACTTATTAACTAATCAGATGCAAAAAAATTCGTCTGAAATATCTAATTGGACAAATTAGACACAATGGTTCTACCAAATCTGGCACCCTCACCAACAAACTCAGCATCAATTATACATTTACCAAAGTTTGCACCTTTGCCTAATAAAACCAAGATATAATAAGTTTTGTCACAAATTATCACAACTTAAACTTGACATTTGTTAATTAAAGAAGCACTAAACTTTGATCTAAAATATCTAATTGGTCATATTTTAAACACTGTGATTTGATGCTAAACCCCAACAAGTAGCAAAATTAGAAAGTAAAATATTAATAAGTCATGGATAAAAATAATTGAACAAAAAAGATAAAAGACATAATGAAATTAGAAAAAGAAGTAAACTTGGTACCAAAACGAATTGATTTTCACAACCAGGCTTCTTAGGAGTAGAATCATCATCATGAACTATATCACCAGCAATGACAGAAGGAACACCATGGAGAACAAGAATTAATACACAGAGTAGAAGAATCAATGAATTATTCTCCATAACCATGGATGCATGCACTGAGTCTCAACAAAGATTAAAAGAGAGTGTGTATTTGGAGAAATAAACGAACTTAGTTTTGATCCATAAAGAACAAAAGAGAAAAAAACATATTTTAATATCAATATTATAATAATATATGCAGACTGAACTGATGGTGAAAATACACAGCTATGCATTATTAGTTCCATCCTAACTTTAACGTTTCAGCTCAGGACTTACCACAAATATATATTATTTATTATTAATGGATGATGTTTTTTTTTGTTACTATCAAATGTATATTCTGAGCATCTCAGTATCATAGTTATTCATTCTCAACAAGTGTCACTCCTAAGCTCTATTATACCGATGAATTTGGTGAAACTATATATGGAGGATGGAGATCACTGTCCTAAATGGTGTCTCACTCCATGTTTCAAGCCAATCTGAGTGCTCAATTTTATTGCCTTTTTAAAGTTTTTATTTTATCACATGTTAATATATTATTGGTTTGAGACAAAGAATGAGACACCCTTTGGAACATGCAATCCTGATCCGTACATAAATGGGTAAAAAAATATAAAATAATAACTAAGAAAATATAAGTCATTTTATGAAATGAAGGCTTAATCACGAGGCTTTTCTGAAAATCACCTATAATTAAACAAGGCTATAAGATTATTTTTCTTTTCAAATAAGAACTTGATTGACTTATATCTCCCTTCAAAACCATTGGACGTGATATTCATTATCATTCTGCTTTTAAGATTGAAACATTATTGTAGTTGAGACTCAAGTCTTGTAGTCATTTTAAAACTTTACTTAGAAGTAATTATATTTAAAAGTATATTGTTGAATCAAATGAAGCCATGAATTTGATACTCACACAACAAATGAAGACATGAACAACAAATATGTCATTTACATAAACTACAAACACTAAACTACTTTGTGTTGTTGGTCTTTTTTTCAAGTGCAAAACCCTCTATGAGTGCTACTTGTGCCTCATTCTCCTTGCCCAGTGCAATAAGAGCCACAGCTTGTAAATAGGATGCAATGTAGGAAAAAATGAATATAACTTGTGCCTGTAATGCATCATTAAGTGCTTCCTCTGCCATATCCATCATCAGATAACATAGACTTCGACGCGCAAAAACTGTCGGAGAAATCGTGGTTCCAACATCAATGAACTGCATTCAACACCAATATCATCATCAATGAAAATTTTGTACTTCAAACTCAAATATATCATGCTTTTTTTATTCCTAAGTCCTAACCCTTTAAACAACACAACCCATATAACATATTTATATCATGTTATTACATCCACCAAGCAATAGGAGTAAATATACTTTTAATATTAACTCAATATAATCAAGTTAAGAGGCATAAGCTTTCTAACCACTGTGTAGCTTTCAATTGCTGTTTTAAAGTCCTTATGCCGAAAAGCAGAATCGCCCTTCATCTTTGAGCTCAATGACTCCTTCATCTGGTTAGTCCACATTTGGAATGAAAGCTGAAATGGATTAAAGAAAAAGTATAAAACAACCCAATCTAACTATTAAAAGGGTCAATGATAAAATAAATCATATTTAACAGAATATAGCTATTCAAAAGCAATGAAATAAAGATGGAAAATGAATAGAAATGGACTAAATGGTGTATAAATAATTTATCACAGTTTCTATTATTCATGTATCAATAATAAATCATTAACAAACCTCAGTTGCAGTACCCTCATCATCTCTATACCCAATCTTCTCCATCATCTCATGTATAACAGACAAATCCATTCGTAGACAAGCTTCGGCAAGCGGAGAAAGAGACAAAGCAGCAACATCATGTGGTATACCCATCAGCACATAAGAAGGAACCTGAAAAACAATACAATCCAATTTCATTCCAGGCCAGTAAAATATGATTTCAATTCTCAACAAATATCATAGCTAATGGCTTTAAAATATAAACATTCTTCAAGCATTCCTCAATTGGTCGCTCTCATTCAAAGTAAGAAGTTCGTCAATCCTTATGTATTAGTAAACATATGTTGATCCAGTTTTTAGAACACTAACCTGGGAATCCTTTTGTAGATGTGTTAAAGCAGTGACCAATAACTTAGGATTAGGACGTTCTTGCGGTTCAAATTGTAAGCATCGTGAGGCCAGACGCAGTAATTCAGTCCCTTCATCATTAGAAAATTGACCTTCTAAACTAGAATCTGTTAGCACCTGAAGATTCCTGTCCCTAATCAACTCAAGTGCCTGTAACATTATTCAAGTAAATGTTAGAGGTACAACTAAACAAAAATCGGTACTGACTGCTATCAAGCAAATAAAACAACACATTCAATCACCATAAAAGTGACAATTTAATATTATTATCAACAGGCTGAATTTTAAACTTTTTAAGGTAGATAAAGGAGAAAAAGATGTTGATTTGAAAAGCTCAGTTACAATGAGAAGATAGAAAAAATATGCATTTATCACATTACAAAACCTTTTTATCAAGGCAAAAACTTACACGGCTTGGAGGAATATGTTTCCCACTGACAAGGTCAAGCAAAAGCGTCCCAAAGCTATAAGTTACACTTTCTGGAGAAACTTTACCTGTATAAACAGGAAAAATAAGGAAGGGACTTTGCCATCAACACCCTTTTTTTAGTTGTGAAAAAACTAGGATGGCCAGAAATAGCTGTGAGGAGAAGAAAATTCATTTAGTTGTGAATATTCTTAAGCATGTGCTTAAGTTCAACCACCAAACACAGACATAGAAGGTCAAATAATATACATTCCTTAAACAGTATTTCTTGTTTAAGGAGTTACCTGTCCTGAGATACTCAGGTGGAGTAAATGCCAGATTTGTGCTGTAACTTTTCCCGTTTCGACTGTTTTTCATCAGACCGAAGCATGAAAGCCTAGGATTGCCTTCCTGATTAAAAGGAACAAAAATGAGGACAGTCAACACTAATTTTTTCGGGGATTAATACATGAAAGTATAAAACAGTTCCTTCATCCCACTGGGCATTCCTTAATTATACTTTTACTCATTGACTTTCGAAATCATTTCCAGTTCCTTTATAATAGATTTGATAAAATATTAACTCATCAACTTGTTAAGGAAGTAAGATGTTATCGATATTAAATAATATTTTGAATATTTATACAATTTCCCAGTATAGCATTAAGTCAATTAGATAGCAACAATTAGATGGTACATTGAAAATCACTTCATGAAAACTATTAACATATCTTTGTATCTTTTAAGGACATCAACAATAGTTATCTTGACCTTGAACAGTAGTAATCACAGCATAGATAAACAAAATGAGCTTACATTATCAAAAACAACTCTGTAAGCATTCAGATCGTGATATATAGCACGTCCTTTGCTGGTACAGTATTCTAGAGCTTGGGCGAGGTGTAAAGCAACTCTCAGTCGCATTGCCCATTTCATGGGCTGAGCTTTCCCTAAATAATCATGTAAATGTGTGTTAAAAGAAAAAAAATACTTAACTGTATTCAGCAATAAAGAATCATATAAAAAAGTTTTAGAAACGAAGTTTCTTCAATCTGAAAAACAATTCTTTAAGATACATGTGCAGCTTCATTTGAGCCACATCATTTAGAAAGTTAGCCACAATCACAACACGACCAACATGATAAGAATAAAAACCAATCACTCACATGTGACTTCTGTTAGTGGCTTTCACACCTTGCATAAGAACGTCAGACCAAGTATTCAACAGATTCATAATATTATAATGTTAATGGCTTTCACTACTTCATTATAATATCTTAAAAATCCATCCAGGGAAGCCCTTTTGATCCTTGACAGAAAGCCAAAATAAACAAATGGATTGGAGTGCATCACACCAACCAGTATCTGCTGGGAATTGGCATAGATGATTACCTAATGAAACCAATTGCTTTTGGCCACTGCTTCCATCAGATTGTATTTAGAATAAGAATGTAGCTATTTGCACTCTCAGTTACCTATATATGCTCCGCGCTATCTAATTTTGATTACAATGAACAAAATAATCTTTTACTCAAGTAAAAAGATGTTTTATTCTCCTATTGGTATAGGTATATATAATTGAGGGAAAGTCGGAAATTACAGTTAACAGTATATTGTGATGAGTTATGATGCCCCAACCCGACCTTAAAATAAAACCAAGTAAATGTAAAAGTTAGAACAGGGAAACTGGATTGCTTGACAGTTTTGAACTTACAATGGAATAAGTGCTTTGCCAAAGTATCATTGGGCATATATTCTGCAACGAGTAGCCTCTCATCACCTTCACAGCAACATCCAAGCAGATTTGTCAATCTCCGGTTCCTTAAGTGACCAACAGCCCTGGCTTCTTCCTAAGGGGGCAGCCATTTTTGTCAAAATGGTGAAAAACACTTAAATTGGCACTCTAAGTCTCTTACATGAATAAGGAAAAACCAACAAGAGATGGCGATTTACTTAGTAAAATGCAGAAGACTACAAGAATGCCCGAGATGAGCGCTAATATCTAATCTGCAAAGTGTTAGCACATGAATGACATACGCATATGCTTACCAGAAATTGCCTAGCATCCGGCCAAGCAGAACTATTAAACCGCTTAACAGCAATTTGCACTTGATTAGCAAGTTTCCCTTTATAAACCACATTTGGAGCCTTTTCTCCATGCTCAGAAACTATATTTTCTACTGCAAAACCAGAGGTGGCCTTCCAAAGTTCATCAAAGGTATATTCACGGAATTGCGGCAAGTCATTGGAGCCACCTTTATCTTCATTTTCTGAAGAGGAAATATAAACTCAGCAGTTGCAATCACTTAGCATTAAGTACCAAAAAAGAAGCACACAACAATGACCTACCAATATCATTAACTTGGTCCTTGGTAACTGGAAATTTTTGCCCTGCACCCCAACAGCGTGCTAAGAACTTAAACAAGTTGTAACTCATCTCAATCCTATAATTCATGGAGAAATACAAATTAGTTCAATCCAAACACATGAAATCAATCACAAAGTTCCTTTTGCTTAGTTAAAACCATACCCTCAGGTTACAGACACTAAATTACATTGAATTTAATAAAAAGTATAAATGTTTTTATATTTTCATCAAATCATTCACCATTTCATTTATATATTAACTATCATTGACTCTAAAACAAAAGTAATACAAATCAACGGCAGATGATGTGACTGACGATGTAAAAAACTTTACATCGACGGTGTATAGATTTTAAAGTCAATTACATTGAGGGCGAGTTGAGTAAACAACTTGAATAAATCATGCGCTTATTCAATAAGTTTTTTTCGAAAAAATTAAATAAAAAGCTTATTTTTCATAAGTTTTTTCTGATAAACTTATTGAGATAAGATATAAAGAGCTTATAAGAAGCTAGTAAACTTTTTGCATAAGCTTATTTTCATAAGATTGTTCTCAGTTATCAAAAACACTTTTTTCCGATCGTTACGTCCACTAAGTTAGGAAGGGCTTCAATTAACAAAGATTATTTTGATTACACAGAAACTTTTGCATAAAGAAAAAGAACAAAAAATGATAAAGTGAAGTAGAAAGAGTTGAAGAAAGCAAACCTTGTAATGAGGAATGGAAGAATGAAAAAAGGGTAAAAAAGTTGTATTAGATGATGAAAGATGAAAGAGTGAATAAGAATGATAAATGAGAAAGCAAAGATGAAGAAGGAATAACGAAACGAGTGAGTCAAAGTCAAAGAAAATGGGTAAGAGAGAGAATGAATGAAGTTTTGGTTAGTTCATATTAATTTAGAAATGAGAATGATAATAATTCAACGTAATTAGTGGACATGGAGGAAGCAACTTCATCACCTTCTATCAATGGCGGTGACTTCTCAACCAAGTTTCATTTCATTTCCAAATAACTTCTTCATTTTTTTTGTTAATAATATAATATGTATATACTGATAATATAAGTATTTTTTATATTATCAACAAATTATCCATGATATAATATGTATAACTTCTACATTTTATTAATGATATAATAATAATAATAATGCTTAATTGCTCAGTCCAACAAGGTAATGTGTGTAATATGACATTTGTTAAAGAGGGCAGAGTGAAATTTTTTTAATGCTCAAACTGTGTCATAAGAGATCCTGAAATCCTATGTAATCAAATTTTCCGTTCTCATGTCTCAAACTAATTATATTAGACTAAATAACATAAAAATATTATTATTTTATTTTTATTTTTAAATATGTATCAATTTTTCATTAAATTGAGATATAATATAACAAAAAAGTAGGACATCTGATCCTATTCCCAGTAAGATATCCATCCCACTCGGGTTCTTTCTTTATATATTTTTCTATTTTATTGTAAGAATGAATGAAGAGATAAACTCTATTACAAGTTTTGTGTAAACAAAAATTTAGGTTGAGTTTTATAAATTTGACCTTGTGTAACACAAATAAATAATAGCTTTTGGCTTAGAAGACATTTCATGCCAACTCAACATCAACATTTGAGTCAACCTATTCAACCCTCTCAATAGGCCACGATTCAGGTTAAATTATAAATGTTCAATTTTGTTAACTTTAATCATTTGTGTTGAGAAAACTTTACTTGGCATAAGGTATGTTTTACTATAAAGTTAAAATGTATGTTATTTTGAGTTCAGATTGAAGTTAACAAAACCTGTATTCATTTGTTATTACTAACAAGAGGGTTGTTTTTCTTAATAAAGAATCACTTAAAAAATATTTATGTGAAAAAAGAGAGATAAAATTCAATTTTAGGAGAATTTGAATAACAATTTTGGTTTATAAGTAAATGTTAGGAGTTTCCTTTAACGGAAAGACAAGTACACATACAAAAAAAAAAAAAAAGAGTAAATTATATTGATACCACCTGAGTTTTAATGAAATTGCACAAACCATCCAGACTTTTTTAAAACTTACACAAACCCCCCTTATTATATATATACATTATACTGATTACCCATGTAAGATAGATAAGTGTAATTTCTTAAATAAAAAATGGTGACGGATGTAATTAAGTCAAACAAAATACGATATATTGTGAAGACAAGTCTAAATAATATAAGAGTCGATGTTTTTTCTTTATTCCAGTTAGTTACAATATAATACGAGAGTAATTTAAACATCTCCTTAGACTTATCTTATTGATGTAGTTTGTAACAAATAAAAAATAATGAATATACATCGAGTTTATACTATTTGGATTTGTCTCCACAATATAACATATTTTTTTGACTTAATTACACCCGTCACTATTTTTATTTAAGAAATTACACTTATATTTGTTACAGAGGTAGTCAGTATAATATATATGTATAAATATGATGGTTTGTGTAGGTTTTAAAAAGGTCTACGTGACTTATGTAATTTCATTAAAACTCACGAGGTATCAGTGTAATTCACTCATAAAAATATAATTTAAAATTTTTATCCTTGAAAAAATAAGATTATATTTTTATCCTTATAAGTAAATGTAAAACTCATCACTTACATCTCCATAGAAATCATTATTCCCAAGTCAAGGCCTTTATTAATGATTTTTCTAACACCAAAAATACTATGCATATTTGTATTATTGCTGCATGACAAGTCACAAGAGTTATTAGTGATCGAGAAGGAGTTGGATGGCCAGCTAATACCTTCAATATTTAGTAAAAATGATTTAATGCTCATAATAATTACTATATCTCATCATTCAAATAAAATTATCTACTCTACTTAAAACAATGTTATTAAACCCGTTTCACCAATATACAATTTAATTAAGTGAACCGTCGCTTGAATCACTATATCATTATACCAGTATTCTAACCGATTTAATGACCAATATAATATTAATAACACTAAGTTAAAACAAAAATGAATTTTTGTTTATAGATTGACCAGTCAAGAAGAACCAATAACAATTATAGCAATATGAAAACCTTAAGGACATGTGGAGTTTGGTACTTTGTCCCTCCAACTCATCACAACCATTATCCCTTCCCATTTTTGGTCAACTAACTCATAACTCATAACATACATACACCTCAATCTCTTTATTCTAACCCTATCACTTTCATACACACATTACTCAATATTCATTCACTTTAACTCATAACTCAAAAGCTTGTTTGTTTATTTTAGTGCTATCTAGTACCATTTTAAAAGTGTTTTCTTTCTACTATTACATTAATTTTTGTTGGAACTATAAAATGTATCCTCTACCTTTTAGAGTAAAGAATTAATCCACTTCAGATTTGTGACTACTCATCCTAACAAGTGTCAGTCTTAGGGGTTAAATGTTCCATCCTCGAGTTTCAATGAAGCTTTACACCACTAGACCAACATGTTGTTTATTATGATATTCATGCAAAATTATGAACTTATTTCTCTTAATTTTGGATTCTTTTAAAAAAAAAAAGTGTATTCTCTTGAATGTATAATTTTTCGCTTACTCAAGTACCAACTGAAGTACCAACAGCTGTTGGTTCAATTTTCCTTTTAAGTAATGTCTTGATTTGAGTCCTAGGACAAAAAATTATGCACTGAGAGAGTTACTCCCACATACTTGTGCATGTTCCCGGCTCGGACCAGATTAATTATGTGAACATATGTGGGAAACAAAAAAAATGAATTCATACTCACGTTTTCCCCTTTCTATTCTATTGCATTGCTTTCTTTTGTAGTTCTGTCAAAGCTCTGGATTTTTCAAATATAGTGTTTTGTTTTCTTAATCTGTTACAGATATTATTCTAAAGCCTCCATCTAGCTAGTTTGAGTTTTCTATTTTCACTCCAACTTCCTCTTTTTTCTGCATTTTCCTTCCATAATCTCTCTCTTGATTGAATAGCTAGAACTATTTTAGATTCCCCTTTATTTTTCTTTGCTTTTTTGGCTTAAAAATCTATTCTTTTGAACTTGAACATAGGTGCCATAAAGTTAGTATATTTATCACAGATCAATTTTTTATAGTAAATGCATGGATGGGATAGAAGCTATGTCATTTTCAGGTAATTCTGGTTCACATTTCATACATAGAGAAGTAAATGTTTCTGGTTCTGGTTTCAGAAATTTGTTGAATGTGAGAGATGGTTCTTCTGGTTCTCCATTTTCAGTAGAGCTTCCTCAGAATGATAATTTTAGTAATGGCTTTAGCATTTGTACCCCTTCTGGATTAGTACCTTCTTCAGAGGAGTCTGTGAAGAAGAAAAGAGGGAGGCCAAGAAAATATGGTCCCAATTATGATCCAGTTTCCTTGAGACTCTCTCCAATGTCTGCCAATGCTGATTCCACCCCTGCTTCAACAACCATTTCTTCCGAGAAACGGCCTCGAGGCCGCCCTCCCGGAAGTGGAAGGAAGCAGCAACTAGCCTCTCTAGGTATATATATATTTCTCCTTGAGAATTATCATTTGTTTTTGGTTAGGAGTTATGATTGTTGTTGAGAAAATTAACTGTTCAGATCATGATAAAATACATTTGTAGGTATAACAAAAGAGGTTGTTATAATCCAGTTTCTTGATTCTCTTATGACTAAGGTTATAAATCCTTGCTTTTCCTTAACCATTCACTTTTTGGGAGCCAAATTTGTTATATGCCTATATTATATGGTTATTTGGTATTGTTGTGTTTTATGTTACTTGTTATTGTTTAAATTCACCCGAAAAAACTGGTTTACAAAACCTTGCAAAATTAGACAGATTTTCACATTTTCCCTTCCCTTTGTGGTGCAATTACATTTATTGTTGTTGTTTTGATAGTTACTCACAGTAGTAACAACCAATATTATGAAGTGTGTGAACTCCTAACTTTTTTGTTTCTCTCTTTCTAGGTGAATGGATGAATAATTCTGCAGGACAAGCTTTTTCACCTCATGTTATCACCATAGGAGTTGGGGAGGTAGTTACATTCTTCCATTTCATAAGAAACATGTTTTGATGCTCTTATTTGTTTAGTTTTCTTATTCTTCATTTCTAGGATCCTGATTATAAAGATGTTGAGAGTGTAGACATAGTTATCAAACAGGTGTTATAGTGGTCCTATCTCGCCGTTGTGTCGCTTTTTTGGCAAAATCTCGACAGAGAAGAATTTTTCAGTTCAAGGTCTCCCTTTTGTGGACAAATCCTACCCATGGTTGTTGAATGATAGGTTTCTTTGTTTCAGGACATTGTAGCAAAGTTATTGTTGTTTGCACAGCAGAGACCAAGGGCTCTATGCATTTTGTCAGGCACCGGGACAATTTCTTCAGCCACTATGCATCAACCTACTTCTACTACTGGCAGTGTTACCTATGAGGTTAAAGAGATAAACATTATATTCCATTATCATTAACAATGTTAACGTTATTAAGCATCGTCCTTCCGGTTTCCTCGATCTCTTTGATGGTTCCAGTTTAGTGAAAAGTAAATTGATTTGGATATTGTTCTGTACTATTAAAGGAAATAGAAAGTTAATGCCACTCATTTCATCATTTGCTGTATTGTAGTGTGTAAATATGCAGTTGTTTGCAGGGGCGATTTCAAATATTATGTTTGTCTGGATCTTACTTGGTTGCCGAAGACGACGGAGCTCGCCATAGAACAGGTGGCATGAGTGCTTCCCTTTCTAGTCCCGATGGTCATATTATTGGTGGTGGTGTTGCTAATCGCTCGCCATAGAACAGGTGGCATGAGTGCTTCCCTTTCTAGTCCCGATGGTCATATTATTGGTGGTGGTGTTGCTAATCTTATTGCTGCAAGCCCAGTGCAGGTACATTCGTAATTGTCCTAAAATTGACAGTGTCTTGTAGTTTTGGTCATTCTTATTCTTCTCACTTCTCAGTATGCACATTGTTGAAGCCAATTTAGCAATAAAAAGGGACAATTTGTGTTCCATTGTCCTTCATTTTTTAGCAAATCAAATGGTAACTAAGTTAAACAACCGCAAGGCGTTCTGAACCGGTTGGAGGCATTGAAGATGTGGATGTTCAATAATGCTATTACATTCTTGTGCACCATCATAGGATGCAGATGTGAAAAGTTCTCAGCCACATGCCCATACTAGTATTGACTTGACTCTTGGTGAAGAGAAGACATTGTAGTTTTGTATATATGTTGTTAGTTGTAAATTAACTGAATTTGTTGTTGTTCATTGCATTGGTGGCTGAGATGTTGGCATTAACATATGATGTGTTACAAAATGGGATCATTTCAGGTTAAGTAGCAATCTTCACTTATGCAAAAATGTTTGGTCAAATGCTGACTAATTATCTCTTTTCCATATTCGCATATAATTATAAATAGATACCCAATTTCATAAAGATGAACCTTCAATTCAGAGATACATTAGCATCTGTTTAGTACATATAAGGTGAACTAATATCTGCAATACATTTCTTATTCATGATAATATTCCAATTATTATAATTTAGCAGCAGCTCCAATCATTCATGCATCCAGCAGCTTCTTTATGTCTTTCTGCATATATCAAACATGAGAAACATTGTATTAGTAACTGGACTTCATAAGAATCTTTTACACTATCATTACATCATTTATATGTTAATCATCATTAACTCATAACTAAAAGTAATACAAACGAATGATAAATGATCTGTTAATAAAAAAAACTCTAAACTGTCGGTGCATAAATATTAATATAAGTACTAGTTGGGGTGGGGTGTTAATTTTTTATAGAAAATGGGGCAGAGTGTCATATCCTCAAATCTGAAGGGGTGTGATTGCAATTTATTAGATACTATTGGCACCATGTCATCATACAAATGGTCTTTACCTCAATGCTGAGGGGAGAAGTTGTAGGTGCATAACGTTCAACAACATTCCCTTCTTTATCAACAAGGAACTTGGAGAAGTTCCATTTGATACTATCTCCAAAGAGTCCACCTTTGCTTGATTTCAGAAATTTGTACAGTGGAGTAGCACTGTCACCATTCACATCCACCTATATTAAAAGAATTTAAACACAGTTTGAGGACATATTTACTAGTATATAAACATATGGAGGAGGTAAAATAGTTGTTCTATATCAACCAGGTTTAAAACAAGGGAAACACCAACCAATGCCCTCAGGGTAACAATTTCTATTGAAAAATGATGTAGTTATAACATCTAAAAGTGATGTATTCTTTTTCCAACAGAAACTTACAATTTTTTTCATTCCTTAACCAGTTCAGTGGTTACTGGTTAGTGATACACTGATACCCTTAAAACAGTGCCAAAGTAGACTAACATCAGTGATAAGGTTGATATGCTCAATTTCTTATTCCATTTCATTATTTCAGCAATATTCCAACTAACTTAACAAACTATTGAAAATTCTAGACAACATTCAGTTTTCCATTCATAGTCTTCTGCCACCTCTTTACCTAAAACTACAGGCCACATACCTCATTGCATCCATCAACACAAGGTGTATGCTTAAAAACCAGTCAATACAAGTTATTTCAATTTTAACATAGGGTTAAATTTTAGAGTCAACTTGAATCTTAATTCAACACACTAATTTGATTCACCCAATAAAACTGGAATCTTTACACTAGACGTGGTGGAAAAGGGACACTAACATGTAAGTTGAAATTGCTTTAATGCAAATGAGGAAAAAAAATAGGCTAACAGAGAATCAAATAGGAAGAAAAAGTCATACAGCCAATTTAATGCATCTCAACATAATTTGAAGGAAATTGCAAACAGAATCCAACAATGAAACCAAAGGGGGTAGGGTAAGAACAAGGACAGCTCCTACCTTATCGAAAATGGGAAACTCGGCTTTGAAGCGAGTACAGGCAAACTCTACTATCTCCTCATTAGATCCAGGCTCCTGTGCTCCAAACTGATTGCATGGAAATGCCAGAATTTCCAGTCCTGCATAATAAGACACTGCCTATTTTAGATGTTGATCTTAAACAAATAGGAATCTTATCTACAGTTGGTAAAAATGACCTTAACCAATAAGTTAGTAATTAATAATGATTTATCAAGGATTTCAACACATATGTCAATGGGAAGAGTTTGAAACAAATTGCATCTTACTATTAAATTGCAAGTAAGTATGGCAGCACTATGAAAAATTAAGAGAAAACAAACAAATGAAAGGAATAAGGACACAAAAGAGAAGGAAAATATACAACAATCAAGCTTTAATCCCACTATGGGGTCAGTTACATATATCGAATGATACCATGATGCTCTATATTAATTGATAGAAAAGTAAAATATGGTATTTGAAAAAGAAAAGAGGACAAAAAACACACCTTTCCCTTTGTATTTATCATACACCTGATTCAGCTCTGTGTAGTTTGAATTAGTCAACCCACTGCATGCATCAAATCTTGAACATCAAACCATGTACAAGGTATATCATAGCAAAAAGTTTAAGAAAAAAGCCCACCATGGTCTCTAACTTTCAAGTTTGTTTGACTAATGTTGGGGTTAACCAAGTTAACAGCATACCTGTGACTACCCCTCCCAGCAAGTGTAGCCGAATCGAATCACCTTTGGCCTTGTCAGATACCCAGATCTGACAGGCCTTAAATTACACCAGAACACAAACTAAAGACAAACTCCTTTTTATAAAATAATGCATAATCTAAAGTTGTAAAAATTGAAAAGAAAAGAAATAGATAAAAAATAATAATGATAGTACCATTGAGAAGCAACATTAACGATGAGAAGGACCTTTCCTTTATAATCGCCCAGATTAACATCATTACCCCTCGCATCCTGCAAACATATATGATGTCAATTAAAGGGTGGAAAATCAAATAAATAAGTAATAATAAAAGATTATGTATGTATATATATGTGTATACTTTAACGGTGAAATCATAAACTGAACTAGGAGCATTTGATTGACTAGCCATTGAAGATTGAAGATTGAAAATGAAGAACAAGATCTATCTCTGCTTCAAACCACAGATCAAATTTTATAGCGTCCTCATTCCGCGTATAACACGTGCTCGCTTTACACCTTCACGCGTGTCTAACCAACTCCCACCGACATCACAAATTAATCCACTGTAGATTGATAATTCGATTCGAAATTACAAGTGTTTTTTACCCTCTCAGTAAAAGTATTGCAAATTAATTAAAGATGACATGACAAAATGTAATTTTTTTTGCACTTATAATACATACTTTATTAATGTTACTATATCATTTATCATTTATATATAATTATTATTTAAAATAGACATTAGATTTATATTTAAAAATCTACTTACCCATATAATAAGCCACTAATTAACTATTATTTATATTTAATCATTTACCCATGTAATAATAAGACCATAATTAACTGTTTAGTTTGTTTCACTCTGTGTATAAAACATGGTTTTAAGTTAGATTTACTCTTATTTTAGATTTTTAAATTTATATTTAGAAAGTTTTTTACTTTTATTTTAGTGCACTTCAAAAACCAAACCAAATACATTAGAAACTTAGAATAGTTCAATTCAGTTCTTGTTTTTTCGATATAGAAGCGCAACCTAATCAAACGGGTAGGTCCATTCGTTTATTTGTTTTTTAATGTAACATGCTTGGCCTTTATGTCATTTTAATACTGAGTCCAATCCAATGTCAAGTAGAATCTCCACTTTTATGCATCAACATTTTTTTTGTCATATCATTGATGAAAGATTGTTACAAATATTGTTAGTGTGGTGAATATTAAAAATCATAAGGTCCAATAATAATTTGTGTTACATGAATAAAATAACACAAATAAACATAAGGAATAAACGAGAGCATGTGACATAATTAGTATCACTTCATGTACATAAACTATGAATGGTCAGAAAAATACTTAAATGTATTTTTTTCAACCAATCACAACAAAAGTCATGACATATGGAGTGAGACTCGGAATAAACACAATCAACCCTTGTCTGTTGCTTCTAATCTGCTAACCCTCTCAAGCAGATTATTGATTGTAATATCAAATGCATCTTGAAATTTCTCCAACTCACCATTCTGATCTCTATATACTAATCCAGGTAATAGTTCATACACAATAAACCTCCTCATATTTTCCCTCTCTCTTGAAGAAATATTGCTTAGCCTTTCCACAACATTCACATTCATTTGTTTTACCTCTTTTTTGTCTATAAACACTGAGTACTTATCATGGTCCTTAGGTAAATGCCAAGGATATTGGTAATAAGCTGTGAAAGGATCAAAAAGTACTGGTATGCAACCTGATATAAGGGAATCAAAAACAGATTTTCTTGTAGGACTATCCCCTGGTGGCTGCATGCAGAACTCAGATTCCATAAAAACTTGTGTAATTGACTCAGGCTCATTACACTTTGCAGAACTACAATTCAAAAACTGGCACTTACCATTGTTATAACTTGAACTGCATTGGTCTATTAACATTGACCTTATGTTGTCCTTTGCTTCGGGCCGTGCAGCTCCAGCGAAACTCACGAGGTTCTTGCGATTCGATCGGATGATTTTTAGTTGCCATGAGACTATATCATTATCTGACTGTGGATGGAAGTAAGTTGGATGTGGAATTCCAATGTCATTTACATGCCATGGTTGTCTTTCAATCAAGAGCTTAATTGGATTTTGCATTTTATCAAGCTCTAATAATCTAGAACCCCATGGAGATTCATTACTCCTCCGAAAATCCCATGAAATTTTACCTAACACAAATACATGATCCTTGCCTTGATTATTTTTCCATGGCCTTTGTCTCTCAAGCCACTTCACTAAATCCAATGCCAAAGTGTCCTTAACATCATTTGACACATTCTTGAAATGCCATCTTAAGATATCTAAACCAGCATAGACTGGAACATAGAAAAGTTTTGCTTCATTTTCATTATATACCCTGCATGGATGCTTCAAAACTCTGGAATGAAATATGAGTTCAAGTGAGTACTGATGAGTTTGATACCATCCTTTACCAAGATTGGTTATTGGCTCTCCTAACCCTTCATTGCTGAAATATCTGCAGAAATCTTGCCACGGAACCATGTCGCGGCATTGGCCTAACAAATCCTTGTTAAACATGGATGGCATGTCATACACAAATATTCCTCTGCCATCACATGCTGCATAGTTTTTGTCTGATATCCACGACCGATGAACCTGCAAATGTTCCTCAACGACCTTAACCGCATTCGCAATCTCCTCATCTTTATCATTGTAATTAACATCTCTTCCACTAACTGTATAAGAGATATTTGAAGCTGGAAACTTTCCATGCCGAGTTGCATTACCCTCAATTTGAAGAGGAATAAAACTATCATTGGCTATGGAAGTTGGTATTTCGAATGATGGGTTAGTTCCTGCAGAAAGACAATAGAGGTTATTGAGTTTCCTAGAAGCAAAGCAAACATGAATGATGTTTCCAGTTATAATGGTGGAGAATGAAGACCAAATGTAGATAAGGATTAAAATGAAGAGTGTAATAGAAATTCGACTAAGAAAGTTGTATAAGAATGTAAAGCAAAAATAAGATTGTTTTGGTTCTATTTTTCTTGATGCTTTTGATCTTTTTCTGGATATGGACACAGCCATTTTCTGGTGGAGAACAATTTTAAGACCCTTTACTTATTATGGTTTATCCTATGGTACAAGCAAATTTAACATATTTTCCTCACCTAATGCTTATCATGCAGGCACGTAATGATTTTTCTTCAATAAATAATGTGCACGTCTTGATGTACATTGGAATAAATTACGAGTTCAAGTGGTACATGTTTGATTCCCCTTAAGCAAGGTCTCGGGTTCGAGTATTGTGGATAGAAAAAATACACGCTGAAAGAGTTAGCCCTACATACCTATGGATGTTCCCGGCTCGGATAGGATTGCCTCCGGCGTGAGAATAACGTGGGAAACCAAAAAAATTATGACATTGTTGTGCAACCGTGCCTAAAATGTTTGACAGAATGGCATCTTTTAGGCGTTGACATTTATAATGTAATTAACATTTATTCGTGTATTACCACAGCAACATAATCAAGGGACAATAAGAAATTAACTACTTAATTTATGAGTTTAAGACTAGTTTGGTGAACATGATATGAGAGATATGATAGGAAATTCAGTTTATTATAATGTAATTGAGAGTTTGGTGAGATATGATTATTATATTGGTGTATCTTACATCGGAACGAAGGAGTTCGATTAGAAATAAGTAGAATATGATAGTGGAATCTTCTCTGGTGCGCACCAAAAATTGGATAAGATAACAATTTATTATGCTTACATTATATCAGACTCTTTATCATATCATGACCACCACATCAATGTTATCATTATCAGACACGAATTAAATATCGAACAAAATAAGAGTTTATCCTACTCATATCATATCATGTTCTTATACCGTTTTTTATCCTATTGTGAACACCAAATAATTCCTTAATTTAAGACCTCTTACGATGAGCTTATTGTATTTAATTCATTGCTAGTTCTTTTAATTTGTTAGACTTATCTTAGTTAACTAGATTTATTGTATTTAACTAGATTGGACTAGTCAGTTAGTTAAATTAACCATAGTTATATTTGGTAGATGTACATAGCAAAAAAACATTATCCATGATTATTGAGTTGAAAGCATTAAAGCTGTTACATAATTTCTTCCAGTAAATTGTCTTTTTTATGATTTCTTGCTTTACAAGTCTCTTTGTTTTCAATCCCATTAGTTGGAGTTAACTACAGAACAACACTATAATATTATATCATAATTCATGTTTATTAACAATGTTATCTACATCTTTTTTTCAATCGTAAATGCATACTTAACCTGATGAGGTTTTCAATAGTGTTATTTGAATGAAATGTATGAGCACATTGGGTTGGTCATGTAAAAGATTCATGTTTTACAACTTAGCAAAGTTCTAGTTTATGATGAGACCAAAACATTAGAAGAAAAAAGAGAATCATAGTAGAGTGATTTGTAATTATACATCCCTCACTGTTTCAGTTTCAGCTTGGTAGAAAATAATACAAATTATTGTGTTACATGATTGAAATATAGTAAAGGAGAAAAATTAGTTTGAAACATGACTTACACTAAAGCAAAAGTTGAATTAAAACTGAGCAAGCATAAACTCTACAACATACTATCTGTTTTTGCAGGCAAGCGACGGAAGAAATTGATCGGCGCAGAAGGGAGCCTGTGGCGAAATCTCGGATGCCTCATGACATAGAACCCTACCAAACCTGCAAGTGCTTGAAAAGGAGTAACATAAAGAACCAATGCAGATACAAGACATAATGTAATGAAGAGTGCCGTGGCACGTGGGTCTCTCCAGCTTAACAGTGCTTGAATCCTTTCCCCTTGGCTCGCCAAATCACCAACCACCGTTTGGATTCTTCCAGCTACACTCCTTAACCGATCGTACCTCATTCTTACAATGTCCGGGTTTCGGCTAGTAGGGAATGTGTCAAACTCCTCATCTAACTCATCTGGCTGCACTGCATCTGCTTGTGATAGTCTTGTATTCATGTGAGGAGGATACCTTGCCCGGTACCTGAAGTTCCACACACCTATCAAAAACATGTAGAGAAAAACTGTAGGCAGAATTAGTTCAGGGAAGCAGACTAGCATAAGGAACAGCACATGAACCAGCACTGTCGTAATAGGATTCCTCCACATGCAGATATCACCAAACCACTTGCCAACTGCGAATACGCCTGAGAAGAGTGTCATCAACCGGAAGAAATTCGCCTTGCTTCGCCGCATGCTCCACAGGTGTGAGTCCACATCAGACATGTATTCCACCACTTCCTTGCGAAGTGGTGGCTCTGCTCGTCCTAGTCGTGCAGCCACTATGTTCACCGCTTGGTGGCGCAGCATGTCAACCTGCATGACTGAGAAGGGCCTAACGTAGTGCATTTTCGGCAGTAGTGGTTTTGAGTATAGGTATAGCATGTTTGCAAAAGAAGTGCATGAAAACCTTATTGCCAAGTGAAGCTCTCCCATCTTCTTAACCCCAGTTGGGTGAAGAACTAGCAATGGATAGGAGTGAGTGTAAATCCTTCCTGTTTCCAATGTCGAGATACGAATTCTGACCTTGCCGATTTTCAAGTCCTTTGAACCCTTTTCCCCTATATGGCTGTTGTCAAAGACACCTACTGTAATGACAGTGGCCTGATCAAAAACCTCCCAAGTGTATTGCTCATTGAATTTTGGAGACAGATTATCAACAATGGTCCTTGTTCTTATCCACTTATGACCATATTTTGCTACACAGTATGTATCAGATGCGCCTCTTCCTTCCCTTGTTTTCATAGGGTGAAGACCTACAGCTTTCAGCACTCCTAGTTCTAGAATCCCAATTGGTGGCCTCCAAAGCTGCTTTGCCGTGGGACGAAGATCACTGCTGTAATGTGTTGATTCATCAAGAACATGATATCCACCATCTAAACATAGATGAAGGTGAATTCTGCTAGAGAACTTTTCTTTCTTCAATTGATCAACATCAACAGCAACCGGCTTTTCCAGGTTAAACCATCTAGAATGAATCATTCTATCGTCAGCACGCCTCTCCACCGCATTGAGTGGTATGATGACCCTCCCAATGATCTCATCTTTACCAGAACCAATCCTATCTTCAACTGAAAGGACAAGATGATCTTCAAAAGGTTCAGCTGCAACAAACAAAAGGTCCTCATTCCAGAGAGGGCTAAGAGTTCTGGCTGGAACTGTCTTTGTTTTCAGCACTTGGTTTCCTATCTGCGCTTTCACATACACATCAGGAAAACGATTTTTCTCCGTAGGAACCAAATCTTGTGCCTCTACGATGTTAACACGCACATACCACAACCTTGGTGCATGATAGACCTTCGAACGAATCACTGTGGTTGCAGCAGGTGTGCTGTCAACAGGTGTAGCTGCATCTGAATGCCATGCATCTGAAAAAGCCTCATCTGCTTGTGTACCTATCCATACAGCAAGCATCAGCTCGCCTTTTATCTTCTCCCCTTTTTTATCCTCGAGCCGGTACCACTCTGGTGCCAAAGGACTATCTGGTGGTACTCTCAAAGGAACTTCATTGATATCAAACCTCACAAGGCCTACAAAATCATCTTTGACAAGATCCTTGTCCTTGATCCTAACTTCTAGTATAGATGCTTGCATCCTCTCCTTTGAAAATGCAAACACTTGATTCCACTCCGGATGCTGGTTCTTATCAAAGTGTCGAGTAATACCTTTGTAGTTTCCGATCCTCACCACAACAAATGGATCAAGACTCCCAGTAAGATCCATAGCAGGAAGTTCACGAGCCTTAACAACCCTGACATACAGAAAATACATCCTTTCCACAAGGTCATATGTACTTGAGGTCTTGTCTTTATGAATAATACGACCTCCTACAACTCTTCCACCACCGAGAAATGGACTTGTTTCTTTAAGTGCATAATCAACTGGTTGCGCTGATGAAACAGAATGCATGTGTACTAGCTTCATAGGTTGTGGTCCACCGGATACCATTTCATCAGCTTCGTACTTTGTTACATAATGGGTATCTCCAAATCCATTGGAATGGTGTTGGTGATGCTGATGGTTTGGGTTAGGGAGATGATGAAACGTGTGCCTTGCCGACTCAACCTTTCCATTAGACAAAGGGTTGGCCATTGTGTTTCCAGCTGCATTAACTTGTGTGTCGGCTAAGCTAGGATTATTTGTGTGCATGGACTCAACAGCAGGAGTTGGAATTGAAGATTTTATGGTTGAGTCATTAGTAATGTAAACTTTAAGGCCAATCTCTCCTCTAACACGAGAGAAAATTCGACGCTTTTCCAATGGATAGTGCAGGACAACAGCATCAGCGTAAGCGACAAAAGAAGTCCCCGTGAGGCTAACCTTGCCAAGAAATGAACTGGAGTTAGTAGCTCTGGTATGGCAATGGACATAAGCATCAAGAGTGAGATGGTTAAGATTAGAAGGATCAGATATATTGAAGTAGAAGCTCTCATTCCAAACAGGGTTGAGGTCTCTTTCTTTAATAGTGGTACGGTACTTCTGGCCATCAAAGTAAAGTTCCACAAAGGAACTTGATGAACCCTCTCCATCTTTAGGTAGTAGATTGTGAGCACTAACCACATCTACCCCTAACTTGAACTTGTTCATCATCAAATACACAAATATGATGGAAAGAAAGCAAAATAGAGTCAATAGTTTCTTGTACACAAAGAGGGCTAGTGTGCAAAACTAGCTCATGAAATGATTTATTTACACGCATACAAAGATTGAGCATGTGAGTGCCACACTTTTTTCAGCTACAAGTTAGTGATCCATTAAACACGGCACACACACACACACTGAATGAACTCATCCCAACACCATTTAAAAATTGAAGCTAATTAAACAACAACAACAACAACAACATGCACCAAGGAAAATAATAATTAATACTGAAAAAGAGGAAACATATTATAGTGACAAAATAAGAGTTTCAAAAGACAAAACTATATTTCTCAGTTTTCCCGACACATAGACACAGTTTTTGTTGAAGTAAGCAAAGTAATAATCATAAAATAAAATAAAACATGAACATGAATGTGATTAACCTCAAGTTTTAAACTTTAGCTTATACTAGTGATAGTGAATGGTACTTAGGTACATACATGTGGTATTATCAATAATATCATGCTTCTCAAATACTTATTCAGCATATTATCTACCCTTTTGTATTACTTTTTTTTTAGAGTCAATAATTGTTAATGGTGGATGATTTACTGACAGTGTAAAAAATACATACACTGTCAGTGTATATATATTAAATCCAAAAGAAATAATATATCTAGTTTTCTAAAATAAAACTGTTTCATTCATAGTGAAGGTAATGATTGGCAAAATTGTATTTTACATCTATTGAATTCTTAATTTATTTTTCATCGCTTAATAATATGATTAAAGTTAATAAAAACTTCCACAGTTTCATATGTGTATCCATTAAAGGTCCATTACTATTGTCTTTTAAATGAATATACTTTTCAATTTTAGTATATTTGACTCTAGTATATATTAAAGATGATTTCAATATGTCCTATCCTATTTCTTGTCACTCCTGGCCCAGAAACTTTATGGTGCTGGTCAATAAAAAAATATATGGCCTGGAATATTAATTAATTCCTATATAAATATGGTAATAAATAATACACATTGTGTTAATAATTTATATTGCTAATAATTATTGAGATTTAATCAATTCAATTTCTCATTGTGATTTTTCCAGTAATTATCTTCCCACTTCTCAATTCGTCTAATTACATTGAGTTTGTTGCCATAAAATATTCTTAGCGAGTTGGGCTCAAATGGTGGAGGCAAAGAGCATGGTGCTTTTATTGAAGGCTCACTAACAAATGATTCAGTCATAAATTTCTTCTCTAACCCACTTCTTTTGCAAGCCATGGCTTCAGAGCATAGTTCCACAGCTCCTTCAGGCACTATAGGCTCAAATTTGAGAAGCTTGGAATATTCATTTAGCAAATGGAACATGTAATCATATACATAATCCATTTTTAGATCTTCTTGAATAAATTTGCTGGCTGCTCTACCAATTTCTTGTGCCTGTCAATTTCATGGGCATTTGGAATTCAATATGCTTCTTGAATAAATTCAGTATTTACTCTATTTTATATATATATATATAGGAGGAAGATGATTACACCCTACAAACAAATAGAATCATAAGAAGTAGAAGAAACCGCCATATTTGAAAGATGTACTACGTACCTGTATGTGCATTGGTCTGCCACATTTGAATTGTTGAATCCTTGTTTACTCTCTTGAATCCAATCCTGCATGTTTACTTACAAATGTTAACTAGTGGAGGAAATAAATATCATTCAGGGACTGTTTGTGATTTGGTTTTTGGAGGGCAGGGGAGGGAATGAGAAAGCTTGAAAGTCATAAAATACACTTGTAAGATGTTTTCAAGACTTCTATTTCCCTTCATTCCCTTCGAAAACTAAACTCGCAAACAGATCGTTAAGGATTGTGATTATTGAAAATAGAATGGTGATTAGTGTATATATACCTGCACGAATAAACGAGCATTCCAATCATGTTCATTAGAAACATTACATTTGAGAAGATCTTGCCTGGTTACAGCAACAGAAGGATTTCCTTTCCAATAGGCAAATGGTTCTCTATCATTCCAATTTATCCTTTTATTACTCTCTTTAATATCCTTCAGCACATGTTCCCAAGGCCTTATATTAATCTCAGCCCTAAAGTCACAATTCTCTTAATCATTAATTCAATGAATAGAACAAATTCTAAACAATATGTTACTTCCTATCTATTGTGAGAGAAAGCAGTTGAACAATGCCAAATTTGATATTATTATTTTTTATTCATAATTATTCTTAAAACTTTATTTATTGGTGATATGGGCCTTAAATAAGTAATATGGTAATAAGGAAATTATTATCATCAACCTCAAAACAATAATAATAGACTCATTGTCGGAATAATGCATGTTAGCCAACAATGATGATCAGATAAAATCACTGTTAAAATATAAATTGATTGAGAATAAGAAAATAAATAATCTTTAGAATTAAAAGGGACAATATATTGATATATATATACACATATATTTAAAATTAAATTAGACAATAATGATATGATTATCAAAATTAAAAAAAGCACGAGTAAAAAGTTTTAATTATTAATATTTTAAAATTACTTTTATACAACTACTAATATTAGAGTAATTTAGAAGAAAAAATAGTTCGATAAAAATAAAAGGTTTAACGGGTTTTTATGAAATAACCTCAACTTAAACATCATACTAATACAAAATTATTCGATGATTAATAGAAAATGTACTAGTGGGGTAGCCCGGTAGGTCATGTCAACTAACACTTCTTAATCAATCGCACTCTTTTAACTTCATTCTAAAATAACTATTATTTTGAGAATTAAGTCATGTTTTAGTTTTACTATCGTTTCAAAACAATGTTACTAAATTTTTATCACTTCATTAAATTACACCCTTGAAAAATATAAAATCGAATCAAAAGATTCGACCTTTTTAAAACAACACTTATTTAGTTATTAGCATGCACAACCACAATATCTTAAAGCAAATATAAAAACAAAAATCAAAAGTAATGTCATTGTAGGGATGAATTGCATGTCTATTTTCAAAATAGACAACAAATGGAAACATATTCCGTAACATGCAATGTGACACCGCTGCTTTCAAAGGAGAGGTGTCTTCGTCGCAAATTCTTTTGTGTCAAAACTAAATTCTTACAAGTGTGCTACTTTATTGCGATACAAGCCACCCTCGTTCAAGTGAGAGTACAACCCAAAAAACTAGTCGATTAGTTAGAAGAGTCTCATAACTTAAGTATCATATTAAATTTACTATTTTACTCAATGTGAAACTACATTACCATTGTCGCGCCATGCATAAACTTAATTATGAGCAATGAGTAACAACTTACTATTCAACTAAACCCATAAAAATATTGAAATGATGAGAATGAGAGTAACATACCAACCCCAAAAGGACCAATCAGGGAAAACAATATCACGAGTCCAACGATCAGCACAATAGCGAAACAAAGGTGGAGGACCAGTGATGTTGTTTGGGTCATCATGATGATCGTAATCACGTGCTAGGACCACTGGTTGATCATCACAATCAAACATCAATTCTAGATCTGGCACCATTCCTTTATACTTCCTTACAAGTTGCATTATGCCCCACATCGTGAAAATATCACGCGTCTGTATCGACTCCCTATACTTCTCCACATATATTTTCCCCTTCTTCACTATTAACCTAAAACCGAGTTTAAAAAAATTTACCTATCATCAGTAGAAAGTTTTTTACACTGTTAGCACATTATCGATCGTTAAAAGATTAAAACAAAACATTGAACCTGAAATGTGCGGTGTTCCTTGCTCTCTCTACCATGTCCCTGTTTATCCCAGTGGCTTTCCATGCGCGCAAATCCTCGTGGATCCACCGGAAGTATTCTGGGCATACATCATCGTTTATCTCAAACGTTGTTGAAGTTGTTGGGTCAAGGGTTGAGCATGTTTGGTTCCTAGTAGTGGTACAATTCAGTGTGTTTTGGAATAACCTTTTCCGATTATGGTTTGGAGAAATAGATGCCACGATGGTTTTGTTTCCAATGGATATGCGTTTACTATTAGTGGTGGTGGAAAGTGTAGCCTGAAACAAAAGGCAATTAATTATATATTACTATTCAACTCAATTTTAAGTTAAAGTCAGAACATTATAATAACATTATATATATATTTTATAGTGAACAACTGCTATGTATGCAGATTTCTATGCATTAAACACAGAATCATAATTAACTACAAACACATAATATATGATACTAAATCTGAATACAAGTAATAATTAAGTTACCCATAGGGAAGAAACGGTGGAAGCGCTGAAGAAGATAAGAAGGAGGAGGATAGAAGTATAAGCAGCAACATGAGCAGGACCCTTCTTCACAAGAGTACCTGATATAAACTGCGTCTTGGATCTTTGCTCTATGAATCTTTGCATGGATCCTAGCTGTTTATAATTATATCTATATCTATATTTGATGAAGGAAGTTGTTGAAATTAACTCGAACTATATGAGAAAGGTACTAAGGTAGTAGAGATAAAGGAGAGTTGAAGCTATAGCATTGAATTTTACAGGAAGAAAAAGGACCCTCTTGTGAATTGATAATTGAGAATGGTTGGAGTGACAAACAAGCTAGTCTTAATAATTGAAGAAAGCAATTACAATTATTGTTGTCGCGACCGATTTTCGACTGCATGATGCCACTATATTTTATAGTAAAAAATATAGAAAAAATATTAGCTCAATTATTGGACTATGTATCTTTGATATCCATACTTAGGATTTAATTACAGAATAGGAAAGCTATTAAGACCCTATTTGTTTTATGGTGAAAAATATAGAAAATAATTTTGTATCAAGACTTTGTATTTCTAATATTCAGATTCGGTAGTCGATTACAAACTGGGAAGGTACTAACAACATATACGTCAACTTTAAGTGATATCCCTCACTAAGTTATGCCTTAAAATTATTTAGTTATTTAATTTCACTAAATTTAGTTTTATCATTGTGTGTTATAACGTAAGGCTTTGCTCCTATATATATCCCTATTATTGATAGAGAATCAATGCTGTCTAGTTCTTAGGTTGAAAAGTAGTTGTTAATTGTGTGTTTTAATTAGTGGCAGAAGCCACATAATGCTTGATGTGGTTGATAATTTCTATTTTATTAGTAAAATAATGATTTAAATATTTATTTATTAGTCAGAATGATTTTATTATTAATTGTTATTAATTATTATTTAAAAATTGTATTTTTTGTTGATTTTAGTACACAAAAGTTTTGATTTGCTGTTGAAGGGTGCAACTATAAGGGAATGGCAGATGGTCAATGGTAACGCCTGCTGTGAAGACCAATCTACTCATTTTCTCTATACTTTTTTATGCTTTTTTTAGATTTGTATTTTTTATGCCTTTTTCTCCTTTTGTTTTCTTAATATGCACTATCTCCTATTTATAGAAGAATTAGGCATATACTTATAAAAACCCAAATATTTACCTTCAATATTTTGGAGGTAATCAAAGAAATATTCTCATCCATAGTCAATTCATATTTGTTTATTTTTTAAATTTCATGTTCTTTTAGTTTGAGAAATCAATTGTTTTAAGAAAAAATATTTGAATCCTTTTTGGATCGAACAAAAATAGATATTCATACTTGTATGAAATGTCTGTAAATCAAAACTAGGAAGAAGTCAAAATCCGCCAAGATAGAAGTTGTTTTCTAGCGTGCAAGAGGGGATTATGTTACCCATGTGGTGTTGTTACCTGAGGCGGATCTATGCGTTGAGACGTGGGGGCAAGTGCCCCACTACACGTCATTTTCATTCTTAATAATAAGTGAGTTATGATTATAAGTACCATGTTGTGCTAAATATTAATTGCACTAAACACTATTTTCAATTTTTTAGAAAAGGTTGATAATATTAGTTAAAAGTTTGCATGAGGTCATGATCATAATTCATGGAAAATGGGGTTTATCATCCCACACACATTTTTTAAGTTTAATTTATTTACCTCTATTTTATAATATCATTGTTTAGAAAAATCATTTAATCAATGTTAATGTGCACTAGTCTTTCATTTAATGGGGAAATTTTCACAGTTTGCTTTTCAAATAAGAAAATTTCTTAATTAAGATTTATATATTGTGGTTGTCATTTTGATGAAATTAAAAACTATTCTGTGAACCCTTGTATGGCAACTCAATTTTGATTTTTATATGACCATACAAGGATGATTTGATTAATCAATGGATAATTATAGCTTTTGTTAAAAGTGGGGAAACTGGGCCTAGCCATAAGGACAATAATTTGTAATTTTGCATTCATGTATAGAGATCATGAGAGATTATTAGGGTTTGTTTAGGAGTTGAATTTTGAAGGAAAAAAAAAAGGGAAAATAAGTTTTGAGAGTCATCTCACAAGTATATTTCATCACTCTCAAGTTTTCTCTTCCATTTCCCTCCAAAATCCAACCCCAAATAAACCCTTAAGGAATCTCGCAAGAGGTACTATTTGAATGAGGCGACCTTGAAGGAAATAAGGAGAGAATGTGTATAGAATGGAGAAAACTAAAAACTCTCTTCAAATATAGCTTAGATAGATTTTTTACATTTTGCTCTTGATTTTCTCTCATTTGTTCTTCACTTGGTTTACTAATGCACTAGTGTATGAGAATTTATAGGCATTCTATTTATCTTATGATACATGTAAATTAATGAATCTAAAAGCACAACTCTTAGAAATTGTAACTTGAATATAAAGATACACAACTAAAATAGCATGAGCTTACAAAATACATGAATACTAATTTATAAAGTATCCTTTTTGGACTCCAATTCATTTTAGGGAAAAAGTAGTTCAAAATCTAGTAGCTTGTGGTTACAATTCTCCATCTTAACTTCTTTATCATTCTTGGACAATTTCTACAATCAATGAAAGTGATTATTGTACCATTGCCTTCTAGAATTCTTCAAACAACTTCAGATTATTGCCGATATAGATAAATTCAATTGAGCTCATATTTTTACACCCAAGAAATATCATCTCAAATACTTGTTCTACTCATGCCATCATCCATTTCCAATAATCATAATTAATGAATTTGAGCATGCAAATGCACATATATCTTATGCAACAATTTCAGTCACATCATATCATGATTTTCCTTATCACATCATAATTTAATAACTCATAAGGTATTTACTGTACACGTCAAATAGAGATTGACCTGCAAATAAACTACATATATAGGATCAAAATCAGAATAATAAAATATCTTTTTATATCATAACGTAAGTTATATCCTCCAACCATTAAACTTATTTATGTATCCTATTTTTTTAATTTAATTTTTTTATAGAAAATAATTAAATAAAATATATGTTATGATTTTTTTATATATAGGGATGACAATTAAAATCGAACTCATGGATACCCATCCGAACCCAAGCCAAATTTAACGAGGAAAACCCTATATGTTTGAGTTCAAGTTTGGGTTTTACCCGAGTTTGACTTTCGTATTCGAATTTGGTATGGTAGTAAAAGTGTTGTTACTGCTATATAAAAATAAAGAAAAATAATACACATTGACATTTATATTCTTTTTATTTAAAATGATATTACACTTTTACTTTTAAAATACAAAAAAAGTCATTTGTCTCTCCATTATTTGAGAGGAGTCTCACTCATAGGGAATCGTCATTCCCATTAAAACACGTTTTTAGCATTAGATTATGCAGGTAGACAAAGCTCTAACGAGTTTATCAGGTAGTTAAGACTGCTTGATTATTTATTTAGATGAGTTAATTACTTTCTAGACTTTATATTAAATATCATTACCTAAGAAAGAAAAAGCTCAATTTGATATTCCTTTGGTGGTAGCTGAATATACACGTTGAAAGACATAGATAGGTTTATTAAAACTATAAAAAAATGTTGTTTTGATTTATTTAACAAAAGTGTTGTTGATGTCATTGCATCGAAGACAAGTCCATGCACATTGCATTAACATATTGGTGGCTTTTGATGACATGCACACACGTGATATATTCTTATTTATTATGTACACTTATCTTTTACAGTATAATTAATCATATCATGTCTCTTTTTGTTTTTTTGGATGAGGTGTATTTTCCGTTATCATAATCAAGGTTGTGATATTTAATTTGAAAAATGATGTGGCATGAATTCTAGATCATGGTTCGATTGATTCAATCGGGTAAATTTGTGATTAAAAACTATGACTCAATCGATTGTTTTTCCTTCTGGATCAAGTAGCTCAAAACCGTAACTACAACAATCAAGAACTAACCAAGCTTGGGTGATTCAGAAACTGCTGGAGGGAGTAAGCAGGACCAAATCATATCCATTCACGCTGTACGACCGACAATGATAGGACTCGAATAGAATTGGGTCTCATTTAATCTAGGGTTAGGTTCAAAAAAATGTCTCAATTAACATTTAGGGTTGGATAAAGACAAATCTAAATTTGTCCCAACTCGGCCTATGCTAACACAGATAAATGCTTCATATTTAAGAAACAATGGGAATTAATGTCATTATATCATAAATATTATTTATTTATGGCTCAAATAAAGTTGTCTCAAATTAAAAATACATGTTGTTACTTCAACAAAAAAAAACTAGAGACATATGTATATATAGGACGGAAGACACATCAAGTGGCACTAATTAAGAACATAGATTTCAGTTTTACACGACGATCATTAACTTGTGTACAATGTATATGGCACATAGAGTTAAGGAACAAAGTGAACCATCTCATATCATGATATACATAAATTAATAGACATACAAAAGACGAGTTCTACAGATAAACTAATGAGTTATGTGGATAAAATGAAAATAAGATAAAGTGGCCGAATCATATGAAGAACAAATGAGTGTAGATAGAATGTGTTATATAATTAATTGTGTTCTGAAAAAAGTTAACATATAGTATAATACTAGGGCTGCTGTTACATTAATCGACCCGCAGCCGTTTGTATTTTGTACCATTGGGTTTGCAGATTGTTACGGCCCAATAATACAATTACTCATTATGGTGGACCTTGGTTTGTGCTTCAATTTATATATTTGTTGGACTTCTTCGTATTCTTGTTTTGAAATTAGATCTAAACTTTAACCTTGAACACCAAATTCAAAACTCGAACTCGAATTATGTGTGATTGAAAATAATAATATCATTTTTAAATCTGTTGGGTTTCGAGTAACCTGAACCCGATTAGAACTTGCTCGAAATATATATATATATATATATATATATATATATATATATATATATATATATATATATATATATATATATATATATATATATTTCGAGCAAGTTCTAATCGGGTTCAGGTTACTCGAAACCCAACAGATTTAAAAATGATATTATTATTTTCAATCACACATAATTCGAGTTCGAGTTTTGAATTTGGTGTTCAAGGTTAAAGTTTAGATCTAATTTCAAAACAAGAATACGAAGAAGTCCAACAAATATATAAATTGAAGCACAAACCAAGGTCCACCATAATGAGTAATTGTATTATTGGGCCGTAACAATCTGCAAACCCAATGGTACAAAATACAAACGGCTGCGGGTCGATTAATGTAACAGCAGCCCTAGTATTATACTATATGTTAACTTTTTTCAGAACACAATTAATTATATAACACATTCTATCTACACTCATTTGTTCTTCATATGATTCGGCCACTTTATCTTATTTTCATTTTATCCACATAACTCATTAGTTTATCTGTAGAACTCGTCTTTTGTATGTCTATTAATTTATGTATATCATGATATGAGATGGTTCACTTTGTTCCTTAACTCTATGTGCCATATACATTGTACACAAGTTAATGATCGTCGTGTAAAACTGAAATCTATGTTCTTAATTAGTGCCACTTGATGTGTCTTCCGTCCTATATATACATATGTCTCTAGTTTTTTTTTGTTGAAGTAACAACATGTATTTTTAATTTGAGACAACTTTATTTGAGCCATAAATAAATAATATTTATGATATAATGACATTAATTCCCATTGTTTCTTAAATATGAAGCATTTATCTGTGTTAGCATAGGCCGAGTTGGGACAAATTTAGATTTGTCTTTATCCAACCCTAAATGTTAATTGAGACATTTTTTTGAACCTAACCCTAGATTAAATGAGACCCAATTCTATTCGAGTCCTATCATTGTCGGTCGTACAGCGTGAATGGATATGATTTGGTCCTGCTTACTCCCTCCAGCAGTTTCTGAATCACCCAAGCTTGGTTAGTTCTTGATTGTTGTAGTTACGGTTTTGAGCTACTTGATCCAGAAGGAAAAACAATCGATTGAGTCATAGTTTTTAATCACAAATTTACCCGATTGAATCAATCGAACCATGATCTAGAATTCATGCCACATCATTTTTCAAATTAAATATCACAACCTTGATTATGATAACGGAAAATACACCTCATCCAAAAAAACAAAAAGAGACATGATATGATTAATTATACTGTAAAAGATAAGTGTACATAATAAATAAGAATATATCACGTGTGTGCATGTCATCAAAAGCCACCAATATGTTAATGCAATGTGCATGGACTTGTCTTCGATGCAATGACATCAACAACACTTTTGTTAAATAAATCAAAACAACATTTTTTTATAGTTTTAATAAACCTATCTATGTCTTTCAACGTGTATATTCAGCTACCACCAAAGGAATATCAAATTGAGCTTTTTCTTTCTTAGGTAATGATATTTAATATAAAGTCTAGAAAGTAATTAACTCATCTAAATAAATAATCAAGCAGTCTTAACTACCTGATAAACTCGTTAGAGCTTTGTCTACCTGCATAATCTAATGCTAAAAACGTGTTTTAATGGGAATGACGATTCCCTATGAGTGAGACTCCTCTCAAATAATGGAGAGACAAATGACTTTTTTTGTATTTTAAAAGTAAAAGTGTAATATCATTTTAAATAAAAAGAATATAAATGTCAATGTGTATTATTTTTCTTTATTTTTATATAGCAGTAACAACACTTTTATTTTCATTAACGGAGAGGAGTCTCACTCATTCCCTCTACCTCTTAACATGCCAATACTAATTAATCTTTATTAAATTTAACAAACTTAAGTTAATACATTTGTACGTGTACCCCAGCTTACATGCTTTATGTTTGAGTTAAAATTGCTTAGTAAACCATAAATTATTCTTTTTAACTCTGAAAATTTAATCAAGATAATCCATATTTATATAATAGTAACCCATATATTATTCTTATGTTGAAGATTTTCTCAAGGTGTGAATCATGGTTAAGGCATCCAGAATGAGCGTTTGATGAAAGTCCAATGAATCTAGTCATCATTGTTCATTGTCTAGACACATTCTTATTTGCTTTTCCCATGTCCCTATGTCACTTCATATTCTCCCATGTTTTTAATGTACTTTTTTTTATAAAATAAAATGGTGAAAAGATAAATTTATAATGGAAAGGTAGGGTCGAGTACATGATTCAGCTTCATTAATAGATTATATCATTGATTTCTAGGCCTTTCTATGTGGATGTGAATACACTTTAAAATCAAAATGGATAAATAATAATTGATATAAATTAATATACAAAATTTAAAAAAGAATACAAATTTATAATATTAAGGAAAAAATCTTAAGATCAAGGACGCAATGAAGTTTGGAGATTCTAAAGCAACCACTGATAAGGATGAAAACTGATTCATTAATTACTTATCAACCCATAAAAATAGTAAAAGAAAAATGATATATTCTCCTACTAATTCTCCTATCCACAAAAAAGTGACATATGTCATAAGATGATACTTTATTTATTAATGATTGGTTTACAAATGACATATGTTACTTTTTAGTAGAAAAATATAACATTACCTACATATTATAAGGAGGCAGTGACATGGTTTTCAGTCAACAACTAATTGCGAGTGTTTACATAGAATTAAAATATGTTGAAAAAGTGCTTTGATTTGTAGAGTAAAAAGTGGCAAATTGTTGAACATATATAATATAAATAAGCTACCATGCCCAATTCCTTCATTAATTCTTCTCTCGTTCGAAACAATGACCAAGGTTTATCCACACAAACACACTTCATATTCTAATTGTATGGCTTATGAACGAGAAACATATACAATATGGATGAAATCACTTATCTTCCACTCTAATGGTTGCACTATCTATGACTCTAATGGTGACATCGTTTATCGTGTTGATAACTATGACAAAAAGGGTACAACACAAGTTAACCTTATGGATCTTCAAGGAAGAGTTCTCTGCACCATACACAAGGTATGTACTAGGCTACTATATATATATTTGCAATATTAATCATAGTTATGAAAATCGTATCGATCGGTTCAACCGGAAAATAATAACACTGCTAATCTTTACAACTATTTATCATTTTGCAGAGATTACTAGGGTTTGGAGGTTGGGATGTATACAAGTGTAAAAGCCATGAGAAAGCGTGGTTTCAAGTTAAAAGATGTTATAAAATGATGATGATGGGAAAATTAACGTGGCAGATTATGGTGGGGACCCAAAAGTACTGCATGGAGAGAATTGGTGGCAAAACAGCATTTAGGATAATCAATATAGATGGAGACGTAGTTGCCAAGGTAATAATTTATGTTTTTAAGATGGGAGCAAAATTGATGAATTAAAGAGCATATAAGTGGATAGATTCATAAACCTAATATCTTACGATTTTAAGTCAAGATATGATGTCAATCCCACTTCTATCCTTCTTTCATTTACCTTATCGAAAAATGTTGTAACCCATGAATGAATATCCTACGACAAACCCTTCGTATTATTAATATTGTTTTTTGATAATATATCACAATAAACACATAAAACTGGAAATATGCAGGGGAAGCAAAAGCACTCGTCCACAGGGATTGTACTAGGCAATGATGTTCTAACGTTGGAAGTGGAAGCAGATGTTGATCATTCTCTTATAATGGCTTTTGTCACGGTCTTTGGATTAATCTGCGGTAGAATGTAAATAATAAACAAAATAGGATCAGATTATCTTTTACTGTTTATATATTTTGGAAAAATGTTTGAGACAAAAGTATATCCGTGCACCTGTTATTATTCTTAAGGAAAATGTTTAAATTAAAATAGAGATATCAACCAATGTCTCTTTGCTTTTTATTTCTCAAGTGAGTGTATTTATAGAGGATATAAAAATAAACTGTCAAATATTATTTTTGTTTTGATGTATAAATAACAAGACTCTAATTTGGAATTATGAGATACTATCTATATAAATTTTGTGTGATAAAACTATTTTATAGTAATGAGATTATAACTTGTACATACATGATATATGTAAAGTTAACTAAATTTGTTAGTTTGTTTGACAAAACTATAAAACTAAATAGAATTTGTTAAATAACTAAAAAATCATGTAATATCATAGTGTAAAATTCGTATTTATTTAAAAGTAAAGGATAAAAGTGAAACAAATTATTGGAAGGAAATATAACTTATAAGAAGTTACTTAAACTAATTTAGCTTTCCAGGATTTAACTTTCAAAAACTATAATCTCCGTTTACTTGTATATTTAAAGATAAAAATGTGATTTTTTTTTCTATAAAGAAATCATATTATTTCCTTTGTTTTTTAGGTACTTCCTTTTAGTATAAAGGATCCTCACCCTTAAGCAGGCTTGCCTTAATTCATTGATCTCCATTAGAAGGAACTGAATGCTTTCAACTTAATTTTAGTCCAACATTTGAAGTAGAATCTTCAATTTGTACACATTTTCTAGATGATATATGTCTATAATAAGTATACTGGGATTTGTTCCCTAATTGATTTGGCTGTGATTCATAAATTGCAGCTGAGAGTCAAAAAAAAGCTTCTACCATTATTAAGAAACTCAGTATAAAGCTAATTCCATAAATTAATCCTCGGCTAGTAACAAGACCTTAGTTTCGTGGTGTAAGACAACACTAAATTTTCATATATACTAAAAATTAAGGATTCGTTTATTGAAAGTGAAATTTTCTGAAGGAGCAATCACACATCTAAAAAAGATTAATTCTTTATCTGTAAGGTGAATATCTAGCGCAAAAAAAAAACCTTCAACTGAACAAATAGTTATTTGTGTATGCACACTCCACATGTGGGACAAAGGTTCTCTATCCCAAAAAAATCATGTCTACATGTATCAAGTTAATCAAATTTTATAGATTAATGTACAAGTATTAACTCATGTTATTATAATTTTTATTTTTAATTAAATAAGATTTTCTGATTGGGGACACGTGAGACAGCAAAAGGTGCTGAAGTCAAGGTTGTACTTGTACCCCATGCAGTACATTCAAACTACCAATCAGACGAGATTAACAAAGATTTCTTCTCATCTATTTAATATTATCCGATAGTAAAGAAAATATATTATATTAATTAAAAAAATTAAAAGTTTATTATTATCATTGTTTTTATTTTATTATCATTGGATAAAACATAATATGAGAGATCTCAATTACACAAGAGACTCCATTGTGTTTTTAAACACCGAAGGATCTCTAACCACAATTTTAAGTGTTATAATTTGAGAATAAACCATTGCTTAATGTTGGTTCCATTCATCTAAAAAAACAATGACAATAGAAAAAGTGCATTACAAAGAGAGATTTACACATAAGAAAAAGAACATATCTAATATAAAAAGAAACAAATAAACAAAATGCTACTAATCATTTATGTTGTTTCTTGTTGATTCATTAATAATAATGACCTTATTATAGCAACAAATTAAGCAGAGAAAGTAGAAAAAACATGATCACCTACAATTATGATCGATGTGGGACTTTCCTTTGTTGTCTTTGTCCTTGTATTTATCTTCATTATTTTTGCATGTGCTATTAATCCTCTCATTCTTATTATTATTATTGTTATTGCAATCTGAATCTGAAACACTTTGGGTTACCTTTGTAGAAGTAGAAGCTACTGCATCTGCTGCTTCCTCTTTCTCTATTCTTCTCTTTATAATAAACTCTTCAGGAATAAACACATCCATTTCCATATCCATTATCTAGCCTTGGTGAACTATACTATAAACAAGGTTACTAATAAAAGGACCCAAAAATAGTGCATTGGGTTAAATTGGTAGCTATAATAGTTGCTTAAGAAAGGGTTATTCACCAAAGTGTTTAGGCCTTCTCATTTTTTTTGGGTATGCAATGCATTGTTATTTTTTTAGTGTATCACATAAATTGAGGTGCTTGCATATAAGAGCATAAGGATGTTGAGAATTAAGCAATTTAATTAAAACCGAACCAAATGGCAAATGGATAAAGTTTCCGATTCAGGTTTTATCGACTAGACCGTGTGGATAATATCTTCTATATAATCATAGTTAGAATATGATTTAATATATATATATTTATTGACAGTATAAATGTTTTTTATATTGTCAGTAGATCATCTACCATTGATTAGTTAACCATCATTGACTCTCAAAATAAATTAATACAAATCAATGGTGGATGATGCACTGACAGTGTAAAAAACTTCACTCTGTCAGTGCATAAATTTTAAACTCATTTAGAATATAGTACAAGTGAAAATGAGTATAATTGAATGAAAGTATATATGAAGATAGTGAAAATATATTCAATTAGATATCATACTTGACTCCTGTCATTGGTGCAGATTCGAATGATGTGAGGATATTGGAAGTTTTATCTTGATGGCATTGGGCACATTTTAGAATGTAAAATGGTCTTTGCAGCTATGTATATTGTACTTTAGGCTTATTTATGAAGATATGGCTAGATAGAAAAAATACTCGCCATGCCTGTTTAATTTATGCCCACAAAAGTCTGTAAAATTTAAGTGGGCATGAGTATATTTGCATTACACAAAATTACATGCACCAAACCTGCAGATATTGATAAATATTTTTAAAATATTATGATCATAGTGTAATTTTTTTTGTAAATAATGGGTTTCATCCTCCATTTACTTCCGATAATAAATTACCCTTTTTTTTACATAACTCGATTCTGTAGGGCACGAGTTTCCTTTTTCTTTTGTTCGTTATATATTTTAAAAAGAATTCTTCATTGATTTTTTTCCAATTTTTTCGTAGGTCGTTTATGGAATAAACGATTTTCCTTTTTTAAAAAAAAAATTGTTATCGTTTGTGTCATACAAAGGATTTCCTTTACTTTATTATCACTTTTAAAATTTTAAATGTGATTTAAGATTTGAGGAAGTGAGACATGAACGGCAATTTATGAATGCATCAAGTTATATGTATGGATTCAAATATTGTGTAATGAATGATGAAGTATTGCTTCCACCGTTTGAATGTCCACTCAATATTGCTTATAAGTCATACGAACGATTTTTGTAAATTAAAAAAAGGAAATTCGTAATAAACAATCAATTTACGAGAACAAAAATTGAGATGCAATAGTGTAGAAACATGTTTTCTTTTAAAAGAAAATATAAAACAAAAGGAAACTCATGCACTGCAGTAACAAGTTTTATAAAAAAATACATGGATGGAAACAAAAAGTCAAACTATCCCTAATGTTTCAAAAGGGATAAATAATGAGTCAAAATGCACAATGCTTGCTCCAATATTGGAAGGAAAGGATGGTAGTTGCAGAAGCAGTGTGCATTAAACTTGAAAATGAGCCAAATTTCAGGGTATAACTATTAACCTGTGAATTATATTGGATATGTGATATATGAAAGTAGCAATAGATCACAACATCCCATGAGGCTGAGTCATAAAAATATGAACTACAACCATAATGCATAAAACGTAAAACAAGAATATTTGTTATCAAGAGTAGGAAAAAACAATGATATCCACCACAATATTTTCACTCTGTTAAATGACCATGTTCATTAACGATCCAACATCAGTTTTAAACACCATGACCTTAAGATCAGAAAACCCACAATAAAGATGGGAAGCAACCACCATTGCCCTTTCGCCTGAATCTGCACTCTGCTCTCCGCGCTCTATTATTGTTTACCTCGGACTAATTGCATACATCCAAAAGCAGGAGTATGTAACACAATAAAAACTTTCTAAACACGAGCCATTTATACCAACATATGATCTGTGAAATCACCCAACACATGCTATGCGTTCATCAAGTCAGTCGCCCTTTAAATTCTGAAAAAGCTCTGGAAGATGGACGTTAGTCAGCTTGGTCCTCTTGCTGATTTCTTTGTTCTTCTTCTTAGGCTTGGACTTGGAGGCAGGAATGCCTTCCATTTGTGCTGTGCTCCTCCTCTTTGCGGTGTTAGTAGCAGGCTTCATTCCATTCTTTAGGAGATCCTTCTCTATATCAAGCATATCACGAGGCAATTCAATCCCCCGAAAGAGCAGTTTTAGGTCATCATCCACCTTAATAGGGACTCGGGGGTCATTGGGGTAAGCAATGTCTTCCTGTGAATCAAAGTTGGACAGAAGCCAAATCTGCCCTGCAGCTTTTAAAGCCTAGAAATCGATATAGCTTTATAAGGCCTTATTTCATTTGAAACCAATTTATGAAACTAAATTTTGACTTCTACAAACAGATGTAAATCAAATTTATCGAATAGTTCTAATGTTCTATTGCTCTTTACATAATTCAAGAAAAAACATACTAAAATAGCTTACACTAATATTAATTTATCAGTATGACATAAAATTCTTAGAAAATAAGAAGCAGAGAAAAGATGAGGATAAACTTTGAAAAAATGAAAAAAAAGAAACAAAAGTAGGCAAGTGAAGGGGACAGCAGAGACTAAAAAGAAGAGTGTCAATGGCTGTTTTAAAAAACTGGAACTCCCCTCCAGGTTGCTAAATGATTCATACAAAACTGAACTACTTCAGTAATGACATTCAAAAGCCATCTTTTTACCCCAGTTATCACAGGACTCTAAATCCACATATAAGAAAGTAATAGCAAAGGTGTAACCACGTTGAGGCTGCCTCCCTAAACAGCAAGATGTTGTAAATAATTTATTAAAAACAAGGTTTCCATTTCCACATTACTAGTCATACTGACCAAAGGTTGGGATAAAACGAGTTTTGCATTTCCACATTACTTAATTAGTTTTACAACTATTTTTTGTCCCTGCAACATTTGATTCATATATTCATCTTTGGTATTGCCTATAACATTTGAGCTTCTTTCACAGGAATAGCGATTAGTGATTTTGGCACTCATGTTCCTCCTAAAAATTCATTACGCACAGGGGGGGGGATCAAACTTGTGAAATAAGAATAGTTTCTCCATAAACCCAAGACAATATCAGAGTCAGAGAATCATCTTATGATCAAGATTCCAACAACATTACTGAAAAATGAACATGAAAACATTTTCATCTGATATAGTAAACTAACAAATATCATTTACCTGCAAGTCCTCCATCACAGTTGGGTAAGAATCCTTTAAGTCAATAACAGCAATGCCCTCTAGATACTTTCGTATCAGGACAAGCAGCTCTTTTTTATCCCTAACATCATGCTTCGACTACAGACCAAAAGCAAGGATAATCCAAAACAGTGGTATAACACAATAAGTTATCATCAAAATATACAAAACTGAGACAACAAGTTATCAGGAAGATGATATGTGTGAATAAAAAGTTACCTTGTAAGAGAATCGTTCCCCATCATATTTAATTTTAGGGTTTTTCCTCATACTTTCAAAAACATTTCTATTAGCATTCATGTCCACATAGCATACTTGATTAATCTGGTCTGGTGTTAAAGCCTGACGGGTCTGTAAGCGAACACAATCGCAATCACAACCGCAATCACAAACACGATCATAATCACAAACACAAATTGATCTAAGGTAAAATAAGAGATCAATAGGTAGTTGCAAACCTCAAAGAGGAGATCAATAACACGCTTCATCTGAGCACCAACGGGGGCTTTGCGAATAGAGTTAATATGTTGAAGCCTCTCAGTATCGTTTGAGAATTTGACAGAAGGAATTGGAGTAACTCTTCCATTGGTAGATGATGAAGATGGTGATTTTAGGGTTTGAGCAGCTTTCGTAGAAACAAGCGTCGATTGACACTTCTCTTGCTGCTTTTTGAATCTATCTAGCTTTTCTTGCAACGCCATATCTGATCTCAAACACCAAAATATCAATCAATCACCTAACACAACACTATTTTATTTTATTATTTCAGAAATTTCAGAATCAAAATTGGAAATCAATTAGTTAATTGAAAATTCAATTTCGTGTATTTCAAGTTGGAGCGATGATAACAGGATCGATCGCAGGAACATGTATATCGAAATATATATATATATAGAGAGAGAGAGAGAGAGAGGGAGAGAGAGAATAACCGTGGAAGAAATTTCCGTGAAACAATGAAGGAATGAAGAAGCACCAAGGTTACTTTGCAAGGAGGCTATTATTTGCCCCTTCAAATCACATGGGCCACCCAACCCATGAAATATCCTTCCCATTTTATAAGGAGAACAAAATGTAGTCTTGGTTAGCATTACCCGACCTTAACTACTTACCCGATTTCGTCTGATTATAATTGAAACCGAATATGGTTGGATTTCAATGAGTTTAGATTTGGTTCAAGTTTAAAATAAGATTGGTCAATATTTAGGATCGGATATGAGATAAACATGACCTAAGTCATCTCAAGGCAAATATCATTAGTTTTCTAATTCTTTTATCACATATACATGATTAACAATGTATTTACAAATATTGTTTTATATGTTAAATTACATATACATAATAGTAAGTAATATTTAGAAGACTTTATTCAAAGGGTATGCATTATATTTATTAGAGTCTAGGGTCGGGTTTAAGCTTAAAGGTGGACCTGGTCGACAATTGGGATTAAGTTAGTTTAGGCTCTAGAAGGGTGTGAGTTCAAAAAACGACTTCACAAATATTTAAGACCAAATAATAAATAAGTTTTATTAGATCCAACTCACCCAATGATCACCCATAATACACACTATACTCTATTTTTTTATATTATCATTCGCACTATATTGTATATAATAACTTCATCATTACATTTTATATTTAATTATTATTGAATTTTAAATATAAATAATATATGATGTAGTGTGTAACATCTTAGCTTTGATATGCGACCCTTCTCGCCCATGAATTTATTAAATGTGTCATCCTTAAGCTTAAATACTTTCGTAGACTACATGACTCAACCCCTAACTTGTGGAGTTATAACCATTAATTCAAGCTACTGTGGCTTAGTGGTAAAGACTTAATAGAATCAATGACTATAAGTCTCCAATGTTATGAGTTTGAGACATAAAAACTATTTAAAGGGGATAAAATAATGAGATTTCACACTTATTATATTCATGAACTTTGAAGGATTACATATTATGGCTAAGGTGTTAAAAAACAAGGTTTAAATATAAGAAGACATCAAATTTAGAAGTTTTTTTTTGTACATTCTTTGTTTGAAGAAAAGAAAATAAGGAGAGGAAGAAATAGGATAGAAGAAAATAAATATTATGATGAGATAAAATAATGAACAATAAAATTAGCCTATATCTCTCTATCCACAAAATAAAAATTACATGCATTTGCCTTGAGTGCCCCCTAAACTATTGATAAAATGTTAAGAACTTCTCTCATCGTTTTATATAGCTATTTATTATTTATGTTACAATTTATGGATTAATATTTTAGTTTTGATATTATGGAATGTGTTGTTTCCATTGGACATTTTCTTTTCCTTATTTCCTCTTTCTTTCTCCACTGCCAAACAAAGTACAAAATAAAAACAATAGAAATGGCTTCGCCCGGGTTCGAACCGGAGACCTTCAGTGTGTTAGACTGACGTGATAACCAACTACACCACGAAACCAATTTGCTTTGTTTTCTCATTTTAATATTAATAATTCACGGTTTATGTCTCAGCCTTTGCACTATCGAGATAAACTTTGTCTATTGAAAAAGCTAGTCAATTTTAATTATCTTGCACCCAATCATTGTGATTTAAATTCAGATTAGATGTAACCAAACAATACAAGTAATAGTAAAACATCATGGACAATAGTTTCATTTAAGTATTACATGACATAGTCCATTGTCAGTTTCAACTTCTAAACAAAAAGTGGATGCTAACAAAGGTGATTCGGGTAAAAAGCAACAACTAGTAGTGTTGAATTAAATGTGATTATGAAGTTTCTCCAATGTATATATATATATAATGTTTGCTAGTGAAGCTTGCATGCAATGCAGAAATCCTCTAAGGTCAATCTTCATTTGCCAAATCAATGAAGAGAGTGCCTTGATGAATTATACCTCGCACCGGAGGCAATCTTTTGTCTGAGCCGTGAATATCTACAAGTATGTGGAGTTAACTCTCCCAACGGAGATTTTTTTCATCTACAAGACTTAAACCTGATATCTTGTTTAAGAGAAATCAAGCATGTACTGGTTGAACCAACACTCGTTGATGCATACTAGGACTTTGTTTTGGAGCACTAATATTTCTAAAAATAATATATTTTATATGCAAGTTTCATGACCTTTTCTTGCCTATGCTAGATATGGAAATAATGGTCTCATTGAACAATAATAATTAGCTGCACCAATGTAGAAGACAATATGATTATGTAAACTAGTATTGTTTACCATTTTATATTAGGCAAAAATGTATTTTTACCTCTTAACTTATTTTTTTTTCTCATTTTGATTCCTCATTTTTTGTCTAATTTCAGTGGTCCATCTTTATCAAATTCACACAATTGAAAATAGACACATGACATGCAAATCGACAAGGCACAACTTGAAAGAGAAGTGACTAAAAAAATATCAAAAATACTAATGTGATAAAATGAGACAATGAGGAAAAATTTAAGGTAAATGACATATTAGTATATTACTTTAATATTAATATAAAAGTTTCTCTACTCATTACACAAATTTTGACTAAAAAATCAATCATTCCTAAAGCTTAAACATTACTAAAACACTACAACCTCAAGATTCTCAAATTCTCCTAATTGATCCTGCTGTTACTTTGTTGAGAAGGAACATCATTCTCTGTATTAGCTCTTGAAATGATGGGCGTTTATCTGAATCACTGTTCACATTTGACACAAGCAAAGTTTTTAGTAAATTAGAATGCATCAACCTCTACCAAAATAAAACTGAAGTAGAGAGTATATAACTATATATAGATATAAGTACCTTCTCCAACATTCTTGGATGATTGATGCTGCATCAGGATCAAGCCCTTCAGGCATGTCCAACCTTCTATCCATAAAGCCAACCACTCCAACAACCTTTTCAAATCAAATACACTACATTGGTTGTCTTTGTACTTAACTTGAATAACTCTATTTACATATACTTCTGCATGCATTATCTCACACCACTTTGATTAACCCAAGTTTCAATCATTTTTAACCAAAAATGTACATATACTTAAACCACTTTACTATATCGTTAATCTCGATTCCTGCTACCATAATTACGTTCGAATCGCTGGTAAGTAAGGCAATGTATGTGAAAGTGCATGTGTGAAAGAGAAAAACCTGTAGGAAATTCAAAGTTTTCCATGGAATAGATTGAGTCATTAGTTCCCAGAGGATGACACCAAAACTGAACACATCAGACCTGTTTTTAAAATAGAGAAGTCATTACATCAGTATATATATATATATATAGAGAGAGAGAGAGAGAGAGGGAGAGAGAGAATAACCGTGGAAGAAATTTCCGTGAAACAATGAAGGAATGAAGAAGCACCAAGGTTACTTTGCAAGGAGGCTATTATTTGCCCCTTCAAATCACATGGGCCACCCAACCCATGAAATATCCTTCCCATTTTATAAGGAGAACAAAATGTAGTCTTGGTTAGCATTACCCGACCTTAACTACTTACCCGATTTCGTCTGATTATAATTGAAACCGAATATGGTTGGATTTCAATGAGTTTAGATTTGGTTCAAGTTTAAAATAAGATTGGTCAATATTTAGGATCGGATATGAGATAAACATGACCTAAGTCATCTCAAGGCAAATATCATTAGTTTTCTAATTCTTTTATCACATATACATGATTAACAATGTATTTACAAATATTGTTTTATATGTTAAATTACATATACATAATAGTAAGTAATATTTAGAAGACTTTATTCAAAGGGTATGCATTATATTTATTAGAGTCTAGGGTCGGGTTTAAGCTTAAAGGTGGACCTGGTCGACAATTGGGATTAAGTTAGTTTAGGCTCTAGAAGGGTGTGAGTTCAAAAAACGACTTCACAAATATTTAAGACCAAATAATAAATAAGTTTTATTAGATCCAACTCACCCAATGATCACCCATAATACACACTATACTCTATTTTTTTATATTATCATTCGCACTATATTGTATATAATAACTTCATCATTACATTTTATATTTAATTATTATTGAATTTTAAATATAAATAATATATGATGTAGTGTGTAACATCTTAGCTTTGATATGCGACCCTTCTCGCCCATGAATTTATTAAATGTGTCATCCTTAAGCTTAAATACTTTCGTAGACTACATGACTCAACCCCTAACTTGTGGAGTTATAACCATTAATTCAAGCTACTGTGGCTTAGTGGTAAAGACTTAATAGAATCAATGACTATAAGTCTCCAATGTTATGAGTTTGAGACATAAAAACTATTTAAAGGGGATAAAATAATGAGATTTCACACTTATTATATTCATGAACTTTGAAGGATTACATATTATGGCTAAGGTGTTAAAAAACAAGGTTTAAATATAAGAAGACATCAAATTTAGAAGTTTTTTTTTGTACATTCTTTGTTTGAAGAAAAGAAAATAAGGAGAGGAAGAAATAGGATAGAAGAAAATAAATATTATGATGAGATAAAATAATGAACAATAAAATTAGCCTATATCTCTCTATCCACAAAATAAAAATTACATGCATTTGCCTTGAGTGCCCCCTAAACTATTGATAAAATGTTAAGAACTTCTCTCATCGTTTTATATAGCTATTTATTATTTATGTTACAATTTATGGATTAATATTTTAGTTTTGATATTATGGAATGTGTTGTTTCCATTGGACATTTTCTTTTCCTTATTTCCTCTTTCTTTCTCCACTGCCAAACAAAGTACAAAATAAAAACAATAGAAATGGCTTCGCCCGGGTTCGAACCGGAGACCTTCAGTGTGTTAGACTGACGTGATAACCAACTACACCACGAAACCAATTTGCTTTGTTTTCTCATTTTAATATTAATAATTCACGGTTTATGTCTCAGCCTTTGCACTATCGAGATAAACTTTGTCTATTGAAAAAGCTAGTCAATTTTAATTATCTTGCACCCAATCATTGTGATTTAAATTCAGATTAGATGTAACCAAACAATACAAGTAATAGTAAAACATCATGGACAATAGTTTCATTTAAGTATTACATGACATAGTCCATTGTCAGTTTCAACTTCTAAACAAAAAGTGGATGCTAACAAAGGTGATTCGGGTAAAAAGCAACAACTAGTAGTGTTGAATTAAATGTGATTATGAAGTTTCTCCAATGTATATATATATATAATGTTTGCTAGTGAAGCTTGCATGCAATGCAGAAATCCTCTAAGGTCAATCTTCATTTGCCAAATCAATGAAGAGAGTGCCTTGATGAATTATACCTCGCACCGGAGGCAATCTTTTGTCTGAGCCGTGAATATCTACAAGTATGTGGAGTTAACTCTCCCAACGGAGATTTTTTTCATCTACAAGACTTAAACCTGATATCTTGTTTAAGAGAAATCAAGCATGTACTGGTTGAACCAACACTCGTTGATGCATACTAGGACTTTGTTTTGGAGCACTAATATTTCTAAAAATAATATATTTTATATGCAAGTTTCATGACCTTTTCTTGCCTATGCTAGATATGGAAATAATGGTCTCATTGAACAATAATAATTAGCTGCACCAATGTAGAAGACAATATGATTATGTAAACTAGTATTGTTTACCATTTTATATTAGGCAAAAATGTATTTTTACCTCTTAACTTATTTTTTTTTCTCATTTTGATTCCTCATTTTTTGTCTAATTTCAGTGGTCCATCTTTATCAAATTCACACAATTGAAAATAGACACATGACATGCAAATCGACAAGGCACAACTTGAAAGAGAAGTGACTAAAAAAATATCAAAAATACTAATGTGATAAAATGAGACAATGAGGAAAAATTTAAGGTAAATGACATATTAGTATATTACTTTAATATTAATATAAAAGTTTCTCTACTCATTACACAAATTTTGACTAAAAAATCAATCATTCCTAAAGCTTAAACATTACTAAAACACTACAACCTCAAGATTCTCAAATTCTCCTAATTGATCCTGCTGTTACTTTGTTGAGAAGGAACATCATTCTCTGTATTAGCTCTTGAAATGATGGGCGTTTATCTGAATCACTGTTCACATTTGACACAAGCAAAGTTTTTAGTAAATTAGAATGCATCAACCTCTACCAAAATAAAACTGAAGTAGAGAGTATATAACTATATATAGATATAAGTACCTTCTCCAACATTCTTGGATGATTGATGCTGCATCAGGATCAAGCCCTTCAGGCATGTCCAACCTTCTATCCATAAAGCCAACCACTCCAACAACCTTTTCAAATCAAATACACTACATTGGTTGTCTTTGTACTTAACTTGAATAACTCTATTTACATATACTTCTGCATGCATTATCTCACACCACTTTGATTAACCCAAGTTTCAATCATTTTTAACCAAAAATGTACATATACTTAAACCACTTTACTATATCGTTAATCTCGATTCCTGCTACCATAATTACGTTCGAATCGCTGGTAAGTAAGGCAATGTATGTGAAAGTGCATGTGTGAAAGAGAAAAACCTGTAGGAAATTCAAAGTTTTCCATGGAATAGATTGAGTCATTAGTTCCCAGAGGATGACACCAAAACTGAACACATCAGACCTGTTTTTAAAATAGAGAAGTCATTACATCAGAAGCACGTGTTAACAATTCAATATGATCCAGCCACTACTTGGAACTTGGAAGTGCAGAATATCTTCCGAAATCGTAAATTGGTCGTATTTGGAAACTAGACAAAGTAGGACAGTGATTTAAATATATTGATTTCATATCAAATATATGATTGTAACTTGTAGACCCCTATAAGGACATTAATACAGTTGATTGAGCAATGCCTCAAACACCATTTCACAAGTGAGCAAATAGTTTTAGATTTTGGAAAATTTGGTGGAAAAATCCACAATGTTTAAAGAAAGTTTCCTGATAATTTTTCAAACTGAAAACAAACTGTAAGTTTCAGCTCTAAGGAATTACTTCTCATTGGACGGCTCATTTCGAAGGACTTCCGGGGCCATCCACTGAGGCTGCATTTTGACAGCAAAAGGGCTTGTTAGAGAAAGCAATAATGAAGCATTGACATAAAAGCAAAATAAATATTTTACTGTTACTAGCTGTTCAACTAAGATGTTTTGCATGTAAAAAGTGAGAGAAAAAATGTGTGCTATCATTACAGTGCCTCTTCCAGATTTTGTAGTCAATAAAGTTGCATTCTTCAATTTTGACAGGCCAAAATCTCCAACCTGAGAAAAAACCAAACTGATATCAGGAGCAAGACACTCAATATTCCCAAGACTATGGCACGCATTTTGTAACGAACAAATTCTCCCAAAAACTTAAGCTGTTAGACGAATGCATATAAATGACTTTTATTATATCTCTAACATGCCCTGTCACAGAAGTGCCGTATGGGCTTGAAGTGTGGACAATGCACAAGCCGACCTACACTGCATTGATATTCAACTTCCTTTATTTAAGAGTGGGGGCAACAAGGATCAAACTCTAGACCGAATGATCGGAGAGAGCCTCATGAATTATCTCTCCCAGAAACGTAAACCATCGGGTGAAGAGACATGAATGACTTTTATTACATCTCTAGCAATTTACAAGCAATTATTACCTTGACAGTCCAGTTTTTATCAACAAGCAGATTAGACGACTTTAGGTCTCTATGAACAATTGGTGGATTTCGGTGATGAAGATAATTCATACCTCTAGCCTGCAATAAACAACAATGTGAATTATAACATCAGAACATTGAAGATTCAGCTAGCAACCAGTTTGTTGGTAACACGTGTGTGTGGATGAGAGAGATAGAAAACGCACAACATCGAGGGCCATCCTTAAACGCCTTCTGATGTCTAATGTCTGATTGTTGTTGTGAAGAATTTTGAAAAGGCTTCCCCTATCCGGCAAAACAAAATCAGTGTAAGGTAGTGCCAGAAAAGAAAAGCAAACGAGGGGCTTTATGAACATGAGATTCATATTCAATTATCTAATGTCATAAATAAAATAGATGCCTAACTAGTATACTGCTCCCGTAAAATGGATCTTACCGAGGCAATAACTCGGTCATGATGGCAAGCCTTTCAGGTGAGTATACTGCTCCCATGAAAAGCAATACATTAGGGTGTCTCAATCTCTTCATTATATCAATCTGAAGTATGCACAAAAATAGTTCAGGCATTAGCTGCTTCCTATCTCAAGCAGAATAGGGAGGGAGGGTATTTTGAGATACCTCTTTTCGGTAGTCTTGCAAAGTCTCTTGTGCGTATCCATTCCCGAAGTAAACCTTGACAGCAACATCCTGATAAAAAAAATATGGGCAGATGACAACTCTACTCCTACTAAGAGAATAAAAGAACATGTTCAATATATACCGATCCATTCCATATTCCATGATGAACAACAGCATAAGAACCTGAAAAGTAAAACAAAACATGTCGGCGTTTGGAATCATTAAATATAATATGCAGAACCAGTTCAAGTTCTATCGTAAGAAATATGCAGATAAGTACAAACTAATTATTTTAAGGCACATAAAATAGAAGTTCTTTTGTCCTACACCCACAAGATCTTGAAGCAAATATTTTCCACTACCTGTTTATTATAATTCATCATCCACTAGAATTGCATTTTCCCCTGAAGTAAGAGACTGAATTTACTTGTGGCGTAAGGGATTCTAGGCTATTAAGAAGGAAAAATTGATAATTGATGTCCTACATCAGTCTGAGCCTGCTCTTTAAACAACGGGGCGTAATTAATTTCGATATACAACTTTGTAGAAATCTGCATACACTGAAATTCAGCCTAGCATACTACCAAATACATTTTAGCATCTGATTCCTCAACATAAAGGAATCATAAAAATGCACAACAGAATGTTATTACCTTGTCCAATCTCCTCTCTTAATTCAAGATCTTCCCAACGGATTTCACACCGTACAGTATTAGACTCATCCCATTTGCTTGATGAACTTTCATGACTGCCCGTGCTCTCCCCCGAACTAGGCAATTGCAACCCTTCTTGCTGCTTTTGCACTACATCTTCTATCACCTTACTTGTAGCTTCTGGTTCCAAGCTCTTTGGATAATCAAATTGGCAGTGGAATCTTAACAACGGGTCCTGGGAAATAGGAGAACCAAGGCTTCCATCTCGCTCCATCGAGAAACGTTTAACAGAACTATCTTTGAAAACACTAGAAGTTTTATGTGCACAAACTTTTGTATCTGCTTTCTTCATATCAAATAAAGAATTAAGTTTATGGAGATTTACTTCTTTATTCTCTCCATTAGCAACACACCGTTGCGGAGTAAATGCCAAAAAATCTCCAGATAAATCATGGTCATTATTGACTTCACTGCTGCCTGAATTTTCATTTGTGCAATTACTTTTAATACTTCCATTATCCTTCCTAAGTTTTCGGCTTCCTCCGATTTGAAGTTTTGCAAGGAATCTTGCAGCCTGAAATGGTTTAACCATATAGATGATCATATATGTTAAATAGATAAAGAGTAAAAGAAGGTTCATAGTTACACAAAGTTTGAAATGGATATTATGTACACATGGGTAGCAAAAAATTTGTATTCCTTGTACTGTCTTATAACAGGACCTGGGAATTAGGATAACTGATAAAAGGAAAAATCTAAAATTTATTTACGATTTTAGAAGGTCGTCCAAATTCAGCGGTGGACTCGTCCTTTTCAGAGGCCTCCCTAGAAGTTGTGTTTTCACTATGGTGATGTCTGGAGTCGTATTTTGTTTCCTGAAAGAGGGGGTAAAAACTTGTGAAATATTATCATACTAAAATAGGTACTTAGATGCATCTTCAAGGAGAAAAGAGGCATACATATATGCTACACTGCTCTAGTTTTTCATCATCTGCATCTGCTGAAGTATTCCTAGAAATTGTGTCATCGGCATGTCGGCGTTGGAGAATCTTTGATGCCTGTCAGATATCAGAAAATGAGAAGAAACACAAAGACAAAAAAATGTAAAGAAGTAGTAATGAAACATATAAGAACCAGATTGGAAACAGATGATGCAATCAACGGGCGCGGCGGCCACTGGATCCTTTTCGAGTTTAACCTCTGTACTTCAGGTTGACCATATACACCAAATTGACAAGTTCTTAAGTTTTCTGAATGTATGAAGTTAAACACTGCTGCATCACTTGAAACAGTGATAACACCAACAAGTTCACCATCCTCATAAAGAGGAGTTTTAGTTACCATTGCCATAAATACTTCACCAGATCTTTTCTTCAATGGAAATTGCCCAGACCATGGTACTCCTCTCATCAACCTTTCCATAATCTTTTGTAGAGATGCATAATACTCTTCACTAATTAAGAACTCATCAAATCTTTGTCCAATGATTTCGTAGTCCTTCCATCCATACAGATTTTCTGCTGTATGATTCCTGAAATGAAAAAAAAGAAGGTTCTGCTCAAAAAAACATGGAAGAGATTGAGCTAATTACTGAACTTTTTTTATATATAGTGCAATGTTAATTTGAGATTGGATCTGGTTTCCATTGAATTAGAAAATGAATGGCATATGAAAGTGTTATCGATTTGTAATGCAGATTGTTATCTATTTTGATTACAAAATGCACAATGGATTGAGTGGCGTTGTGCAATGACTCATATATCTAGATAATAGCAGTACAAGTTATGCACAATGGATTGAGTGGTAGCCTCTCAACGCTCCCGAACGTGGACACAATTGGCCGAACTCGTTACCAAATCCATTGCATTATTATCTTTTCTCTATACTCTTTTACTATTTGATTGACAAGTGGCATGGGTTGTACTAAGTACTAACAACTCAGCTTCTATCAGTTCTGCATTATTCATCTTCATTTTACATCCAAACATACACTGCATAAGCCTTTTACACGGTTGATCAAGGTATTACGCAACTGAGAACTGTTTCCAGGATTTGAACCGACAAAAGCTAAACCTTTAAAATTTAAAGAGAAAAAGAAAAGAAACATGCATAAGTATATATGACTATGTATATTACCAATATATGATCTCTCTAGATGAAGGTTTATAGATATGAAGAGCATGGCCCATGCATTTCATGATACTTTCATATATGCTTGTTGAGAAGAAGAAACATGAAAGGAGATTTTTATGTGTATCTTCATCTCTCTTGTTCTGTAACAATTCATGAAACTGTTCCCTCAGCTTAGCTTGACTCTTCTCCATGCTTCTACATCGATCCAACAAAGCTTCATAAACACGTTCTTCTCTATCTTCCACACCCATTGAAGTTGCATGCAATATCAATGCTCGTTATTATTGCTTTGCGTATTATTAGTAGTGGTAGTTTATATTCTCTTTCTTCACTTCCTAACTTATTGTTTGTGGCTAAAGGTTGTTTGACACGTATCTGAGACCGTTCCTCGAAGCTATCATATGCAGACAGGTATTGGAATTACCGGAATAAACAACCAATTCTGTCTTTTCATGGGTTTCTAGTTTAGACACTAATTTATATTGTGGACTGCTGCGTCATATATTATTACATTGTAATTGCAGTTTGATATTAGATCACATTAATGTGAACATATTGTATTAAATTGGGTGAAACGTCATACCAGACTTTATTTTAAACAGATATAGTATATATGAGTAAGGATCATCTTTTTTACTTGTTTTTAATGACAAATGTGTGATTTTATTGTAATCAAAAGATTATAGTGTAATTTAAAGTTGCATTTCTCTTTACTTTTTTTGAAGTACTTGTTTCTCCATTAATTAATTAATAGAGAGGATCCTAACTCAATCTATATAACATGTAGGAGTCTAAGCTTGCTTGTTCGTGTGTTTAAAAATATCAAAATCTATGTCTGAATTGTTTAAAAGTCTAATTTATTAGTCGGTTTAAATATTTCTTATACTATATAATATTAAAATAAATCATTATGTGGAAATCTAAATAAATTAATATTCATACTTTTAATTAGATTTTTTAACCCTAGGAATTAAGTTATATTTTTATATTAAAATTATATTATACTAGTGTGTTGACATGCAGTGTCGTGTCTGTCAACCCAAAATTTATTCAATTTGTCTAATATTCAATTTTTGAAATACACTTTTGAAATAAGAAGATAATAAGGATAAAATAAGAAAATAACATTATATGGTTTTTTTGGTAGAAATAAAAAGATATTGAGGGCAAAATAGGAAAACACAAATTACACCATGATGGGTGGTTATTTTGTGTTTTCCCTTTATTAATAGTATAGATAGATATAATATAATATTACTTAGGTTAAAATTGTATAATCTGAACATATTATATAATATAACTAAATATGTTAGCCTTAATAAGTAGTCTTTTGGATGACTTAAAGTCTGATCTGTTAAAATAAATATACTTTTCAAAAAGCGTGAACCAATCTTGTTTACGAAAAAAGTATTGTCTGGTCTGATCTGTTATAGGTTAGGTAATAGGTTTATAATAGATGATCTGACATGTTTCCAACCTTAACCACATGAAATTCAAAAATATTTTTGTAATCATGACATCAAATAACAACTAAAATTTAAAACACCACCAAGATTACTATTTGCAATATAATCCTCGTACCATGTTTATTTATTTATTTAAAACTCCAAACCGGTTTAAATCGTGGGACATTCTTCAAAACCGCCAAACCGCCATCATTCCATGAAATTAGTCTCTGTTGAGTTCAAACCAAACCCATTATGAACAAAAACAATGACATTGCTTTCACGTAGCACCATAATCATCTTCTTCTTATGTTGCTTTTTCATTCTCCATGTCACAGAAGGAGTTCAAATTATATCCAAATCAAAGCTACAGAAATGTGAGAAGAATTCAGACTCTGAACAAAATCTCAATTGCACTACCAAAATCGTTCTCAACATGGCTGTTCCTAGTGGCTCCGTATGAATTTCACAATTACTAATTTATTAAGTAGTAGAATCAATAAAGTTTAAATTTTTCACTAATTTATAGTGTGTTTTTTAATAGAGTGGAGGAGAGGCATCAATTGTTGCTGAATTGGTTGAAGTAGAAGAAAATGCAACTGCAAAAATGCAAACTTTAAGGGTTCCTCCTGTTATAACTGTTAATAAATCTGCTGCATATGCATTCTATGACTTAACATATATACGTGTATGATTCTCTTCTCTTACAACATTTATTTGTTAACTAACTATATCTTTTTTCTTAATATCTTATCATGCGTTATGGTTTAATGTGCATTTAGCAGGATGTTCCTTATAAACCTGAAGAATTTTTTGTTAAAACGCGCAAGTGCAAGCCAGATGCTAGTGCAAATGTTGTAAAGATATGCGAGAGGCAAGCTATGTTTTGTTATTATTTATTATCTATTTATGAACTTGAGATTTAGATTACCCTCATTCTCAAATTTGTGTTGTTTTTCAGATTGCGAGATGAAGAGGGTCATATTGTTGAGAATACTCAGGTGGCTTTTCTTCCATGTTAGGCTTGCTTTGTAGTTAACACTAAAGGTCATGTCTTTCTGTGTTTAACACTTGTAATTTGTATTATTTACTATCAGTCGCAGAGCCGATCTTCCAACCGAAAATGTAGGATACTAAGAAATACTTTCACTTTAATTTTTTTGTTTTTTGAATCATGATATTATAATATGTTGTACTTGCAATATATTGGGATGTCCAGTTTTCCAATTACAATTTATGTTCTAAGGGCTTATGATGACAATTTCTTCCAAAAAAAGAAAACCTTTTTGGCACATTCATTGGCATTTGACCTTGCTTAACATATATGTCTGTCTATCTTTAATCCAGCCAATCTGTTGTCCATGTGGGCCTCGGCGGCGGATGCCTTCATCATGTGGAAACTTTTGTAAGTGCTCTATGCCGTTGGCACCATTATTAGTATTAAGTTTTTAGGAAACATGGAATTTACAACAATGTTGTTTAAGCAGTTGACAAATTGACAAAAGGAAAGGCCAACACTGCACATTGTGTGCGCTTTCCAGGTGATTGGTAAGCCTTCCACCTCCCCGTCCTATGCTTATATTAAATGTGAAGTCCTTCCTTGTTTTGGTTACCAGTTACAACTTAGATTTTCTTATTTTTTTAGATCAATTCAGGTTTCATGTCTTTGGTATTGGGCGGCGAACATTGGGATTTAGCGTTCGAATACAGGTGAAGAGTGGAAATGAAGTTTCGGTATGTAATCGTTGGTTTGCTTAAGCAATATTATATGATTTAAATGAGACATTCATCTTTTTCCGTAGGTTATGCATTTTGCATCATGATACTGGTGTTCTTTAAGTATCCAGAATCTTTCATATTATATTGTGCTTGCAATGGAAAAAAGTGTAAAATGCTAATAAGAGCATACATATATAATATTGTTCTGTCCTCTTGTTTTCCAGTTTCTGTTTATCTAACACAGAATTTTCGCCATCCATTATTTGGCCGGCAGGAAGTGGTTGTGGGTCCTGAAAACAGGACAGTGATATCTGATGATAAATTTTTGAGGGTTAGTCTTATCGGGGATTTTGCTGGGTATACAAGTATACCATCTTTTGAGGATTTCTATCTTGTTGTACCAAGGCAGGTATGCTTGATTTACTGGTTTCACCATAATTGATCCCAACTGGTTTTAGCTGTTAGAAGTATAAATTTATCCACAAAGATGTAAGCTTTATGATTTTCTAGTAGATTTCTGGCATATTTTGTGAACAACATATGTTGTAGTAAAATAAAATTGAGACTGGATTAGTTTTTTTTCTTTTTACTTTTTGAAAAGGAGACTGAATTAGGTTAAAGAATTGGTTATTAAATAATTTTATGCTGCTATTGACAACTCTGTTAAATTGGCTTCATGAACATTGTTTTGTTAATCACAAATCTACTCTTAGACAGTTTCTTGATAGTTGCATTCATTAATGAATTCTTTGAACATATAGTTTACAATAACCCACTTTTGCAGTGGAGTTAAATCAAGGTACATATATGGAATAGGAATATGATAACAAAAAATTGGAAAAATAAACAGAACTTGCAAGCATGAAGAAAACCATGCTCCCTATAGTCTCAAGAACTTTTACATACTTTTGACATCGTTCACAAATTCTACAAGCTTAAACAAAATATTTGCAAAATTTTCTTATGGCAGAGTGGCCCCGCTCAACCGCAAGATTTGGGAAGAAATATTTCTATGTGGATGCTGCTTGAGAGAGTAAGATTTACGTTAGATGGTATTGAATGTAACAAAATTGGTGTCAGCTATGAAGCTTTCAATCAACAACCAAACTTTTGCTCTTCACCCTTTTGGAGTTGCTTGCATAATCAGTTGTGGAATTTTCGAGAGGTTAGTACTGCAACAATAATTCTTTTCCTCTAGTTTGTATCCCCATTCACTATTTTGGTGCCACTTCTTTCTTTTTTTCTTTTCACCCCCTTTTATGCTAATGTACGAATTCCTTACATGGAATATTTTTTAGTGGTATATCTCTCCTGTGCAGACACCCAAAAGGTTAAGTTGTAAAAAGGGATCATAAGTTGACTTTTCATAACTCTTGCACCAGACATTGCACGCACTCGCACACACACGTCAATGATTTTAAGACATGTATATTTACTCCAATGCACAGAGAAGTTGTGTTATTACAAGTCATAATGTATATGTTAATATGCTTTAACTTATACTTCATCTGCAGTATTCTTAGTGTTGGTGAGAATTTGAAAGGAACATTCTTGCTTTTAACAGGCTGACTTGAACCGAATAAGTAGGAATCAGGTGCCACTATATGGTTTGGAAGGAAGGTTTGAAAGGATAAACCAGCATCCAGTTATGTTACGGTAATTGTATCGTTATATTAAACATGATGAATTCAATTTGAAATGATTTTTATTTGATTTGTCTGCAGGGCGCTGGAAGTTATTCTTTCTCAATAGGAATTACAGAGGTTCTTAATACAAACATTTTGATAGAATTAAGTGCCACTGATGTAGAGTATGTATATCAAAGGTATTATTATTTCCTTGATATAGAGATCATATCAAAACAATGGTATTCTTTATAAATATGCATGTCATGGATATGGATCTGTCATGCCCATTCTATTTTATGAAACTTGTTTTTGAGACCTTTGTTTATTGCTAGTAGTAGTGACTGAAAACTTAAGTTGCTGATGGACTGTTGTTTTTCTTGTGAATGTTGTTGATGTGCAAGAATGTTTTGTAGTCTGAGTTTGGTTTTATTCTGACAAAAAGTTTGAGATGTTGGTGTAGTCATTCAATCGCTGAATTTTTTTGCAAACAGAAGTTATGGTGTTTGGTCAACTGTAATAATTAATTTTTTCGGGGGCGGGGGATAATGATGGAGTATACATGATAAAGTCTAAGACTGAAACAAAAATCATGAAAATAAGTTTCCTTTGTTAGTCTGGTGTATGGTTCCGAGGAAAATGACGGAGGTAAGTTTAATGCAGCCAATTTGGTTTCTAATGATGCAGGCGGATGCCTTTTTTATCCAGCAGAATTATTGTGTTTATAGTCAAAAAAATCACAAGCTGCTTGACACTTCCTTTTCTCCAGGAGCCCTGGAAAGATTTTAAGTGTTAGCATCCCTACATTTGAAGCCTTAACTCAATTTGGAGTTGCTACAATCACAACTAAGAATATTGGTGAGGTGGAAGCATCATATAGTTTGACGGTATTCAGTCTCTATCCATCATAGTTCTTCACATTCTTAGATGTTTAGTTACGGCTCATGCTGAGCCTCGTGGCATCAATTTTTGTTATCCTGTGCTTTTACTTGGACAATGAAATATTTATTTGATATGATGCCATATATGCCTTATATTAATTAGCACATTTTGAAGGCTTGAAAGTATTATTCTACTTCTTTGGTTACAAGATGTAATATTAAATACTAGGGATGGTTATGATTTTTTAAAGAACTTGACCTGACCTGTGATCTTAGTTTGGATGAACAACAACATCAACCAAGTCTTATTCCCACCAGGAGGGTCAACTACATGGATTAAAAGATGTTATAACAATTCATAAATCATGTCCATAAGCTTCATGACACTTGGATGAAGGCACGATCATTTTACTAAATATCACATTCTCATTTCACATCCATAAACTTCATAACAAAATAATATGTTCGATTCAATTATTCCTAGTTAGATGAGCTTACTGCATGAGAAGAAATTAACATTTGCATGGCGCTCAAGATTCTCTAGTTTTTTTAAGGTTACAAAACTTAGTTCCTATGTATTTTAAGTTTGCATGGCTGTAGTGTTTCTCAAGGAAACAAGTTGTAGTTTTAGCATTGAAGTATTGTGGTGTTTTGCAGTTTAATTGCTCCAAGGATGTCACCTTGATGGAGGTACTATACTGAAACATATGTTCATCCTCAACTAACTGGTTTTCCACTTTTCCCTTTGCAGCTTTATAATTCTTTGATATTCTACTTATGGGTGTTTTTCCCCCAACATGCTTGCAGGAACAATATTTAATAATGAAGCCAAATGAGATTACAACCCGAGCATTCAAAATCTACCCAAACACTGATCAAGCTTCAAAATATTTTTGTGCAGGTAAAATAAATATTACGGTTAATGTCTATTATGAAGATTAAAGTGGAGGAAAATATTGATACTCAGTTGTCTATTTTCCATGTGTTTTAATGAAGCTATACTAAAGGACTCTGATTATGGTGAGGTTGACAGAGCTGAATGTCAATTTACTACTACGGGTATGGTTCTTGACAACGGAACACAGGTTTGTTCTTTTCCCGTACCAGAATTTATTATCCTGTGACATGAAACTTATTCAAATCAGTTATACTATGGTATGATGTTCTTAAAGGTTACATATATCTAACATCTCCAGATTCCACTAAATGGGAGTCTCGTACACTAGGCCGACCCTTTTATATATACACATATAAAGTTCATCAGAATGATAGTCTTCTGATTGTTGAACAAAAAACAAGCTAGTTGTCGGCGATGTAATGAAACATATTATGACAACAACAAAAAATATGATTTTGTGGATCACCAAATCATTGATCAACTGCAGGGCATGCCATTTCAACTACCAGAGACCAGTATAAGTGGTTTCTTTGATTCTATTGAGAGCTTATGGAATAAAATATGGACAAGCACTATAGAATTTATCACTGGAAAAACTTGCAGGTATGTTTTCTACTAGAATTTACAGATTGCATCATTCAAATTCTAGAATATATGCAAAATATCCATTTCTTGAATTTTTGTATCATTTAGAACAGAACTTTTTTTATTCATGGGGAATATTAGTATTGCTTTGACCTGTTGTAGTAGTGTGTATTTTTTATCAAACTCCTCACTTGATGAGAAATTTTACTGGGCAATCAGATATGGCCATGGTCATAAGGAGCTTTGTATAATTTGAAATGGTAACTGTTAAACATATGGAAATGACAAAGAAGTATCACTTTGTTTTAAAAGTTGAATATTTATGCTTGCATCTGGACTGACTGCTATGAAAATGTAGAACAAGGTTTATTTTTCATTGAGGTAGTATGTTATATTTTGCCTTTCAAATTAGCATAAAGGGAAGAGAAAAAAAAGCTAAACTATTTTATGCAGAAACTACTCAACAATCTAGTCAGTAACACAAGGACTAAAAAAGCTGGTACTCTTAATTGAGATCAATGATTTATTGGAATGAATCATGTGATCTTCTTTATTCTCCCATATTGTTTGATATGTTGTAGTGAGTTTTTGTGTTCCTGATTTGTTTCCAAATGATTCTACATATTAGTATGAACCACCTTTACATAGAAGCAGGGTACTGGAAGATCTATAACTATATAGTACCTTATTAACCATAAGCTTTGTTTGATGTTGACTCATTTGTCTTGACAAATATCTGGACTAATCTCTTCAAGTGGGTGAACAGACAAAAATGCTCTGGGTTTTTTGACTTCAAGTGTCACATACAATATGTATGCTTGAGTTGGGTAATGATGTTTGGTCTGTTTTTGGCAATTTTTCCAACAGGTAAACTTCTATTTAATGTCTATGGTGTGCTAAAGTTTGTAATGTCAGCAGAACACAGGAAATATAAAAACTGTTCTTTGAAATGCAGTGCTTGTGCTATTATGGCTTTTGCACCAGAAAGGTGTATTTGATCCTCTTTACGACTGGTGGGAAAATATATTTGGTGCTGATGAACAGACATTCGTAGATAAACGGAACTTGGAAATTGTTCGTGGACACCATCATACTCATAGTAACAAACATCATAAACATGAACATAGGCACCCTAAACATGGCGCCCAGTATAGACGAAGGATTAGTCATGAGCACAAGCACAGGCATTCTGAAAGGGACTCTAACCATTTTGATTATTTACACCATGTTCAGAAAGAAAAGCACAAGCATTCACATAAAAAGAATATAGATATTGTGCAGCATCATGGTGACAATCCAGGACATTACAAACACAGAAAGGAAGGAGACACTTCAAAAGGGCTTAAATTGATGGAACAGAAGCATCACAAAGAGAGGCAAGAAAAGTATGACAAACACAATGAATTTCTGCTATATGAGCCAGAGGATGGGTAGAGAAAGTTGTAGCCGAATTAATAGTTTACTGTAAATTTCTCTTAGTTTTATATAATGTTCTAGACCAAATTTCTCACATTGTATAACTTTCTAATGGGATGGGGTGAACAAAAATTGTGGAAGATATTGAAATAATGCCAATTCAATGTTCTGATGTGAATGATATTTTATAAAAGGATATAATCTGAAACATTTACACCACTTGTTACAAAGTAAAACTCTTTCCTCTCCCTCACCTTCCTTTTCTAAGGTAAGAGATGTCATATTTTGGATCTAATACACTCTTTCAATTTTTAAGTGACCTAGGCAAAACTTACTAAGAGATCGTTATGGTTACTTCTCCGGTTCCACGATAAATCTCTGCCTTGTTTGTCTTGAAAATGCCAATGATTGGGAAGATGCCAGTGCAAATTCCCACCAGATGTGAGTCTCTCTTGCATAGTTTTGGTTTCTAATTTGTAATGGTATTGGTATATTCTGTTTCCTGATTTATTTGATCTTTCTCCATGATTTGAACATGAAAGCCATTTGGAAATTGTAAACCCGGAGTTCTAACAATATTTCCTCCTTTGATAGGTCGCCACCTGAAATGTTCAGATGTTAAAGACTTACTTAACTCTGCATCTCAATTCAAATTCAGTGGCATACATATATATATATATGCACACACGTATACATATATATATATATATATATACATGCATGGGATTGCAATTTCATGATCTACCTGTACTTTGTTACCAAACTATGAAGAAAGACAGCCATCTGAACCTTGGTGAAGTCTGTTCCAACACAAAATCTCATGCCTCCACCAAAAGCCATGAAATTTTTTGTAGCACCACTTAATTCTACTCCCTGTAGGCCATTTTTTTGTGGTCAGTAAATTGAAAAGGAAGACAGAATGCAGATTAAGATCTAAGTTAATTGTAAATTGATGGCTAGTTTTTAGCTACTGGATTACATCATTTATACCCTTATCTATGTCAACTGGAGTTGAGACTTGAGTGTATCACAACCAGTTACATGGTAAACTCATTTACCGTATGTACTGTGTATCGAATTTTGCATATCGGGTTCGTCATAATAACATTAAAATGACGAACCGGTATGAATCACGTACCACATACCAGAACCATTCAAGTATTAGATCACAACTCCTTGTGTCGGTGTGTTCGTGTCAATTGGCATAGGGAGTTAACATAATATAGATAGTGATATAAGTGATGTTTTCCTGTAGTTTTGTATCCTTTGAAGCATTTCTGAAATGACTTAAGCTTTGGAAAGAAAATAGAAGGTATTAAATTCACCTCCCATCTCCATGGATTAAAGGCAAGAGGATCTCGATATTTCTTCGGGTTCAAGTGAACAGCTGGGGGACACACCATAACTGCCCACCCTGCTGGTATTGTGTACCCTGCAAGTATTAATTGTGGCAGATGAAATCATGACAGATACACTGAACTTCTCTGTTACTTAAAGAACAAGGTATGTGTGCATTGAACCATAAAAAGTTGATAATAATAGTATGTAGTATTTTAAATTGGAATCCCATCAAATATTTTTTCTTAAAATCAGTAGAATGATCATTATCTTATAAAAACTATTTCTTCTTTGTGATACAATGATATTTGTGCAAACCAGTAATTAATGACATACCCTTAAAACTAATTTCCTTCATTGCCTTCCGGAAGATTCCTGGCACTATATTTGCAAGTCTCACAGTTTCATTTATGAACTGCAAATAGTCATGGACTTGTTAACAAGATATATACACATATATAGAAAGTAACTCAACATTTTCACTCATTAATAAAACAAGGACAAAATTATTGATGAACCTGAAATGTAAATGTCATTGATTTATATTCTTTCCATGTGATTCCAGAGTTAGGATCTTCACGTTGTTCTAGGATGGCTTTATGTTCTTCCTAAAAGGCACAATACCAATGGCACTTTTCAATTAGTAGAAGTCAAAATGAAAGACATAAAAAAATAGGAGTAATTCAAAGATTGGATTATTATAATAAATATATATTATTTAACATACTTGTAATTGCTTGAGCACCAAGGGATTGTCAGAAAGGAGTTTGATGGCATAAGTAATGGCCAGAGAAGTAGTTTCAAAGCTTGCAAAGAGGAGCACAAACATGAGGTCCAGCGCTATCGCTTCGGTTAGTATTGTTCCTTCTTTCTTTAGTTCTTCAACCACATAGTCAAAGAAATCTGTCTGCTGTTTCCTTGGCATTGCCCTTCTTTCCTGCAGCATCTTCTTAAGCATCCTCATTGCTTTTTTCCTTCCCTGACAAGAATAATGAATCAATGATCAAAAGATAATAACAACGCCCAAGCCTTTATCACATTAGATGGAGTCGGCTATATGAATCGAACGACACCATGATATTCTATCGTAAAGTAGTTTCGCTCTTTTCTAATATAAAAGATGGTCTGTAAAAAAACTACTGAAAAGAACAAAACTACTCCATTTTTATTTCGTCGTTTAGCAAGCCTGATTAACTAATATCTAATACTTTCCTTAACTTTATGAAAATTTTCCAAGGAAGAACTTAAACAGCATATAAGGTGAGAATGATAAATGGAGTTTTTGCAGCAGTTTGTAAAAAACTTATTTGGAAAAATGAGAACAGCTTATGAAAATAGCTTATTATCTTGTAAGCTCTTTTTAGTTTATTTCAGTAAGCTTATCAAAGAAACTTATTAAAATAAGCTGTTTTAACATATTTTTGTAAAAGTTGATTGAATAAGCATATAATAAGGTTGTTTACCAAACGTGCCCATGATACAATATCTAGAGTTGGCAGTTTGGACTTACCTGCAGACATTTGTGATAAGCTGTTCCTGGAACATCCAGAGGGAAAGAAATGAGCCCTTGTATAAATGCAACAAAGTTCTCCCTTAGATTTTCTGAAGCCTTGTTTGAATCATAACTGATTAGCTTTTTTGCAGTCAAATCAAATATCATCTACAAGGAAGTGTACATAGCAAAGTTCAGACATTTAGTGGAATGAGAAAGAATAGTTAGTGTGTTATATTAACTACTGATTATTTATACCCTTGCTGTTGCTTCCTTCAATTCAACACTGTCCTGACATGACCACTGTTGTAATGATCTGCATGCTGTGTTCTCAACTTCAGATAGCATCTTTTTAAGGCTTTCAGGACCAAACAGATTGAGTACCATGTTCTTAAGGTACTTGTACATGAAACCATGTAAAGAACCTACATTTTGTTTCCCAAAGATTTCTGTGAATGTCTCTGGGTACCAGCTCTGGAACACTTGTCCCTCTTGTTGGAATATGAAGTAATTAAAATCTGGGTCTGTTGATACTACAACTGGTCTTCCAACTAAGTTGGTCTTGAAAATTGGTCCATACCTGAAGATAAACTCAGTTCATGAAAGATATTCTAACACTTCTTTTTCATAATCATTGTTATAGAAAGAACTATGGTTTGATGATTAGTATTTAGGTGTAACATGAAAAATGAAATACTTATATACCTTTTCATTCTCTTCTTGATGAAGGGAGGAATATCAGAAGAAGTGTTAGGGGTGAAGAATTGAAGGCTTTCACCAAGAAGTGGCAAGCCCATTGAACCTGGTGGTAGTTTTCCATTGCAACTAGGATTTCTCCATCTATAAACCCAATGTGTAATGCATATAATAATAAATGCTCCAACACATAGCTCCCACATTTTTTTTTTCTATAAACACAAACTAAAAAGTAAAGAAAAATACCCAAAAAACTCTTTTTTTATAGAGAAGAAGATAATATATTAATAGAGTGAAGTGCTGAATTAAGAAGAATGGATAAGTGCAGAGAGTGAGAGAAAAAAGGAAGAGATTAAAGTTGGGAAAGGAGGGAAGAATGGACAGAAAGGAGTAGACAATGGTGGCATGCATATCAGAATCATAGAAGATATCTTCTTATATAGGCAAGCCATAATAGAAACCATATGAAGAAAATAATATTAATTTTGTATACCCTTTTAGTTTTTCATGAAATTGGTTGTTGCAAAAAGCTGTATTAGTAGTTGGAGATAGAATAGAATAATTGAATTATATCTGTCTATAGAGATCACTTATTGCTATGTTGGAATTATCTGTCTATAGAGACACACCACTTATTGCTATGTCAATGCCTTGCATTATATGAAACTTACTAGATGTTTCCTCTTCCACGCGTTCCTTTCTTCAAGGATAATTTACTTTTTCTGCCTCAAATTTTGTTCATGTGTGAAATTTGTCCTCTCACTTTTTCAGACAGTTTAAGGGGTTTCAACTTTTTTATTATGTGATGTTGGTACCTCCATCAAGTTTAGCTAAAAAAATAAGTTGGATGACATGGTTATGTTAGCTATTAGTTACGTTACGTAAGCTTTTTCCATTAGTTTTTGGACGGAAACTTACAGAAATATCGTCGAATAAGGAGCAAATTACCTAAAGTAAAAGATAAAATTGAGTAGTTCACGTATATATAAAAAATTAAGAATGAGAAGCTTTTAATATTTCAATGTTTTTTGTTTCCCACAGATATTTTCACACTGGAGATAATTATGTCTGAGTTGGGAACTTCTATATGTATGTAGAGCTAACTCTTCTCATGCATGTTTTTTTCATCCACAAGACTCGAACAGAATTTGCGTATTATGAAAGTGAATAAGTACGAGGCTGAAATATGGCAGTTTTTAAGGAGATTTTTTGCAAGTATTGCCTAGATTTGAATGATGAGTTTGAGGTTCAAACTTGAGAGAATCTTTCTGACCAAATCAAGCATCTCAAGTAAATCTTTCATGGATCATTAAATGCTTTCAAGTCCTAAACTTGTAATGCCCTTAACCAACTTGATATCTTTCAATATCTATGATAAATTCTTAATGTGTGTGATGCTGACATAGTATATATTCTTGTTATTCTGTTCTAGTGAGTTGAAAAATCTTTTAGTAGATTTTCTTTCACTGCAACAAAACAAATGGATAATCTTAACAAAACTAAAATGTCATACTTAAATCTCAAGACATGTAACATTGATGATTCCAAATTGGAGAGCTAGAAATGGCATCCAACTACAACAGTGCATGTTTTCATTTTTGGGGACAAAACTAACTGCACCTAATACTAATCTAGCTAGGCCAAGAAACTCAAAACTCATTGAGCACCACCCCATTTTCTCATTGAACCACGGTCTTGACCAAATTGCTGCAATTACCACTTACCAGATATAGGTAGGTCACTATGAACTATAGCACAATAATATATACAAGGATTTGTTGTCCTAAATGGTGTCCTAAACTATGTCTTAGACAAACGATATTGAAGCCAAAACAGAAAAAAAATATAATGAACTTTTAATCTTTTTAATTGACATGACATGTTATCATTTGTTTGAGACAAGGTCGAGGACATGATTTAGGATAACAGATTTTTGTCCCAATAATATTATTTTACTTATCTTATTTTCTGATATTTTTCTGTATTCAGAATAGTGTAAGTGTTTTTTACACTATCGACAAATTTCTATCATTCATATGTTAACTTAATTATCATTGACTTTCAAATAAAGTATAAAGTATTATAAAGCAATGATAAATAATATGCTGACATTGAAAAAAACTTTACATTGTCAATGCACAGAAGTAAAATGAAACCCAAATATATGGCATAAGGTTTTGTGATACCTTTACATAATAGACTTTATGATACCTTTAAAGTTGATATCAGTCTTAGGATGGAGTATATAAGGGGGTCCTACGTGTCTGAAAGTTAAATGGCACAAAATCTTATGGTGGGTACTTATATGCAGTTGGTCCACGTCAAAGGGATCTTCACCAATTGCTAAAGTGGTTCACATTGTTCACTGTGCCAATATAGTTGACTCTCTATTCATCATGCATGACATGACATGATGATTCTATGGTTACATGCAAATGTAACTATAATGCGACTGAATCATATATTTTATTCCGAAATATATATCATTTCATTTTTATTAATAAAAATATATATATTTAATTGTTCATGTTTTACTTTTCTAACCAACGAGAAATGAATTTGTTATAGGATTTAAAATTAAGTCAAAGACATTGAGTAAAGATTTAAAAATTGTAAGGTTTGTACTATCATGCCTTTTTCTTCTAAATGTCGTTGGTTCAAAGGTACTAATATATAATTACATTTTACCTAACAACTTCTCCCTTATCCTTCTTCTTCTTCCTTATAATAATTCACTCCTCTCTTCTTTTTCTATCACCTCTTTAATACCACGTGAACAAAAATTCACTGAATTATTTTTCAATCTATATTTTAAATACAAAATTAGTATCTCTAAATTAAATTCAAAGTGAATCAAACCCAACCACAGGTGCAAATAAATTTTTATCGTATTTTATTGATGCTTTCTAGAAAAATAAAATTGAAAATAATTTTTATATTGAAGAGAAAAAGACTAAAAAATAAAAGTAGAATATCTATATGCTAATAGTGTAATGATTTATATATATTTAATGTATTATCCATCATTTATTTATATCATTTTTAATTTAAAGTTAATAATGATAAAATATGAATGATGAAAAAACAATAATAATATAAAAATCTCTCTTTCTCAAAAATTAATAAAATGAAGGTACTCTTACACTAAAGTGCAATAATGTAATGAAGTAGTAGAGGGGAAAAGGTAAGCAGATTTTAAATGATTAAACTATATGCATAAAAGTCTTGAGAGTCTTAACATATTACATTTAATTTAAGACTCCAAGATTAAGATGCCTAAGATTGAAATAACACTATAGTATAAAACCATAGATGAATATAAATATATAGAATTATATATGAGACACGTAGTTACTCTTTTAGCGAGACGCACGTGCACATGCATTGCATGCACACATGTGGTGGGGAATTAAGATCCATCAAAAAAATAATCATAATTTAGAGTGTCTATTTCTTTTATTGTTATTATACTTCTTTTTTTAATTTAGTGTACTATTTGAAGTTAGATATAATTATTATAAAAAAATAAAACTGCCTCAAGGTGAATACTTTATCTTTAGATGAATCAAAATAATAAATTAACTTGGGTTTAAATTGATCCTATATCATGGGTGTTAATGATAAACAATCAAAGACTATTTTTACGTCAAGTTCGAATGTAGAAAACATTTTTTACATTATTTCGTGATGCATATTACAATAAAGCCCACCTGTTAAAATATTAATGGTTTTCTGCATAATATTCTTTAAATTCAGATTAATATTGATTGCTCTAAAATAAAATCCTATAGTTTACTCCTTTAAAAAAAGATTTAATTTACTGACATTCTGTATGTTATATTATTATATATTTATATTTGCTTAAATGTATGTTGCGTAATCACAAAGTTATTAAGGGGGACTTAATCAGGAATCAAATAATTGCTTGAGTTACGCTCTGCTCTTTCCAGAACACGTTGGACACATGGCATGAAATGCATAATATATAGAGAAAAAAATGTCTACACACAGTGTACAAGATTTATACACTGTCATTGTATTATCCACCATTGATTTTTAATTGTTGTTGATTTTTCAAAAAAAGTAATTCAAATGAAGGATAAATGATAGTGTCAGTGTACAGATTTTACGGTCACATATATACAATCGGAACATATTTGTTGTCCTATAATTTATATTATTGTGTGTGGTATATTGATTGAAAATATATATTTAAATTATAAGTTTAATTATTAAATATTTTTCTAATCAATCACAACTAATGATACAAATTATAGGACAAAAGATATACTTCTTATAACAGCTAACCTCATAATTGGCCAATATAATATACCAGATTAATGGACATATAAGTGAGGGGTTATATTATGGAAGAGTTAGATAATTGTCTAATAAAACTAAATGTATGCATGCTTTAATCTTACTAATTTTTTTAAGATTAATGGGGCAAATAATCGTCTTTTATTGACTCACTTCGATTCACACTACATCATTGCTTTGTATCCTCCAAAAATACACCCAAATATTTTTTGTGTGCACATTTAAAAAATAACTGATAGAAAACCTAGAAAATAAAAAAAAATGTGATTTTTAGGTTAATAAATTTTTTTGATTATATATAATGTCATTGTTCTTTTGGTTTGTTGTAATTGTTATTATCCTTGAAGTTTTAGTGCAATTTGTAGCCTTTTTTGTTTAGAAAGCTCAATTTTTATACACTTTTGCAATAACTTGTTATATGGTTGGTCATTTCAATTATTTAATATTGAATTCTATGCCATTTTAACTAAATATTACTTGAATGTAAATTTATTTTTTGAAAAAGGAGACTTTATACAAATTAACCGAATTCTAAAAAATACTCAATTTTATAAGTATGGATTGAATGAAAAAAGTACTATGTTGAAATAGTAGATTATAAACATAATTCAAATGAATAGATTAAAATTGACCATATAAAATATTAGGATGGTACATTTAAGAGAAATCTGATGTCTAGTTTGGTTGTTGTGATATAAAATCTAAAAAGTATTAATTTGAGTAAAAAAAAATATTGATGTCTTACTAACCTGCCAAAGTCTTAAATGATAAATTTTGATGTTGGACAATATGATCCACTCTAAGCAGAATGAAAGTCTCCATGTAAAATAATCAAATTCCATCAATTCATTTATGTAATGCAATGATGAAATTTACATTATTTTTTAGTTGGAGTATTCTTTAACAATATTTTGTTAGTTTGGTTAAGATAGTTAGTTTTTCTATAAAGGATTTAGTGTAAAAAAAATCAATCTATTCAATATTCAATGAACAATATTCTCTTTTTCATCTTTCTTGTTCCATCAAGAAGATTCAAGCATGTCTTCTACCATTTTAACATGCTATCATAGCGTAATTAATATTTTATTAGCTTAGCTTCCGCGTTTATGCTTCCATGAAGAGCTTCCATCTAAGCTTACTACAAGGAGCAAGAATGGAGATGTCTACCAGAGTTACAACGGTCTCATCACCATTTTCTTTGATCATCTAGAGTCCTTAGTTGAGGCACTTGATGATTATGTCGTTTTCTATATCAAGCATTCTTCCATTTCAAGATTCCCAAGAAAATTCATGCCAACAGCTTTGTATGGACCTTTGTATTGTTTACTAATCAAAGATGCATGTTCATTTCATTTCTTGCAAAGTAATAAAAGATTAGTGATATCTTCTTCTCAAAAGTTTCTACCATTTTCTTGCTTTCAATTCTGTGACAAGTAACAACACTCAGAAGCAAAGAATGGTGAGAAAAGTTTCATTCAATTATGTTTATCAAAATGGTAATGTTGGTGCATGAATATTATCAAGCAATATGCAAGTTCCCTTTTGAGATCTTTCAAAGTTCTTGAGATTCTTGGACACTTCACATCTTTTTCTTCTTATTCTTCATCAACTACCTCTAATTATTTCTTGTCTATAGTACTCTATTTTATTTACCTCTATCTCTCATTAAACACACAACACTGTTAAAGTGTGTACTTTTTCTTCTTTGAAGCAACATATTGAGATCAAGATTAAGGTCCATTTTATTTTCTCTCTTTCATCCATTTTGGTTGGTTAAGCTTCTGTCAAAATATATGGTTAAGTTTTGGATGAAGTTGCTTTTGCCTATGGTGGTCAAGCGTCAATGTTGCTTCACATTCAGATTTCAAGACTAAGAGATGAAGATTCACTCACCAATAAGTGGATGTATTAGAGTATACCATTATGTTCAACAAGTTATTTCAAGCTTAAAATGCTTAATACATTCTAGCTTGACGGGGATGTTAAAATAGTTGAGTGGTTAGTTAGTTTGGTTAGAATAGTTAGTTTTTTTTATCCTTTATATAAAAGATTCAGTGTATTTTTCTTCCAATCTATTCAATATTCAATGAATAATATTTTCACTCATTTTTCTTGTTTCATCAAGAAGATTCAAGTATGCCTCCAACCATTTTAACATCTTAAAACTTATTTATATCTAGAAAGCTTGTGTCAAATCATGATTTAATTTTACATCAGTTTAAATGTGATTACCCATGACCGCTTGATTAGAAATGCTCCTATCCTATCTTTGATATTCTTTACAATAATATTCTGAATGTGTATAAATCTTTGTATCGATAATGAAAAGATATTATATTCTATTACTTATTTAGCGTTTGAGGGCATAGATGTGATTATGTGCATCCTTGAAACCTATCTATCATATCCAAACAACCAAGAGTGTAGTGGATTTTATATAGGCCCAGTTGCACATGCGTCCTAAATAAATGATGCAATGCTTGATGTCGGGTATATAGGTCCGAAGACTTAAAAGTCCAAACCTATTGCTAGACTAGAACAATGCTATATACTATAGGACTATAGGGCCCCGGGTATAACATGGAAGGTATATTGGAAAATATTATGGAGTGATAACTTGTATTTCAATATAAGCTATGACACCAAAAGTCAATGATTCAATTCTTATGAATGATACTTGTTGAAAGAAATAATTACGAACTTTAAAAATGAGACTATCTTGTTCTACTACTACTACTTTCAGTAACTCAGAATTAGTCACCCATGACATCACAAATCATCTCTCTTTTAACTAATACATGTACTGTCAAACTAGACAAGTAGAATACAATCTAACCATTATTTTATTCTTTATTTACACTTTCTTACTATGGTTTGTTTATGAGCTATTTTATAGGGTACGAAATAGGAAAGTTAGTTAACAAATATATTTTACAATTTTTAAGTTTTTCGTTCGCATTCATTTAATTCCAAAACACAACTCATAAATGAATCTTAAACATGATTACCAAGTGGATTTTAAAAAATGCCTCATCGATTAAAAGATTTTGAACCACGTATTAATCTCTTATAAATCTAAAGTTTCTCTATTTAAATATTTGCAACTCTATTTAATTTTTTTGCTCTGCACTTGAGAGGAATTGTCTGCATGTCTTAGAATCCTAGGTGTACAATTGGTGCCATGTTCTTTATGAAATCTTAAAATCCACAATTCATTTGTATTACTTTTTCTAAAAGTCAATAATAATTAAAAATAAATAACAAATGATAATGTATAAAACTTTTACATTGTTAATATATATATTTTTTCTCTATTTGTATATATAATTATCAGTTTAAGCTGAAATAATATATGAAAGAAATACACATTTGGTGCGTCCATAATTCATATAATATTCATCAAAACCAATGGCATAAAGTTTTGTTCACCTTATATTCCTCATAGACAAAAGTCCCAACAAGTGTTATCTTCTCTCTTCCTTCTCCCAGTATGTAATACCCTCTTCCATGCATGGGTTCAAATAAAAAATAATTAAGTTTTATGCACCAAGTAAAAAGTTTAAGAAATAGAGTAAATAAGGTTGTACGTGAGACTCAAGTTGTCTCATGGTTAGAGAAAGAGTGGAGTGAAAAAGGTTGAAGGTTCGACTCTCACCAACAATAAATACTAACATATTAACATTTTATCCATAAAAAACAATATTAGTAATAGTATTGTCAAATAATCAAATGTCAATCATCAATCGAGACCTTAATTACTAGTGTGAGGTCTCATTGGATTATATATATGTCAAAAAGTAACATTCAATTCATATGAGTGATACTTATTAGAAAATCACACGTAATCGAGAAAATATAATTGATTAATGTAAACATCATATGGCATGATCCAATTCCTTGTTGGGGCGTCCAAGTATATGTGGAACATTGGAGAAGTCCAACCATTTTCTTCTTTCCCCAATTTAACCCCATTAACTTTCCTATATTGACCAAAACACCCCCACCACAAAACACTTAAAACTGACCCAACTATTCTGATACTTTTCTTCACACAAAATATCTTTGTACCCAGTTATTCACAAGATTCTTCATTGTTTCGACAAAAAGACACTGAATTTGTGTTTCCCACAATTCTGATTTCAATGGCAACGTCTAATCAGGACACAATTGAAACTTTCATGAGCATAACCGGCTTATCTGAACCAATCGCAATACAAAAGCTCCAGGTTTGTTACAATTCTTGTTTTTGCTTTTTTTCTTCTTGTTTCAATCTTTTCATTATTCAATTTTACTCTGCATTTGAATTGTAATTTACCCAAAACAAAATAATTCATTGATTATAGTTAGGGTTTTTTTTAGCCACGTGCATTTGTTTTTTGAAATTGGGTTGTTCACTGTTTGCCAAAAAGTCAGGATTTTGGGTTCTTTAGATGTTTCTTTTTTCCAACCTTGTAAATAAGTTTCGATCATTACATAGTCATGATTACTATTACCTGATTTTTTTTAAATTTTTGGGTGAAATTCTAGGTTATTGGCATTTATTATTAGGTGTATACTGTATTGATCTCTTTTATTTTCGAAGTTATGATTAGATTTTACTAACATTTTTGGAGTCACTGTGATCAGTTAGGAACTTAGGATCATTTATAGACTTATAGTGTGCTTATTGAATTTGGTAAGTTTGCTTACAATAATTTTTTTCACGAACATCTATGCTTGATTAGTACTTTGTGTTATAAAATTTGAAATTGTGGTGTTAATAACATTGCTGTTGCATATACTGTGGCATTGCAATTCAAAGACAGTTTTCTATCTTAGCAATTTTGTGATATCAGATAACATAGCTTATAGCCTTATACATGAATGAGCTCCGAAACTTATTCTTGCTTAGATTTCTAGATGAGAGAGATCACATGCATTTTGTATGTGGATTTTAGTTTCTAAGTTATCAACTTACCCATTATTATCTCGTATACTAATATCTCATAGAACCACTTCTGTGGATTTTGTTTATAGAGATTTTAGGCATTTACTAATGATGTAAGGTAAACTGTTCGTGCCATGGCCTGGTGGTTATGGAGCATGTCTCATGGGTTTGAGACACGGGTTTGAATCTGAGGCTCTCCAGGCCCCACTAATTGGGAGTCTCGTACACTAGGTCACCCCCTTTTAAACAATGATTTAAGATAGTTGTTTATGTCTCTCCTCATCATCTGTAAATATTGTTTCTTTTCAGGAGCATGGGGGTAATCTTAATGAAGCTGTCAATGCACATTTTAATGAAGGAGACAGAAATTTGTCAACCAGGTGCACACTTTTTCTAACCTTAACAATAGTTTCGGAAATCTCCCTTGTCAAAGTAGTATTACTGTCTTCTAAATCACTACATGCTCCTGTAGTCCTGTTAATTCTTATGATTTTGATATCTTAATTCATTCTTTCATTGCCAGTGTGAACAATACTGCTGTCGCTGTTCCAGAAGATGATCTCATGGATATAGAGGATGAACTTCACAGACCTCTATCACTTTTTTCTTCAGCCAGAAACAATCCATTTTCTCTTCTTGAGTCAACAATTGGGAGAGGTGTATTTGATACACGTTCTCTTCTAGCAAACCAACCACCATTTGTTACACATCCAAGAGAGGTCAGGGAGATTCCTATTGAGGTTAAGGATGGTAGTCAATCCTCTCCTCAAGCTAGTTATCATGCTCCAGCTATTGAAGATGTCACTGGAACTGTTCATGCCGATGGTCCAGATATTCATGGGACTATCATAATTAATGAAGATGATGATGATACTCCACCTGCTCGGACTGCATATCAAAATCAACAAAATCACGAGACATTGACTGATACTTCACTTGCCCGAAGTGCAAGATCCAATGTGCCTGACTTTGAGAATTTACCAGATTACAGCAATGACATAGAGGAAGAAATGATCCGTGCAGCTATTGAGGCTTCTAAACGGGATGCTGGGGAAAATTATCCAAACCACAACCCTGCCAGTCAAATTGTATGTTACTTTCGTGATGGATTTCTCATGGTCTACTTCACTGAATGCTTACCTTAGTACTTATTTTCTACCTGGTGCAGGACGCAAGTGAATCTGGGCCCCAGTCCAGGCAATCAGTTTTGGAGGATCCCGAGCTTGCTCGTGCAGTTTCATTGTCACTGAAGGTACACTTCATTTTTTTTCTTATTCCTTCCCGTTTCAAATGTTTTAAACCTGTATTCTTGAGTGCATTGACCATGTTATCTTACCACCGGGGGATAGATTGATGCTTTTACTTTGCTTTCCATTAATAATGGAAATTTGGATCATTGATTGCTTGTTGCTTTTAAATGAAACGAGTCCAGACAGCTGAGCAAGAGAAAGCAGTGCTCATGCAAGGAGATGCTGGAGCACCAACAGTAGGGCCCTCTAAGTCATCCGGGGTGGATCTAGGAGAAGTGGCATCCAGTGGAAGGTATATTCTCTTTATAATTGTTGTCGCTGTTGTGGTCTGCTGCATTGGCTACACAGAACTCAGTATTTTCCCTTCTCGTGATTGTCAAATCTGAACGGCAAAATTGTGGTCATTCTAGACTGCAGACAGGAAGCTCATCCTTCCAAGATGAAGGTGAAGACTTAGAAGAGCAACCTCTGATTAGGAGCAGGTCTAGACTTGCATCTTTGGGCTCCACAGAATCGGCCAACAATGTTGAAGTTATCGAGGCTAGCACAGCGGCAAGCATAGGACCTCTGGATAGCAGCAATCCTCTTCAGCATGATCGGAATTCATTCCCTGATGAGGTATGGTCCTTCACTTATGTGTTTTCAAAAAGAAATTGTGTTTTTAACCATAGCAACTTATATTGTCCAGGCTGCCTGATTTTCGATCTTTTTTCTAAAATGAAATTGTAGTGGGGTGGCATTTCTTCTGAGGAGCACGATGAAGCAGTTATGCTTGAGGCTGCAATGTTTGGTGGAATTCCAGAAAGGAGTGGGTACAGCTATGCCTACGCACCACACGAGTTCATGCAGAATAGGGGCATCTATCCTCGCCCAACACCTCGCCCACCTTCACCATCATTGACAGCTCAACGCTTGATAAGGGAACAGCAGGTGTGAGTTATTTCTTAAATAAAAGCTGGATTTGTATGGGTTGTAGAAGATGGCCTAACTGCAGCTATTGCTGTCTTTTTCCATTTAATTTGTAGGATGATGAATATCTTGCAGCCTTACAAGCAGACAGAGACAAGGAACTGAAAGCTATAGAAGAAGCCGAGGCAGCTCGTGAAGAGGAAAGGCGGAAAGAGGAAGAATCTCACAGGAAAATACAGGAAGAAATGGTAATACATTTAGGGCTGATATGCTAACAAAAGATAGTTGCCACAATGTTCAGCTTTACTTATGATTCTTTTTTTGGTCTCTGAGAGCAGGTTTTTGTTTTTTGCTTTCACTACTTATTGCAAAAAAATGAGCTTGTATTTATTCTATTTTTTGTTTTCAAAGATTTTTACCGGAAACGGTGAACAAGGTAACATTTTTGCAATTATTAATAAGGCTCAGTGGAAGAGGCTTCCACCTAGTAGAGTCTGGTGTAGATCTGCGCAACTTTATTCTCACAAGTGAAGAGATTGTTTCCAGGATTTGAATCTATGACTTTCAGGTCACAAGGCAAGCAACCTTATATTTGCACCGAGGCTCATCCTCTATTGACATGAAAAAAGAAAACTTTTTTTGCAAATTGTCATGCATTTCTTGGAGGAGGGACTGAGTGGTTAATAAACAAGCAGTTGTTAGAGGTTTTGTAGGGTGGGTTAAGTTAATGTCCACCAACTATGTTTTTCATGCTTACATTATGTTGCATTTCTCTTACATGTCTTGTTGTATTCCCTTTTTTTTCTTTTCATGTTTTTTATCATGAATATAAATGTTGGCCTATGCATAACCTTGCTTTCCTGAAGGATCCTCTATTTCTGAATTGCTTCTTACTCTTGTGTTTGTCATTATTCTCTGTCAGGAACTGGAGACACAGTTAGCGGCAAAAGAAGTCTCTCTACCACCCGAACCATCATCAGATGATGAGAATGTCGTGAACTTGCTTGTAAGAATGCCAGATGGCAGCCGCCGTGGACGCCGATTCCTTAGATCTGATAAACTACAGGTAAAATACATGCTAGAAAATGTTATTTTCCTCCTTTATTTTGGTGAACATTTTTTGCTAAACCTGACTGTGCAAAAATTTCAGTCTCTTTTCGACTTCATAGATATTGGTAGGGTGGTGAAACCAGGCGGTTACAGACTGGTGAGTGGAGCTGTTGCATTTCAGTTTCAGCAAAATTTCTCCCCTTAACATGTATTCTCACTGTGATTACTCATCATTAATGTTATTCTTGGGTTAGGTGAGACCGTATCCGAGGCGCGCTTTTAGTTCAGAAGAAAGTACATCAATTCTTGAAGAACTTGGCTTAACCAACAAGCAAGAAGCCTTGTTTTTAGAGCTAATCTAAGTTCTATGGTGCAGATCTAACTGAAGTTTAGTTTAAAGTTGGTTTGTGCTGTTTGAATGGAATTATATGGTTCTTTTCTATATAAGATCAGAATCATATTTTACAAGACCATCATGGTTTACTTATGATGAATCTTTGTGGAGGATGTTTTGGAAAGTGGTATACTTTTAGTTACTTGGAACGGATAAAGTATCTTCTAACATGAACATGATGTGCCTGAAGGCTACAACTTTTTTCTAATGAACTTGACAAATGCCCCATAAATTTAAGAGAATGGTTACATCCTTGGAAAAAGAAGAAAAAAGGGTTCTAATGACCCTGTCAGACATTGTTTAATAGAAACATCAATATCTACGAAGTCATTAGATTATGTACGGAGAGTGACTAATGCCTTTTATTGTAAGAGATTAATCTCTTTCGGAGTTCGTAACTATCTATTTTAACAAGTGTCATTCTCAGGATACCAACTATATATCACATTCCCTATAATATCCTAAAATTGTTCCAAGATACCAAACAATGCTAATGCTTAAGTATGAAGTAAAAGTAGTATTAGAAGAAGAAAAAATAGATCACACCCAAGCAAAAGGGCACAACCAGAGCATTTTATTTGGTTTTAGTGTTATGTGCGCAATTAGGATTTTTTTCTGACCACCAAGGCTATTATCTCATCTTTTTATTATAAAATTAATCATTTTTTAGGTGTATGACTGTTTGTCTAAATAAGTGTTATTCCTAGGAGTGGAATACATTAGGATTTGAGACTAAATTTTTCATCTCGCATTCTATAAAAAAACTTACACCTTATAATTGAACATTTTTTCCCATTCCAAAAAATATTCCTTCTCTCTAGAAATGAAGACTTATAGAGAAAGATAAATCCAAAATTACCGTAGTTTAAATTTTACAATATCAAGAAGCCTATAATTATTGCAAAATACATACAAGTAACAATGTTATATACATTTGATAGTGGTTTCATTTACCTCATTAAATAAAAAGAATGAAGTGAATAATATACACATTTTCTAAAATACACAACATATATAATATTAGTAGCTAATAGAAATGTGATCTAAAACACTTATTTTATACATATACGGCGTTTTTAAGAAGATATTTGTTTGCATGTAATCTATCGACATATAGATACCATAAGCTTCCAAAACCATCAAATTATTTTTGATTTAGACGCATTTTCTATATACACGAGGTGGGTGTGCTGGCAAAATGACTCATATAACGTCACTTCATTTTTTTTTTCCTGGTTTGTGCATGCATTAATTAATTGGTTAGAGATTTCTTTTTCTTCTTTCTTTATTTTAAAATTTGAAATTTAGTGCATACCAAACCATTCAATATTTCATTACTTCATTTTATAATGTATGTTTGTGGAACGTAGTTGTCGAATATGGAATATTTTAGTTTTAAATATTTTATCTTGACTTCACCAAAATAACGTGTATATAATAGGAATATTTACTCATCGACCATGAAGATGGTGCCATTGTCGGTGTGCAAGTTGTGAAGACTAATGGCTAAACCTGTTTTTCCAGAACTCATTTTTTTTTTATTCTTAAAGGAATTATGAAAATTGGAAAAATATTTAAATTGAGAAACAATATCTCATCTTTGTAATGATTTGTTTGTTGCTGCGCCTTAAGAAGTTACATTTTATGTGGTGATTAAATTTTGTTAAAAAGATGTATACACTGGTAGTAATAATAAGAGTGGTTCACATTGTGGATGTATCATTTATTATGTATGGTAAGTGATATATTGATTGTATATAAATCTTGACAATAATAGTACATTGATATTACAATCATGAATATTGTAAATGGTGAATATGTTGGTACTATCAATGATATCTCTCACATTTGGTATAAATTAATACTTTTGGGGTGTATTGTCCTCCCAACAAGTATCGCTCTAAGAAATAGAATATTTGACATTTTAGTTATCTTGTGACAGAATCATATACTACTAGACCAATCCAATGTCTTGTTGGAACACTCTATTTGAATATGGCTGAAAAAAGTTTATAAGATTTAAATAGTTTTTATCTTATGAGATAATTTTTTTTAGTTGAGTTATATCGTATTATATTCTAATATACTATCAGAACCTGCATATCCCAATGGTCCTCTATCTCAAGATAAGTCTCATGTTAATTGAGATTTATGATAATAAGATTAAATCAATGCTTATAAGACTAAGAGAACTTCACTCCAAATATGATGTATGTTATGTTGATTAGTTTTATAACTAATATTTATTAATGCACAAACGTGATGTAAAGTTATACTGTGGTGATTAATAATTCTGAAAAATCTTTCACTAACTAGTGAATTTAATTTTTTATGTTTGCTTGATTAAAAGTAATTATTTTTAATCCAGAATTTAAATTATAATTTGTATTTTATTTATTGTTTTTTCTCATTTTAATAGTCTAAAATAATATATAAAACTATAGAAATGAAACATATAATTATACATTTTATTAACAATTATTTTTAATATTTTCTAAATTTTGGAGTACTCGAAAATCTTATGAGTACCCGAAAATCCGCTAGGTATAATATCTGGAGGGTGAGTGGGTAGGTGATGATGAATATATGAAAGGGAGTAAAGTGTAACTAAAACGATGTCGTATTAGATGACTACCAGCTGGCTCTAAAGAAACAGACAATACAGAGAAACAAAACGAATCACACCACTGCCATACAACTGGAACTACCCTACAAAACCGGTCATCCAAGTTACCGGTTGCAACCATTTTTATTTATTTCAAACGCGCATTGGTTTTTTCACTTTGGAACTTTCTACTCCGGTTCCATCTTTTTCCGTCGCAAATTCATTCATGGGTATTCTCTTTTCGTCGCTAACTCACTCTCCAACTCCCACTTCGGTAGGATTGGAGGAATTACCTGAGAGTTGCGTCGCTAATATCCTCAGTTACATGGATCCTCCACAGATTTGTCAATTAGCTACGTTGAATCGCACTTTTCGTGCTGCTTCGTTTGCCGATTTTGTTTGGGAATCGAAACTGCCAACTAATTATGATGTTATTGTACGAAAATTCGTGAATAATTTCCCCAGAAATTTGGGTAAAAGAGCAATTTACGCTGCACTTTGTCGCCTCAATACTTTTGATGACGGCAACAAGGTAATAAACCAACCATGTTTTAGTTCATTGGCTAGGGTTTTGTTCTTCTATTTTTTTCTATTCAATTATTATAAAGTAAGCAACTTTGAATAGCGGTGTTGGCAAAATCATTGAAAGATTACTCTTTTACAATAATTGATGATTTTTTTGTAAGTTCAATTGAAATAACTGTTCTGAATAAATTAGGGTTTTTTTTTGCAGAAATTTTGGGTGGATAAAAGCACAGGTAAGGTTTGTTTGTGCATATCATCGAAGGGACTGTCAATAACTGGGGTTGATGATAGAAGATACTGGAATCGCATCCCTACTGATCAATCTAGGTGAGATTCTTCACTTCATACTTTTATTCTTACCATTTTTACTATATTCAACATTTTTAGCACTTTGAACACTTATTTTTTCTAATCTGTTATCATATAGACATGTATTTTTTAGATGGATTATCTTACACTTGTTGATCTTTTTCATGAGTTTATGCCTTGGATATTTTAATTTTGTGGGGCAGGGAAGGGGAGAAAAAATTGAGGGAGAGGAAAGGGACATGTAAACTAATTAAGGAGTCCAAGCACAAGTTCTTTTTCATGTGTTGTGTTTTCCTTTAATATCTGTGTTGATATGGCAAACTAATATCTCCTCAAAATTAACTTGATCTTTCTCTTCATTTACTTTAATTTTATTTTGACCGACCTTGCCAAGTGGGACTAAGACTTGATTGTTGTTATTTTTGTAGTTATCTATGCTTAGGAATCTCATAAGTATATATATATATATATAAAATATATATTAAAGGTTTAGATTATTAATTTATTCAATCAAGAATTAAAGTTGGTTGATACATTTGATTGAACTATTACATGATGTTCATAAATAAAAATTTAAGGAACTAATTCTATTATAATCTATTTATAGGCAACTGATTGCAGTCATATTGATTTTTTGCATGTTAGTAGGGTTTACACGTCTAAATAGAAAGCAACATGAAACCATTGTCTTATCCTTGAGCATTTGATGAAGGTGAAAACAGAAAAAGTGCATCATTTGATCAAATAGAACCATTTGATTTTAACAGTTTTTGTGCACATTCTATATAATATCCAAATTGTTAAAAATAATATAATTGAAAGTGGAAGAACTTATATTGAAGCCATGAAAAGCATACATTTATATATGTATTGTGCTCCTCTGCCCACTGAGCGCATCTACCTGAACAAATCTTGGCTTGTGCTGTTGTGGAGGAAACCATGACGATATTGATGAAGATTAAAATTTTAAATACACGGGCTGTGGTATATTTATAACATTGAACGTGAATGTGTTCCTTTTTCCTTTGTTTTTGTGGTTGATGACGAAAGTTGTGAAAGTCGTAGTCAAGTAATTGATTGGCAAAATAAGTCTAGTATAGTGGTGCTTTGGAGTTAAACCTGAGCTATGTCCATTTTTTTTTGCAGATTTCATACTGTTGCATACCTCCAACAAATCTGGTGGTTTGAAGTGGATGGGGAAGTTGAGTTCCCATTTCCAGCTGGGACATACAGCTTATTCTTCAGAGTACATCTCGGTCGAGCCTCCAAACAGTTTGGACGACGGGTCTGCAACACTGAGCATGTTCAAGGATGGGACAAAAAACCTGTTCGATTCCAGCTATGGACTTCAGATGGGCAGTACGTTGCATCGCAATGTTTTCTGAAAGAACCCGGCAAATGGAGTTTTTACCATGCAGGTGATTTTACAGTTGAGAATGGCAATGCATCAACAAAAGTTAAATTCTCTATGACTCAAATTGATTGCACTCATCCCAAAGGTGGTTTATGTTTAGATTCTGTGCTCATATACCCAACTGAATTCAGAAGGGTTAAATCATTTTTGAATCGCTCCTAACCATTGTAGGTAGGAATAAGAATGTGGCATGTCTATAATATAAGAGCTTAGAGTGGTGTCAGCAAGAATAGAGAATCAAGTTTTATATGGTTCTTTTAGTATTAGATTTTTGTTGGATCGAGGAGGTAATGTGTGTATATATAAATGTAATTTAGGTCGATTAGAATAAATTGTTCTACCAACCTTTTTATGGTATGGTTAAGAATAGTTTAAGTAGAAATGTGGGATGGAATAGAGATTTCAACAAACTATTTTGCTTCAGTAGAGTTTGCTAACAATCCTCCACACTCATGTTAAAAAGGTGATTCTCAAGTTTTATTTATTCTTTTCAAAACTTAACTCTCAAATAAACTCTTAGTGATCAAAATATCATGAAAAAAATTATTCATTTCTACAAGTCTGGTGAAGTAGATCATAACTTTTAACTTATACTTATTCATTTAGAGATTTATATGGCAAAAAACTTGAAAAGTTGGCTCGGAATGGAAGGGAGATAAAGTAACATATTGGCGGAAGGGGATCACCTGTTCTAACGGCGTCTCATTCATTGTCCTAAGTTAATCATATATTAACACATGGATAAAATAAAAAATTTAAAAACAAAAAATAATAAAATGGAGCACTCTCTATCCCATGTTGGAATGAAAGACAAAATGACTTACATGAAAAGTTTTATGAAAATTCCCTCTAACTAAAGAGGGATTGGGCCCAAATAGGGGCTCATAGTAATAAATAAGAAAATGTTGAATCAATGCTTGGGGTTATATCCTGTGTACATCATATTCTTCGTGCTGGACCCAGATATATAAATCTTCTTTCTTGTGATAGTTAACTTATCTTTCTGTGTTTCTATTTTAAAGACAACATTGATGGTGCCATTATTACATTATTTAAGTAAGATGTGGAAAATTTAAAATTATTAAATCTAATACTATAATATTCAATAATAGAGGCAAACGGTTTAGTAATTTTAAGATATATATATATATATATATATATTTTAGTATAAATCAAAATTATCACCAGGATTGGGATATCCTATTCCAATTATTAACATTTACTTACCTCTACTAATGTATGTACTTTTTTTATATATAAAACTCGAACTCCACACCTGCTTAAAGAATCAAATATACAAGCACATTAAAAACTACTCTTTTTTCTTTCTCTAAAATTGCACTGAAAATATTAAATTAACGTGGATAAGTGAGTTACTTAAGCATGATGTTAGGAATTTGATTATCAATTATTGCTGTGTATAAAAATGCTTTCATGTGAAAGGTTGTACTCACGTTGATAATCTCTGCTTCAAAAATGATTAACATTTGAAAGTAGGAAGATACTATTGGTGCACAGAAAAAGGAAATTAAATTAATAGATGTACAATAAACTTCAGCATTGATTTTGATTATTTGGCTGGGTAACTATAAGACTAACCCTTAGACAAATATAATAATTAGTTTTAGTATAAAGCCTTTCCTAAAATCACAAATTCAAGATTTGAACACTGTCCTAACAAGTGAACTATAGTTCCAACTTTAAAGATCAAGGACGGTTCAAATTGAGAGACCAAGGACAAATGTCTTGGAATCTTGAATATACCGGTAATTTTAAGATCATACTCCACAATAGTTAACATAATAATATTACTTATAACTAGCAGATATAAAACCCATACTTTTTAACAAGGAGTTGTATATAATATTGATGAAACGGAATGTAAAATGTCAATCAAAGTAATCAGTATTGCAGTGATCTTGATTTTGGAATCAATATGTGAAATATAAATGCTATTACATGAATTTTGCTTAAAAACATTAAGCATACAAAATAATCAAATCAAATCAATACATGTTTTCCAAGAACCTCATAGATCTTTTTTTTTACGTGACAACGCTTTCCTCAATGAGAGGATGCGCAAAAAACACCAATAAATTTCTAGAAGCTATAACCACTAGAAAATTAGGAAGAGAATAAATATAATAAACGCCAAGCAGGAAGCCTTATGTAAACGTTGAACTCGTTAAAGTAATCTAGAGGTAAAATAAAGGTCTCTACCGTTCAGTCCTGTTGCAGAAGCTTGACTCTTGGAGAAATTTAATTGCTCAAAGTGAGTAGTAGTATAGAAGTTATCAGGGCTTGTGCAGGCGAGGTCGGTTACAGAAAACTCGGCCGTTGGCCCTCACAAATGCCGCTATACCAATACTAATGCTTGCCCACATAAGCGAAAGGAAGAAGTGCCGAAAATCATATCGAACTGTTGGAATAATGAACAAAATATTATAACGTAAAAGCCATTGAAAAAGCCTGAGTTTTTATCCCTATTGTCCCTGCCTAATGCTATAACCTCCATTTATAAAAAGGGCAAGCTGTAGGTTCGAAACCAGAGGCCTCTAATAGTAATAGGTTGATTCGATTTTTATATTAAACATACACAAATGTTGTGTCTATGTATGATCGTTAATTTCATTCTTAGTTTAGACCTCAGGTGTACTTTGTATCCCTTAAACTAAACAAACAAAAGTTAACTCACCTTGCCCCAATGACATGGTTGCAAAAAAGAATCCAGTCAAAACCAGACCCAAAGCCAGAGGAAATGACTGCAATGATAAGAAAAAGTGATATCAATATGCAAGAGGCAGATGATTTTCTTGAAGCATTCCTATTAATGAATTGCATAACATCAAAACATAAATGCAAAAAATAATAGTAAGAAGATATCAGATCTTCGATGCAAGAGGCAATTATGTAATGTATTGTCTGGCAACATAAACACTAACACTTCCTGACTGAATAATTTGGTTGCTCATTATGACGGGAAGTTTTCCAGTTCTCAATAAAAACATGAACCACTTGGTTTCATTTATGTGGGTTGTTTACTTGTTTTTGCTAGTGTCCCACTGCAACCCACCATTTTTCTGTAGGGTTAGCACCAACCAAAGGAAACATTTCTCCCAAAATATTGAATATGAAAGAAAAGAAATATGTAAAAGAAAAATTATATAGAAGGTGCACACAAAATCAGGTTTCACCTAATTTTAAGCATCATCAGAATGAATTTAGCCATACACCATAAAAGTTAACATAGTATAAATTGTGAGATTTTTAAAAGATGTTCTTAAAACAAAATGGATGCATCATACTTCAACCAGAAAAACATTTCCATCTAAAATATACTCACAGCTATAGCTTCAAGGCCTCCTTTCTGAGAAGAGGCAGCTGTGTCACGGCCGACCGAAACTATGTAATGTCCTTGCAAGAGATCAATTGCATCCTTCATGTAATAAAAAACTATCATCAACAGCATAAATGAATTGCAAATAAACTAATAGCTTTTTTTTAATTAACAAACATAGAAAAGATGTCCGATCCAGAAATGTTTTCAGGTGGGGTAAAGGACATAATAAATCTAAAATATGATTGACAGTAAGATATGCATGCACAAAGTAGCATCTCCTAAATCATGATTGCCATATGGAGCAGTTGCAGTTCAATCTCAACAAACTTTGAATTAGTAAGCAGAAAGGACAAATCAAATATTTAAACGACCTGGCCTAGAGAAAGATGAGTTATGACCAACCAGTACTAAGGAATTCTACAGCACAGCTACAGCACCCACACATTATGATAAATGAGATCTACAAACCTGCTTTGTTCCGTCACTAAAATTATTGTAATAATAGCGTAGAAGGGCATTCACACCATCCTTTAGTATCCCTTGAACTGTGCGGTGCCCACATCTGAATCCCACCAAAAAGTTAATTAAGGATGGTGCAAACTTTAAATTTTAAATAATAACAGAAACATATTTGAAACTTCAGAAATGTTAAGAGTTTTATGAAAAATCACACAAGGAGGTTGTTCGACCTTAAAGTATAAAATTGCATAACTCAATAGTACTATTTTATGTTATTGCTAAGTTTTGTGATTATTTTAGTAAATGACCGGGTATCTCTAAGTTCCATTCCCACAGTTGTAATACGTCAATAGCTGGCCATTACTAGCCCAATAAATCTACCTGCCGGCCATTGAAATAACCCAAGACAAGATATTGAGTTCCGAAGTAACATGAACACCTCGTCCGAGTGTTTGGACAGGACCAATAAATCTATGTTCCCTGGATAGCTTACAGAGGATGACACCCCTAGAAGGCACCTAGGGGCCAGTAGACCCAGGAATAGGCTTGCCAAACTGAGGCTGGATTGGACAGGACGGTGACGACAATATGCCTTCCTTCAGAGGAAAGAAATCCCAACCGTGTAGTATAAATAAGGGGCATTATACTTATACTAATTTAAGTGTTGGAGTCCCTTTTCAGCCTTTTCAGGTATCCCCTGGTCCGCCCAAGGCCAGATTCAGCCATGTTCAAGATCAACCTCTCATATCAGTCTTTGCCACATCATCCCACTACTGTTGGTAAAAAGAGAAACCGACTACTAACATGGGAAAAACAAAATGCATGATATTTTCCAAATTAGCACAATGGTAAAAAGAAAAACCATGGAACAATAGATAAAAGTCATACCTTAATACTACTTCCAAGAGACATACACTACCAATTTAGAAAATACAACTAAAGCCATCATAATACAAGACATTCCAAATGGTGATTTAAATTAGTACATGCTAATGTAATTCCAAAGAAAAACCTTTTGTGGATTCATAATTTCTAGATCGTCTTTATATATGGTAAAAACTTCGAAAATATTCATGGGAAAATACCTGACGAAGTCTCCTTTTAGAGCTGGAGTTCCTGAATACTGAATACTTACATCATCCCCGTGATTAGCCCACACTGTTATCAAAGAGAATTAGATATCAGAGTAGTATGAAACAGTGAATATTTTTTTATCCCTGGCCCTTTGGAGATAGTACTGATCCCCTTTGGGGTCCTATGAAACAATGAAATTTTGAATGTATCAAAAGAAAACTACATAATACAACATAAAGGATGGCTCAGAGGCCAAAGGCTGCCACCTAACGGGATCTGGGGATGATATATATATGCAGCCTTACTACTGCAAGCGAAGATTTACGGGACTTAAACCCAGGACCTCCAAGTCACAAGGCAAGCAACCTTACCGTTGTGTCGAGGCTCACCCTCTTACGTAATACAACATATATCAATTTTTTATGCAAATAATCTGAATTAGTAATACACTTACAGATCTTAAAGCTTTCATCTAGATTTGGATGTGAGCTAATGGTTTCTTCAGCACCGAAGACACCAAGCCTTCTAAGATGGCATTCCAACATATTTCGGCCTATCATGCTCTGAATAAATATTTTAACATTACTAAGCAGGAACATGATGGCATAAACACACAGCATAGCTATCATGAAAATAATTATGGTGATTACAGATGTGGTTGTGACGTTGTGTACTTGTACGCACATATACACTTGTACAATATGGAGCTCTTTTCTTTTCAAGGAATAACTCCAGGAAGACCAGAACAGATAATATCATGAGGATGGAGTGCTTTTTCCATTCACCTAGTGGGGCACAAAACACTTGCCATAATAAAAATCAACCAACCTGGGTTACATTTGTACGGTCTAGACAATCAATACAATTGGTCCTGACAACCCCAAGTTGCTCCTTCATTTTCTCTCCCTTTTCATTCAACAGAAGATATCTAAAATTCCAAAAAAAGAATTGCAAGACAGGTATCAGTTTTTTTTCTTTCTGAAAAAGAAACCCTTAGATTAGAATTTAGTACAAAAATTTATCATAAAAGAGTCAAATGATATAGACTGTTTTCCAGGAAAAATAAGTGTGTATTTTTCAGACAATTCATGACATTATGCTTGAGAATAGCCTTAGAATATATAGCAGATATTTCCAAATTAAGCAACATAACAAAGATAGTATTCTCTATATAAAGAAAACAAGTATTCTTAAATTATTGGAATTTCTTGAAAGATTAGTAGTTTGTAATCAGCTCCTTACTCAGATGAAACCAAGCAATATAACAGGGAAACAAATAATTAACTAAATTCACAAGAAATTTAAAACTCATAGCTTAACCAATAAAATGTTCCATACCCATTTCTCTCAAGAAAATCTGAAATTTGTTCATAGAGGATCGAGAGACGCTCAAAATGAACATGCCCACAGACCTGATGAAAATCAAAGTGCACATATCTACAAAAAAATGAAAATAAAAATTATGATGGATGGGGTAATGAAAAAGAAACCAAAAGAATGAAGGTATATCAACAAAGAATTAGAAGAGGCTTCTACCTTACATCATCACCAGCCACGTGCTGCATTGTGTTGCCAAACTTTTCACACAGCCGCCCTTCTCCTCCATGCTGATAAGATACAAAAGAGAAAGCAATGGACTCAAATAGATGCATACAGATACATAACAATTCCAAGCACATTTTCAGTTATCAGTTATCACAATTCTCAGGAACATGCACAACAATAGCCAGCGTGTCTCATTTCGTGTGCATAGATTGCATACATTCTTTACAGTTCCCCACAAATTTACGATACAATTATATATATTAGTAACATCAGATAAAGTCAGAGAAGTATTCCCAGATCATCAAGCAATGAAAGAATATTTACCTTGTTAATAAGGTCAACAGCCAGAACTGCCCCATATTTCTTTCGTAAGTCTAAGAAATGTCTCTCTAGGACTCGAGGCTGCATCACAAGCAATGAAATGGCAGTAAAATATAAATAAAACGTTATATGTAAAATGCAAAATTGCAACAAGTAACAGCCACTTACAGCTTCCTCAAGTTTCAATAACTCAAACTTCGGCTTATATGTTAAGTCAACAATTTGCTGCCAGAGCAGTGGAATTGAACCACGAACCTGAAAAAGCCCAACCAAGATGGCTCCTAAGTTTAATTGACACAATACTGGTGGTACAATACAATTAAATTCATCCCAACAAGCTGAAAGCAAGCATCCTAGCATGAACCGGCAAGGAAATGCATGTTTAATTGACACAATACTGGTGGTACAAATAAAGTGAACATCATATTCATCACAACAAACTGAAAGCAAGCATCTGACTCCTCTCGTTTTGGCTACATCAATCAGCCACACACTTCTACATCACCTAAAGGAACAAATCACCCATCTCCACGAAAAAGCATACCAAGACTAATTTAAAGAAAACTAGCATGACTGCAACATTTTAAACATCCAGCTCAACTATATTTTGTTTCACTTTTTCAAAATTGTAATCCAAATCCTATAGTCACAAATCTTATCAGAGGTACTAACAGGTTGATATTAAATTCTATTAACCTTAAAGCTGCCTACCATTGCATGTGAGAATACCTAGGCCTAGAATTAGATATAGTAGAATCAACAACAAGTCACCTCGAAACTGGAAAGGCAAACTTACAAAAATGGAACTTCTAGTAAAAAATAGACAACAAATGAAATGTGGTGATTCTAAGCAAAAATATGGATTTTTTTCATGAATGGTAAACATTTTTTCAAGAGTTCCTCTTTAGTAATCTTCCCAACTGCAAAGTTATACATTTGAAGTATTTGAACGCTTTATGACACCAGTAGTTCGCCAAATTCAAGAAATGAATAAATAAAGGCAGCGTTTGGTAGAGTTTGTGTTAGAGGGAATAAGGAATAGTAGATAAGACAGATCTGATAAGCATAAGGAAGTTATATATATTTACATATATATAGAATAGTAAGAATACTACTGTGTAACTACAAATTAATGTATAACTTTCTATGTGTCTCTCTTCTGCTTCTTCAAGGTTGAACAGGCCAAGAAGCTAGCTTCTTTAAGGTTCAGCACCATTGACTCGAAGGACCACTAGTAATGAATACTAATGTGGATAGACAGTGAAGAAATTTCCAAATATAGTACGCATTGAAAAAAATAAAAGATAAATCTTTGTTGTCAATTAAGCTGCTGTCAACTTTGCAATTACTGCAGAAAGGTTATGTTCAACTCATTTCAAAATTTCAAAACAATGACAATTATTTAGGCTTAGGACCATTCCTCTGAAGTAAGGCACCAGAACCTTGCTATATTCCACAAGTGAATACTAACAGATATATTATATTTTGAGATAAAATAAGTGTCTATTTAGGTATAAGTGTACTAATAGTAGCAGAGAGCAAAACCTGGACAAATGATGCGGTATACCCATTGAACTGCATAATTTGCTCTGTTTCAACAAAATTGGCGACATAGCCATCAGGATCAGCTCCTCTTCTCCACATACGAGTTCCTTTCAGGAAATGAAACTGGACCATTAGCCAACCAAACAATAAAAGATGATGACTGTCTTCTTTAAGCAGCCACAATTGACAACCCCAAGTTATGTCATACAAAAAATTTCAAATTGTTGGCAGTAGTGGTAATTAAAAATCTTAGATATGATAAAACAAAATTACTACAACAACAACCAAGCCTTAGTTCCACTACATGGGGATAAATCAAAATTACGAACCTGAACAAAAAAGGATTTTTTTTATAAGTGTTTTCCTTTGTCCAAGTCATGTAATTTTTCATAAATAAATTGACTAGAAACTGTATGAGCACAATCAAATTAAGATATTTCTGTTTATTTCACACCTGGACTGAAATTCTTTTTCTTTATCCTCCACAATAAATGTAATTCGTATTCTACCTATTGGTTCATCTGAAGCATTGAGCCCTGTAGTTATTTGACCAATATTAAGTTTAACTAGTTGAGAAATATGTTATTATCTCTCCATTGCTTCTAACTGTATTGTACCCACTAAAAGGTTTTCTCTAACCGCTTAAGCTATTCTACTTCACATATGCAAGGGAACCTTAGCATCATATCTACCTCTATGGTCAAACACTGAAGTAACTGTCACTTATTGGACATGGTCTTCACACACAAGTGGCCTAGCATAAACCATTCGTAGCTAAAACAAGTATTTTATATTTTCCAATGCCAACCTATAATCTTCCAGTGCAACTTAGATATGTATACTTCTCCTAAAACAGAACAATAGCGTAGGGGAAAACAATTACAGCAATCTCCCATAATTGCTTTATCAACACCACCAAATAAATCACTACATTAGTTTAATGGCCAGGCTGGAAACATTATAATTTTTTTGGTGGATGGAAACAAATAGAAATTTATCCAAAAGCTTTAAATACCATTTCTTCTTGTGCATCTCCTAGCAATTAAAGTGATGTCAATAATATCTTTCCCAATGGCTGCTTGAAAGTAATGAAAGCCTATCACTTGTTAAGGAAACATGGAAACAAAATGGTTACATGATCACACAATAACAGTGCAAATAGATAAATGAAACAAAAAAATAATGTTACACAACAACCATAAAATGATGATATAAAATGAAAATAATATAAGGATACTGCCTTGGATTACAGGGAGTAAGTATGGGTCAAGCTGCAAGGAGAGGATCACACTCATTATTAAAATGCGTGTACAGAAGAAATTGTACAGAAACAAAAAAATTGTCAGAAACCCACCTTGTTATCTATGAGCGCCTCTAACATATAATTGTTCCAAAGAAATCGAGGCTCTGCCTGCGATCAATGGTAAAGCAAAATAATACAGGAAATCAAAAACTGCAGAAAGAATACACTTAAAATGTAGATTGTTTGCACACACATAAGGAGTATTACATAGGATAACATTAGGAAGAACCTAAGAAGAGTTTTTCTATCATGCATCAGCAACATTTTGTGGTTCGAGGGGGTGAAGGAAACAGAAAAACCTCTTATACCAGCAGACTGGTGGTAAAACTAAAGCAAAAGGCAATTAATACCTGTCTCCAAAGAGGAAGCAATCTAGACTCATCACCCAGGTCATTCAATCGCTGGGCACTGCAGAAGATAATAATAGTGTTATATCAATAAATATGAATTCAACTTTCCAGTAGGGATTAAAAGTGCTTGCCAACTTTTAAGTAATAGTCACTACTACAACTAAGGATTTTTAGTTTAATCAATTGCAATGACCTGCAGCTCTATAAAAGTTAGATTCCAATGTGTTCCTCTCCTTAAAATTAAAAAAAAATCAAAAGGCATATATTAGAATAAGTTATTATCCCTTATATCAGTGTTGTACAGGTTTTACATCCAATATAGCCAAATGCACTTATAATAATAAAATAACTTGGATTCCTTATGCACTCAGGTTCTGTAGTTGCATCTACTAGTCAAAGGGAAATGTACGGGCATTTCCTTCTCTGTGGATATTTGTAAATTAAAGTGTGTAAGGCACCAGATTTTAGAATCAAAATAAAACCATATCATGTTCCAGTTACGAATACAAATGAAAAACTGCTTTAAAATATCCCAAGAAGTTCACCTCAGAGTTATATTAGTTTCATATGAGAAGAATAGACCAGAGGTTTTCTCAGCAACATTTAGCAGCGCGGAAAATTCCATCTCAGTCTTTTTCTGTCAAATATGGTACAATAGTGATAAGTTTCAATCTGGACATAGAATTGAATATGAAACAAGTAGAGATGTAACAAAAATACCTGTTCAGCTGGGGTACTTTTAAGAGAATGATCACATGGAAAAATCTTCATGGAGGAGATTTTGAAAATTGGATGTCCCAAGTAAGATCCAACACATTCGCGCTCAGTTATAACCAGTAAGTATGATCCTAATGGCAAATTATGATGATAACAACATCGAAATGATTGGTCAAATTGAAGTCTACTGTTGGAAAGGAATGCATTATCTGAACTCTGAAGAGGAAATCAGATATTTAAACTAGATCTAAAAAATCAGGTATGAAAAATGTGAAGTTAACATGATCCTGAAATCCATTGCCTTTGTTAAAAATAAAAAATGAATAATTTACCCTTAGTCAACTAATGTACCCAACAAGGTTGGTTTAAAAATCTAACAAGGTTGCATGTTGCCAGCCAAGTTATTTACACAGTGCATATATATTAAACTCTTAATTCATATGTCAAGATCAATCATTATCTGCCATTAGTCTAACATCCCAAGTGCGACATCTCTCAATAAATAAATAAACAAATAACTAAGGATGAACCAAAAAAATCTTTCCAATACACAGAAAATAAGAACTCAAGGCATAATACAGACAGAGACGGAGTAACAGAATAAACACGTAAAGGAGTATCTACAACATCAATCAGTAAATAATGGTTAAGTGTATACTAAGATTGCTCACCAGCCAAAAGCCTCAAAATCCCAATCACACCAAAAATCGTATAAATCTTAGGAACTCGAAGGGAGCTGCACTCTGGAACCTCATCTGTCAAAGAAGGAGCAAATTACATTTAAAACGAAAAAAGACAAAGACAGATCACAGAAAAATCACAAGGTAAAATCGTTAAATATGCAAAGCAAATGAACAAGAGAAATCAACCAAGCAAGTGAAAAAGCTAACCAATGAGATTCATGGAGCCATCGGTTCGACTAACAGCCAAAGAAGAACCTGAAGATCCATCAGTTGGTTCAATCACATACTGATCCGGGAATTCCCATAGACGCATGCGTGTGTACAGCTTCTGCACCGAATCTGCTCTCTCCATCATTATTGAAACTCCACCTCACTGAAAACAACAACAACAACAACAACAACACACACACTCATCATCATTCAAATATTCACATCTCAAATACCATTTAACGTTGGAATATTAAATTCAAATTACTCAAAAACTAGTTGAGTTTGATTTTGATCTAATCTGAATCGAGTAACCATTAACGAAACTATTTCTATGGAATTTTCTCGCACTACCACAGCGAAGAAAATGATAGAATATTAACCTGTTTCACAAGATCGAAGAACATAATTCGAACCTCAAACGAACACGAACTTCATTATTCAAAACTAGTTGGATTCGATCTAATATGAATCGATGAACCAGTTTGGCGCTAAAACGGTTAAGGGAAATTAGTTTGAATGAAAATTTGTGTCACATTCGCAGAAAACAAAAAAATGAGAGAAAGTTCACCTGTTTCGCAAGTTGGAATGCGGTGTGTGATTTTTTGCGTAAGAGAACAAGTGTGTAAGTGTTAACAATTTGTTACATTTGTTTTTTTTTGCTGAAATGGTGCTGAGCATGTTATTATGACACGTGGACGTTGATTAGAGGTTCGTGGCCTACTACTACGGACAACCCTATGACGTGGTCAATTTACCAGCGCTTGTTAAAATATGCTAACTTCTGGTTTTTACTTTTTTGGCAAATTCTCATAACATATAGTAACTGTTTGGTTCAAGTAGTACATGTTTGATGATTCCTCTTAAGTAAGGCCGGATTTAAGTTTTGTGGAGGGAAAAATGATATGTTAGGAGAGTTAGTCTCAAATACCTATGAATATTCTCGCTCGAACATAATTACCTCCAGTATGATAATACATGTGAGAAACTAAAAAGTTCTTCAAACATATATTACTTAATTCTACTATTTTATAAATTTAAAAAACTTATATTTATTCTTGGAATAATTGGATCTCTATTCTTCTAAAATATATAAATTATTTTTTTTATAGAAAAAGTATGTAGGACTAGACTATGAGAGTTATAATATTGTTATAAGACCCTTCGTTGATTAGGTGAAAAAGTATAAATATAAAAGTGAATAGCATACAATTAAAAATATGATTTTTTATTGTGTTATACAACACACATGTCAAGTTTATTTAATTTTGTAATGGAAAAACTACAAATATAACATATTAAATATATCATTTTTCTCATAAAAAATTACTTTTCTTAACTGTTGCCTAACATATGCTAGAAAGCATGTAAAATAACTAAAGGAATGCAAGTTGAAGAATATAAATTCAACACTTATAATATTTAATTTTTATTAATAAAGCATTTTTTTCTAATAAGTTTGCATATATTTTTTCTTGGTTTTTATTAGACTAACATTCATTTTAATATATTCTACTCATAGTGACTCTTAACCACCTCCCTCAAATATTCTCTAATCATGTGAGGCATGATTCTATTTTTTTATCTAACTTTCTTCATAATGTATTAATACATAATTTTATATTTTTAAGTTTGCTTACTCTTTCAATCCAATATTCATATATTAAGTTTATAATTTATATATGTGTATATATGTGTATATATACATATATATCACGTTCAGGGTGTTTGCGCATGTGGCCAAACGCACCACCACCCTCTTGCACCACCACCCTCACCACCCTCTTGCACCACCACTTACACATATTCTACCACCATTAGGGCTTTCATTACTAGCAACTTCTGCCAATACTATACTTGCAGTGCGGTTTTCAAGAGGGGAATCTAATGGGGAAAAGAAAGGGAGAATCTAGTGAGAATATTGCAACTGAAAACTCTCCATTGTTAGATAGAGTAAAGAGGATCCTTAATCTATTCATACATACTCATTTACAAATCATCATCACAAACTTTATTTGCTAATTATTTCCTAAAATCTCTAAATATCAACATCAACTGCAACAACTCTCCTAAAATTGTTGAGGTGATTTGGCATCCTCCTCATATAAGAAGAGTGAAAGTTAACTCAGATGGAACTGCACCTACGCATGCGGGTGGTAGTGCTATATTTAGAGATCACAATAGAGAATTCCTAGCTTGCTTGGCTAGTTACTTTGATATTCAAGATTCCATTTTCGTTGAGCTTAACACAATATTGATGTTAATTGAGTTTGCTTATATGAAGGATTGGAATTCACTGTGGTTGGAATGTGACTCTGCTATTGTCATTCAGATATTCAAAGGCAACTCAAGTGTTCCTTGGAAACTAAGAAACATATGGAAATATTGTCAAAGGCTTATGGAAACAATGGATTGCACTTATATTTATATTTTCAATGAAAGAAATATTTGTGCGGATAAACTTGCTAATTATGCAATTAGCTCTAGCAATTTCTCTTCTTGGAATATTTTACTCTCTTTTATCGTTAATGATTTTCACATAAATAGGTTAGGTCTTCCTGATTAAATGCCCCTTTATGGTCTAAAAAGGTTTAGGGTACCCCATTCCAAAGGAGCTGCATAGACGAAGTAGAAATGCACTGAAAATTAACTCAATCATATTATTCAGTAATATCACCTCCCTCAACGTGTCCTTAACAAAGTTCCACCAAATTCTATTATACGACTTCTCGAAATCATTTTTTATGGTCATCCATCCCGTCTTCCTCTCTTCTTGTTCATAGAGTGGATCACCTCGATCTTGGGTAATGATAATACTTTGTCTTCAAGGAATGAAACTGAATTAGATGGGGTTACTACATTTTACAATCTTCCTTTAACCTAGTGTCGATTGAGAATTATTATTGTATATTTTCTAGGACTAATAGTCTTAACTACATCCAAGCCACACTATTTCCATTTTAAAGTATTAGAACTGTATTCTATATATCTGTGTACCTTGCTAGCTAGGTTCAAAGAGAATCTATAACCATATTTTCAATTTATGAGTTGCAAACATTATCTAATAAAGATGCGTATAAATTATACTTGTAGGTAAATCTATTATTTCTAGGTGAAGCAATGCAACTTATTTAAGAAAGTACCCAAGGTACTTGGAAAAATAAATATCCATTTATTATCGATGCCATTATATTGATGAGTGCATTTTCATCAACAAATCTAAGACACATTGTTGTAGCCAATAATAAAAAGAAAAGCACATATGGTGACATAATTATTCGAACCACACAAGGAACAAACCTAAACACTACCAATAAGGCAATAGCATAGGTTTAGTTTCAGTTCATTTCAGAGTGTCAACTAATATCTCAAGCCTAGTTATCTTCCTCATACTCTGGAGGAAGCTCGTTGAGATCTATGTCTCTTACAATACGATCAGCAGCATCATTTTGTTGTTCTATAAGATCTGCTTCAGCAGGTTCAGCCTCAACTTCAACTTCATCATTTTTCTTCTGAGTATTAAGAGGTTCCTCAGCAGGTTCACCATCAACTTCAAGTTTTTCAGTGGCTGCAGCATCATACTTCAGTGCAGTCTCTACTTCTGCAGCAGTAGCAGCAGAAACTATCACCTCATCAGAAGGGTTAGCTTCATTTTTCTCTTCAGAATGTGCCACCTCCATTTTAATCTCCTTTTGAGCTTCCATTTCCATCTTCAGCTTTTCTTCAATGTCCTCTTCATCTTCGATTTTTTTATTTAGATCCAATTCCATTTTGGGTCTAGCAGCTTCATTAGGGGAACCCTCTTCCACATTAACATTTTCACTTATCTTTCCACCTTCTTCTAACACATTGTACAACACACCATATTAATAATAAATCATCATATGTATAACTCTATAGATTACATCTTCTCTATTTTCTTAATGAGCAAAGTAACATAGAAAAACAAACAAAATAAGAAACGAAAAGCAGCAAAGCAATGTGGTTAAAGATCAACATAGTATATGACTTGTTTAAACTTCAACAAATAGAAGTTACAACACTTTTATAAACTCTGGTGTACAGTAACAGTTATTTGTGTTATTTTAAAACAAAAGGAAATTTCAGTTGACAAACCTAGACAAAGTATTATAATCAGAAAGTTGATATTTTGATTTTTTTGGAAAAACCTTATTAAGCATAAGTTAGTATCTAATAAAAAAACTGTACAAAAAATAATCTCAGATAAATGGTTCTACATGTATTTGAATATATAATGATATCTGCACAACTTATATTTAAATAATAAAATAATAACAACATATGTGTTAACATCTTTATAAAACATATAAAAAATTGTACAAATTCATGATCTAGTATATCTGCATTATTTTTTTACCTTGAGGCATCGATTTGTAGTCAAATTTGCTTTCAGATTGATGCATCAAACCCTTTTGATCCATTCCCCGAAGTTTAGCTTGACTAGATGAACCCTCATGCAATTTCACTCTCTTAATTCCATTTCCACCTTCTAACACATTACAACACACCATCATATTATATATCCTCATTCTCCTAAATTTTCTTAATTAACAAAGTAACATAAACATCTAGAAAAAAATAACATACAAAAACTAACCAAAGTACATGGTTCTACCTTTCATTTGACAAATTGTAACATGATGTTATAATAATAACTCTTATCATATATATGCATTGGATTTTACCTTGGTGTAGTTCTCTTGGAAGTGAAAGTCCATCTCGCAAATCAATAAAAAAATCATTAATTGGAATGAATTTCCTCTTCTCACCAACCACTGATTTTTTCCCCTTATCTTTCTTAGCCATAGTTTTACCACCACCACTGCACTCACCAGTATACAACACTCTAGAGGGTTCATTTGCAATAATATTTTCACTACCTTCTTTTTTCCCATCTTCTGCATTTGTTCCACCCTCTTTTGTGGTATCATCAATAACAACACCTCTTATGGTTTGATCTTGGATTGTTTGATCACAGTCACTAGTAGGAGGGTTTTGAGTAAAAGAGTGGAGGGAATTGTTTGGAGAAGAGGAATCACTTGAACTTGTCATACTGAAAAAGATCAAAAACCTTAAACTCTAGACAATGCAATGGAACACAAGAATTGATGAGTAAATCAAAATACTAAGAGGTAAGGGCTATTTATTTAGTGTTAGTGACAAAATGTGAGAATTGATATTACGTAGTTGAAAACTAGGGTGAGGTGTTTCTCATGATTTTTACTTCATTTGGAGGTGCCAATATATGGAAATTGTGGCTAAATATGATCAATGAAATTAATACATATAGTCAAATCCAACAATATTTAGAAAATTAATAGCTTTGTATAAAAATATTTAATGAATATCTTATATTTGTACACCTAAATCTTTATTCTTATTTTCACTATATTTGTACGACTAAATCTATCTATCCATGTTAATTGTATTTGTAGTTTATAGGAAAAAAAATTTATAGAAGTTTATAGTATTTTATTAACTCGAAATGAGAAAATAGATAGTATCTCTTTAATGAATTAATACACTGATAGTCATCCTTTATTAATTTTTTGAACCACTTTCTATATTGTTTTAATAATTTTATATAATCACTGATATTATTCAATGTATTTACTTCCAAATACATATCTCTAAAAAAACAAGGTCAATGTTTAAATTTTCACAAATATATAATTTCAGAGTAAATATATATTTCAGTTACTCATATTTTTTGTTTTACCAACTTAATCCTTAATAATTTTAAATTACCATTTTAGATCTCAATATTTATAATGTAAAACCACACTAGTCATTTCGTCTCTACATGTTTATTAATATTAACAAGGCTTATTTACGTGTACTGTTAAATAGGAACAAGTCTATGCACTATGCTGATAAGTTTGACATGTCACTCACATGATGTTATTTAATCTTTTATTATTATTTTGTTGTTTTTTTAAATAAAATGACATTGTTTTAGTTTTAAAAAAATAAATGACATTGTTTTGGTTTTAAAAAAAATCAAATGATGTTGTTTTAGCTTTTTATTTCAAAAAAATACCTTGAACAAAAAATAATAGTTTAGATTATATTCTTCTGGCTATACCTCCAAATGAAAAATAATAGTGCATGAGACAAACAATAGATAGATTATTACAATGGAAGTGCACCCTAGATGGTTTAACATACTATTTATATGTCTAAATGCATGTAATGAAGAATGTGTATAAACTAATGATTGGATTAGATGGTTATTTTTTGAAAGAATATTATACGAGCAACTCCCTACTACTATTGGATAGAATGCTAATAATCAATTTTATGTGTTTGTTTAAATATATGAAAATACATTTACATAATCACATGTCTTTAACTTCCTCTCATAATCACATTTAGATAATCAATTTTACTCTAACTAGCATGTTGACATTAGGTTTTTTTGCGTTTTTGACTAACTTCCTCTATGAAAATGAAGTTGCATGTGAAACCTTTGTATAGGGAGAATTTTGCGCGGCTTCAGAATTATATTGCTGCTAGTATAGGCTCATCATTATCAAGTGAGAATGAAGCTGCAATATGGACTTATTCTCCACTCGTTAAGAGTATGGACAAGGAACCTCAATTGTAGTTTTATGATGATGGTACATAAACCGCTGGATTATCACATATTCAATGAATAGATATAAATATAATGAAAAAAATCCCAAAGAAACGTTTGTCCTTTGATTAAAATAAAGATAATCGCCGACGGTTTGAAAGAATAAAAATATTTAGATTTATTTATGATAACTTCCAACCTTTTGAAAATCCGGTTGCGAGGTCTAAATATTAAGTTATGAATCATAGTTCTAATACGTTAAAATCTATTTTCTAATAAAATCTTATACCACTAGATCAATATATATATTGAACCTCTACTCTCATTCATATGATAAGCAATAGAATATTAATGGCAATTTTCTTCATAAATAATTACTTTGTATTTTGAGTAAGCAAACTATTAAATTAACAATTATAAATATATTTTGGTTTAAATTGATTATGTAACCTTTTTTATGAGCAAAAAAATGTGCACATTGATATTTTAGAGTGTTATATATTATAATTATATTATTCATTATTCATGATTAATTATTATTGACTCTTCAAAAATATAACTTAAATAAATGATAAATAATATATTGATAATGCATATATACGCTATATACTACATCCTAGAGAATGCCACCAGAAAACTTAGTAATTGGAAATGTTTTCAATTGTCTTTTGCCAGCAGGCTAACCATGATTAAGTCAGTCCTTCAAGCAATCTCGTTCTATACTATGCAAACCACGTCCTTACCTATTTCAATATGTGATGGTTTGGATAAAATTTGCAGGTCCTTTGTTTGGGGAGATTCCGCCAATCATAGGAAGACCCACTGGGTGAAGTGAGAATGTCTTTGCAAACCAAAGTAGGCGGGGGGACTAGGCTTAAGGTAATCCCATTTAATCAATTAAAGTTTTACGATGAAGGCCGCTTGGAAGTTGGCTAATAATAAGGATGATATGTGGGTCAGAGTCATTCGGGCTAAATATAAATGTGGTGACGACATCATCCCGGTGATGTCAAAATTATTGAGGGAGTCTTTTTTTTCTTCTGGAAAGGTGTTAGATATGGTTGGCGTCTTCTTCAGAATAAGTTACAATGGAACCTATGGGATGGGCAATCGGTGGATTTTTGGAAGGACGGTTGGGTACCTAATGAAGGTGCTTTAGCAAATCTCCATTGGGCTTCAAATGGGGTGCTTACTTATTCTTCTATGGTGGCGGAATTTGTGAATGCAATTGGTGACTGGAACGTGGACCTGCTACGGACTAAGGTCCCATTACAAATTTTGGAAAAAAATTGAGGCCTTACATCTTCCTATTCAGAATAGAGTAGGGGACAACATGGCTTGGAAAGGTTCTAGAGATGGCTCCTTCTCGGTGGCTTCAGCTTATGCTTGCATTGCCAGCCATAATAGTATTGAGAATAGCAGGGAAGTTGATCTAGTTTGGGCCTGGAAAGGTCCCTACATAATAAATATGTTATTGTGGAGAATTGCAAACCATGATCTTCAAACAAATGAACAACGTTATAGAAGATTGATGGCAGAGTCTGCTGCTTGTCCTAGATGTAATGAATCAGAATCCACTTTGCATGCAATTAGGGACTGCCCTTGAGTTTCGTTGGAGTGGCACGATGTTCTTAAATCTCATATTCCTTCAACCTTCTTCTGTGATAATATGCAAGACTGGTGTTGCTCCAATTTAATTTGCTCAAATGAGGTCCTTGCTTAAATTTAATTTTCAGAATTACAATTGATGCGATTTGGAGAAACCGAAATCAATGGATCTTTGACAACTTAAGGATTTCTCTGCATCATCTTTGTCCGAAAATTCTTGCCAGATGTCGGTGTAGTGATAAAGCTATGAGACAAGAAAATACTACTTTTGTGAGAACTGTCCATCCTAACACTCCCCTGATTCGGTGGTTTCCTCCGGAAGAGGGATGAGTAAAGATTAATTCAGATGGTGCTTGTTCATCGTCAGCGAATTTGGGATCATGTGGCAGGGTCGTGCGAGAACATCTGGGAGCTTTCCTTTTTTGCTTATGCTAATCGGTTGAGTCACTGTTCGGTGGTCCAAGCGGAACTTTGGGGCATCCTTCATAGCCTCGGACTACTTTGGTTGAGGGGGTTTAGAAAAGTGTGTCTTGAAACGGACTCTAGTAATAGTGTTCACTTAGTCAGAACTGGCTACTCGACTTATCACCCTTGCCCAGTGCTGGTATCTCAAACTTGTAGCCTCATGTACAAGTTCCAAATTGTCTCTTGCAACCATGTTTTCCGAGAAGCTAATAGTGTGGCCGGTGAAATTGATAAATATGGGCTAACTCTTTTTTAGCACTCCCGTATTTTCGATGTAACTCCTTCCTTCTGTGCGGTCAAGTTAATGTTGGATTGTGCCTCTATAGTGTAGTGTATAGGTGGTTAGTTTCTTGTTTTTTCTTTTTATGTCTCTATGCTCGTTGGAGCTTCCTTTTAATCATCAAAAAATATAACACATCACATTTAGAGTCAAATGTATTTATGTTTGTTTATGCTATTATTTATGATTAAATTTGAATCAAAAATAAATTTTTAATGTGTTGACAAGTTTTAATTGGTTATCTCCACATACATATGTTTTTATATAAGTCTTTCTAATACACAAGTGAGGTTGCGTTCACAATTCAACCAATTAAACCCCACCATTTCAGATTGGACTTTTTTGCATTTAATGTATGCAATTATATCATTTTGAAAAATGAAAAAGCTACCATAAAAAGAGAGGAGCTCTAATAGGAGCGCACTTCACTTTACCGTAGTGACGAACAGTAGAAAAACATGGTCGAATGAAATAATACAAAATTTAAAGTTTCAACCAATGATTGAGTTGATACTTTATAGTGCTAATACCTTGTTAATTTTTTCAGGGTATTTTTTTATTCGAATGAGAATAAATAATCTCAAAGTAGATATAATGTGTGAAATTAGTAAATAAAATATCCATCTAAATACTTTTTAAATACAAAATAACTTGTTTGATATTTTAAACTAGAATATCAACAAAACAAAATTATGAATAATTGATGTGATCAAGATATTAGATCATCACTCAATGATTGATGGATTGGCCCACAAGTTGGACTAATTGACTCAATTCATATTAAAAAATCTAATAAATTTATAATTTAATATTTTATTATTGTTAGTTTGTTACACAAACATCAAATTGAAAAATACAAAATATTTTAGTACACAAAAATTTCACAACTAAGTTTAAAACTTCTTCAAACATTGTAAGTTTTATACTTTAATCGTGACAAAAGCGTATAAATAAATTTTAAACTTAATTAAATAAAAATAATTGGGTTAAAACATAAACCAACAAATATCAACTATAATTATGATCAATATAATTATAAATAAGTTGGAATAACCGATTTTTTCTTTTATAAAATATTGTTTTGACTTTTTTTCAATTGGTTGAAATGACTGAGTTGAATCAGTCCAACTAACCGAACCACCATTTTATATTCAGATTGGTAAAGTCAAATAAATTTATATCATTTTTGATGCATGATCGATTGAAAGATTGGTTCAGATCGATTTATTGACCAGTTTCAGATTCCCAATCAAACGATCAACTCAAGTCGATTTTGATAACCATCATTTTTATTCCCATGTTTAAAAATCCAATCATATATTATAAGTTTCATGAGACAATAGTACACAATTGGAACTTTCTTAGTGTGTAATTATATTGGACAATATAAATTAAAGGAGTTACATTTTTATTATTTAAAAAAATGAAACCCAATAAATATAATTCATATTATTAACATAATACAGATAATATAACATGGGAAGAAAGAATGTGTCTGATCTATGATTCAAAATATTGATCTAAATATACATTTACAGAATATAAATAATATTATTACCTTATATTGAAAGTATTTAATTATAGAGCATTTTCAATCAATCATATACCAATAAATTGTTAGTCTAGTAATATAAAGTCTTGCAAGATCCCTTATATCAAAATGTCAAATGTTAGATATTTGTGAGCCATACTTTTTGTAAGTGACAATTTACCAGAAAAACTTAATTCCTTACCCAAAAGGTTAGAAAATATTATTGGTAGTATAAAAAACAATAAAATCATACATGTTTAAGGTCAAGTTTAGAAGAGTCATAATTATTCTTATTATAATTTCTTTATTAATAATTATCAAAAATTGAAGAAATATTAGTGTTGCTGACAAAAAGTCAAGTCATATTACACATAACCAGACAATTTCAAATCTGATTGTGAACATGAAAATCTTTTTGATTGGGTAATTAGTAAATATCTTTTCATATGCTTTTTGAGTTCCATTACTACCCTACAGAAAATCCTCCATGCAATATAAGAAAAAAACGAAGATAGTTGTAAATTGCCATTAACATGAACTAAGACAAAAATAATAAGAGGTTTTAGGCATTTGTCTTAATTTGTTTATATCGTATGGCAGATTTAAAATAAGAATCCATACATTTTTCTCTAATTCTAATTCATCCAAAGTTAAACCTCAAATTAAAAAAAATAATAATTTAAAAAGCAAAAGGGTAATTTGGCCGCGGGTTGCACATGGCAAGCATGTTATTAAGGAACATTATCTTATTATCTTTTATATATATATATATATATATATATATATATATATAGAAGATAATAACATCATTGATATTAAAGTTTTATATACTATCAATTTATTATTTATTTTTAATTTTTATTAGACGATGTACTAACTAATGTAATATAAATAAATAATGAATGATAAATTTTTTGTACAAGTATATAGATATTATATGAATGAGATTTGTCTCCGGTACTGGATAGACAAGTGATGCCAAAAAACAAAAAAATGTGATAGACTATGACATTTATATCCTTATGTTTATTACAATGAGACAAGTTAATCTTTAAAACTAAAGGAAAAAACTGCACTTCCAGGAGTCTGACTCATGTTATATTATAGAGAAAAAGATATATACATTGACGGTATAAAAGTTTTTTATATTGTCAATGCATTATCACCCTTCATTTTCAATCATGATTAACTTTATGCATCTTTACGCTGTCGGTGAATAGATTTAATACTATCTATTATATGATTAGAACGAATAACACCTTACCCATCCAACGTTCACAAATTAACTAGCCGTTGAGGTTTCAAATTTACCCCATTGTCACTGTTAGGGTACCCCTCTATTCTATCACCTCTTCCCTATCTATATCTATACCCTTTCACCCTCTTCTTCTACTTTGCCACATTTCATTTCGTGCTCTTCCTCTAGGATAGGACCTTTCTTTTGGTTTCATTTTCTTGTGGGTTTGAGTTATTGATCCAAAAACAATGGGTATTTCCAACGACATCAATTCTAACTCAATCAATCCCACAACTTTTCAAGGTACAACCTTTTCTGGATTTAAGGTTCGATATTGCTGAAAAGATTCATTTTTTTAACATGGGTACTCATTTTTTATAGATAATATGTGCACCAGAAAGGTTGGGCAGAATAATAGAAGAGCCTTAGGTATCATTAATCAGAATATGACAGTGGAAGGTCGATACCCTTGTGTCGTTAACAAGAGGGCTTTATCAGAGTAATTTGATTTGATTTCTTTCATAAAAATATATATGTGCATTGTCTTTTTTCCTTGTCAATTTGTTGCATCTTAATTGTTTGATTTTTTGTTTTGTTTTGTTTTGGGTTCACAGAAAGCAAGAGATTGGTGAGAAGAAACAAGCAGATCCAGTTCATAGACCAATCACCAGGTAAGGATAATGATTCAATGACCCTTTTGTGTGAATGTTTGGTGGATGGGAAAAAGAGAGTGAATAAAATATTCAAAATTTGAAATTGATATTCATTTCACTTTATGTTGCCCACTGTTTTTCTTTTCCTAGTTACAAAAAAAATGGATGAATTGTGAGATTGTATGTTATTTCCATTCAAGTTTCAATGTGATGGATTTACTTTCATTTTAGGAGGTTTGCTGCACAAATTGCTAGCACAAAGCAATCTGGTGTTGAGGTAGATACACTATTCTATTTCTTTGGTGAAATTTGACGCATTGTATAGATCCTTAACTATTGAATTTCAAACTAAGATTTTAAGTTTTGGGGTAAATTTGAATAGGAGACCAAGAAATCAAACTTGGGAGTTTCAAATTCGAACGAATTCGGACAGTTTATTTTTATTGACGATGATGACAATGACGACGAGCCGAAGTCAACAGAAGACCAGCCTGTGCCCATGTCTCCAGAGCAAACAGAAGCAATGCATGGTGAACCAGATCAGATGGTACTTTATGTTATATCTCTTTTTTTTTATTGGTTATTGATTTGTGTCTGTCAAATAAATTTCAAGATTTAATTGATGATGATGTTGCAATAATTGGTCTATTTAGGAGGAAGTTGAGATGGAGGATATATATGAAGAGCTTCATTTGGACATTGATAGCAGTGATGCAAATAACCCTCTTGCAGTTGTGGATTATATTGAAGATCTTTATGTACACTACAGAAAAATTGAGGTGCATTTGGAATGATTAGTTTGTAACACTTGTCTTATTATTTGAAACAAGAGTCCATTGAACTATGATAGATCTAATACTTTTTGAGTTGGATTTTACCTTAAAGACTACTGTTTTCATCCTATTTTTACTCTTATATGATTTGCAAACTATATTCACTACTGTATTGAATTATCATATATAATTACAGAGCATATTTCACTTTTAAGTCTTGGAATTCAAAATTGATTTCAGAATGGATACTAGTATGGAACATTTTTCTACCAAAATTTTGATAACTAACAGCATTAGCTACTTTCTGCAGAGTGGTGGTTGTGTCTCACCTAATTATATGGCAAAACAATGTGACATTAATGAAAAGATGAGGGCTATACTGATTGACTGGCTTATTGAGGTATAATAATTGTTCTCTACTATGCCGAAAGATATTAATGGTTGGCCTCCTAGATCAAAATATAGTTCATCATTGATATTGTTTTCAATCAATCTCAATGCCTAAGTAACTGATATGTACCTTCAGGTGCACGACAAATTCGACCTCTTGCCGGAGACATTGTTTCTCACGGTTAATCTCATAGATAGGTTTTTGGAAAAGCAGACAGTGGTAAGAAAGAAGCTTCAATTGGTTGGCTTGGTTGCCATGCTTTTGGCATGCAAGTATGAGGAAGTTTCTGTGCCTGTGGTTGGAGATCTCATACTCATATCAGACAAGGCATATTCAAGGAAAGAAGTTCTAGAGATGGTAACATTTGTTTTTTGCCTATTGACACCTTAACTTTTGCATTCATGGAGTCACAAGTAACTAAGATTTTCTTTTGAATACCCTTCAGGAGAAATTGATGGTGAACACATTGCAGTTTAACATGTCTGTGCCAACATCATATGTTTTTATAAAAAGGTTCCTCAAAGCAGCTCAGGCTGACAAAAAAGTCAGTATCTCAATCTTTCTGCCAAATATTCCTAGCATGATTCTATAATCACTAACATATTTTACTCTATATGTTACCATGGAACAGCTTGAGCTACTAGCTTTCTTCTTGGTAGAGTTGTCTCTAGTTGAATATGAGATGTTGAAGTTTCCACCATCTATGCTAGCTGCAGCTGCAGTCTATACAGCTCAATGCACTGTCTATTGTGTCAAACAATGGAGTAAGACATGTGAATGGCATACCAACTATTCAGAAGATCAGTTGTTGTAAGCACATTCATCCATTCACAATTCAGTGTTTTTTCAAGTTCCGATTATCCAATAATTTAAGAGTATAAGTTATCTCCTTCAGGCTCCTCCGACCACTGAAATCATGATGTGTGTCCTATTTAATCATTTTCTACAAAAGTATTCCTGAAATCATGTTTTTAGTGGCCGGGTGATATAAATTAACTCCTGGTACGATGTGATATTTTATTCTCGTAATTTAACATGCTAAATAACTTATGTGTTTGTTGTGTCTATATTCTTTGTGACTTGCAGAGAGTGCTCTAGTTTAATGGTTGATTTCCACAAAAAAGCTGGGTCAGGGAAACTAACAGGGGTACATAGAAAGTATTGCTCATCTAAGTTCAGCTATACTGCAAAAAATGCACCAGCAAGTTTTCTTCTGGAGAACAACCCATTGTAGAAGTTCATCTAAGTTCAGCTATACTAACAACAAAATTTGATTTTCATAAATATTGAGGGCATAAATTTGATTTGCACTTGGAAAAATGGGAGATTATGTCTAAGATTCTGAAAAACCCATAAATGTCACGTTTTTTTATGCATGTTTCATTTTGTTTACTCCAATTTCCTTTTATTTGTTAGTGTTCTAAGTGAACAATACTATGTCCACTTAAAATCTGTATTTCTCTCGTTCCCATTGAAGAAAATAATGGAAATGATGGTATAGAAACAATTTCAATAATTCAAGAAGCACTTGATGGATATTTTTGCCTTTTTGTTCTAACATGTTGGATGGATCTGATGTTGTGTGACAAAATTGTTACATATATCTTTTCTGATTTCTTAAATAAAATGCAAGAGTGCAACAATGCTGTATTGAAATCAGTATGTAAAAAGGGTTATTAAGTTATGAGAAAAAGATATGCACCAAAATTTCGGTGTATGAGTTATAAAATATATAGGGAGAAAAAATATTAAACAAGTTCATGTTAGCCCCACATATTTATATTTATAGATATTCTTCGTTCGGACATAATTATCTTTAGTACGAAGATACATGTGAGAAACAAAAAAAAACAAGTCCGGGTTGGCATCTTCTTAGTTCTTAGTTCCCTTTACTAATTTTGTCCTGCAATTGTATCTTTTTGTTATCAACGGTCACTATCGTGCTTTGTGCTTTTAGCCTCATTCATAAATGCTTTGTTTAATGCCTCATTCATAAGCGCTTTGACCTTTGTGCTTTTACCCATGTCTTTTATTTTCATTCAAAACCAATAAGGAATATTTGTATTTGTATTAAATTACTAATAATAAAATATTATGCCATCAAAATTTTGTTTTAATTTAGACTATCATATTATTATTTATTTTTAAATGATAATATAATAATATTATACTTGAAAAATAAAATAAAATAATAAGATTCAATGATTGAGACTAAAAAAATGAATTTCTTTTGTTAGTAATTTAACATTATTTTATACATAAATCAATTTCGTAAAAATTAAAGTTTAAAAAATGATTAAGAAGAAAAAATAGTTCATAATGAATGTTTACAAAGTGATAAAATTCAACATATTTTATTAGTGATGGCAAAAAACTCAAACTCGTAGGTAAAATCTGCATTAGCATAAGAAATTATCATAAATGGGCACCAACAAATTTTAGAAATGATATTTTCATAATGAGAATAATGTATCTCCTCATATCAGGAGATAATTTATCTACTCTAGTCAGTAAAAATGTGACATGTGTGTTATTTTGTTTATTTTTAAAAATATTTTTATAAAAAATATAACATGTCATGATTTCACTGCATGAGGATATAATTTATCTCCTTATATCAGGAGATACTCCATTCTCTATGGTTACAAACCAATGCATACATGAACTCAAACTAACAAAGCAATTTTCTTTCTCAATGCTGGAAAATAAAATTGGAAAGTAAGTACACAAAATGTATAAAATTTGAGGAAGATCTTTCCATTGGTACTTTTATAAAAATAATAATAAAATTTATTGTTATTGTTGATCACAAATAGTAATAAATAAAAGTATACCATATGTATTCATTTACTAAATCTTTTATCGTTTCATATCTTATAAATCCTTATAATTTATCCACCAAAGTCAACAAATTTAACAATACTTTTAGAAGTTCTAATAAATTTATTTTCAGTTAAGTTACACAACCAAAAAGTCCACTTTTCTTAATGTTAATCAGGAAAAAACATGATGCCACTAAGATTTTTTTAATATATATTTGACAAACTTTTCTAGCTTGGGAATAAGGAGTATAAGTGAGTAATTTCCACTTGTTTTTTTTTTTTTGAAATCTCAAATGAAGGTGATGATTTCTCCCTCAAACTCAAAAGAAAAATAAAAGGAAATATGAGTAAAAGAACATTGCTATATCTTCTACTAATCATCTCACCCACAAAAAAATGACACGTATTATTTATAATCTAATCATTAATAATTAAAGTCTTATTCTGACACATGTGTTATATTTGGTAGGAAGATTAGTAACAATCGAATATAGTAAGAGAATATATCATTTTTTATGAATAAAATAATTTGAGGGTAAAATTCAAATTCCCGCTTCTTCATTCCCACTTTTAAAAACTTCATCTTCACATTCTTTTGTTTTCTCATTATTCACTAACCATTATGGGTAGACGAAAAACACCAGAATCCCCCGCTCTACACGACGTCGTTTCGCCTCTTCATTCTAAACGCAAAAAACCCATTCCCAACGCCGTTAGCTCCGAATCACTCTCCGCCGTCAACACCGTTACCCTTATTCCTTCTCACCGTAAAACAGCCAAGAGCTCCACCGTTAACCCTGACGCCTCCTTCGTCGGAAATCCTATTCCGGCCACCGACGCCTTTTCCAAATGGCCCCACCGTTACCCATCCAAGGTATTCTTCTACTTCATAATCATATTCAGTTCGAAACCTTTCGTTTCGTTTCTTTTATTTTTGATTTATTTTTATTTTTGTTACTAGGGAAAAAAGAACGATTCAGGTGGAAGCTTAAACGAGTAAGTTTTTCTTGTTTTTTCTTATTGCTTCGTGGTGAATTGTAATTTAAACGATTTATGGTTTGTTGCAGAGTAACGAGTGAAAACGGTGCGTTTAAGGCTAAGAACCATTACCGTCAAGCTAGGGTAGATGGTGTTATCTACAATTTGTATGACAATGCTTATGTTAAGGTATTTCGCTACCTTTGGTGAAACACTTTCATGTTAGATTAGAATCTTGTGTTTCATCAAAATGGGGTTTTCAAAGTTCAAAACTTTGTGTTATAAGCTTCAATATTATAAGTACACATAGAATTGATGTTAATGTTGGTTTAGGGCACTTTTGTTATAAACTTTGATGTTAATGATGATTATATATTTGTCGGTAGGAGTTTTATATAAAATAGAGATTAATAGAAAGCCAAATTCAGCTCTTTATAAGTGTTGTTAAACTTTTTAGTTTTTTGAAAAGGAAGTAGATAGTGGTAGTGAGGTAATCAGAGGAGAAATAGTTTCTGATTTTCATAAAAGCTGCACAATTGAAATCACCTTTTTAGAATATTTTAAATTCACTTTTTTTTAAAAAGCTTAAACAAACCCTTGATGAGTTATGTTATGAGTATGGTGTTCGTTTATTCATATACAACTTGCTATTCAGGCTGAGGATGACAAACCTGATTATATTGCACGGATTGTTGAGATGTTTGAAACGGCTGATAATGAGCAATACTTCACAGCTCAATGGTTTTACAGAGCTGAAGACACGGTAGCATCACTTGACTCAACTATATTTCAATAGCTTTTATTTTATCTCTGTCCTTACTTATCCGTTTATAAGGTCATTGATTTTGCAATGTTGAATGTGTGCAGGTGATTAAAGTTCATGGAGATCTCGTTGACAAGCAACGTGTCTTTATATCTGAAGTCAAAGATGAGAATCCACTTGATTGTATAGTGTCCAAAGTTAAAATCGCGAAAATCACCCCAAATGTACGTGCGTCATACTCAATTTCTTTTACGTAAATTTGTTGTAACTTATCAATTTGCAATTTGAATTTCGCAGATGGACTTTGCAAAAAAGGAGAAAGCAATTGGTTCTTGTGATCTCTACTATGATATGCAGTATACTGTACCATATCTAACATTTTCCAACCTAGACAATGGTAAGAATTTAAATTATGGTATGGTGGTCTATTTAAAGTTACCTCATTAATCAGTGTCATCATGATATGGCGATCTATTTAAAATTACCCCATTAATCATTGTCATTATGATATGGTGATCTATTTAAAATTACCTCATTAATCATTGTCATTATGATATGGTGATCTTTTTAAAATTACCTCATTAATTATTGTCATTATTGTTTTATAGTACATTTTGCTGAGTTTTTCAGTCATTTTGGTTGAACATGAATAATCCAGAAACAACACCCAAGGTAGAAAGTGATGTGTCTTCAACAATTTCAAGCGAATCTGGATCAAATGGCTTTGTTGGTGACATCAGCATGGTGAATGGAGAGGGGTGTGGAAGTGAAAAAGCTGACTTGGCCGAATGGTCGTTATTGGACTTGTATTCTGGCTGTGGAGCAATGTCCACCGGCCTTTGCTTCGGTGCGTCAATATCAGGCATCAAGCTTGTCACAGTATGTTGTATAATTGCGTCAAGCAATTTGGTTGATTCAAATAGTGTTTAAGCAATATGTTTTATTCTAATAGTTATTAAGCAATTTCTTCTGATGAATTACACACTATTTTTTGTTTTTCACATCACAGAGGTGGGCTGTTGATATTAATGAACATGCTTGCAAAAGTCTCAAGTTAAATCACCCCGAAACTCAGGTAAGGATTTGTTCACATCTTGTAGTGGACATTTCTTGTTTTATCTTAATTCTTATACTCATGTTGCTTCCGGAATGTCAATCAGGTGAGGAATGAGGCAGCAGAAAACTTCTTAAATCTACTGAAAGCTTGGCATAATCTCTGTGGGGACTTCAAATTGTTAGGATCCAAAAGGTCAGACCCCGACCCAGATATGGATGAGGATGAACTTAATGATGAAGTTGAAGATATGAAGAACGAAGCTTCAGAAAATCAATCTGACTCTGAGGAATTTGAAGTGGAAAAGTTGCTTGCTGTTTGCCATGGGGATCCAAACAATGTGAAGAAACCAGGACTATATTTTAAAGTATGCTGGCTTCAAATTAACACTATACATTGATTACTTTACATATTTACTTTACGTTTTCTTATTATTGTTTGAATCATGTGAGGGTTCTTTTCTATTTCTGTGGAAAAATTGGCTCCAAAATTTTGGCAATGAAAATTGTCCATTAATCATCATTTTTTTCTGTTGTTATAATCATTCAGGTGCGTTGGAAGGGGTATGGTCCAAGTGAAGACACATGGGAGCCAGTTGATGGCTTGAGGTGTGCTTTTGTCATCAAAATAGTGATTATCATTCTCCATGCCTTAGCTTTATAAAATTATTACTGTTTGTTACATAATCTTTTAAGCCAGATTTCTGCAAAATTCTTACCGTGGTCATGTTTATACCAGGGACTGTAAGGAAGTGTTGAAGGATTTTGTAGAAAGAGGATATAAGAAGAAGCTATTGCCTCTTCCTGTGAGTCTCTTCATTTTTTCATTCTGGGATAAACTTAATTTCATAGCCTCCTGTGGTTTATATATTAAATTTCTAATACTTTACATTGGTGCAGGGTGATGCTGATTTTATTTGTGGAGGACCCCCATGCCAAGGAGTTAGTGGTTTCAACCGCTTCAGGAACACACAAGCTCCATTAGAGGATGTTAAAAATAAGCAGCTGCTTGTTTACATGGATATTATAGAATTTCTGAAGCCAAAATATGTACTCATGGAGAATGTGGTTGATATTTTAAGGTTTGCCGGTGCTTTTCTCGGTCGCTACGCTATAGGCCGTCTTGTGGCTATGGATTATCAAGCAAGAATGGGAATGATGGCTGCAGGGTCTTATGGCCTTCCACAGTTTCGTATGCGAGTTTTTCTTTGGGGAGCTCTTCGTACACATGTAAGGCTATTGTTAAGTTATACTTTTAGTTTCTCTTGGTTGTATGTTTAAGTTGAATATTAATTTTTTTTTAAAAACCTTTATGATTTAACAATGTTTTTTATCTGTAGAAATTGCCTCCATATCCGTTACCAACTCATGAGGTGGTATCTAGAGGTTTTGTACCCGCTGAGTTTGAAGTAAGCACTGATAACTTGATATGTTGCCATTTTCTCATAAAAACAGTGTTCTTTGATTTTGATCAATTTGATGTGGCAATTGCCATGACGCAGGAAATTACAGTTGCTTATGACAGTAAAGACACATGTCAGCTTGGTGATGCTCTCTTTCTTGAAGATGCAATTTCAGATCTGCCTCCTGTATGTTCATTTTGCTCATAACTACACTTTAAATGTGCAGTATTCATATTGATATGTAATTTTGCTCATTTATTGCCTCATTTTTAATCTTCCCATCAATTAGGTTGCAAATGATGAGAGCAAGGATGAAAGGAAATATGGGGCTGCTCCTCGTACTGAGTTTCAAAGATATATTCGATTAAAGAGAAATGGTACGCTTATGTGTACTTTTGAGCTTTGAAGCAGTTTTTTGTGTGTTTATTCTTTGCTTTACTGTTTTACCCTTAGCTGCTTCTGAAACTAAACATCTAAGGTTGAATATTTTGTGGTGCTCTATATCCATGTTCAGTTTTACTAACCTAAATAAGTGCATAGGATAAGCAAGCAAAAAAAGTGACTTTATTATGAAATGGGGTTGATACTTTGTGTATTAATGAATTTTATAGTGATGTATTATAGATTTTCAATAAAAAAACTTCCCTTATTTTGATATTGTCTGATTTTTAAGTTTTCTGTTTTGCAGAGATGGTGGGTAATATTCATCCTTCTCAAAACCAATCAGGTAGAATTCTGTATGATCACTGTCCTCTGAAATTGAACCAGGATGATTATGACAGAGTTTGCCAGATTCCCAAGAATAAGGTTCTATAACTTCACCTTAGTGCATGGTGTCAGTAAATTTTATCTTACTTCAGTATTAAGTGTATATTGGTGCATGTTTATCTTTTCTTAGGGTGCAAACTTCAGAGACTTACCTGGTGTACTTGTGAAAGACAACAAAGTTGAATGGGATCCAAAAGTTGATAGAGTGTTACTAGCATCTGGGAAGCCCTTGGTAAAAATCTTGCTTTTGCACCAAATCTTGTGGACATTCCTATTTAATAATATTCTCTATTTATATATATATATATATTATATATATATTCTGTTAATGTTTAGGTTCCTGATTATGCCATGACATTTGTTCGCGGTACTTCTCCTAAGTAAGTTTTATGCATATTATCTGATTCTGGATATTGTCTTCAATGTTCTCCCTTCTCTATCAAAATCTCTAATGCACCCATTTTGAAACAAAAAAAACAGGCCATTTGGTCGTTTATGGTGGGATGAGATTGTTTCAACAGTTGTTACAAGGGCTGAGCCTCATAACCAGGTTACTATTCTTGTGTTGTAAATTATGAATTATTTGATAAGTTAGTGATACTTGTGTGGTATTGCTTTGTCTCACAAGGTTATTGATTTATTGTTTAGGCCATTCTCCACCCTGCACAAGACAGAGTGCTTACAATTCGAGAGAATGCTAGATTACAAGGTTTTCCTGATTGCTATAAACTCTGTGGGACTGTCAAGGAAAGGTATGTTAAAAAGGAATAGAATTATCATAAGTACCCTTAGAGCATCCACAATGGTACGCTATCTTTTTCGTTCTTAAACGGTTCCCACTGATTATTTTATATTTGTTTACATTTTTCAACAACTTAAGCAACTCAAACCAAAATCACCTCCAATGGTACAATTTTATTTCCATTCGTAAATGGACCCCACAAACCTATATTTCTCTATTTTATTACATACAGGTACATACAAGTTGGAAACGCTGTTGCTGTTCCTGTGGCTCTGGCTCTAGGATACACATTTGGTTTAGCCTGCCAAGGATTATCAAATGACAAGCCTTTAACAACCGTTCCTTTTAAGTATCCAACTTGTCTTTCCCTTTCTTCTTCAGCTCCAATTCATAGTAATGATGATTGATTCATTTACTTGAGGGTTACCATTCTTCTCTCTCCCCCATTGCTATGTGTACAATGATTCAAAGGCTCCATTATTGAAAGCTTTAAAATGCTCATCAATAATAGCTCCACTATTCCAATTTTGACTATCAATAGTAGTTGAATTTATTGTAGTGTTTATTATGTGAGCTGAGATTCACATACTCAAAGATGAAGTTTTTTAAACTTTTCATCTTTGTCATCAATTCTATGAATATTTAATTTAAATTTACTTACTAATTCAAACCATAGATTTCCATAGAATTGATGACTAGAAAAACTTATTCATAGAGTAACTCTACGTTCTAATACTTATAATTAGCAAGGAAAAATACTTAATTATTAAAATTTTAATTTAAATATATATTTTTAATTAATCACATATAATCATATAGAGTGATATATTTTTATAGAAAGAATGGATGTGCTCAATGTTGTAGTGTGTGAAAAATATATGGATCAAGTAGAGAAGGTCAATGAGTTGAGGTGGAGGTGACACGTGGATAGAAAATATTGACCGACAATGGATTAGGTTTGTGAGATGAAGAAGAGTTATCTATAACTTCCTCAATTCATGCCCGTGACTCACTTACAACAACTCATTACGTGTCTCTTTCTAGGATTTTATCATCTATAACAAACACATATACTTCCTTTTATATAACCATTTATTACATATTTTTATCCAAAGAAGAAATTATTTTAAAAATATAATGTGTGAATGTTCAACCGTTTCTGTAAACATTTGTACATACTTAATGTATTATTTATTATTCATTTGTATCATATTTTTTGAAAAGTCATTATTATTAAAAATAAATGATATATAATGAACAGAAAATATATAAAACTGTTATACTTTTCGTGTCTAAATTTTTTCTCAAATATTATTAGCTTTGGATTTAATATCTATATACTGATAGTATAAGTGTTATTTATATTGTCAATAATTCTCATTATTCATATGTTAACTAGTATGAACTTTCAAACAAAAATATCATAAATCAAGAGTAAATGATGTATTGACAGTGCATAGATTTAAACTCGAAACATTATATTAATTACATGTAGAGTATACTATATTGATATAATGACCAATTAAACAGATTTTTAGTTTAACAAACTAGTATGATTATATATCTATAAATCTGCTTATATATGCTAATCGTTGTCATTTTGATTGTTATCAACTTCAACATTAAGATTAAACGTCTCGTTAAATAACCTTCATTTCCTCCAAATAAAAAGGCTTGGAGTTGATTTAAAAAATTACCATTTAATTAAAAAGTTGTTAGGCACGTTGGCCGATAATACATATTACAAAAGGAAGAAAAACTCACTATAATTTTTTATATGACTAAATATTTATTAGTAATTAAAAGGACCAAATTTGTTTGGATAAGAAAATTAGAATAGGAGAATATACATTAGTATTTATATATATATTTTTCTAATCACGTATGAGAATAAGAGAATATATAGTTTTTTAGGATAAATACCAACAAAGGATAGAGTGATGTGGCAACCCATTCCCTATATCCCTATCAAATACCGAGAAAGAATTATGGGCACTAATGATATATGAAAAGTTTGACATATTATCACTAATTAATTTATAGTTGATATTTAATTATTTCAATTCTTTAAAAAAAGTAATAATACAAATAAATAATAGATGATATATAATTTATATTTAAATATTGAGAGAAAAATGTGTATATTGATATGTAAAAGTTTTTACACTATTAATATATCATTTATTATTCATTAACTCTTCATAATAATCAAAATGTCAAAATAAAAGATAGATAATATACTGACTATATATATATTTATATCAGTATATAAATATTTCACTCATAAATATTTACACTTTTATTACATACTTCCAATATTTGCCTTAACAACATGAAAAATCTGAAAGCATCATTTCAATTTCCAAAGCAGAGCACCACTATTTATTACACTAACTAGTCTACTACCATTTCATACCAATATTCTTACACTTTGAGACACCACAACCACCACAACCACCACAACCACCACAACCACCACCATGAAAGCAATCATATCAACCTCCTACGCCGTCTCCACCGCCTGCTTCCTCGCCCAACTTCCCTTTCTCAGCCACACCAGGTCATTCTAATTATAACCACTCATTACTTTATATACATATATATATCTTTATTTTCTTCAACTTATAAAACATACATATATAAATACAGGTCTTCATTTCTAAAACCCCACATTGGATTCTCAAGCATTACTATTAAACCCAGGTTTCAGATATTCCGGTAAGCCTATACAAATTGTTCAAATAAAAAAAAATTCATTTTTTATACTAAACATTATGTATTATATCACTTCACTTATATCACATCTGCCACTACTTTCTAACACTCCATATAATAATTAATCATTACAATTTTATCTTAAATATTTTTTCAACCAATTAGAGATAATGATACTTGAAGGGGTATAAAAAGTGGGACAACAATGTGCTTCCGTATATAAACTAATACGGGAGCATATTTACTGTCCCACTCTATGTACCTTTGGTTGGTCAAAAAATAATTATTTAAATTAAAATTGTAATTATTAAATATTTGTGTGGTCAATCATATCTTCTGGAACATAGAGACAAAAAAGTGAAGCATGAGCCAACTAATTCTAACGTTGAATAATTAAGTTGCTTATAATCCTAACACACATTAACATGGATCATTTGATGGGGTTATTGAAGCACTGAAGCTTCTCAGAATGAGAATTTGGAGGCTATTAAAGTTCCAACTTCTGTGCCAGTGCGTGTAGCATATGAGCTTCTTCTAGCTGGCCATAAGTATTTGGATGTGAGGACCCAAGAAGAGTTCAATGCTGGTCACGCTATTGATGCAGTTAACATACCTTATATGTTCAAAGCTGGATCAGGTTTTATCTTATTTCTCAAATACTATTACTACTTATAAACTATAGTTTTTGGATTAGGTGGTGCTACTTATGATCTTATTTTAGGTACATAGTAGTAGAGTGTGTAAAAAGGATTATTAAAAGATAAGTTGTTAGTATTCTTTTCTTTGCACTACAAACATTTTTGTTGAAAGCTCACATTAAAATATTGAAAATAGTGGTTTACAAGAAAGGGTATGAGCAACCATAGTGGTTGTTCTTAAAGTTGTTCTTATCGGAATAAAAATATTCTTATTTTGTTCTCCAGTGTGTCATTCTTATTTTTTGACTTTTATTTTTAAATAAGAACAATTCTTAGTTGTTCTTAACCAAAAGAAAGTGAGGAGAGAGATAAATGATCCGAAAAAATGTAGATGTTGTGAGACTCAAATAAGAATAAGAATGATGTTTGACATTGTGAGAAAAAAATAGATGTTGTTCTTATTTCATGAGAAATTGTAATAAATTATAAAATAATGTGCGAGACACAAATAATAATAAAAATGTTGTTCTCGATTGGAGATACTCTTATAAGCTTCTTATGTTAAAATTAATGGTATAATATGGTAATTAGAACCCCAAAGAGTTTTCTTGGTCCTAGGAAAAGTTTTCTTTGATCTATTCATACATTTTATTATCTTAATATTGATTCTCGGTTCGTGTTTTTAGGGATGACAAAGAATCCCGACTTTGTTAAAGAGGTCTCCTCACATTTTAGGAAAGATGATGAAATTCTTGTTGTGAGTGCAGCTCTTCTTAAAAACTCATTTTTTAGTGTTTTGATTTTCCATGTTATGTTATTTTGAAGTACTCCAGCTTAATTCAGAAGTTGATCTTCTGGTTTGACAGGGTTGTCAGCTTGGTAAAAGGTCTATGATGGCTGCTAACAACTTATTGGCTGCAGTAAGCAATGCTTCTTCACCTCCTTTGCTTAATATTTACGCCATTGTCATTGTTGATTGGATTTGAAAATAAACACTCTAGTTTTTTGGTATTAGCAAGGGTATTCTCTCATCTTTTAAGTAAAGAACTAATCTTTTTCGGAGTGCATGAGTGCTCCTTCCAACAAGTGTGACTCTTAGGATTCAAACCATTGACCTTTTGGTCATCCTGGGAACTTAGCAAGATCTTACATAACTAGACCAACACCTTGTTTATACAAGCACCTAGTTTGTTTAAATGTCTGGATCAAGTTTGGTTATCTTTTTTCTTAATCACTTTTTCTTCCTCTCTTCGGGTTTATATCTGCTGTCCCACACTTTGTGCCACTTTATGTCCCATGGGCATGTGATTGGTAAAAAAAAAAAATATTTAAGTTAAAATTTAATTATTAAATATGTGTCTGACCAATCATAAGCCTATGGTACATAAAAGTGACAAAGTGTGGGACAGCAGATGCGCTCCCCCAATTTTCATAGTCATTTTGCTGTCATCATAACCATTTTGTGATGGTTTGCACTTCCTAATCTACAAAATCTTAGCATTTGAGTTGAATAACCACACTTTCATTTTAACTTATGATTCACATGACTAGGTAAAAATACGAAAGATGCTTACAAGATGCATAAATTATTGGTAGATTTTGCAAAACTTGTACTCAAGGATTGTTTAGTGACTGAAGTTTGTTGATTCTGTAGGGGTTCATAGGAGTCACAGACATAGCTGGTGGATATGCTGCTTGGACCCAAAATGGACTTCCTACAATACTATGAGGTGTTCCTGGGATCTGCAACTGTATATAAAATAAGTTTTGTTGGAGTCATGGAACTGCAGAAAAAGCTTCACCAACACAGTAGAAAACTAGCAATCACAGAAGAAAGGGGGGATGGGGATTGATATGTATAATTTGGTATATCAACAATTAGAAAAATGCTATTTATCTGATTAACCTATATTTTACTAGTCTTGAATCTTGATGCATGGTCAATTATGCCTTCCCTCCTAACAGTTAATTAATTAAAAATCACTAAACCATAAATCAGACCTTGGTACAAGTTCAAGGTAGAATGATATCTTTATTGTATGAAGGTTCGTAGTTAGGAGTTGAATGCAACAACCACACTGAAAAACCTCAACTTGTCGAACATATTTACAGGGTCATCTTGCACGCTATTGAACACAAGTACACAACACTATAATATTTCTGGCAAATTCGGATTTTCTAGCTTGCTGCTAAAGAATAGTTCGAATAAAGTATAAGTATATGGGAAACAGATCTCAAAATTGTTATATGTAAAACTTCCACTCAAGTCATGTTTGACAGTAATGAATGGATTAAGGAATTTCATCAGATGATCCAGTGTGAAAATTATGGCAGTGTAAAAAAAGGATATCAACGACTTGTACTTGAATGCTTTTGGAATTGAATCGAATTGGATAATAACACATGCCAATCTTATTACAGATAAGCCTGTAGAATATGAAGTTTTACATCTCAATAAAATGCTTCTCCTAGTCACATAAAGGGTTTGGATACAAGGGATGGCATGTTAAAAGGTCTCAATTCAAAAAGAATGAAAAACAGAAAATGTTTCTCATTACATGATGCCTTGAATTTACGATTTTGCCATTCTCGTATCCAACCTATGAACATGCAAATACAAATCGTGGGGGATCAACAGATAGAAAAGTTTACATTGTAAGATAAATTAAGGCATATAATAAAAGCACAATATAACCGATCTTTCATGAGCAGAAGCAACCAACTCATTTGATCTTTGGTCAGACCACTGTGCAGGACAAAAAGGCTATACTGTTATATGATCCTTATATAGGTACTCCAGTATTCAGTGATTTGAGCGTCTAAATGATGAGAGAAGGCCATGAGATGGCTTATCTTTGTATCCATCTGTTTTTGCATCATTGACCTGGAAAAAACACAACACTGAAAGTTGCTTAATAGTTCCAATTTCGACTTACCTTTTTAATCTAAATAGCAGATTACCTCTTTTGTTATCTGCTGAAGAATTTCTATTATTTCCGAGAAATTTGGTCTCTGCATTGGATCTTGTTGCCAGCAGCGATAGAGCAGTCCAGAAAGTCTTGGATGTGTATTTTTGGGGATTGTAGGCCGTAGGCCCTAGTAGAAATTTAGCCACATAAAATTATCATGCATACCAAGAAAAATGTTTCCGACGAAATTTTCTGCAAAGAGGAAAGAATGAAAACCTTCTGCACGACGCCAACGGCTGCTTGTAACGGAGTCAAGTGAGAGTAAGGCAGCTGGTCACAGAAATTACCACATATGATGAGATAAAGAGTAGTATAAGGCTAACCATCCTTTGAGACAAGAAACCATTAAAAGTTAAAGCAAGAAAGGTCACTACGAAAGTACTCACTTCTCTAGTTAAAAGCTCCCAAAGAGATATTCCAAAACTGAAAACATCTGCCTTCTGGTCATATGGTTTGTGTTCAATGACCTTCACGTAAAAGTCAAATCAATGGAAATGGATCTGAAGCACCATCTAACAGCTGAATTTAAAATAAAACCAGAAAAACAAAGCAAATACAATGATGCCACTTCAAACTCCAAACATTAAAGGCTTGCTTAGTGAAGATGCAATAGGAATCAACTGATATGCATTATTGGCTTGGCAATAAAATTATAAATAAGTTGGAAGGAATAAAAAAATTAAGTTGCCTCCAATACCAGTACGACAAGATATATGTAAGTTGATTACCCAAAAATATATGTTCAATACCAGTACGACAAGATGTTAACATTAGTAAAAATATGACTATATTCTATAGTAGTTTAAATTCTGATATACCATTGACAAAAGCATTTCAATGGTAACAGCTCAAGTTGCACAAACTTGTCAGGATCGCTTGATATTGGGATTGAATCCAACCCAAGCCGCAGCTCCCCCCCCCAAAAAAAATAAAAAAATAAAATGTTCTCTATGATCATTGCCATTCATATTTTCCACATTTCAAACAAACAGAAACTAAGTGTGTACCACAAACAAATACCGATCCTGAATTTGTATTGCACAATGATGTAACCCAAAAATTCAATCAGGAAAGTAACATCATGTGTCCCAGAAAGCCCATACCTCCGGTGCCATCCAGCGGTATGTTCCAGTTTCAGCTGTCATCACTCCAGACTGAGTTTGCACTCTAGCAACCCCAAAATCAGCCACCTTGACCAACTGTTGAAGAAGGAAACGCTATTTGAGTGCATATGAATTGATAATGTTGGAGATGATTTAAATCCTCAAAGATAAATAAGCCATTGTTTTCCTCTCATTTCTGTGTAAGTTCATATTCTACAAGTATCTTAACAAGAGTTCAGCATTACACAACTACCCATGTTAAACTTGTTTAAACAAATTATAAACTGTGACGACCCCCATAATTCAATATGCAATACCCCATATTCGCACACTAATATGAATGTTAAATATAGGCACTATAATAGTAGACAGTAGTCAGATCCAACATATATCACCACCAATTGGTAAAGTGGTGACTTTTCTTTTGGGACTGGGAGCATGGATGAAAGATTAATAGTATGGTGGTATCTTGGGATTATGAACATAGAAATACTACAATGAATTATAATTTGAAACACCATTAAAATTATGACAACGAATTATTACACATTTTTAGTAGAAATTTTATGATTAACTATATGAATTGAAAATGTCAGTCAACAATGCTATGACCCAATGGCAGAGAGAAGTAACCAGTCACCTATACAGGAGCGTGCAAAAAAAAATTGTATATCTAGTGTAGGATTGCAACCACAAAAACAACATTAACATGATCCACAGTTCCAGATACAGTGCAGGTCATAATAAAATCAAATATTATACAGGGAGAACCAAAACATAGACCAATATAATAACATTGAAAATGCAACAGGAAAAAATGTGTACATTAATAGAATCCTCTTACTTCATTTTCATCCATCAGAAGATTGGCAGTCTTGAGGTCCCTGTGAATTATATTATTTTGGTGCAAATAATTCATTCCCTTGGAAACATCAATCGCTACTTTTAGTAACGATGGAAGTTTAAATACACCCCTTTGTTTGTGCAGATAATCATATAAGCTCCCTCTAGACATAAATTCTGATAAAGGCATAAACATGAGCAGATAAGCATAAAATTGAATCATTCAGTCACCCAAATCATCTTAGAAATTAAATTACTGGATACAGCATAAACAGGTTGTTTTAGACTTTATACACATTCCAAAACTAGTAAAACTTAAAGAATAAACTAAGGATATGAATATAAAAAGAGAGGGCTTGTGCACAAGGCTTCCACCATTGAGGGATTCGGGGAGGGTCAAATGTACACAACCTCCACAATAAGTGGAGATGACTTTTCTGCAACCTGTGACCACCAAGTCACAAGGAAGCAACCTTATTGTGACACCAAAGCTCACCCTTTAAAGTAACAGTATGAAACTATGAATAAATGAGATCATAAATTCTCAGGGTGCTCTCCTACTTACCTGTAACAATACAAAGATTTGGTGGCCGGGTACATGCACCAATGAACTGGACAACATTCTTGTGTCGAATCTTCCTGCAATCCAAGATAGGTCATAATTGGTAGAGGAAGAACGGTTAGTCAGAGTTACAAGGATACCATATCACTAACACAAACTAAGGCAAAAAGACAATGAGTTATAAACTAGTTTTCTTAATAATAAAAAACTCCATACCACTACATTATTTTAATGAAGCCAAGATTCATGAATCTTTTTAGCCCGCCTGGCATTTTAATAGTCTATAATGCCAATTATAGGTAATCAGTCTGCCATAAATTTAAAATGAATTATCTGAAATGTGGGGATTTTGCTGAAGCTAAAATATTTAAGATTACAGTCAAAGTATGCTTCATTACTTAGCACAACTTTGTATGTGTACATGAGTGAAAAAAGCATCTGGGTACCTCTTTTGCAACAAGTACACAAAATTATAATTAGGATGCCAATGCTCAATGGTTTTCAAATTTTTATTTCAAAAAGAAGAAAGAAAGGGTAAAACTCTCCAATAGACAATAGACCTCTAAAGGTGATTTATATGAATATAATTTATCAACCAGCATCAAGTCCGTCTTTTTCATTCATCCAGACATAGTTACAACAAAAAGGGTAAGTGCAAGGAAATGCAGGACATCTGAGGAGAAATAGAGTTCTAATTAATGGGAAATAGAAGTTCTGTCAATCATACACAGTTATGCAGACAAACCTCATGATATAGACTTCCTGCGCAAACTCTTTCAGCATATCTGTACTTATGCGCTCAGGCTTAAGAACTTTGATAGCCACATCTTGACTGCAATATGTACCTCTGTACCTGAGAAAACTCAAAGATAAAGGTCAAGAGAAACATCAGCTAAGATGCTAAGTCGATTTATAATGTATATCAAATAAATATAACTCACAAGTCACCGAATGACCCAGAGCCAACTTTGTTTCCATAGATCAGCTGGTTAGTATCAATTTCCCAAACATCCGCTCCATCGGAAGGTATTTGTATGAAATGAGGAGAGGGTTCCATCCTTGCTTGGTATTGTTCATTGGCAGCAGGAAGTATGCCCTGATTTGACGTATATTGTTCCTGCAGAGTAGATAAATATTTTATATCAACTGCTCCGTAACAGAAAAAGAAATGTGATTTAGTGGTAGATATAAAAAGAGTAAGGACGTTGATGTGCAACCTGCTTGAGTGCCAAACAAATAATTTTAATGGGTATTGCTTTTTCTCAAATGTAGTCCAAGTAACATAACTCGATTTCAAATAAAATAAATCAAACTTTAGTGATAGGAGAATGTACCTTAACCTTCAAAATTTCCCTTTCCAACACACTGTTAAGCTCCTCAGTTTCCTAATGGCAAATGGAAAAGACAAATAATGCCTATTTGGACATGGAAAATGCAATTGAAAATAAAGAAGAAAAGTTACACGTACAAAATTTAATATTAGCCAAAAAAAGTTAAGTAAACAAATTATACAAACAACGAAAGGGTTTCTAAGCAAAATATTCAAAAGCCTAATGAATTAACATGATAGCCCATTCCTTTGGCTAGAAAATCTTGCTGGACTAATATTCAAAATCTTGCAGGACTTGTGATTGCCAGACAAGAAAGAGAGGTCAACAAGAGTTGTCAAACTTTCCTCTGATATTCATTGCTATAAACATTTAATAATGTTGTGGAAACCAACTAACTGCATGGTCATTGATATAGCTTGTATAGGAAACTCCTAAGCTAGTTTGGCAAGGAAATTCCATTAGAACTTGAAACAGGATGTCTCAAATTCTTTCTGAGAAAAGAGATAATGATAGCAAGGTTTGATTTTTATTTGATAATGGATATTAAGCATATATGGAAGACGTTAACTGCTGAAATATCCCACAGGTACAAAACATACAATAATCTACCATTTCAACCACGGTTATATAGTAATGATAAAATGTATGCAGATCCTTCATTCGAACAAAGGAAAATGCTTAAAAGCAAGTTATAACGTAAAACAGCATGCAGTATAAATCAAGAAAATTTAAGTATATGCAGTATGTCAGCAATCTTGATTTGAAAAAAGAAGAAAAAAGTTATAAATAATGAAATTAATGTTACAAGCAGACAACTTAAAGTTTCACAACATTTCAAAACAATGTGGATCAACAATACAAAAGGAGAAATAACCATAGCTTATGTCATACTTATACACCATTTTAGGGTGTAGTACCTGTTCTAGGTAGGTATGTACTGTTTAGTAAGATGTGGATTTGAAATGTGTTGACTGCTGAAATGCACCAAAAGAGATTGGAAAATTCAACGGCAGAGCCAAATTTTATTTTAAACTGAACCACGTCACTTTTTATTTGATAATGGTTGCACAAAATGCAACCCTCCCCTGTTTTACTTAACATCTGCCTTAGATGAGATCAGATGTCTGTGCCCCTGCATCCAGCAACAACAGTTGTGCTTTGGGCACTGACCAAAGGCACATCAGCTAGCAGCATCACTTCAATCATGACTAGCCCTATCACTTTCCTTTCATTTGTTCTGTCATTTAAAAGAACCTGATCTCTCTTTGTTGGTTGTAATATGGAATTATTGTGTGTGTACACTTTAACTTTATTGAAATTGGAATGGTTTCGCTTTCTTGGCTGATGATATGTTTAGCACTGATTAGGCATACATACTATTTAATAAAATAGCCTACCATATCCTAAATTTGTCAAAAATCGTAGTATTTATGCATTTGTTCCATACAATATTACAGTGAAAACAATCCTTGTATCCTTACAACTTTTTCTCCTACACCTTCATCTACACCTTATCCTTATTTCTATCTCTTTCTTCCGTTTAAACCACATTATTAATCACTTGTATCTCTTCTCTTCCTACCTCTCTCCATCCTACACTAAAAAAAAGTGAGAGCAACATTTTCCTAGTTAAAATTGCCATGGAGACAGCACAAGCAACTACATACTATCTACTGGAATGGAGTAATGATGGTAAGCATGCCATGAAGAGATAAAAAAAATTTGAAGTAGGGTCTAAGATATCTTTTTACAAATTCAAAAATGCAACCTGTACTCATATCAAGATTTCCAAGGCCTACATAATTAAGTCTTTCCGTTTCTCAAATACTTGCTAGGATATCATTGCTTAGCTATATTCATCCTACCTCATTTGGCCATCCCTCGACGACAAAGACATCCAGAGAAAACCCATCAGTGGTGGAAAATGCATGAGCTTCTTGAATGTTCAGTCCCATCTCACCAAGTATTGAAGTTAACTGAAATGCATATTAAAATGTGAGACCATATATTTAAAATAAAATTGTTCGATCTTATAAATAAAAAACATTGAAATATGTTGATCCTTGCACAATGAATAGTTAATTGAGTTACAACTTGTGGAATTCTCCCTGAAAGTTATTTGGTCTAGAGAAGATAATTACAGTTTTGAACATACTTGAAATTTACCCTTGCTCAAGTTTTCAAATATAAAAGACCAACAGAAATAAATTAAAGGAATCTGGTATAATTAACCGGAATACTCCTCTTGTCCATTTCATAGTGCATGCATGTTAGAGCTTAAATTTACAATTTTAGATAAATATTAGCAGGTGACAAGGTTAAGGTATTTAACCATGCATAATTTCCTTATACACTTATATTCATAGATAGTTAATCTAATCTGTGTGAAAAATCAAAATTGCAATTTTCAACACCTTCCAAATAAACGTTCAACATACAGTTTTACAATGTTTATGTTAGACATCATCCATATTCCATAGCGAATGGCAAGAAATATGTTCATAATCAATACAAAAGTAGATGACAAGTCATAATCATTTCTAGCGCAGCATTACAATTTACAAGTCCTCTAACCAAATCAACTGTCCAAATCTTGCTATTTCCCATTATCATGTTGGTTGCTGAAGAATATATTAGAAAATAAAGTAAATGAGGATAATACACAATAATTTTACCCAATAAGTTAGAAGCAACATATTAGAAAAGGTATTTTAAGAAGTTTAAAATAGATAAAATCAGAATTAACTACCTGACTAAGGAGTTTGGGCTTGTCAATTGTTGAAAAGGTAATCTCATGCATGGGCCTAAAATTTAGTAATGAAAAGATAAGCACTAGTTAAAATTTTAAAGAACAATTCATTTATTAACTGCTATAAGCTAATAGAAACAAGAATGCATATTCCCCATAGAGAATTAAATATGGAGGGAGATTATGATCTGGAGTGTTAGCACCCACAATCTTGTCCCAGAGATATATATACTACAACCTTTTTTACTATACATCTAACTTGAGCAACTAGCATATCTTTATAAAAGGATGAAAACTACTAGCAAAAAAACTAAAAATTCTCCTAGCTTCCTCTGTTTCCTTACCTCGCTACACCTCTTCTTCTCTCTGAAGATTTGACAAACAATACAAAACAAAGATATTTGCACTTGGAAAATATTATCTTCATCACATCTGAGATTTTACCAGTCTATATAATAAGCTCATAAAATACATGATTCTAATTGATCAACATTCAGAGACATTGTTGTAATAAATATTGAATCTGAAGAAAGAAAGAAATCACAATCACAATATCTTTACAAGAAGAATAACAGTCCAGATAATGAGATGATCAAAATGCTTACCGGGGAAAATATGGTGTCACGCCCATGGCAGTGTCCCCATCTTCAATGTTATTTTTAGTTGTTTGAAGTGCAAGAGCTTCCAGATTAGAGGATGAACCAAAAGTAGGTGGTGGATGAATTCTTCTTGCCCAAGAAAGTGACAGAGAAATGACAATGAAAAATTAACAAATGGCAAAAATAACAGAATAATAATAGGAACAATAGCTTGGGTAATAAAAAGGAATTGTGCTTATTGAGCAATGGCAAGGATGGAAAATAAAAGTAATACAGCAATGCATAGGGCATACCCTTGCTTAAAAGAATAGTTAAGAGAACTCTGTGCATCTTCTTTCTCAGAAGGATCTGAATGCATAGAATCAGTTGCACTACCAAAAGGATATACCTGCATTAAGGATGATACTGAATGACATGATGTTGTATGCAGCATTTCTCTAGACATATTTTAGGCATTTATTTAGATGTTGATTCCAGTATTCCAAATTTACGCCAACAACAGGTAGCAGTTATCAATGATGTCTACGGCACAACGATGCAGTCAAGGATAGGAAAAGACCAGTTCCATCCATCCTCTACAACCTTTAGAGTACTGATTTCTTAGCATGCTGGGAAAACATTTAGGTTTAAATAAAACACATTAAAACACTAACTACAACCTTGTAGTAACAAGAGCATATGATGTGTTACAGTATGTCCAGCACTCCAGCTTAGCACTACATGCTGAGTTGGCCAAGTTAGTTAGATTAGTTAATACTTGGTTACATCATGTTATTCAACTATAAAAAAGATTAGTCAACTGTTAGATGCCCAGTGATTAGAGAACCTACTAAGCTAACTTAGTTATCCTCATAAATGTATATAGGTCAACAAATCCTAATCGGAAGATCAAATGAACACAATTCAAATATCAAAATTCAGATCAACGCTAACCTCTGTCAACTCTATTACCATGATTAATAGTAACTCAAATGTCAACATGTTGTCATAGTAATTGAAACAAATTATGAGTGCCTTATTACCTGTACTAAGCGAACTTGAAATGCAGGTCGATTTGCAGGGTCCTCTGCCAACTTGAGCAATCTCTTATGAGCAAGAACATCTTCTGCCCTTTCCACATTCACATCCAATGCGTACCTATGTAGTAGCAATGACAGTGACGACTCGTACACTTACAAAAGTAAAGTAAAACAAACAAAAAACAATACTCAGCAATCTATTGTTTTTCCTTTTTAAATCAATTATGATCACCGAGTTCAAAATTACAATAAAACAAACTTCAATTCTACGAAAAAGGAAACAGAAAAACACTAGCATGAATATACAGAATTCCATGTGAATCGTGTTCACCACTTTTTCCACGGTTTTTCTGAGAACAAAAACAAAATCAAATTATACATGAAATAGAGAAGGACATAATAAAATTAAAAAACGAAGGTTATGTCGGAAGCAGCACCTAGCAGGAAGTCGATTGAAGTGAAGCCATAGCTGATCGTCGAATCCAGGAACATGAGCTTCATCACAATCGGAATCTTGAATTCGACGGAGCACCTCATTGTACACCTCCAATTTGTGACGCTGATGTCGAGAATGAGCATATTGCGACGATTGCACCGCTCTGCTTCCGCAACTCTCAATGTCTTGCTCGATCACCATAACCACCGTGTGAGAGAAACAGAGAAACAGTTCCACGCAGAATAAGAGAGATTCAATTTCAACAACTTAGAGAGAGAGAGAGAGAGAGAGAGAGAGAGAGAGAGAAGAGAAGAGAAAAAAGCAGAAAAGGAAAGGGGTTGATTCAGTTTACGAAACACTATTTGGAGTGTTTTCTTTCTTTTCCAGGTACTAGGAACTGTTTCGTTTCGGTGCAAGTATATTTGTAATCCAGCTATCCACGTCAGCGTGGGACCCACTTTCCACCCATAGTGGGGCAAATTGAAAATCAATCGGATAAAGTATGATAATAATAAGTAATTAAGCACACCTGTTTTATCGCTAATTATTAATTAAAATATTTATTTCGTGGAGATGCTTTTCTGATGGAATTAATTAAATCAAATATGAGAATTTAAGAAGATGAGTTGTAATTACTATATTGGGCCCTGTTAAGGGTTTATACGGGAATAATATGAGTTTGTCCTTGTAATAAAACCTTGGTCCTTGGACCTACCAATTAAGAACCACAGAACCTTCTCTCTCACCGATTGGTAGAATCTTTGGAATTTATCGTCTTTTTATATGATGCTTTTTGCTTCAATCAAGACTCTCCAAAATTTAAGAGTAATGCCATAGGTTTACAAGCATTTCTTACATAATCAAGTAAATTTTTTGTAGTTTCCAGGTGTATTTTCACATTAGAGACAATCTTATTCGAACCAAAAATATCCACATATACATAAGATTAACTCTTCCCAAAACCTTGTTTAAGGAGAATCAGGTACGTACCACTTGAACCAATGTTATTGGTAAGTAAATTAGTACTTGGTAATCAATTTTACCTCTTTTTTATTTATTAATGAGTGTGGTTTATTCATGTTACTATTATAATTCTCCGAGATTACTAAGACAATACTTCCCTAGTTGTTTTCTTTGGTGAAATGCCACAAATTTCTTATTATTTTTATTTTTTTTGTACTACTCAAAGTATGTACTACTTATTATAAGGAGAAAAAAGAATGTTACTAATTTTTATTTTTTTATTACAAAATTAAAATTATTTAAAAAATTGGCATGCGTCATAATCTCTAATCTATTATTGGAAATGATCCCATTCTTAGTAATGATGGTCGAACATTTAACATGCATTCCTCGTCAAGTTACACAATTGTCGCAAGTAAACCATAACACTAGTATTTTTTTAACTATCTAGCTACAAAAAAAAGTGGATGTAGATTGCAAAATTTGTCAATATATGAATATGATAATTTCACACATTACATAAGTGATAAGTGTTTGATATGTAAGCATTCAACTAAAAAAACAGGGACCCCAAATGTTTATTATATATTATTTAAACACGTAACATTAGAAGAACAAATTAGTGGTATAAACATGGTTCATTAATTAAATTTTATATTGGTAGAGTTAGATATGCATATCTATTCTAATATTAATGTTAGAAAATACAATAACTAATTTTATTTATACCTTTTATTAAAACCAAAACATATCACTTGGTGATAAATAATATTTTAGATGTGTAAACAAATATAATAATTGTATATTTGATCATTAAGACTTATATTGGTAAGAATTTAGTTACCTTTATTAAAAAATTAATTTTAAACAAAAATAATTACTACAACTTCAGTTGAAAACTAACTAGTAAACCGGTATAATTGTTTTGCTATATGAATATGGGACTAATTTTTGGTCAAGTGTTCAATATGATCCAAATTTTAAAAAACCACAAATTTGACTCATTCAGCCATAATAATACGATTTATTTTAGGAACATAATATCTATAAATTATTTATGTAAAAAAGCATATACAAACATAATTATTCACTATACATTTGTATTATTTTTTTTAAGAATCAATACTGATTAAATATAAATGACAAATAATACAATGACAATATAAAAAACTCTTATACTATTAAGTTATCCAAATTTGTCTCTTGTTTCAATTTTTTTTGATTAATAAGATTACAATCTTATCCTCAAGTTCCTTTAGCCAATAGCCATCTTTTAAATGATTTTTTTGGTTTCTCATATGTATTATCGCACTGAGGAAATCATGTTCAAGTCAGAATATCTATAGGTATGTGGGGCTAACTCTTCCAGTGAGCATTTTTCTATCCGTAAAACTCGAACTCGAGACTTTGCTTAAGGAAAATCAAGTATGTATCTCTTGAACCAACATTCATTGGTTTTAAACGATTGAATACACTAATAAAATATAACGCATGCATTATGTTAGGCTCACATGGGGGTCCTAGTCTTACCAACCCACAATTGCCACCATAGATAACATTATCTATCTTATAGTCTGAATCATTTCTCATGTGAAAATAATTGGAAACCAAAATTATAGCCTATTACATACTCAGTAATATAATATTTCTTTGGTTAATCACAATCTTTAGCATAGAAACTAACAAATTATAGAACATGTGACGTTATTCCAATATCATTAAGGGACAACACCATCAAGATGACAATATAAAAATTATTTTTTGCCATGATATCATGTAAAGATAAGATCCATTGACTGTTTGAATTCTTTTTTAAATCAAATTCATTATTTCATGGAAACAATTCTTAATTTATCCCATTGAGAAAAAAATGTAAGTACTAAGAATTTCAAAATTTTATACACTACTAATCAATTATCTATCATTCACTTATAAAAATATATATGCACTGAGTATGAGTTTTATATACTAACAGCATCATTCACCATTCTTATTCAATTATTATGGATCCTTAGAGAAAAGTAATAAAAATGAATATGAAAATGTAATGAATGTGCATATATTTTTACATAACATCATATAGATATTACATTTTTAATTTTTAATCATTATCCACTCTTCAAACAAATAATACAAATAAGTTACCTAGAATATACTGTGTATCAAACTTTATGTAATATTATATCGTGTATTGATACTATGTACCATACAATATCAAAAGTTAATGAGAAAAAATAAATAAATGTATTGATAGTGTATGAGTTTTTATATATTGTCACTCTATCATATATTACTTATTTTTAATCGTCATTGATTATTCAAGAAAAGTAATACGGATAAATAATATAATATATTATCTATATATATTTCTTTACACTAATTGTACATAGATATTATATTCATTTAATTCTTTAAAATTGTAGTTAATTACCACACAATCTAAAAATATTAATTAGTTGTTCATGAAATAATAAGATAATAACATTGGTTAGCTTCATAAATTATATTGCATAACCCTGAACAATTAGTAATGCTTACTTGTATGATAATTATTTACAATATTTATTGTTTTGATTAGCTGACAATATAGAAAATTATATGGATAACATAATCAATATTAATTTTTAAATTAAATATTCATGAGAACATTTTTATAATTAAAAATATATTTTTCTAATAAACGTTTGTTTCTTTATGATTTTCTACCCAAACCAAAGGAGGAAAATTAAAAGAAATATACTCTCTTTCCTCTTATCATTTCTCTTTAACTAAACAACTAATAAATTTACCACCCTTTTTTTCATCTCTCATATTGGAGAGAGATTCTGATCCAATGAAAATGAACTATTTTTATATTATTTAGAAGATATTGAGACATAATAATTTTAGGAGAGAGGATCCTACTCTTCCCATATTATTCTTCACTTGTTTCTTCCCTCCAACCAAATATTGGTTAAAAGTATACTATTATCATTATTATAAGACATAATCCAAAAGATTTTTATATTAATGTAAGCAACTTTCTAATTTATATGAAACATTTAATATTTTTTTTATATTTTCCATTATTATAAGGAATTCAAATCTCTCTTTTATCATAGAAAAATCAACAATTCAACATACATCATAATTGGAATAAAATTAAAAATTGGGAAGGAATTCACTTACTTTAACTTTAAAAAACTTATTACATATTTTAGTTAACTATTATAAAAAAAATCTAATGATTTAAATGAATAGATAAATTTAAATCATTAAATTTTCATAGAATTAATAGTTAAAATGTGAAATAAGTTTTTTTTTAAATTTGAGTAAATAAGTCATCTCACTTAAAAATTTGTTATCGCCCACGCTATTAACTAAGAAATAATATAATAAAGGAACATGATATATAATTTTCTGAACAACGAGGCCTAGTAGCAAACAAAGAACATTATATAAAAACTAAATACATCTATCTGCATACTAACATATGTTAATTCAAATGATAAATATTTGATTTTCCTTGAGCAAAATTTCGGTTCGAGTTTCATGAATGAAAAAAATATAAGGATTCATGCGGAAAACAAAAAAAAATACAGCTCACATTAGTTAGCTTCTAATATAAATACATATGAGAATTGAGAAATCCTAACTTCCCAACTCCTTTTAAGAACTTGTGTAATTTCATGAATCAAAATTTCACCTTTGAGCACCTGAACATGAAGCCCTATTTTTCTGTACTCCAAATTCCATGCTAAATAACATTTCTTTTAAAGTAAACACTTATTTAAATCATAGTTGCACCAGTGTATCCATTTCTATGTGGTTGGCATCGTCACATTTTATATCAGTATTTTAAGGAACCATAGAAATCCACTGATAAATACAAGCTCAGTGAAGAAGTGAAGTTAAACAAAAAACTTACTTTTGCATTTGATCTAACATTCTCTTCACACATGGCGTATTATCCTATGGAAACATGAAATAGCAGTGAGATATTGGCACGGCTCAATCAAAACCAAAACCCACACTCAGAAAAAACAAAAGTGCAGTATTTGTCTGAGTGAACCAAGCCAATATCACAATAACTACATCATATAAATGTATTATATGGGAAGAAACTTGAACTATAAGAAAAACCAAGAAGGCAGAAGAAGTAAAGAAAGAGAGAAAGAAAAGAGAAACGTTTGTTTGAGTGTGAGAATGAATTGTTGGGTGTGAAGGATTTTAAGAGCAGAAGAGAGGGTGTGTTTCACTATATTGCATTAAAAGCCCTCGACTACCAAAGCATAAAGCTGGGACACTGCATTAATTTCCATAGTTCTTGCTCCATCCCATTTTCTCTTTTTTTTCCACCCATAACGTACTCTATTGCCCTTATGGTCTCTTCAAATTTTAATGTTGCATCTGTTTTTTCCCCACAGGTATTCTTGTACTGAAAACAATTTTGTTCGAACTCATAGACATGTGGGACTAATTCTCCCGACGGATATTTTTGCATCTGTTTGTTTAAACTGCTAGTAAACTCAAATGCATGTTATCATAAAGTCAAATTTAACTCATTGTTGGGTTCATTCATGCAAGTAACCCGCTGAGATTCTTCTTCTTCTTTCTGCCTGCATGTGGGGTATAAATGCCTTGGGATAAGAATCACGACACTGTGGCCACATCATCTATCATTGATTTGCATTACTTTTGTTTAAGAATCAATAGTAGTTATTAAATTAATGGTGGATGATTTATTGACAGTATAAAAAACATTACACTGTCGGTTTATACTTATTAAATCCTTAGTATAATACTACGCTTTTTGTGCACATAAATTATACTCACTCGTACATTATATATAATATATAAGATATTTATAAATGATGTATATTCTTTCTTGTGTAAGAGAAACATTAATGATGTTTTCTCTCCAATATAAACAAATTTAAATACAAATTATATATTTCCAATGTCACTTTTAATTAAAATAATATTCCACCGAATAACACTTTTAATTAAAGCTTTCATCTAATGCGATTTAAGAAAGGATAACACTAATAAAAATGTTACATTAAAGTGTTTGAGAATTACTAGGGTTGGACATGAATACATGATGGTGATACTGGTAGTGTTAGAGAAAACAGAAAGACCACAACATTAAATGAGGGAATCTCCTTCTGGAATTAACAGACAGCAACATTAATAGGCAAGGTACCCGTGAGACTGTGCCCTTCAACTCTCAATACTCAATGCCATTTATTTATAAGAATAAAGTATTCGACAAATAAAAGTACCACATCGTACAGTTTTGTTTAGTTTTAGAAATATTTTTACATAAAATAATTAAATATGACATATGTCATAATTTTAGTGGCCGAAAGAGATAACTTATCTCTTTATATCATCAGATATTTTATTCTCTTTATTTATAAGAATAAAGTATCTCCATATACCAGAATGTAACTTATCTCATTAAATTCAGTCACTATTGAACATGTGTCTTATAAAAAATGAAAATAAGACATTTATCAAACACCGTATAAATTTAAGAAGATAACTTATAAGACATAGTAGGGGAGAGTGTTGTGTTGCAGTGTAGGAAAAATGAACTACTCCCCATGCTTAAAATCCTTTTCATCTTTGCTCAATATGTCAAAGCAATATCTCTGTTACAATTCCGAATCTTGTTTTATACTGTCTCAAAGTTTCTTACCTCTATATATATAAGTTACTTTAGCTAATACTTATGCAGCATTAATTGATTTATATCAAATATATTTCTTCACCATTATACTTTATATTTATTATTCTCTACCTATTTTAATAAATTAAGTAATCTTGGAATATTAATATATATCTGTGAATATTTGCCATACTTCAATAGAAAAATGCATATAACATGTCATATTTGAAGACAATATATTTTATAGTTTTTGATGCTATCATTTAAAATTAAAATTAATTAAAATTAAAATATTAATGTATTATCAAGATCTTATTGGTTATCTCTGTATGATTTCGTCTCCACACAATTCTTTCTCTTACTTGTGTTTCTAGTTAGGTTGATATGGTATTTATGGGAACAATTAATACACATAACAGCTACAAACCTTTTTGTACAGGATGGAATCTTTTTGCAGACACTCAACGTCTCAATTTGTTGTGAAAATTATGAGAGGACAACGATTGAAATTAGTGCTTATCTGTTTATGGCATCTAAATTTTGCAAAACTCAAATCCAAGGCAAAACCATGAAACTAAGGTGCAGGAGGAGCATACTTTTGTTGAGTTCTTCTGTTTTTGACACAATTAAGGTAAGATAAAATAAAATTAAAATGTATATAAAGTTCAACATTGTCATTAATCTAAAAGCAGTTTTTCTTCCTAGCTTAACTTTTCAGAATAACAATGATGGGGCATAGGCTAATGTAATTATTTGATTATCTACCAGGGTTATAAACCATGTATTATAGAAAAAAATAGATTGGATTATCCAAGAAAGAAACAGAAAACGCTTCTTAATTAGTAAGTAGGAGTTTGGATGCTATGACATTGGAAACATTTTGCTTCTTTGTAATATACCTTGAATAATATGTATACAAATCTTCACACTAATGATTAATAAATATTACACTCTTTTGCTATGTGTAGTTTAATGGTAACGACTCAATTGAATAATGACTATTTATCTCTGAGGTCATGGATTTGAGTCGCGGAAGGCTCTCCTTGGAGGGGAATAAAATACCGCAGGAAATATTTAAGTTGATGGGTGACACGCTCAGTATATTCATGAGTTCTGGGAGGTCATATGTCAGAATTGGGGTGTTACAAAAAAAAGGCGATAAATAGTCACTATACCACTGAGTATTTGAGAGGAATCTTGTAATCAAAATCACAAAACAGTCAAAATATACTACTAATTATATATACGACTCAATTGAATATTGACTAAGTAGGTTTCTGAACATTTTACATGAATATTTACATATCATTTTAAATATAAATTTGAACATATTACAAAACCATAGATGTTCTAAAACTTCCCTACGCTGAAGTGTTGCTAATGCTAAGTATCATATAAAACTTGGCAATGGCTATAATCTTTGATTTGTTTGTTCAACAATTTCAAAATTTGTATTGTCACTTCTCTTTGTTTGTGATAAAATTGGACTTCAACTTAGGTTGCTGCTTCAACAATTTGATTAGCTCATATGTTCTAAGACATTGACCAAGGTAAAGGCAAAGGTCAAGAGGAGTTAAACCATCCTGAGCAAGCAACAGAAAAATTGCAATAAAAAATCAGAGACCCTGAAAATTAAGAATATAGATGAACAAAATTGAACACATAATCACTGTTTTAAAGGCTGGTTTACAAGCAACAGTTAATTTATTTAAGATTCGTTCATGCAACAAGTAACGTATAGAAAGAATAAAGGGTAACCCAGTGCACGAGACAACCACTTAGTGGATCTGGGGAAGATAAATGTACTGAACCTTATCCTTGCAAGCGGAGAGACTATTACCAATTCTATGGTTACAACAACAAAATCAATCTAGCTTTATCCTAACATGTGAGATTCGGCACATGAAGTGGTTATTGTATTGTCTGCTGTTAAAATTCGAACCAAAACCGTTGATCCATGTCATAAAAGAATGAATAAAATTTTACATTAGCTTGTAATTATCTAACCAAATTGGCAAGCATGACATTGGTGAAGTTTTCCTGAATTACTTTTGAAAATAGTTCTTCAACTACTAATAATGTTTTGACTTTGGAAATGTTTCTATGATCTTAAGGGAAATCTCATGTAAGTATATCACTTTCAAAATTTAGAATCGGGCCTCGGATATGTCACAATTTCTTTTCATAACATCGCCTATACATGGATTAGTAATTAGTTTGTTGCAGAGTTAGATTATCTTATAGTACCAATGGCAAACTTTTAAGCATCTATAAATGCAGGCAACAATGTACACAACACCTTGTTTATTGCACATTGAAATACTGAAATACGAAATCAATATACAAATACCTTGTTTTTTAATGTCTTATTAGCACCTTTAATGAGCAGAAGCCTCACTAAATCTGTTCTCTGAGTTTGAACAGCAAGATGTAACGGTGTCCAGCCATCCTACGTTAGACAAAATCAATCATGTTCTTCCAACGGCTGATCACAAAGATACAAGAGGTAGAGAAGCTAAATAGGAGAACAATAAACCATACATTGTCGGGACGATTTATATCCACGTTATACAGTAAAAGTATTTTAATTGTCTGGCTAGAAGCTGTTTGTACTGCATAGTGCATCAAGGTGGCCCTATCCTGTTTCCAACACAAACAACAAAATAGACGCACAAAATATCAGATACAGGTAAATACGAATATGATAACGAACAATATGTTCTATTATAAAGATACAGTCCTGCTTTAATACATGATCAATGCTGCCCCTTGGAAAATTATCGTTGTTATCGTGATTATTCATGATATGATAGGAAGAGTACCAAAATTAACCTTACTGAAGAAAACCAGCAAGTAAAGGCACACATAAGCAAATATAATAGTAAAACCGAACAATTAAGTAATTTTTACCCACTTTATCCTTTACAAATGGATTAGCTGAATTTATCAGCAGATAATTGGTTATGGCCTGATTTTTGCCAATTATTGCTTTGTGAAGTGCAGTCAAACCATCCTGGAAACAAATAAATCACCAGTTTAAATAGAGGAGTCCACACATTTTAGTATCAAGTAAGAAAAGTTAGATTTCATAGACCTTATCCACAGCATTAATATCAACATTATGTTTCATCAAAGAATCTACAAGATAAAATTCTCCGCATGCAGCTAAAGTGTGCAGAGGAAGCCATTTATCCTGCAAATAATGAGTACCGTTCATTAAAAATAGTACAGGCATCGAGGTTATTCATCAAAAGGCAATAGATAAGTGAGTCAGAACCCTTTTCTCTACACCTCTATGATGGTTCTGACAAAAAATATGTACACGAGTTCTTAGTGCCAATAATGTAGTCCAGGAAGATAGACATCGATAACTACTGAGATTACTCAGCTACAGCATCAAAGGCGGAACAAAAAAACTACGACATCGCCTTGAAGGAGAACTAGAGAGTTTTTTATTTACCAATAATAATAAGATTATAAGGATGATGAAATATCTTCATTGTTCATCAGATGTTAACTTACTGAACTAGCACTTGCCAAGTCTGGTATTCCCCTTTTCAACAAAACATTCTCCTCCTTAGTAAACAACTTCTGACGACCTATTAATGCAAGCATGAAAGAATTAGGACAATACTCCCAACACTTAAAAGCCACAGAATGCAATTAGGATCTTAAAAAGGCCACCATGAGGCCAATGCAAGGATGAATGATTCATAAAATCAAAACATTCCTATGATCACAATTTCATTTCACTGCCTACATTGGCATTCATTTTCACTGGATGCAGTGAAGTAGTTAGGAACTAAGCAGTCAATTTTTAAGAAGTTCATGCATGAGTTACCAAGGCAATTAGTTTTCACTGGATTAGTCATTATTAATTCATGTTGCACAGAACCAGAAGTCATTAACATGCTGCAATCAAACAAACCTTCAACATCCACAAAACTAGCTAGTGATAAATAAAGATTAATCTTTTGGTACTACAAGGTTTTGGAATAGCACAATTTCAGGAACTTCGTCCAAAAAATCCCACAACTAATAGGATTTAATAATGTTTATTTAATATAACATAGAAAATTTTGAAAAATATAAAGACTTAATTAAAAACTTGTATAGTATAAGAACTTATTAATAGAGAGTTTAATTGGGCTGGTGAGAACAGTGTTTGAAAAATTAACTTATGAAAATAGCTTATAACGTCCCTATAAGCTCTTTTCAGCTTATTTCAACTTATGAAACAACCTCTGTTTAGCTCTTTTCTGGTAATAAAACTTGATAAACCCTTAATTAAGATGTTAACCCAAATGCACCCTTAAAGCTAGAAGAACCACAAGACTAATTTAACCACAGAAAATATGAAAATGGAAGGCAAAATAACATACCTTGAGAGTTCTTATTAGCATGAGGATCATAATACTCACTATTCAAAAACTCAGAGACATCCTCCAAACTCCTTCCATAAACAGCCCATCGAGGATTCTTTGGCTTAACACGTTCAGTACCACCAAACTCATCGTCATCATCATCATCGTCGTCACTATCTTCTTCTTTTTCGACAAAGTCTTCTTCTTTCACCGGAAACCTTGAAGGGTTATCAAGAACAAGTGGTTTCAGCTGTGCCAATTTAGCTTCCTTATAAGCCTTATACTCATCCATATTCAAATCCTTCAATGGAATCAAACCTCTTCTCTTCTTATCAACCTTGCTATCTAACTCCATCTCCTGTGCAATCTTCCTACTCTCTTTCTTCGCTATGTTAATCTCATCTTGAATTTGCCTCCACTTCTCAGGAACCAAATTCTCAGCCACAATTTGTGGTGGTGCCACATTTCTCTTTTTCTTTTTCCTTTTGGGTTTGGTGAGATTGTAGGAATTGATGTTGTTTTGGAGAATAGGGTCTTCAAAAACACCATCTTCAAAAATGAGAGAGTCACCGAGAACATGTTGTTGGAAATCATGTTGAGAATAGAAAAGGTTCGAGTGAGTGGGGAAATTGAGAGTTTGTAAAGATAGAAGCTTTCGAGGAATTGGAGTGGAAAGGAAGAAAGGGAATGGAGAGAAGAGAGTGTGAGGTTGAGGATTCAAAACAACTGTGGTGGAATGGAATAACATCGTACCTTCCACTTCCACTTCGTGTTTGTATATAGGGTTTATATATATATAATTTTTTTTTACATATTATAGAAAAAATCTAATGATTTCAATTAGCGAGTAAATCTATACCATTAAATATTCATAAAGTAAGCTAATTTTATTTTGGTTTCTTGTCCTTTGATTAATAAAGTATCTGGTATAATCCTTTTTTGTTTTTACAAGGTATTAATTTGGTCTTTCTGTTGTATTAAAAATTAATCCATTTTCAATTTGTCATTCTCAATAGCTGATGATATAGTGAAACTATTAAGCTGATGTGTCCTTGATAATTTGGTCTTCACTGTTAACACATTCATAATGAATGTGATTGTTATCAAATTGAGTTATTCTCATCGATTTCTGTTTGCAATGTCTTAATCAAAATATTTGTTACAGTGGGTACGAGAGCAACAAAAAATACAACATATTGGAACTTTATATCATTTTTCAGATCAGAGGGGTGTGCAATAGTGACAAACCTCGAGTATATTTCCTTCTTTTAAATATCTTAGTTCCTAAATTATTATTATTCTCACTGGTGTTGCTTTTAAAATATTCTAAAAGTCACTTACCTCTTTGTCGACGAACTAACATTATATTGTGACACTATCTTACTAGTTTTATTTTGCAAACATTCACTTAAACTTAGATATACTTATCTAGAATTAATTTCATAAAAGGCAATTATTCTGATTGGATACCAACAAGGTGTAGTCTAATTGATAAAGAACCTGCTAGATCCCAAGGGACCAAAAGGTAAGAGTTCAATTCCTGTGAGTAACACTTGTTGGGAAGGGCAGTCACGCACCCCAAAAGAGATTAGCTCCTTACCTAAAAGGGTGAGGAGATCTCCTTGGTAGTATCAAAAAAATTATGCTCGAGCTTCATCCAACTAAAGGACCAAACATTAGACCAATATACCATGAGATACAAACATCCCTTGTATAATAATGACTTCCTAAATGACAAATATTTGGATCATGCATACATGCACAATTTTCAAACGCAGTCATCACTCCATACCGTAACATGTTTAACTGCAAATTTTAAAACATTTTGTCCATTCCTACTTATTGTACTAACACGCATAAAGAAACAGCAAACTTCCACAATACATGCATGAATCAGAGGCATAATCAGATAGTACCATAATATGTTTCTTGATACTAATCTGTACTATACTGGTCAACATTTTTTGTCTCCTTTCGTCTCTTTCTACAGAAAGAAACAATCAAACAAGATGTCACCTAGCTCCTCGGGTATATCTCCGATCTGGGCTACCATAGGGGGAATAAGGAAGTGACCTTGACCGAGCCCTCCTAGATCTTCCACCATAGGGTGAGTGCCTTGGTGAATAATCCCTGCCACCTTGATATGGTGAGCGCCTTGGAGAGCGACGGTATTGATAATCATCACGGCCTGATCCACCTCGATACCTTCCACGGTCACCACGATCTCCACGGCCACCACGATCTCCATAGTCACCACGATCTCCACGGCCACCACGATCTCCATGGTCACCACGATATCCTAGTCACATGTGGATGGAATTCAGTAAAAATAAATTTTTTTGAGAACATTAAGAACTTTCACAAGAAATACTATAGATTAAACTCCCCATTAATATCTCAAACTTACCAGAATCTCTCGTATTTTTAAGTCCAAGATAGTGTCCTGGAGTAGGAGTTCTTGGTCGCTTTCTCCGTGACTGAAAATATACATAAGCACATACTTGAGAGTTCCAATGATATAAGATAATAAGACAAAGTGGATATTCATTCAAGTATGACTGACAGCACTGTAGCTTGAATCCTGCAATATATTTCTTGCCTTATTATGTTTTATGAATTAACACCTTTTCATTATATCAAGAGTCCTTTAAAAAAAATGAAGTAAAGAGCCTAGTCTATACTAAAAAAGGAGGAAAAAAACTTGTATCGACACATGATTAATGCTAGGCATCAGATACCATAAAAGCCTGGTTAGATAGTGGTTGATAATGTCCGTTGATTATTGAGGGTTGATAGGGAGGCTGAGGTTGTAAAGTTGTAGGACAATATAGTTGATATGTTTAGTTGATCAGATGCATTTGGTTAGCTGTTTAAGATTGCCATAGATCAAGCTGTTTCACTAAAGTTGAGATGAATGAACTGATCATCTTTGATTGGTGCCAACATAGCTGGTGCAATGCATTCTGAATATAATCAGAAAACCTTAAGTCAAGAAGAAACAAAAGCATGTGTTTTATCAACTACTTGTTGAAGAACACATTACCCGCTCAACAGTGATGGAGCGACCTTCTAAAACGGATTGATTGAGATACTTAACACAGCGGCTTGCATCCTCAACAGTGTCCATTGTAATAAAAGCAAAACCACGAGAAATACGCGTACGGGGCTCCACCACGAGAAAACAAGAAGCAACCTAATAATAAGAACAAAAATTATTTATAATTCCAAGATAATGTTGAGAAGTTATGACGACTAAGAGAAAAATCAATACAATACACACTTTTCCCTCCTTGGAGAAATGCTCCTGTAGGTCTCTCTCAGAGACCCTGGAAGATAAGCCGGTCACATAAAGTGTGTTTCCAGGATTGTTTACTTCAGTCCTGCAACATCATTGATGATATTAGAAATTCCTGACAAAACATTCATTATTAAACCAGAGCATACAAGCACATTTGTCCCCTTAAGAAATACTTACAAAACTGAGTTACTTTATCAAGCAAAATATCACGACTAAATAAAAGAAAAAAAATGAAAATGACCAACCTTTCAGGACTTCTTTCTCTTGATCTGTACCAGAAAAGACCAATCATTCCACAATGTATGATAGAAAGATAGCACAAAAGGAAGAAGTATCAGCCACAATAGGAGAGACATGACAACAAAAAGAGTAGCCCAGTCAAACCAGACATAACCCTTGAAAGCTAAACTATGATAGCCATTTACCTGCCACGACTTTGTGAATGGGATCTAGGCCTTTGTCTTGGAATAGATCTTGACCTAGACCTAGGCCTAGACTTTGATCGGGATCTCGACCTTGACTGAGCTCTCCATGGAGAAGGGGACCTCGAATTCCTGAAACATTCCACAATGACAAGATAGGAATTAAGAACAAATAGAAGTCTCTTCACAATAACAATGGTCCAAAAAGGTTACTAAAAACAGACTACATTCAGAACGCTAAAATCTTAGAGTGGCTACCTACTATAATCTGAGCCTACCAAAAACCAAGTGCTTGAATTTAAAATCTCAATAAACAAAGGATTCGTCTCATTGACAAATGAACTCGAATGAACTCGAGTGTGGAATAATATAATTTCAAAATGCAACACACTAACAAAACATTTCAAATGTCCTGTTAGAGTATTTTAAACAAAACCTCTTTTTAGCAACATCCAATGTATATATTTTTATACTTGTATGGAATGATGGATTTCACAATTCAATTCATCGACAAATCATTTCTATTGCTGGATTAACACGACCTATTTCGACCAAAACTCAAATTAAATTGTTCAAAAACAAAATCAGACTCTAACAAAGGCTCTACTTCTCTCGTTTCAAATTCTTTTTGCACAATCTCGATCTCACAATTAAACATTCAAATAAAAGATTATTGTTGTCCAATTATATCTAATTAGCGTAATCGAAGAGAGTTCTAGGGTTTACATTCTCGGTGGTGGTGGTAATGGAGATTCAGCCTGCAAAATAATTAATAGAAAAAATAATAAAAAAATAGAGGGAAAGGAATACAGTGTGAGCATATATCAGAACAAAAATGGAAACTTTCATAAAGATAGATTAAGATAGAGAACTTGCCATTGGAACGAGGGGAGAGGTTGACGGAGACGAAAGAAGAAAGGTTAGGGTTTTGATGCTCAAATCAATTCACTTTCAATCATTAGCTTCTATAAAATCCTTCTGTCCTATTTGGGCCTTCTAATGAAACATCGGCCCAATATAAACTTTCTTTATTTGGTTTTTTTCTATAACAAAAATTGATTTTTTTTTGTGGTATCTCCTCACCAAACTAATCTTTTCTTCTCATCCATATTATCACTCTCATTGTCATAAATCGATATATGATTTTACATCACTAGATCAACTCCTTACAAACTATATTTTTTTGTAATAGTAACTGAACTTTATAAATAATAAGTAATTACATAGTGCTAAAAATTACATACTTGAGATAAAACTAAATATATGTCTACCAACAAAACGTTAATATGGTGGTGTAACGCCCCACTAGTTCCTCAGAGTCGAGGATTCGATTCTTAAGAGACAATCACGAACCCTCAAAAGTGATTAGTTCCTTACCCAAAAGGTAATGATATACCATTAGTAGTACAAAAAAAAATTATAAATAAAATTAAATCTTCTTTTGTAGGAAAGAGGGGTAAACCCCAAAGAAAATAAAAATACATCATGTGGTAACTAATTGAGAAATACAAGTCCTATCAATCACATAACTAGGAGGGAAGATATTGTCAGGTCATTACTTATACTTCTGGTTACCAAATTAAAAGTTTATTAATTTATATATCTTTGCATGAACTTTAGAATATGGTCATCACAAATGTTACAATAACTTGTACAGCATCACATATTCTAAACCATTACATCCTCCTTCCTATAAAAGTGATAATATGAAAGGTACATACAACTTTCTGCAAGTGTAGCAACAAAATCAAAGTATCAAACACATTCAATGATCATCTATCACATACAAACATGGTCTTCGTGCTCAATGATGGGGCTTTCACTGTGCCTGTTGCCTTCTCCTCCAAGACAAAAGCTTTCCCACTTTGTTTTGGCTCCTACAATTTCCCTCTGAAATCCCAAACAGAATCTTCATCTTTTGAGAGTAACAAAAATCCACCTAATATGGAGATTGCACCAAACATAGACCTGAGAAAAAGGTTCTAGAGTAATGTCCACCAGTCTCCCTGGCCCACTATTCTCTTGCACAGCCAAATGCAAAGCCCTGCTGAAGATATGCAACATAGACTCAAGGAAACCAACTTTGGTTTAGGAATTTAGCCAAACCAGAGAGAGGCCTATTGACACCAAAGCTCATTGAATGTGCCATTTGTCTTCTCTTTGCCAAGAATCAGTAAAGTCAAACCAAGGAGAGTTAGTATATCTGAAATTATCAGGCCATCACATATATTCATACATGCAAGAATATCAAAATATAGGTTACATTGACAACATACAAGAATGTCTAGATTATGGCAGTCCACGGATGCATGTCATCCACCTCAATATTTAAAATGGCAATTTATCGAAACAACATATAAGGTATTTCAGTTTACCTTTCCAATGTAATTCTAAAGCTAAGTTGGATGATGTTCAAATTTATACCAGCATCAATGGATATACGGGTGTGACTGGGTTCTGAGTATCTCCAATCATAAAATGTCAAAAGTTGATTTAATGTCAGATATGTTACATTTGTCCCTCATGTGTGCAGATAAAGTATTCAATGTAATCTGAGTGTTTTCATGTCTCAGCTTCGCAGAGTCATGTGAGAGAAAAGATTGTATCTCATTTTGCAATTCAATCCAGCTGCAGCCAGGTAATTTTCCAGCTTTCTTCTCTCTCATTAGTACCCTTACTCTTTCAACCTCCTTCCACCTTCCAGCCTCAGCATGCATGTTTGACAAGGTAATGTAATTGGAAGCATTATGTGGTTCAAGTTCTAAAAGTCTCTCAGCAGCAAATCTACCTAGTTCCAGGTTCTTGTGTACTCGACAAGCCCCAAGCAGAGAACCCCATAACCCAGCATTTACTTTCACCTTCATCCCCCTTACGATATCGAAGGCTTCTTCTAACCTACCCATGCGGCCAAGCAAGTCAACTACGCAGCTATAGTGCTCAGCCAAGGGTTCAATATCAAAATCGTTAATCATGGATTTAAACAATTCCAAACCCCGATTGGCTAAACCAGCGTGACTGCATGCTGACAACATTCCAATGAAGGTAACCTCATCAGGAGCCATCCCCTCTGATAACATCTGTTCAAAGGTCTTAAATGCCTCATTTGCATATCCATTCAAAGCATAACCTGAAATCAAGGAGTTCCAAGAAATAAGATCAACACATTCAATATCTTTGAATACCTGTTCAGCACTCTGCACCCTTCCACATTTTGCATACGTAGCAATCAGGGCATTGCTAACAAATAAATCATTTACATAACCACTCTTGAGAATGCATTGATGAAGTTGCTTGCCTACTTGCAAAGCAGCAAGATTAGCACATGCACTTAAGGCACATGCAAAAGTTGATTGGTCAGGTTTCTTTCCTTCCTGCCCCATCAAAACAAAACTCTTAAGAGCATCCAAGTATAAATTATTTTGTACGAAACCTGCAATAAGAGAATTCCAGGAAACTACATTTCTCTCCCCCATAGCTTGAAAGATCATTGCTGCTCTGTCCATCTTCCCTGACTGAGCATATCCAGAAATCATAGTATTCCATGAAACTGTGTTCTTAATGGGCATTTGTCTAAATAGATCCAGAGCTTCATCCATTCTTCCACCCTGGGAAAATCCTGCAATCATGCTGTTCCAACAAATAGCATCACGTGTGGACATTCGACTGAACATTTGACTAGCCTCATCTATCCTTCCATTCTGTACTAATCCTGACATCAATGCTGTTTCTGCTGCTATGTCTTTGCGAGGCATCTGATTGTAAGCTTCCCGTGCCTCATCAAGCTTACCCACTCGAATGTACCCATTAATTATTGTAGTCCATGTTACACAATCTTTATCTGACATTTTCATGAACAACTTAACAGCTTCATCAATTTGCAAGTCTTCAACATACGCTGCAATCATCGCATTCCAAGAAACCACATTCTTACTTGGCATCCTGTCAAAGAGTCTTCTCGCCTCTGTAATCTTACCATGTCTTGCAAATCCACACAACATTGTAACCCAGGAAACCGAGTTAGGATATGGAATCTTTTCGAAAATCTGCCACGCAGAATTGAGGTCGCCACTGTTAACAAACCCAGCCACCATCGAATTCCACGAAACCACATTCCTCTCAGCCATCCTCTCAAAAAACTGCAATGCCAAATGCATTTTCCCATTTTGTGTATACCCAGCTAACATTGAGTTGTAAGAAACCAAATCCTTCCGAGGCATCTGCTCAAACATTTTCTCAGCATCATTGAACTGACCCTTCTTAGCATAACCAGCAATCATCGCATTCCAACACGCACTGTCCAATTTATCAGGAACCAAATCGAACAGTTCTCTAGCCTTTTCAAGCTCCCCCTTACGCGTATAACAAGTAATCATTAAAGCCCATGAAAAATTGTCTCTTTGAGGCATTTTTTCAAACAATTGATTGGCTTCTTCAACCATATTATTATGAAGATATCCAGCAATCATGGTGTTCCAAGAAACTATGTTTCTTCTTGTCATTTGATCAAACAGTTGTCGGGCATCACTAATTCTACCGTTTTTAGCAAACACTGATATCATGGAATTGTATGTTACAAGGTTTTTGTGGAAGATATGTGAGAAGACTCTTGTGGCATCTTCAACTTTTCCTAGCTTGCCCAGATGAATAATCTGAAGGTTTTGGTTGAAGACATGTTTTCCTTGTTCACCTATTGATCTAAGCTTATTTTTCATTGATCAAGACTTGTGTCGCCTGTGGTGGCGGGAAACCTAAGTAGTTGCAGGAACCACTTGCCGTGTGGTGAGGGATTGTGCCACCGCCGATGGAAACGTTAGCGTCGGGTGGCTATTTGTGTGGCGGCGGCGGTGGCTGATTTAGTTGCGTGGCGGTGGAGAGGGAAAAGAGATGAAGAGGAGAATATAAGAGAGACAATAAAATGTTATGGGATATATTCAAGAGGACTTACTCTAATTTTTTTAAACTTATTCATCAGCGTAGTAATGAGAAATCCAATTATTTGAGTTTCTTTAATGATATTTCCCATTGGTTTAAATAAAGCTGAAAATGGGTTGTCAGTGGCAAAATATTTTGCCCACAAGGTGGTCATTAGCGCCAAGATCCCAAGGAAAAAATAATGTAAAAGAATTAGTTAAATACATAAATTAATACACATTTTTATATTTGAATCTTTACTTGTGTAGGATAGGAAATGAATCGAATCAAAGTTCAACTCCATAAAAATTTATTCGGTTTAAAACTTGATTCACATTCGAAATGAGGTATGTTTTCAAGTTGAATTTGGTTTGTTGGAAGTTTATGAATTATTCAGTTTGACTAGTCAGCTAAAATTAGTTTTGTTCATCAAAAGATTGCGGTCTGTCTAATTCAATTCATTAATTTGATTGTTCAATTCTTAGCTTGATGACAATTATTTATTTGATATAGATAAAATTAGATATTTTTATATATACATTATACAAATATATTTATAAACATGTTATATATATAATCAAGTTAGTTCATGTAACAAGTCGAAATCTATTTAACAAGCTTAATTTTTTATTCTTTATTCACTTATTTAATTCATTAACTAAGTTTAACAATCTAAATAATGAATGAGTTTCAATTCAATATTAAGTGGGGTAGTTTAATTTCCAACCCTGCTAGTATCCTTACAACACCTTTGGTGCCTAAATGAAAGCATCGTGATGACAGTTGGTCCATAATTTTTATAGTAAGAACAGGACTTAAAAATAAAAATAATTTCAGGGTGAATTAGGATTCGGATAATCATAGCTAACAGGTAAAAATAATTTGAAAGTAGCTAACAAGTATCAAGTGGGAACATAATTTTTTTATATATAAATTATGTGAACATAAAATTCAAAACTTAGTTGCCAGAGTCTCAATATTCCTTAGTTAATTCGTTAATATGTAAGTAGCATAAAGCTACACGGTTAGTTTTTTCCCTCTTAAAATCAATCAGTACTAGTAAGTAAATTTTGCCAGAAACTCAAATCATAAAAGTAATGGAAATAAGAACAATAACATTACATTTCTATAGCAAACAACAGTCATTACAACCCTTCATTGTAGCTATAAAGATCCCTGGTTTATTAATTGAATAGCTGAATAGAATGGATTTTGTTCCACATTAAAGGGACCTTTGCTGAGACATACTATATTATTTGGACAACAATAAAAATCACTGCCATTGGAAGCTAGAAACTAGATTTGGTTTTTACCTTGTTCAATGTTTAGCATTGATCAAGTTTCTGATGACGTACTGTAAAATGCCTCCATGGTTGAAATAAGCAAGTTCAACCTAAAATGAAGTAACCAAAACGTTAAAGGATAAGAGTAAAGGCACAACAGACACAACACTACCACCAACAAAAATGAAATATGTAACATTACCTCTGTATCAAATCTCAGGGTAGCTACAAATGTCTTCCCATTATCCGTCACAACTGTGACATCTTGACCGGGTCGTATTTCGCTCACATTGCTTGGAAGATCAATGGTGTAACGTTCATGGCCAGTCAATCCAAGAGTGTCAGCATCCTCCCCGGTCTTAAAGCACAGAGGGATGATACCCATTCCCACCAAATTACTTCGGTGAATCCTTTCAAAACTTTTTGCTATGACAGCTTTCACTCCCTAGCAATAATAAATGAATGAATGCAGCATTAGATAGTTGATCACAGTACACAAATAAAATTGATCAGAGTAGAATGGCACCCAGGTTGTACCAGTAGCATCGGACCCTTTGCAGCCCAGTCACGGGAACTTCCACTCCCATACTCGGCACCAGCCAAAATAATTGTATCGTGCCCCTCGCTCTTGTATTTCTGATAATTAAGAAGTTTCAATAGCAATTAACAATGTGGTGCCATATATTTTGATACATTCAATCACAAGGTCGAGAATCTCTTCCAACCAGAAAATCACATAAAACACAAAAATGAACAAACAGAGAATCATTCTTAAAGTGAAGGAGACATCATCAGAGATGTAAAAACATTTAACTAATACACCTACACATTTCATAGTTTAGATTAATTACCGTCGCAGCATCAAAGACTGATAGCTTCTCCCCAGAAGGGATATGTAGGGTTTTAGGTCCCACTTCTCCATTCAAGAATTTGTTGACAATACGGATATTGGCAAAAGTTCCTCGTGCCATCACCTCATCATTCCCACGGCGACTTCCATAGGAGTTGAAGTCTCGTCTATCAACCCCACGTTCCACAAGGTATCTGGCTGCAGGACTGTCCTTATGTATGCTGCCAGCTGGAGAGATGTGGTCGGTGGTAATACTGTCTCCAAAATTGAGCAAACAGTAAGCATTCTTGACTCCATGAGCACCTGGGGGAGACATGCTCATATCTTTAAAATAAGGTGGTTCATGAATATAAGTTGATTCACTGTCCCAGGCATAAAGAGAACCAGACGGAACAGATAAGTTATTCCACATGGGATTTCCTTTGGTGATTGCATTGTATGTTTCCCTAAACATATCGGGCAGAACACTGGATTGTACAACCTGAAAATTGGAAAAATAAGAAAAATCTATACACGGTATTTTGACTTGCATTTACAAGTAGTGGTAAAACACGTTGAGTCACTTACATTTGCTATTTCTTCACTGGATGGCCAAATATCCCTGAAGAAGACCTTTGTTCCATCCTTCCCTATCCCAATGGGTTCAGTGTCAAAGTCAATGTCCACCTGCAGAACAATGTCCAAATTAGAAAGCAAGGGCAAACTTTCATTTGAATTATTAAAATCAATTTACTAGTCACATACGGTGCCAGCAAGGGCATAGGCAACAACAAGCGGAGGAGAAGCAAGGTAATTAGCCCTTGTCAAAGGATGAACTCGGCCTTCAAAGTTCCTATTTCCAGACAATACAGCTGCTGCTACTATATCTGAAACATTCAGAAAACCAAATTTTGGGTATGTGAGAGATTTCCAAGTCATCTAAAAAACACCCACTTACAAAAGGATATATACCGTTCTCGGTAATTGCAGATGCAACAGCTTCATTTATATCCCCTGAATTTCCAATGCATGTGGTGCATCCATACCCAACTATATTAAATCCTAGCTCATTCAAATACTTCTGCAAGCCACTACAGGAGCAATATATAATTCAGGAATAGTGATATTTCTATTACATGAAAATGAATGCCAACGTGTTATAGAATCATATAGTTTCACTGCATTCTAAAGAATACCTCCTCTGCAAATACTTAGTTACAACACCAGAACCAGGAGCTAGACTTGTTTTAATCCATGGCTTCACCTAATAGTCAGAATATTGGAATATTTACAACCCATTAGTAGCCAATAACAAATTATTTCAAGAAAGGGAAAAAATTAAAGCCCGTCATGTATGCTGTATATGTCTCTAACTACTAGGCTTAAAAGTCCTACAGCAGCCAGAATAAGTACATGATTTTCCTTCTTAATTATTTATTTGTTTATGGAGAAATAAAGAAGGGGATCTCATTGCATTCAACAGTGTTTTAAAGATATAAATTCAATCAGACATAAAAGCACAATCATGCCCATCTACACAATAGCCCAACTATCGCATTGGAGTATCTCACAAGGCAAAGATGCCATGTATACTTTTGGGTATAATGTGTGCAGGAATATCATTGTTGAGTTCAACCATAAGGTTAAAATGATGTATATACTAAACGAGAGATATCTACTAACCTGCAATCCAAATTCACATGCTTTCTTAGCAACCAATGCAGCTCCAAGCATTACACTGGGATTTGAGGTATTTGTACAGCTGGTGATAGCAGCGATAACTACATCTGCATGCTTAAGATGTGCTGTTGTCCCATTGAATGTGAACTCTGCAACCTTGCTCTGAGATTCTTTTGGTATAGCAAAACCCTGTAACAACACAACACTTACAGCTCAAACAAACAAAAAAAGAAGTGTAATAAGGCAAAAAATAATAAAAAGGATATGGCTTAGAGAAGGATATAATTAGTTGCACTATTTGACTTCCTGGTATGTTGGGGATTGTACTGAGCCAATTAGTAAATGCAAATTTACCCAAGGTAGTAAAGGTGAAAAACACTCATAAGGAACTAAGGGGTTTTAATGACTTAAAGCAGGAAGCGCCAAAAAGTGCACAGCCCACTCGTGCTAAGAAAGGCGTTAAAATTATATAAAGAATAAACAGTAAAATAGATGACTACTTTGCATTGATTTATCATATTAATTAAGCAATCAAGCATAAAATTTCAAAATAAAGACTGACAATTAGTATTATTTTGAACATTTTACACCCATTAGCACCACCTATGGCAGGCTAGGTGCATGGGCAAAGGCATGCACCCCAACCAGCAAGAAGCACTCAACCATTTTGGTGCCCGCCATCACACCCTTGACTACAATGATTTCACCGGACCCAAAATGAAAATAAATAATTATATAATTAAGGAATATGCTAGCCGGTTACACATTTCTCTCTCTCTCTCTAAATGAGGGGAGAGTGAGTGAGAGAAGTGCTACCAAGAGTGCGGTGATAATTGAAAAATCATATTTGAAAACTGAAGGTGAAGTTACGAAAATATAGACATCATATATGCTAGGGATAACCTATACAACTTTATATTTAGAAGTAAAAAATATAGGATGGTTCAAAAAAAAATCATACCTTGAACCCAACTTTGTTGTTGAGGCATGCATGCCAATCTGCCTTCATTTCTTTCAAAGGGACACGGTCATGAGGCCTGAAAACATTTAAAGCAAGGGTTACACAACAAAAAAACTGAAAAGGTAAATTTACTTTTTGAGTTAAGTTACTTCCTCCCTTGTACTTTGCAAGCACTACACGGACCTTCCCTCAATTAAATCTTGCACAAAAACTCCATTATATTCATACAGAAACATTACAACCAACTCCAACGTGTTGTCGGGAGTCACATATTTGTTAACAAAGTCACATATTTTGAGGTCAAATTTAAACTTCAATTCAGATGCACCAAATGAATGTGATATTCACTCTTGAAATATATGGTTGAACAAGGGTAGGAATGATATTTTAAAAAAAATCTGTTAGGCTTGTTAGCATTCTGAAGTTCGTGGTAGTTTCTTTTATGGTAGAAGCGATGGAGTTTTATGTAGGTTTTCTTACTAGAGAAACGTGTAATGCAAAATACAAGGAATGGGAGAGTAATGCCTCCCCACTTTTAATTGGAAAACATTATGACTCATTACCTCTTTGGACCAGAGATGCAGGGAACTACATCCTCAAGATTGAGCTCCAGATATGATGAGTATACTCTCTCCACTTGGGGCTGAACAAAGGCAAAATCTCAGTCTAACAATGTTCTTTCAGACATTTCTGATATTACTAACCCAAAACAGTATATTCATATACCTCACTATAGTCAACAAACAACTTATTAGCCCGCAAATAGGATTCTATCATGGAAACCTGCAATAAAGACATATAAGCACATGTAGACAACACACAATAGCATGGTACAGGTGTCAACTTACAGTCTCATCACTTCTGCCAGTCAGTTTCAAATATTGCAAAGTGACATGATCCACGGGAAAGAAGCCCATGGTTGCACCGTACTCAGGAGACATGTTTGCTATGGTGGCACGATCTGCTAAAGTTAGTTCACTCATCCCTTCCCCTGCATAAGGGAGGTAAAAGAAACAATTATATAAGCAAAGATTAATCAGGTAGGCAGGTGATGCAAAAAAAAATATCATTTGCATAAAATAGTATGTACCATAAAACTCCACAAACTTGCCAACAACCCCATGCTTTCTAAGTATTTGAGTAACGGTCAACACCAAGTCAGTAGCTGTCACACCATCTGGTAGTTTTCCTATTAATTTAAACCCAACGACACCGGGTAGGACCATGCTCATGGGCTGCAAAAATATGAGGTAACAAAATATTGTAAATAAAAACTTACAACCCAAAAAACTAATTGGACAAAACTACACAAGTCAACATCTACTATTAAGAATAACATACACATTGTTAATAATTTACAGGTTTAGCAGAGGATAAAATTGAAAATTTTATCAAACATACTCAATGTAGGAATTAATTTTATTCTTTAGTTTTAAAAGAAACTAGAGCTCTACAACAAATTAACATGTTATTTTTACCTGGCCAAGCATTGTAGCCTCTGCTTCAATTCCACCAACTCCCCACCCAGCAACGCCCAAGCCATCTATCATAGTTGTGTGTGAATCAGTTCCAACAACGCTGTCAGGATAGAGCACACCGTTTGTGTTGAACACGACTCTGCCAAGGTATTCTAAATTGACCTGCGCAATTTGAAATAGAAAAACTTAATTGAGAAGTATTGGACCAAGAACAAAGCAAGTTTTCTTTCACATGTAAAATAAAATTCATTCTTTTTTTTGGTCAGCATAAAATAAAATTCATTCATAAATTAGGTATTGAAGAACAGGTTAATACTACAAATCCAGAGATATAGAAGTGGTTACTAAATGATGCAATGACCTGGTGGACTATCCCTGAGCCAGGGGGGACAACGAGCATGTTATTGAATGCATTTGAACCCCATTTGAGGAAACCAAATCTTTCCTTGTTCCTCTGGAATTCAAGCTCCATGTTTGCCTGAACAGCATTTTCTGATCTTGCCACATCAACCTGAACTGAGTGATCGATGACAAGATCTACTGGTACCTGAATGCAAACAATTTTAAAACCATTAACTATACCCAAACCATAATCAATTAAATAAAAAATCAATACTAAGCTAAGTCCATTAATGTACACGAGAAAGTGGCTTACCAGTGGGTTAATCTTATTAGAATCACCACCAAGGTTGTTCATTGCATCTCGCATGCAAGCAAGATCAACAACAGCAGGCACCCCAGTAAAATCCTGAGAATTACATTCAATGCTCAATGAGTTTGACAAATAAAACTAACATTATAAGAATCTCGTAGAATCAATATCACGGGTGGACATCTTTTGTCCCAAAAAGTGTATAACTACTTGTGAATGGTTAGAAAAATACTTAATTATTAAATTTTTAACTTAAATACATTTTTTTCAACCAATCACAAACAGTGACACATGGAGTTACACACTTTGTGGAGAGCAAATGTGCTATCACTTATGTACAATAGAAATCCCTCACCTGCAGAAGCACTCTAGCCGGCTTGAATGGAATTTCCACCTGTTTCGGAGAGGTATTCTCCCAATCAATAATTTTTTCAACATCATTACTCTTAACTTGAAACTCATCGCAGTTACGAATTGCAGATTCCAAAAGTATCCTGATAGAGTAAGGAAGTCGATCTGCAACACACACATAAAAATGTCAGCATCAATTCTACACCAGTCCAATAAAACATAAATCATCGCTCATTAACAAAATCGCTACATTACACTATTCAACCTCTCTTTGATCCAAATAATAACAATAAAACAGCAACAGATCACAGAAAAAAACATTAATAAATAAAGCCTGTGGAATCGAAACCAGATTCATTTTTTTTTAATTGATACTAATGTGACAGTTATTATCGAGCATCTATTATATATACAAAATGATAATATACAAAAGAAAAAACATAATCAAACTCTGTATCCATGATTAATTAACAATCAGAAAGTGAATAAAGATGAAAATGAATGATTCACCGATTCTAGGATCGTTGAGAGCTGGTAAGCTATAGTACTTTCCGAATTCACCATCACCACTAGGCTTCTCAAGAGTCTTCAAAATGCTATTGAAAGGATTTTCAGTCGCTGCATGAACAAATCAAATAATTGAAAAGCAATAAAAACAAATAGAATTTAGAAATTAGAGAAATGTTGAATCGTATATGGTTGGAAAGAAGAAGTGATTGAAAAAGGGGAATTGTGGTACCCATGGCAATGTTAGTTGTGTGGATCGAAGAGATTGGGATCGAGTGAGGGAGAAGGAGTAGGTGAAGAAGTGAGAAATGTAATAAATCTTAATGTTATTTAAACGGATACGGGATCAGGTGTGTGTCTGCCACGCGCATAGATGCAAAGCTTATAAAAAAGTAAAAAACTAATTGAAGTTTACAACTTTTCCACCTGTTGTCTTATAATTAGTGTCGCTCTATGTGCCATGAGTCATGAATGGTTGGGAAAATATTTAAAAATTAAATTTTAACTTAAATATATATATTTTTTCAATCCATCACAAAGTATGATATATGATGTGACACTCTGTGTGGGACAACATATGTGCACTCTTGTGAACTTAACTTGAGAGTAAATTATTTAATGATATAAGGACATAAATAATCTTCTTTACCCATTAAAATTATAATATATATCTTATTTAATCATTTTTTATAAAAATATTTTTATAATTATACAAAAAAAGATAAATTACATTATAGTATGATGAAATATTTTATTTTCATTTAAGTTTGTGATTGAAAATACTTAATTATTAAATTTTTAATTTTAATATTTTTACAGCTAATCACAAATAGATGATACATATAGTAATACAAATTTTGAAATAGAACGATCAATTACATGCATCGTTTTACTTTCCAGCTTTGTTGCAACCAAAGTTCCCCTATCACCATGAAGAGCTCTAATGTTAATTACATGGAAGTTGAAACTTGAAACTTGAAACTTGAAACTTGAAAACACACACCTTAACTAAGTTGCATTGTATCTCTCTCGAGAATTATGGCTCTTGTCTATTATTTTTGAGCCTATTTGGAAAAGGAAGAATGAAAATGAAATGGTTAAAGTTATATTACAAATTTATTAACTAGATAATAAAAGAAGGAAGATGGTATATTTTTCTCCTAAATTTTTTTACTAATTTTTCTATCTATAGTGTAGGTATATGGTATAGTATGAGTAACAATTTAATATATATATCTAAAAAATTATATGCGATTACTATATTGTTCATCATTCATCTATTTTTTTTGTTTTTGAAAAGTCAATAATAATAAAATATAAATTATAATGATATAATAACAAAGTATAAAATTCATATACTACCAATGTAATTTTTTTCCTTCTAGATATGGATAGAAGATATCATATTTTTTAAAAGTATTAGTATTCCAATATAAATCCAGAATTACTACATACATATATAAAATATACATAAAAAAAACAATGCTTAGACTAGTATACATTATAAATGTTATAATAATAATGAGCATACAAAAGATATTCACAGAGAAAATAAATAATTGTGATTATATATTACAATAATTGTTATATTCTGACGTATAAAGTTTATTTTCAACTTGAGTATATACTACTATTATTATAAACTAAATCAACATGATATAATTATTATTGAAGTATTGAAAGATTTATATATTAATAAATGAGTTATGTTTAAAATTAAACGCCAAACATTAATATATGAGTTTAGTTGAACTGAGTATAATGTGTTAAAAATATTATACACTAATATTAAATGAATTCATACTACAATTTTGATATACATAAACTATATTCAGATTTTTTAGTCCAGTGTATTTTAACTCAAATTATATGTGGATTAACTCAAACCCATTTGTAGAAAACCACAAGGCACAAACTAACGTAAAAATATATTGAAGGGATGCAAATATCTACATTGCGAATTTGCCATACCCCCACTTGCATAGAAAATTTGGAAAATGAAGTAGCTAGCATGGGTGTGCCATGTGGTGTGGTCGTGCCAAATTTGCATAGAAAATGTGACTACCCATAAAGCGGCAATACATCTATTGTCCTACAAATATACAACACTTTATATATTATTAATTATGATTGGTTAAAAAAATATTTAAATTAAAATTAAATAATTTTTTAACAAATTACAAGCAGTGACATAAAAAATGATACATTTTTGGGACAGAAGATCTCATCCCGCCTTCAGGGCAAACTTTCTTAATTCTGAGCCTAACAATCTCCATTCAGATAAGCAACTCATCAACCAGAAAAATGAGTGATGGAAAAAATAAAACAAATTAACAAATTATTGTTATCACAAACCTGAATAATTAAGCATGTGTGACTTGATATGAGCCTGCCAACTATAGTTAAGTATTTGTCAAAACAAACTTTCTTAGCCTCTTTTTGTTTCGGTTTGGTGATAATTGAAAGCGATCTTGCCATCATAATTGACCATACCCATGATAAGTGTAGGTTAAGTAGAATCCAAAGACATTGCTAAAAAAAAGTGACACATCTTGAGTTATTTAAGCATATGATATCAATAATTTTCTTTGAGGTGTGTGTGAAAATATGTGTTAATAAAAATAGATTCACTTTGGTGATTATCATGTGTTAAAAGGAAAGATGTCTTTCACTTTGTAACACAATATAATTCTACATATTAGTCGTAAGATTATAATGATAAACAAAAAAAGCCAAATGTACTTCTAACAAAATGGCACTCCCTTTGAACCTTAACAAAGAAACAACCTTCAGGTGTAAACTCACCCTTAAAACCACAAAGATATGAAGAAGAAAAGAAGAAGGAAAACTTAATATCTTTTATTCAATGACTTAATGGAAAATCTTGATTACAAGGAGAAACTATAGCCAATATTTATACAATCAAACAAAACTGTTTAACTGAAAACTAACTAACTAATATTTACATACTTAACATATTTAACACATGCTCAAAATAAAAAATCAGTTGCTTGAATTTCATGCAAGTTTTACTGCCATAACAGATTCTCTGGGCTTGGCCAAGTCCTGGCTAAGACAACCCAAATCATGACCAAAGGTGCCGAGGTCAGAAGGGTTACTGACTTGGCACTTTGGTTTAGGCCTGACATGATTATAGACTAGTTGGTGTGTGATGTTATCTTCTAGATGCATTGCATCAGTCTCCTCTTCCTTGATCATATGCACTGCTCCAATTCCTTTGACCAGATGATGCACTTCATCACTCCTCTTGGATAGATGATATGATGCATCATTACTGTTGTTGATCATATGGTGTATCATTCAAGCCATGACATGTAAACACATACAAACAGAGACATTCAAACTTGTTACATCATTTTCAGGCCAAGGTGGCCTTAGCTTATGCTTTGGCCTAAGCTGATTAACTTCTGGTGCACCAAGTATCATTTTTGGTGCATCATGGCCTATGCTTGGCTTATGTGAACTAGTTTGCTTGGATGACAAGTTAACTTGCTTATGCATCAAGTTAACTTGCTTGGCCATGTTGCTGTCCAATTTCTATAATTTATTTGATGGTACTCAAATTCTCATTGAATTTATTTTGTCTAAATCAATTATCAAGTAAACTATATAACAAATAATAGGTCCTACTCATATAGACAAAATAACAGGAAGAGAGAATGTTTTTCTTAGATTCAAACTATGATTTAAGACAATATGTTAGGGTAGAAAGAAAATAAGTTGCAAATATGTAGAAATATAAATGTTACAATTTTCTACTTTCAACAAATATTTTTTGGTGAAGACAACCTTACCCTCCCTAAGTAAAATCACTATAAACAATAAGCTCTATTTCTTACTAATTAGATAACAAGAGAAGTAAATTGAAACTACCAAGATGAATTATATTTTTTACCAAACAAATTATACCCACGTCATTTCATATATCACTTATTTTATATGATTAATTTATTTAATATAAATAAGTTAATTTTAAATTATATTTAATTAATCAATTATAATAAGTGATACACTTTATAAAACACATGTAATATTATTTGTTGATAATATGTATGAAATACATACACTTTTATTTCGGGTGCCTAAAATAGAATATTAACATATTATTACCATATAATGATAATATTGATATGATGGTGAAATGGTGATAATCACACATTTATGATAATAATAACTAGATGTGTTCAAATGGGTGGATTTGGTGGGGCTGGCCTGCCAAAACCTGAAAATTTACAGGACTTGAGTATTATTTTATGTACTTTTTATTGAATCCAAACTTTTAGTCCGACCTAACCAGATTATATTAAAACCAGGCTCAGACTGAGTTTAACCCGGGCGGGTTCGGGCTACTTGCTTGTCCTTATTTTTTTAGTCTTTTTTGGAAGATTTGACTTATTAATAAGCCTTATGTAAAATTTATCTTACAAAATAATTTATGATAAAAAATATATAATAAATATTATGTTATGAGTTTGAATAAAAAATAGAGTAATGTCTATAATGTAAATATTTATAAATTACATTAGTGTTATAAAGTTAAGTATTATATTATTTTTCTTATTTTGCATAATATCATTTTGATCACAATAACAAAATAGTGTATCAAATGAAATAAAAATACATTAAACCATATATATTCCACATTTCATTCTTAATTGTGTATTTAACTAGATTTAACTTGTACTATAAAAACATAATAAAGAAAATAACTTTTACAACAAAACTAAAAGATAACATAATTGTTTACCATATAGAACTCCATATAACCAAATTTAATATAATAGTCCACACTAAAAGTGTTGATAAATAACATACAAAAGAACTTTATACTAAATGTAAAGAATAAATATCATATATTACGTTGGTGATTATGTTTTGACATATAAAATTCATTTTAAACTTGAGTCTATATTACCATTACTATAAAAAAGTGATAATATTTTAATAGTTTCCAAATGTTTATATATTAAAATGAATTAACAAATTATATTGTGTTAGACAGAAAAAATCCAATAAAAATGAGAGATTTAGTATGAGTTATGTTAAAAATCATATATGTGGACTTGACATTATGTATTAACTCAAATACAATACATTATATATATATATATATATAAGAAGTTTGATTGCATTGAGCATAACAAGTGTGTTAAAAAGTTATACATTAATATCAAATGATTCATAATTACATATATATTTTAAATATAGTAAAATTGTTAAAGGATTTAATATATATACAATGACAGTGTAAATATTTTTTACACTGTCAGTCAATCATCTGCCATTGATTTATTAACCATCATTGGCTCTCAAACAAAAGTAATACAAAACAATGGTGGATGGTGTGCTGACAGTATAAAAAACATTACACTGTCAGTCAATCATCCACCATTGATTTATTAACCACAGACTCTCAAACAAAAGTAATACAAATCAATGGTGGATGATGACAGATTTTAAGCTCTTTGTTAAAATTTAAATAAATATTTTTAGTATTATATGACTCAGCCTGTCACAACCCACAACCCGCGTAGGGCATATTTCAGCTATGATTTAATATGCATAAAATATATCCGAACTTTTTAGTCAGGTTCAGTTTAGCCCGGTTCAGTTTAGTCTGAACCCATACATGTAACTCATTTTGACGCCTCTAATAATATGAAAATTCTATAATACTTAATTAATATGAAGCAACAAGATATTGATATAGTGATCCACAGATCCAGAATTTGATTTGTGTGATGAGTTCATAATATTTCCATCACGCATCAAACTTAATTGTTAAATACATGAGATGAGACTAATCCTATCATATTCTCGTGACCCATCAAACTGTTGAATGCAATAAAACACACACTGTTATATGTCGCAACCAAACCTTAAATTTTCATTAAAAAAAATGTAAACCTTAATTTTTCATAAAAAAAAAAGGCGTAATAATTAGAGTGAAATATTTTGATGGAAGCTTTAGAAGAAGAAAACGAGGAAGAGATAGAGAGAGAAGAATGGGTATGGCGTTAAGGCACAGAAGCTTTAAATGCGAGTTGGTTCATGTTTGTTTCTTCGCATTTGCATTTCTTCATGGCTAAGTAACCGAACCTTTTCTTCTATATTATTCTTTAAACCCAATTTCATTTGAGTATTGGATTAAGAATTGTTTCTTCAAATTGGTTCAATTTCTGAGATACCCACATGGAGTTTTCGCCAAATTCATGTCCTTTGCGTTCCCCTTTGTTCGGTTCCTTTGGGAATTTCGTTGAGAGGGTTAAACAAATTGGTACCCTCGCTGTCTCTGCCATCATTGGGAACATTTTCTCTGCGATCTTGACCTTTTGCTTTGCATTAGGTTCGATTCTTACCACCCTTTACACAGTTTCAATTCCCATTGTTACATTTATTGATTTGCTTCTGTTTTTCTCTAATTTGTTTGCTATCTTTTTAATTTTTGGGTTTTTTTGTTTCTGTTGAATTTCTTAATGTCAGCGTGTGTTCAACACAAAAATGCACTTTTGTTAATTTATTTTTATAGAAATGATCGTTTTTAAAATAAAAAAATGAAAATCTGTGTGAAAAAATGAAACTTGGGGTGTGGGTCTGCAATTTCAATGTTTTGCACATGGTTCAGTTATTTCATCTTAGTTAGCTATTTATTCTTCCTCAAAAACATCCAAAATTGTTGTTCATGTTTTTCAATTTCAACAAGCTTTAATGACCAGTGTTTTTCTCTCTACAGTGGGGACTTTGTTAGGGGCTATGACTGGAGCTTTGATAGGCCAAGAAACTGAGAGTGGCTTCATTAGAGGGGCTGGTGTTGGTGCTATATCAGGAGCTGTTTTTTCCATTGAAGTGTTTGAGTCCTCTCTTGTTCTTTGGAAATCTGATGAATCTGGAATTGGTTGTCTCTTATACTTGGTGAGTAACTCAGTTTTCGGTGCCATTGTCAAAATGAGATCTTTTATAGGTTTTATAAATGCTTATTATGTGGCCTTGTCACAATCTTCTATGATTTTCAATGGCATGTTGTTTAGCCTAATGTTGTTGAGTTATGCAGATTGATGTTATTGCTAGCTTATTGAGTGGGAGACTTGTGCGTGAGAGGATAGGTCCGGCTATGTTGAGTGCTGTTCAAAGTCAGGTAATTTTGCTCTTTGTAAAATGGATAAGGTTATTACAGTTACGAGATCGAAATTTGCTTATGCACTCTCATGTTGCTGACACCTCTATTCTTCCTTACCAGATGGGTGCTGTTGAAACCGGCTTTGATGAGGTTCAAAACATCTTTGACATCGGTGGTTCAAAAGGTTTATCAGGAGATTCAGTTGAGAAAATCCCGAAAATCAAAATTACTAGTGACAACAATATCGATGGTTCTGGCGAAAGAGTTTCTTGTTCAGTTTGCCTCCAGGTTTGTTTTCTGCAGTTTTCATTGTTAATATCACTACTAATCTCTATATACCATAAAATGCTGCTATTTAGCTTGCGGATTTCGATGTTTACACTTGTGTACTGATGCATATGCAGGATTTTCAGCATGGAGAAACAGTTAGAAGCTTACCTCATTGTCATCACATGTTTCACCTACCTTGTATAGATAAGTGGCTCTTGAGGCATGCTTCTTGTCCATTATGCAGAAGGGATCTATAATTTTTGTGTATATGCATATAATTAACAGTAAAAAAGTTCCTTTTTTTTTTCTTTTCATTTTGTTCATATGCTTATTTAATTCTAGGACTTGTACTGGGTTATCTAGTGGGAGCAATATGAGTTATGAATGGTATCATTGTACTAAATTAGTGTAAAGAAAGTTTTGAAATTATGGGCTTCCATTTCTTGTATATGGAAATGAGTGAATGATCTTGGTCCCCCACACCTTTATGTTCTATCTAATCTTTATTTTATGGAGCAAAGAACATGAGAAACTAATCTTACCTGAGATCATTTAGAGGTAGGTGTTTGCTATATTGAACATTATCTTGTGCAAATTACATATATATCATCATTTTCATTTGACATCTATATTCTCAAATATGCATTAACAAACCAACAATGCTTAGTCTAGTTGTGTAAGGCCTCACTAGATCCTCAAGGTCGAGAGTTCAATTTCTGGGAGCCGCCACACTTGTTGGAATGAACATTCACAAAGAAGCCCGAAATGGGTTACTTCCTTACCTGAAAAGGTGAAGGAATACTCTTGGTAATACGAAAAAATATATGCATTAAAAAATACATATATCCATATCACTTGAAGTATGTATTAGCAGGAAGTTAAGTTTTGTCAATCACCAATGATGAGATTTCAAATTCCTATCCTTGACTCCGTTCATATTCATTATTCAAGATTTCCATTAAGATATTGTGAGATAGTATAAGAAGCATTTACATGGACACTTAAAAGCCCAGAACAATTTTAAATGTGAATTCTATGGTCAAGTCAATTATCAGCTTAATAATCAGTTTATTAACATGGTTACATTATTATGAAATATTGGGAGAGTTAGCCTCACGTACTTGTGAATGTTACCGGCTCGGACAGGATTGCTCCAGTGCGAGATACCTGTGGAAAAAAAAAAAAAAGATGGTACATGAATTGGAAAGGTGTAAGTAATATCACGTGTATTTGATATGAGCCACCACAAGCAGCAATGTTGCCATGATATATTCACGTGTCACATTAAATATATTGTCGTGTCCCTTTAGAATCTGAGATTAACATTTGCATATTTGATTCCTGAAAGTAAATAGCATCAGTTGGGAATTAAAACACTCACATGAGAGATTCGTGATCCCTATAATATAGGGTGAGGTTATTCACATTATTCATAACACTACTATACTTTCCTAATTAGTTTATATGCTTAAAAATATGCATAACTTCAGCAACTCACAAGCACAATAATGTGCTTGTTTCACTAAGAATACCATAATTTTGCTTCCTCTCAATGAGTTCAATGTAAATCCATCATAGAAAAAAAATATACTGTAAAGTGTGGCAAGCTTAGGATTGAAAACAATAACATTGACACTAAGCTTATCTTTTTGCTAGAGCTTTTTTTGGGACTTATTTTATAATCTAAGTTTGTGTTGGCAATTAGCTTAGATAATAAAAAAAATTATTTTACAAAAAGAATTATTTCTATAAAGCTTAAAATAATGGATAAATGTAATCCTAATTTAATTTCTTAATCTCCATAGAAAAGTAAAAAAAGTTAGGATTTAATATGTATATACTAATAATATAAGCATTTTTACATTATCAATGAATCATTTACTATTATTATTGACCTTTAAGCAAAATAATACAAATTAATAATAAATAATTAACAATAGTATAAGAAACAACTCGGGAAAGTCTTATTGGAAAGAGCATGGAAATAACTTGGGGTATTTTGGTAAACACGCATGCCACAGAGGAGAAAAACCTTTCATCTGAAGCATTCTTTTCTTTGACACACAAAGGGAAATTGTAGTTGTTGTTCTTCCACTGCGATCAGATCGCTCAAATTTTGGAACCCTAATTCTTCCACATTTCGCTTCACAGTTTCATCAAAACCCTAAAACACTGTCTTCAAATCAAATCAAACTTCATTCTTAACTCGATCATCTCATCGAACCCATAAACACCTATGGCCATCACCGGTAACCATTCCTCCGATGACCACCAGTCGCGCCGCCATGTCTCTTCGCCGTGGAACCAGGTTGTTCGCGTTGAATCGGAGACCGCTGTGGATGCTCCTTCATCTTCGTCGGCAGTGACCGCCGTTGTTGAACCTTATTCCTCCGATGACGTGACGGTGGATGAATCCAGCTGCTCCGCCGAGAGCTCCGATAACAGCGGTGCGAGTAGTGGCGGTAGTGTGAAGAGGCCTGTATGGAATAAGCCCTCTTCCAATGGCGCAGCTTCTTTGGAGGTTACGCCGCCGGTCATGGATGCTGTCTTTTGGCCGTCGTTGTCCGCGTCTGCGAGAGCTTCAACGAAACCAGAAGTGTCGTCGTCGAATGGTTTGTTGAATGGATCATCATCTGTGCCTCAATTTCAGGTCTCGTTCTTCAGTCTAGTGATACCGTTGTTATAACAATCGCTGATATTTTGATAATTCATACTAGTTAGATATGTTTGTCTTTTGTAGTATACTTTAGTTGATTTTTTTAAAATGTGAATGGTTTGACTGATTTACTTTACCATGGAACAATTTAGAACATGTAAATATTTAATTGTTTTTAATAATGAAAAATACTTGTAGCTGCTGTAGCCTGTAGAAACTGTATTAGATCAAGTTTCTGTATCTTACAAAATGGATGGATTGTGAAGTAAGTGATTGTGTTTGGGTTTGGGTTTTTGATTTGTTTTTAGTTCTTATTTTCAGTTGATACAGTAATATTTGTTTTCGTTTTTTCAAACTTTTGTGAAATGTTGTTTTCACCATTTCCTCCACAAAGCTGAGTAATTAGGGAAATAAACTAAACATAAGTGATTGATGAAAATGTATAATCTGAAAATTGAAATGGAAAACAAACCATACTCCTCATCTTGATGGCATTTATGTTCTTTATTTTGTGGTTTTGATCTATCATATACACGTAGACATTGCTATTTTTTAAGTTCCAATTACAGGGGACCAGAAATACGCCTTCCTCTTCACAGAGACAAGTCAGTGGTAATGTAAGTGTAAACAATATGGTGCCAACTCATCACAAGTTGTTCAAACACAATAGTTCAAATGCATCTACTAGTGGTGGCCACCCACAACAGTCTGCAGCCCAAGTTTTAACAGCAGCTACAGGATCCCACAACTCTTCTCCCAGGGACCATACACAAAGAAGTGGGTTTGTGTCTAATGATCATCCACAGCAGCGTAATTCATATAGAAATCGTAATGGCGGTCCTCATCAGAGAGGCAATGATGCTCACCATCGCAGCTATGGGAATAGACGGGGTCAGGAATGGAATACTGATCGACATTTTAATGGTAGAGAAACTCATATACCACCAAGGGCTGCTCCAAGGTTTATAAGACCACCTTCCAGTTCTGCTCAATTTATTCACCCACCAGTACCACCAATGCGGCCTTTTGGTAGCCCTGCTGGATTTCCTGGTATGCTCTATTAATATGAAGGAAAATTCTTTCAGGATATGTTTGTGCTCTGATGACTGTATTCATTTGCAGAACTAGCACCTGCAGTGGTATTTTTCCCGGGTCCACCTCCACCGCCAGATTCACTAACAGGTGTTTCTTTTATGGCTCAAATGCCACCACTCTTCTTTACAGGTCCAGACCCTCAGTTGCATGCTAAGGTAGTCAACCAGATTGACTACTATTTTAGGTACTGCTCTTACTTCGGTCAGTTAGTATCCAGTTTTTGTTGTTTTCTTGACATTAAGTGGTTTAAAAAGTTGACTGTAGACGTACCACAACTTGTCTATTGCAGTAATGAGAATTTAGTTAAAGATACATTCTTGCGGCAGAGCATGGATAGCCAGGGCTGGGTTCCTATAAAATTAATAGCAGGCTTCAACAAAGTGAGTTGTCTGGGGAATATAATTGTTCTCCTTATGTAAGATGGAATGCTCTTTTTGTTTTTATGGCTAACTCATAATATATGTATACTTTTTTATTTTTAAAGAATTTAGTAATTGATAGAAACCCAAAATGATAGTAGGAAATTTGGTAGATTAATGTTAGAGAAATAAATAAATACAAGAGAATGACTTTTGTCCCATAGCAATGCTCCTTCAGACGAAAATAGGTTAACTGGGAAGAAGTTTTAACTTTTATATGGAGCTCCTTCACTGAAATAGGATAATATGAATGAAAACATAGGTTTGGTAATATTATTTTGTTTATACACAAATCCGAGCACCATCATTATAATAGGAATGAGAAAGCTTTTAATTATTAGGAACGATCAGATGTGATGGAGTTCATCATATATCGTAGCTTCGTCCATTACCTAATGGATATTTATTTTTCTCGTCAGGTCATGCAGTTGACTGACAACATCCAACTTATATTAGATGCTGTTTGGACTTCATCTGTCGTCGAATTGCAGGTATATTTCTTAGCTTTGCATCACAGATCTTAGTTAATTCACATTTTTCTCTCTACCCAACCTCGTGTTTTAAATAAATTTATTTGTCTTTGTTCCATAGGGTGACAAAATAAGGAGACGAAATGATTGGAGGAAATGGATCATGCCCCCTCCTGTTCAGCTTCCTAATGTCACAGAATCTCAAACCCTTGGGACGTCGAATCATGACATGCTAGCAGAACAAGTTCAAAATATAGCTCTTGAATCACCTAACTATGATGGTGTTGGAGGGCTGGATGTTGTGCATGATGCTTCACAACATAGACCTTCATTTGGGAATTTGAATAACCCATTGCAGTTTTCCACTACTGAGGGTTCTGGTCAAGTTGGTGTTCAAGGTTCGGATCATTCTATTTCAGCAAGAAATTAGAGCTGTGGTCTGTGAATGTACTTACTTCAACACATGGTTTTTGAGAGGTCTTGATAAGGACACTGGAAGCACACATTAAAAGATGGTCTTGTTTTTCCCCCTTTTTCATATGGCACAACAAGACAATATTTCTTACAAGGTATATTTAGGACAACATGGTTGAATAATGGAAAGAAAATAAGTACCATAAAACAGGAAAAAGGACCAAGAGGGTAACCCTTCCCTTCCTCCCCCAACAGGAAGGACTTTATTTTTCATTTTGTTGTTCTAATAGCATGCATGACTCTTGTGATAACTTGTTTTTATTGGATATAATGTTCTCACCCTTATAAACGGGATGGTTTGGCAATCTTTGATTGTTGTTTGTAAATATTTTTTTTCTTCTTTTATACACCCAAAATATGGAATTTAACATTTCCCCATAACAAATGGTTTTTTTAGTAAATACCTACAAAAAAAACCCTCCCTATTTCTCATTACTCCACCATGTCTACTATAGTCTCCCTTGATAGTGACTATGGTTGGCGTCTCACTATTAATGATATTCTCTCACCTTTTTTGATAAGGAACTAATTGTTTTTTTGTTTTTGGGGTTCGTGGTTATTTCTCTAACAAATGTTATTTTCAGGAATTACTCTCGACCTTAGGGATTCAGTAAGGTTTTATACAATTAGATTAACATTTATCATATATCAAAAGTTCTATAAAAAATTAATTAGACCTTTTCTAAATAAGACTTAGTTGATGTGTTCCCTGTCAAGTTATAAACAAATTAACATGAAAGGGATGGATTTCGATTTATTTTTATAAGAACAAAAAAGAGAAGTACTTTAAGTTAAAGATTCTAAATTACTACATCCGTTATATACGAATCAATTTAGAATTCGATTATTAATTATAAACGTCTACATATTCATATTTGGTATATATTTATAAACGTCTGTGAAATAATACTAGACGAATCTATACATAGCAATCCAAATACCACGCCCTTTAGAATGGAAATGGTTTTTAGAAGTGGAAGTGGACAAATGCGCATTGGAAAAGAAAGCATGTGCTGTTTTTAACAGCCCTCACCCTTTTCTCTGTTTCTTTTGCTTCCAACTACGTAGGACTGACTCTACCTCTAGGTCTAGCTCCTCCTGTGTAGACACTCAAAAACATCCAATAGTTACTAACCTCTCCAACTTCTATATACCAATGGACAATGTCATTTGCACGGGATCACTTATTCTTAATGGTGTCTTATTCTATGTTATGAGTTAATCATGTATTAATATGTGGATAAAATAAAAAATTTAAAAGTAAAAAGTAATAAAATATAGCACTCTGATCAGTTTGATTAGTTTAGAATATGGAATAAAATACTGTTTAGGACGAGGGATTTTTGCCTTTGCAACCTTGCACTATCAATATATATTGTTACATTAAAAATAGTGTTGTTCAGCACTTTAAGGAATTCTAACATATTAATAAAACGTTGATAAACAAATACAATAACTACATTTTAAAATAATAAATGGATCATTTTCCAATTTAAAATTTCAGTTAATTCGAGACATCCTTAATTACAACACTTATTCAGTTATTCTCCTTAAATAAACTATTATTCACATATGTTTGCAAATTGCAATAACTACGTGAACCTACTCTATAAAATAGGTTAGACTCATTTCTATTAATAGAAAAGGTAGTTAAGTTTTTCATATAATTTTAAGTATTAATTTGTCTTATCATAAATTCATAATAAATATAAAGATAAAAATGTAATTATATATAATATTTTCGTTGTTTTTTTGATTTTATTTTCCTCTCTAATGCAGGAGAAGAGTCTCGTTCCTATAAAATATGTATATCAATCACTATTCAAACGTGTAAACATGATGACTCAGATTCTCATTGACATCATCTATAGAGCGAGTAATGCTAGCTTGTTGGGTCTAGATCAATCAAACTCTCTTTGAAAGGTTTCGTTAGCCTTCATCATTGAAACTTGCAAGTGCTAGCAACCCTCGATTCTAGCGAATAGCGATGACCCTCTTAGGTAAGTTCCTACATTTCTCAACTGTTACTATAACATGGTAATCCCAAACGTTTGTATATAGAAAGGGAAAATAAAAATGCTGCACGATTTGGTTTTATTTTAGTACATGACACTAGTAATGAAGTAGAAGGAGAATTTAAAGGAATTTGTGTCTCCTCTTCATATGGAATGTTATTTTGAAAATGGAAAGTGTGGAGAGAAGTGAACAAAAGAAGAATTGTAAGGAAGAACTAGGCACATGCCTTGATTTGAGAAAATGGTTACATTTTTTGGGGAAATGAAGTAGGAAAATGTAAAAGGTAATAAAACTTGTATTTTATTTATAATAATATTCTTAAAATTATAAATTAAAACATAATTATCATCTCGGTATCGGAGAGGATATAAATTCATATTTATCATGATAGTAATATAGGGGAGGACATTTGCTGCCCTACACTTTGTGTCACTCCATGTGCTATAAACTTTTGATTGGTCAGAAAAATATTTAATAATTAAATTTTAACTTAAATATGTTTTTTCTGATCAATCACAAACACATGATACATGGAGTTGCAAAAACTGTGAAACATCAGCAGATGTGTACCCTTAATATAGAGTTGACAGCTGAACAGCACAGGACTGACTCTTGTGCTGTGGTCTCTCAAACCTCTGCACATAATTTTGGGAATGTGGTTGGTTGGTTTTGGTTTCTAAAAGCATAACATGTTTCATGTTTAGCTGTGTTTTTTCTTTGGCTAATGCTGCAATATTGCATCGTGCTAATTTAAGGTGCATGATTCATTTTTTTAAGATAACGATTGATATGAACATAGAAAATAGAGCTTATGTAATACATTCTTATTGAGTGCAACATTTGATGCATAATTAGTTTGTGTGTTAAGATAGGTAGTGATTTGACAAAATCTTACTACTTGAGCTCAAATCTTTACATGTACCGAAAAAATGCATAACTTAGAAATCATATACGTTTGATTATATTAAACATATTTTATTTTTATATAATAAGTATATGGATAAATTTAAAATATAAAAATGATATTTATTTAATTATCCGAATACTCTTTAAACATGGTTTGTCATTTAATAGTAGTATAAATGAAGAATGTGAACTAGTACAACCAATTACCCACAATCACACAATGCACAATGGTGCTATGCATTAAAGACCCGTAATGTACATCTATTTTATTAGATTGACAACATATATTCTTCGGAACTTGAAGTAATTTAAAGAAAATATGCATATTGAAGGACATGATGAGTTCGTCAAGTTAAGTACAGTGCATGTTGATAGACATCACACCAATCATTGACCGGTTGCGTGAGAAGGTTAGGAACATAGATATGGTTGTTATTATCGATAAAACTCTTATTACATTTAACTAGAATAATTATTTTTATCTGAGTAATTTTGATTGTATAATTTTATTTATTTATTTTAAGAATACCAATGACTAGTGTTGTTAAAATTGTACGATTATCAAATTGGTTAGGATATTGGTATAGTGGTTTAACCGGTGGTTTAGTAATTAAACCGTATGTCGGTTAAACCGGACATACCTACTTATATTTATATATATAAACTATAACAAAAAAATTCAAATAGGTAGATACTCAAATTTATAATTCATATTCATAATCTAATCAAAATTCACATAAACAAACAATTTTAAGTCTTTAACAAATTCAAAGTCTAAATTACAAAACATATATCAATCCAAAAGTATCACTTAACAATTGCAAAATATAAATAAATGACACAAGTTCACAACTCACTCTACAAAACAAATAAATTAAATTTGGAGTTTTAACATTTAACATCAAAGAGTTAAAGTTGTCTCATATCGAGATTATATTTTTGCACCAAATCCTATATTCAGACATACTCCAAGATTACACAAATGTCACTGAGATTATACATGAATGTTAGGAACAAAAAAATGTAATATAAGTATGCCTTGAAAGCATGTGCATTGAAGTATTGAATAAGGGTTGGAAAAATGGTCACATTGTAATGGTTTTTAAGTTTTTAAAAAAAAATTAATTATGTGTATAAACCGGTCAGTTTAGTCAAATATCGGTCGGTTCACTGGTTTTAATACTTGGTCTGTTCAACATCTGTACCATACTGGTTAGGAGTCCGATTCGCCGGTTTTCCGATCGAACCGACCGGTACGATAGAACTTTTACTTCATTGCCTAGGACTAGGAGCATTGTATGGAGCGTTTATATTTGGCCTTGCCTTTTCACTTCTATAATTATAACTTGTTTACATTTTTATGCAAAGTTATAAATAAGAGGATCTTAAAACTCTGGTAAAAAAAGAGAGGATCTTAAAGTACTTTTTTGTTTCTTTCTTTTAAGTAGTCTAGAAAACTAAAATCCGAGTTGGCAAAACGAGTTGGGTTAATTGAAACCCCTCTCGTTCGACCCGGTGTAATAAGGCCTAGTCCTAGTGGTCCCATGGGCTGGACTGCACGAGCCACAAAATTGTCTCACTATGGAGCTTCAAGAATCATATAATTCACTTGCTCAACTTTGAATTCAGCTTTAAAATTCAAAAACCAAAAGTATCTTGTTTGACATATTCTTGAGAAATCCAATAGTTTAGACCTCACTAATTTAAACCATTAGATTTTTCGAAAAAAATAACTAGAATGTAAAGTAAGTTTTTTCCAATTACTATTAAAGTAAGTGAATCCCTTCCTATCAAACAATTATAAGAAATTACTTATTAGGTCGTGAAAAAAAACAAGCAATGTCCTTTCCTTTTTCTTCCATCCCTTTTCCTCCAAGAAAGAATGAATGCAAAAAAGGTGTAAACTAAGAAACTTTCTTCCTTCCTCTTTTATTCTTTTTCCAACTTTATCTTGTCTATAGTAATTATTATTTTCCACCCATTGTTCCTCTTATTTCCACCCAACAAATTCAACTTGTATTGCAAGAGAGGCTACTACTATTTATGAGTTATATTGGACCATTGGGCTTTGAGTGGCCTCGTTTGTCACGTGCCTAGATTCCGATATGACTAGTCACACAAAAGTGTGGACAGAATGCTGCAAGAATTTCAAGCAACCATGGATACAAGAATAGTAATAGCAACTAGCAATAGTACTCTACAATACAATTTTTTTTCCTTTTATTCTCAATTCCTCTATAAATTATCACAGCTACATCATTCATATCATTATTTAAAAGTAAACAAGTTCATTATTATACACATAAATTTGATTGACAACATTAGTATTGATCTGTGCTTGCTTCAATAAAAACACTGCCTCTATCATCTTTCTCACCTAACCAAATGTTGTCATCATCAAACAAGAACAACACTACCCTCAAACTAAAGTATCACTCTTCTGTTGTTCATGTTTTTCAACTCTAGCAGGAGGTTTTGGAAACCCTTTTTGTTCAACTTTAACAAACTCTTGTTGTCTTTTAAGGTTAAGCAGTGCTAGTGCTACTACACAACATGGAAGAGGTTTGGAAAGACATAAACCTTGCTTCTTTGAATGAACAAAACACACGCTCATCCATGAGTAAAAGTTCAACTTTTGGAGGAGTTATCTTTCAAGATTTTTTGAGCATAGACCCATCAACAAATACTTGTTCAAATACTCGTTCCCTTTATTCTCCAACACCACCAACTCCAGTCACTGCTCTTAGTCTTAGTTGTTCTCGCCCTGAGTTTCATTTTGATTCTTCTCTTAGATCTTCTAAGGAGTCACATTTACTACATACCCAAAACCCTAATACTAATCCAAAGCTACCTTGCTTCCCTACAACAACAACTACTGCTACTACTACTACTACAACTACAACCCCATTTGAGAGCAAGAGGTTTTCTGAACTACCAGATTTCAACCCTGGGGAAAGGAGAAACAAGCGTATGATCAAGAATCGTGAATCTGCTGCACGGTCACGAGCTAGAAAGCAGGCAAATGTTGCTTCCTTCTTTCTATCTATCTCTTGTTCTAGTTGGTCAATAAAAAACATGATATATTCCTCTATTATTACTCAACAAAATACATGATAGATTGTTTAACTCATTATAACACCTAATATAGTGTTTCAATTTGTTCTTTCTTTCTTTTTTTAAGAAAATGGTTTGGTTAACATGTCTCTGAGTTTGGTGTTTGTTTATTTGTTCAGGCTTATACAAAAGAGTTGCAGCTTAAAGTTGACCTGTTGCAGGAAGAGAATGAAAGGCTCAAGAGACAGCAGCAACAGGTTGGTGGGTCATATATTATTACAAAGAGATCCGTTTACACCAAAGTTAAGTTACATTAGTTACACCCAATTTCGGTCATTAATTTTCTTAAATCCATAAGGGTTAAACTTAAAAATTATTTAAAATTTCTCTTTTTTCTCATCATTTTATCACTTACCCTTATGTTCCGTTTGATTTAAGAAAATGGATAACTGAGATTGAGTGAACGGCTCCATCCATTATCCCATTTTATTTTCTATTATTACTTTAGAGGAACATTCATATATATATTTTTTCATAATGCAGCTAAGCAGTGTTTTTTCCATAACTCTACGCATTGCATATTTGGACTATTAATAGTATAAATTGATTGGTCTTGAGGGTTTACCTGAATGGTATTATTATTATTACTATTATTATTGTCCCTACTATATATGTGTTTGGTTGCAGTTGTATGAAGCTGCAGCAAGTCAGCAAAAGAAGAAGAACACACTATATCGAACATCTACTGCACCATTTTGAGAAATATCTAGATGGATCTATTAGTACCCTTGTTGTTTTTAACCCCTAAATACCCTTTGTTTCACCCTTTTCAGTAGTAGTGCATGATGATGATGATGTAATGGGTTTTATTTTATTTCTAGATTTGTGGTTGTAATTATTCCAAGTTCCACTTTTGAATCTTTCTTTAGATAGACATTGGCTTAAGGGAATATATATTTTATAAAGCAAAAAAAAATGTGTGAGAAAGAAGGTGCTTTTGCATTTCCCATTGTAGGGTCCTCAACCAAAAGATGGGAGTTAATTTGTGATGGGTCTTTTATGGAATTGTTCCTATGGTTTTTGACGTTTAGCAATTTTTGTTATTCATGTCAAAAGCAGAAAAAGTGGTCTAAGGGGTAAGTGGGTAATGGTAGGACATAGCCTCAGTAGAAGGGTCTCTTTTTGTTCTTATCCCAACCCATTTCCATCACTGCCATTATTTGCAAATTAGAGCCCAACTTTTGATTTTTGAAACAATTGCAATATTTATGCATTTGCGGTGTACAAATTTATACATAGTTGATACATTATCTATAATTTCTATGTAAGAGTTATTATGATTAAAAATGAATGATGAACGATAGACTAATAACGTAAAAAACACACTTACATTGATGCATCTTTTACTCTTTTTGAAGTAGATGCCGGTAGAGTGGATCAATATTTTATCTAATTATAATGTCAAATTGTCACTTAAATTATTTTTTAATGAAGTAGGTAGAGTAGATCACATCTTAATTATATTTTTTAATTAAGTGGGTAATGTAGAATACATTGTCAAATACTATTTATAATGTTGAATTTTCAATAAATAAGATTTTAATTTTAATATTATGTTAGTAGAAGTTTTGTTTTGTTTTTTTGCAATATTATGTGGATTTAGAGTTTGTGATGTAGATTATGTGCCGACATATAAAAAACTTAGCCACGCCCATTAAATCTAAAATTGTTGAAGTTCTACAAGGTACTATTTCTATCTCTTCTTTTATATTCCTTTATTTATCGTATCCTTTGAAAAAAGAAAAGTCCATGACCTCACTCAATTTTGACAATAATGTCATTTTTGTCCATGCGTCACGTTCTTAATATCTATATTAATAGTATAGTTATTCATTCATTTATTTAGATGACTTTCTAATGATGATTAAATATAAATTATACATAATATAATGATAATGTATAAAATTGATATACTAACTATTATTACATTTTATTTTAAATTTGTCTCGATCTCACTTTATGGCTCTCAACTCTCCCATTTATCGGTAATTGATGTCTAAAATATTTTAAGTTGATTTTTCTTTCGGGATGCTTATTGATGAATAGGAAGTATGTGGTAATTACTTAATTTCGGATTCTAAATATTATCCATATATATATATATTCAAAAAAACCTTTTTTGACTTATAAAATTCGAGATGGAAGACTTGGCAATTAACAAATTATACATTAAAGCTTAAGTATTTGTGTTGGATAGTATTTCTTTTAATTTTGTGTGTGTAGATATCAACAACTAACTTCTAACATGAAAATCAGTCTCTTTAAAACACAGTTTATGAATATAGATTTTGCATGCCCACAAAACAAAACATTATGGATTAATTTTAATTTATCAGACTAATGTGAATAGTTTATATACAACCATTTAGTTTAAGTATTTTTTTTTTGTTTTTTTTTTGTCTTACTTCTTTTTTAAAGATTAGACTATTTTCTATTGTATCAAATCTTTTTATGGGAGCATCTACTAGTCACATTCACATATGTCCAAAACATCTACGATGTGATTATACCATATTTCTTACAATGAGTTATTCAATTTTCTTCAGATGCCTTCATTTCTAATCATATATTGTCCATTTACTAATCCAACACAACATTCTCCTATTTGTTACATAAAGTATTATCTTATTAGCATTTTATCGTCCATTGGCATTCACTACAATGTTAACAATGTGTGTTAAATTTTTCTTGGACAATATAAAAAACTTTGATATTGTAAACAAGTCAATAACAACTCCGGAAAAGATGTTTCATAATTTAGAATTTTACCATAAGGTCAATTCTTGATAAATGAAGAGGATATGTAGGTCCACCATGATTAAGCGTATTTGATGGGTAAAGCCCAATTTTCATGGCTTTTGTTAGATTGAAAGACACAATAATTATTTGAATTTGTTGGTAATGATTTAAATACATACAATGATACAAAGTACTACTTTTATTGTTATTTAATTTTAAAATGAAACTTTACATGATATTAAAGTCATAACTCAACATGTGTATATAATATAAAAAGACATGTTTGGATATAAATCAACAACGTCACCTCCCCATTTATAAGGTAATTAAAGTATTTCCTTTTGAAGAAGATAATAAAATGTGAAGGGAATATTAAAATATTTTATATGTTTCAGAAAATGGGTAAATACTTGTGAAACACTTACTAGTATTCTATAAAATATTATCTTGGTAGAAACTTGAATGAACAATTCATTCATCAAACAACAAGCTCCGTTGTCGTCCAGCGGTTAGGATATCTGGCTTTCACCCAGGAGACCCGGGTTCGATTCCCGGCAACGGAACATTTTGTTTTTGTTTTTGTTTTGAACGATTTGAGTTTGAAACCAAGCTTATGTATGTGCTTTAATGTTGGTCTCTTACGAATATATGGACAAAACATTTAGTTAGATTTGATCATCACTTTTTATGACCATAGACATCTATGACCCAATTGTATAAACTATAAATAACACTCTGTATGTAATGGAGAAAAATTTACATGAAAACACATACGTTACATCATATTTAGAGACAAGTGTATTTATGTTTTTTGCTGCTATCATTTAGAACTAAATTTTAATTGGAATTGAATTCTTAATGTGTTGACAATATTTTATTAGTTGTGTGTCTCTCTCTATATATATATATATATATGCATCCACACAAGTCTTTCTCATGTGTAATGAGCTTGTCAAGTCAAAAAAATACTTCACAATTAAATTTTACCTCAAATATATTTTTTCTAACTAATCATAATCGCATAACACATAAGTTCATAAACTATAGGACAAAAGGATGCGCTCATAAGTAAGATAGAAACATTCTTTGGAAAAACTAAGAACACAGGAAACAGAAATAGGAGTAATGAAAATAAAACAATCATATATATAGAAAAATCCACTTGGCATGCCTTTGATAATGAAACAAAAAAGCATAATATTAATCCATAAGTAAGCTACTTAGAACATGATTTGAATAGATAAAGAAGATCATTCAAATGCCCATTGATTTTCCCTACGAATTTCGTCCTCTTCTTCAGGGGTGAAATCATTCTGGATGTTGAATTTCCTTCGAATTTCCTCAGGACTCTTCCCCTTTATCATTTCTGCTACAGCTTCGCATGTAAGGTCCAGCAAGCTTTTTATGTCCAAATAATTTGCAGCCTATATCAAGATTAAGAAAATGTCATCACAAACCACTATTTATTTTCTTAAAATATAGAAACAAAACTCATGAAACCATAAAACTATTAAAACAAACTCAGTTAAGACTTAAGACACAGAAGAACAGAAAAAATATTGATCCTATCAAGTTCAGAACCTAACACATGTTCACAAAACACTAACACATTACTACATAGAAACATGTGAAACAACAATTAGAAACCATAAAAACACCACCTGATCAAGTTTTATATAGAACAATTCACGATTCCCAAAAAACTGTGAAACAACAATTAGAAACATAACAATTCCCAATCTCAAATAGAAACCCAAACACAAATGCCCAATTAAATTCGAAAAACAATCGAGCCATAAAACCATAAAAAACCAAACTTTCTAAAACCCTGAACCTTAAAAAACCGAATTTCAACCACCCATAAAAAAAATCCAATTTTCAAAAAACCCCACAAAAATTACCCAACTTGGACCACAAAAACAACTAGATATAATAAATTAAACATAAAAAAATAGAAAAGTTACCAGAATAAGATCAAAGAGTGTAGCCTGGTCAACTTTGACGAAATCAGCATTCCAAGCCCTAAGATCTTGATCGTTAGATTTCTTGTCAGAATCCGAAGGCTCAACATGTTTGTTGCAATACTTTACAACCAATGCGAGAATGTTGCTTGTGACGTTAGGAAGAGGAATACCATTGTCAGCGCAACCGTCTTCAACCAAGTGTTTGATGGTTTGGGATTGAAGCGCCACCGCTTCATCAACCTCAAAGGATTCTCCGTCGGAACTTGTAAGAGTGATCTTGTTTGGTGTTGTTGCCATTGTTGAATTTGAAAGAGAGAGAGAGAGATTGAGATTTTTCTGAATAAGAAGAAAGGGGTAGAGATTCTATTTATAGGGAGGGAATTAAGTAACAGACTAATTTTGAATCATATCTTTGTCTATCGTTAATGATTTTCTTAATCTTTATCAATCCCGATAATTTTCTATATCTTTATCAATCCCGATAATTTTCTATATCTTTTCACCCTTCAAAAAATATGGAGAGATAACTTAATTCATCAAAGAGTAAGTTTTTTTTGAAGTTTTTTTTTATCTTAATCATCAAATTTTTTATTCTACTCTTAATCCTAGTCATTAATTATAGGAAAATCAAATGATTTATATTAGTAAGTAAATCTAAATCGTTATATGTTCATAAAATTGACTGTTACGATGACGAGCTAGTAGATCCCCTAAAAAAATATAGGATCTTTTATATTATTATTATTATCATATTACAGACCATGTAAAAAGAATTTAATATGTATACACTAACAAGTGCAAGTGTAACCATGAAAAAATAGAGTTTGAATTTAATATGTGGGCATTATCAGCTATGAAGCACATATACTGTCAGCTATGAAGCACATATACTGATACGTGTATCGGGTACGATACGTATCCGATACATCGACATGTATTTTTTCCAAAATACAGGATACGATACGTTTAGGGATACGCGTATAAAATAATAAAAACACATAAAATATGATAAAATTATAAGTGTAAATCAAAATATCCAAAGTAAAAAATATGGAAATTTAAAATCACTGCCTCTATAACAAATCTATCTTGTTCTGTTCTAATGAGAACAAATCTATCATAAAATCATTGCCCTTCATAACAAATATATTTTATCTTATTTTAATGAAAACGAATCTATGTTATCATATTTTATTGGAAACGAGTCTATCTTATCCTGTTTTATTGGAAATGAATATATCTTATTCTGTTTTATTAGAAACGAATCTATATATCATATACTTTTCTGAAAACGAATCCATATATCCTATATTTTATTGAAAATGAATCGAATACGTGTCTTAATATTTATTTATTTTATTTTATTTTTTTAATTTTTGGATACTCTATGGATACGTATCTTTCGCGAATCCGAGCGTATCCGGCAGGGATACGCGTCGGACACCGACACGTGAGGGTGTTTGACGAATCCGTGCTTCATAGACTGTCAGTGTAAAGTTTTTTTTAAACTGACAACACATTATTCACCATTAATTTAGATTACTTTTGTTTGACCGTCAACGATGACTAATATGATTTATTGATTGTATAAAAGACAGTTATACTGTTTGTTTGTGTGTATATATTAAATCCAAAAAATATATAATATCTTGAACAATCTTCCTTTGAAAGTCCATTCACTCTTATTAAAAAATATTGTATCATTATACCTCTAAGTTGCTTGAATGTGTGATGTAGAAAGAGCATAATAAGTATTTACATAAGTTATTCAATAATAATTAAACAATGAAACAAACTCACTTCATATATTTTTTTCTTTCATTTAGAAGATGCATTGGGGTATGTAAATAAAATGAGATTTAAATCAATTTCTAGATTACACGACCAATAATATCATAGTGTATTACAATACTTTTTTTGGGTACATAGAGAATTATAATATCTTCCAATACATTGAGCCAACCTTGCTTGATAAGATTATGGTTTAATTGTTATTATTTATATTTTAATGTGATATAATAATAGTCTAATTTAATTTATTTTCCAATCAAATCAAATCTTATAGAATATATATCTAATATTTGTTGTTGCAATATCTGTAATCCAATACATTATTATATCATAAAATTAATCTAATATCTAATCTTTCCGGATTAATAGAGTCTAAATTTATTTTCCAACGCATTCACATCGTATAATACATCAAGTTAGCTTCTTACAAAATTATGGTATATCGCTTCCATCGATTTACATTGTCTATTTTCATCTTTAATAAAAATATCAGTGTTTTATATTATAGGTTTATTAATTTACTTCTACATATATTAAATAAAAATTGTATCAAAACTCATCTTCCATTTATTGATATATCTCAATCAAATATTATGATTTAGTTTTACACGTACCAAATAAAAACTAAATCACACCTTATCTCATTACTTTAAAAACTTGGTTCTACCACTTGCACTTTCATGCTTATACATTGGTTAAGTCAATTTTACTTCATTATTTACTCTTCCATAATCCTAATAGCACAGGTTTTTTTTTCTTGTAATTTTTTGGGCTCGACTTATTAGTCCTTTTTATCTATCTTCTAATTAAATTGCCACTCATCATAAGTTATTAGTATCTTAACATTACTCTTATATTTTAAAAGAGTTTAAAATCTAACCAATATAATAGTAATTTTTGTTACACTGTCAGTAAATCATGTACCATTCATATATAAATCATCATGAACTCGCTAACAAAAGTAATATAAATTAATAGTGAATTGTGGATGAGAGTATAAAAAACTTTATAGTGAGTAAATTTTAGGTGGTGCTAGCACCAAAATATCATTTAGATTTGTATTGGGCATAGCTGGGAGAACCATATAAAAGTTAGAAAAATGCATAAGATTTATTATACTTTTGTGTTTTAGAGAATTACAATATCAGATAGCCTCTATATTTAATAAGGTCTTCATAGACCTTTGAATCTCTAAACAACCAAATTAAAATTTCACTTAAGATTCCATGTACTGGGAGGGTGGAGGGCTTGTTTTAGTCTTCTCAAGACCTACAACAAAAATGAATGATTTAACATCAAAACATTTCCAACACAACTTGAGCATTGATCAGCAAGACTAATTAGAAAAGCAACATAAATTGGTATAAAAAAAATACAAGGCCAAGATGGACAGAGATCACCTGTCCCAAACAGTGTCTCATTTCCTGTCTCAAGCCACCAATCAGAATACTACTTTTTAATACTTTTTGTTTTTAAAAGTTTTCTTTTATTCACGTGTCGATATGTGATTGACTTGGGACAGAGAATGAGACATTGTTGGTGAACAGGCGATCCTCATCAGAGCCAAGACATGTTAGAGGTGAATTTGAAAGGTAACATTTCAGAATGAGAATATACCACTAAGCCCACGGATCTCCACTTCTCTCCATTCTTGCACAAGGGCACAGCAGCAACACATCAAATGAGAGAGAAAGTCATCAATAAAGCCCCCCTACCATAAAATTTAACTGTGAGTAATGAAACATCGAAAAATACGGGTACACATCTGCTGTTCCACACTTTGTGCCACTCCATGTCCATGGGCATATGATTGGTCAGAAAGTGTGGGACCGCAAATGTGCTCCCGACAAATACCGGCAAACACATCAAGTATGCTCAAATCTCAACAAATACATGATTGATATATTCTTTTAACTCACATTGAAATTTTGACAATCAAATTCTACTTTGAAATAATTAGGAGTTGGTAAGTGCAAAAATATACAAGACTAGATGATTAGAGAGTGATAGACCTGTAGGCCAACAAGGGCTGGGAAATAATGGCCTAGAAGGTTGTTATGCAAGAAGGAAAACTGGGAAGCTATGAGGGGATAGAGAAGAATCAACTTAGAGTGAGGGTTAAAAGGAGGGTGAGACAAATAGGAGAGGCAAGCAATGTACTTAGTGAACATTCCTCTGTTTTTTTTTCCTGCATATTCAGAGGCACACCTCTGTTGTAAGGACCTGAGTACCATTTTTTGTAGCTTAATATTACCACTATTTCACAGTTTATCAATTTGGTATTGAACTCCTGAACCTGGTAGCCATGACTGGTATCAGCATGCACCGAAGCTAGATTAGATGAGTTCAAGAGGAGGATGGAGGATAGGCAGCAATTGATGGAAAAGAGACAATAATGAATGGAGGAGCGAATGCTGGAGCTAGTGGAGCATATAGAGGAGGCAGAATGCCGATCTAAAAACGTGTGGAAAGGAGTTCCCTTGGTGTTTGGGACTTGTGGGTATTACTTCTTTCTCTTTGTTTTTTTCTGCGTATTCAGAGTCAAATCTCTACCGTCATGAGCTGAGCTCCATTTTTCCTAGCTTAATACTATCAATTATCCCCAGTCTCTATCAGATACTAAGCACTGAACAACTACTGCCTATGAGTTGCTATATCGTGTTTAGGAAAATAGCCGTCAAATATATCCCTTGGAATAATATGAATACACTTTACATTGTCCAGTGAGCAATGCTGGCAAAAAAAAGCTTTATATGCGATTTCATGCAACTTCAATAAAGCTAAATATATCTACATACCTAAAAACATAAAAGACAAAGTAAAGGGGATGGGAGTTAATATTTATGTGAAGGGAGCATTACCGTGATGTTCAACATCTTACGAAGTTTCCTCCTTACGCAGCAAGTATAACAACAGCAAGACAAAATTAATGAATATGCCATCAATTCATTACATGCATCCCCGGAAGCTGGTAAAAGAAGTAAAATTATAATGGATTATGTGTTTCAAATTAACTAGACTGAAGCTATGAATGGCATAAAATGAGAAATATTTTCAACGTTAAAAGCCCTTAGCATTAACCTCATCGGTTGAAGAAAAAAGGCCTTAATAACATAAAGTCATGTCTTCATTACTGGTATTGTTCAAGATATTTCAAATGATTTTAGTCTACACAACATAAGAAAATATAGCTTATTGTAAATCTTCAGTTGAACTGATGAAATCAATATTTCAAAATCCATCACTCTAGATTCCCACAAAAGTCATGGAAACCAAGCAAGAGATCATTCTATGGTACACATATAACTTGAAGGTATAATGTCTGATATCAACTTGATCTACTTATATTCTAGTAATGATGGCAAGAAACATCAACATTACTCAGACATAGATTCTTCACTTTAATGCTAACACAATATAATACAGTTAACTTACACATGGGTCTGTTCATTGCAACAGTAGCAATCTTTGAAAATGTTCCACAGGGACAGAAGAATGTCGTCATACCTGTAATCAAATGCTATTACTTGTGATGAAAAGTGTAGAGGAATTGGAGAGAACTGTTAAGCTGATTTTACCTTTTTATTATTCCCTAGCATTTTGTATTGTTCAGAGTGATCTAACTTTCCATTTTATAAAAAAAAATTGTTTTTTGTGCTTAACAGGACTACAATTATTCATGCACGAGTCAGCATGCAAGATAAAAGTACATAGAGAAGTGGCTTCCACAATTGCCACTACGGGCCTATAGTCTCATTTGAGATTCACAAAAAAAAAGTTGTGCAGCGACATATGTTTTTCATGCACATCATGCAAGCCAGATCAATCTTATTTCCTAACTTTCTTTCTAGTTTTCAAGAAGTCATCAATTTTTCGTCCAATTAAGGGTTGAAAAACATCTCATCCAAGCCACAAACGTAGAAAATTATGGGAATTAAAAATTGATGAGAAAGAAAGAAAGTTGAATTTGAATCATAACAGTATTTTAAAATAAGTGGGGTTGGTATTTTTTTTCCATATAGATGTTGTTTATTTTCTCGTCTAAGAAAGGAAAAAAATAAGTCAAATCATGTTACTTCAACAACGAGTCTACAATGAATTTATAAAAGTATGAAGAATAAATACTGAAATACTAACATTTGCCTATAAAAAAAATGAAAGATAAACCTTAAGATAATGGCAGAAATTAATTTTGATATCAGAATTAAGGGTTTTAGCATCATGCACAATAACTTAATAAAGGCTGTGATGTTGTACTGCTCTCATAGTGGAAATGCATAATGAAAGACATTCCTGTTGATAAGGCTACAAATATAGTGAAACACTATACAATTAACAGTGTGTTTGTTTGATATTATACTTTTCAACAGAATGAAACATTTTTGTTAAGAATCCCATAATCTACTCTGAGTAGCTTGATTATAATTGGTGTTCTAAGGGAGAGACAAGGCACAAAACAGGAAACACAATAGAAATTGATTATTTTGGTTTTAAGCGAACACATTTTTCATTTTACACTAAAATCTAATAGAATTAAATCACTTAATTAACACAATCTAAAATGATATATTTTTAATATTAAACAAATCATTTTAGCAGAGCAAAAGTAAAGAAAGTCAAGCAGGGGAGAACATACAAAGATAAGGTTCGGAACAACAAGCAAGTAAATCAGTATGCCAATCATCCTGCTGATATGAACCTCCAGTTGATAGCAGATCTTTTTGGGAAACTGCTGATCTGTTTGAGCCCACACACATAAGCATCACAAGTCGGTTAGAAAAATAAATACAAATGTTTTCATTTTTGAATAACTAGTATTGACCGCATAAAGATTCACACAAATATTCTGATTTTGATCAACAAACTATCCTGATTGAACCTGAAACACATGAAAGTTAAAGAGAAGTAAATCACCTCGATCCTGAAAGACTGTCACTTTTTGTATGGTAATTTTCATCAGGTGAATGACAGTTGTCGTCACTGGCATCAGAGTAGTTGTGCTCCTTTTTCTTATGACTTTTTTCAGGTGAACACTTCTCCGGAATCGAATAAGCTGCAACTTCTGTGACATCTAATAAACGTTGAATGACTTCACACTGATTTATATCATAATTTGCTTGTGACCTTTGCAGCTCTAGTTTAAGCTTTTCATTTTCTTTTTTGAGCGCCTCAGTGAAAGAACAGTTAGGGTAAGAACAAGATAGAGTTTTCTTCAACACTGCAGCATCATCTTTATCAGGCTCAGGTTTTAAAATAACTGTTTGAATCTTTTGATCCTCATCATCCAGCGTGTACTCACATTGATCCATCTCAATAACTTCAAGCCTCTCCTGAATATTCCATAAAAGCAATAGAATATTAACCATTGTCACACCAAAATTTACAAGAGATAATAGATACAACTAACCAGATTTAAGATTAACACATACCCTAACTCGAGCATTGTCTACAAGACTAATGAGAGGCACGAGCCGCAAATATCTATCAATTTCATTTTGAGCCTTCCTGAACTGATAAACAATGTTCCAACCCATAGCCAACAAATAAAGGTAGCTTCGGTCCTGACAACTATTAACCAATAAGTAAGACCTTCTAAGAGCATCTTCAAGTTGCTCCAATGGCTCCCTAGTTTCCGGGTACCTCTTCAACTCCGAGATCTTGAGCTGTTCCAACAAATTTCCAATTAACTTGAGATGTTGTGCAAACTGTCTACAATTTTTCTTGTGCATCCTTGCAGTACTTGCAGCCTTTACAATCATACCAATTAACCTCACAGCATCTAAACCAGTTAATTGAGCCACATTTGCAAAATCCCCCATGTTTTCCCAAATTCACATGCTCTATCCAAATCAACCTTAACAAATAAACAAAAATCTACCCATATCAAACTCAGTTCATAGCTTCAATTCCCAAAATTGCATTTCAATATTTACTCAATCAATTTCATAATAACAAAACATAAAAATTATCTATGCAATGATGAGATAATATAATTCATGTTACCTTTGATTAAAGCATCAAAATGTTAACAGTGGAAGATTCAGAGACACGTGCACTGCAAAACATAGCAAATGGAATTATTAAAAAATTAAATATGAACCAGCAAATATTGACACTGAAGAAATATAAAACCACAATCACTAATTCATTATTTAACTTTATGAAACAAATAAAAACAGTTAAAAAAATAGTAAGTGAGGTTTTATTTTTCATTTGTTTTGAATGTATTCTAATAAGTGTTGTAAAAAAAAGGAGAAAAGGCATAGAATTAACGTGAAGAGAAGCATTGTTTTGCGGGAAGAAGCACCTGTTGTTATTGTTATGAATCACTTTTTATATATCTCTTCTTTTAATAGCTCATTGTTTCTGTTCTGTTTTCTTTGCTTTCTGCAGATATCATTACTATTATTATTGGAGAGAATTGATCTTTTTACACTTAGTTTTAAGATAAAAATATTATTACAAATATAAAAAGAATAACATAACTATCTTTTTATTCTATTTTGTATAGCATTTTATTTTCCGTTGATGGAGAGAAGTCTAACTCATTATTGTCGAGCTTCCGACTCAACAAGTGCTGCTTTGCCCCACTAAGCTGGTCACATATATACAAGTACGTTATTGGTCTTCGTTTTCTAGCCTTATTACGATATTGCCATTCTTTATGAGACAGGTTGTTGTCCCTTCCGTTCTCCAAGCTTTTAGTTGTGTGTCTGTTAGTGGAAAATGAATGAAGAGTCATTTTCAGTTAATGGGAATATGTGACAAGTACCACGTAATAATATATAAAAGATAATATTATAATACGTTTATCTATTTGTTTATTATAAAATTATATTGTTTTTACTATTAAAAATACGAATAAAAACAACTACTTATATCTTTATTAATATTAGAGAGGATTGTTGTTCTTTTTTTTAATGCTGAGCCAGTTGGCACTTGTGATTTACAATGAAGGTTGGAGCATTCTGTGTGCATGAATCACATAGCACTTGCCATTTACAATGAGCTTGGAATATTTTGAAGTTTTTCGCGAACAAAAATCTTCTCCATTAATGTGAATATATAAGTGTATGTGTCTCCCTTTATTTTTAATGACAAAAATGCAATTTCATTATAATTAAAAGAATAAATATGTCATTAAAATTTGTATTTTCCTTTGTTTTTGAAGCACTTGTCTCTCCGTTAATGAATGAAGAAGATGCTAACTCGTTTTGAGCAATAAAAAAATAGTGTAATATATATGTGCAAAAATTTATACATGATTACTATTCATTTGTATTACTTTTTTGAATAATCATTCTTTTTAGTAACATGTCTTTACCCTAATGAAATTGACATTGATTATTGTAACTTGGATCAATAATTCTAACTTCATTGTTTGAAATCTAATCATTTACATTATGTTGTTTATTTTTACATTAGGTCCATCACATGTTGCTTATAAAGCATTTAACTTTTATATGGATCATCATACAATCATGTTATTACAATGAATGTAAAAAAGTGTAGAATGAAAACTTATAGTTCAATCAAATATCTTGATGGAATATTTCATCTATTTTCGTTAATTAACAATGGCGTGAATGAATTGAAAGTGATGGGGAGAGATGATAGAGTAAGATAAAGGTAGGTTGGATTGGAAGTTAAGATATTTTTTCCGACTAAAACAATACGGTTATAATATATAAACTCATACATTATCAGTATATAATTTTTTTTGTCATTTTATTTTTTCTTTCTTAATTAATGACATTGGAACCACTCATTAAATTTCCCCTAAAATATAAAAAAATAAATTAATACTATCGTAGTATTAGTGTAAAGCAGTATAATGAGCCTATGAGTCATGTTAGTGTTGAATATAACTGCGAGAACCCATCTTATATATGAACTTCGTTTTGTCCCGTGACCAATAAACTAGGCTTTAATGTTGCACTATATAACTTGTTTATTTGGCTGCCAGCATTATCTCACTTTGTTTCTAGTTAAAGATTATTGTAATGGTGTACTTATAAAGGGTTCATTATAACATTAAATAAATCAATAACTGCTCATGTTTCAGTTTTAAGAAAATGATATATTTCCTATTGTATCTTTATACTAAATTTTGTTATTAATCATCTTACGGATAAAAAAGTGACAGTCACATGTCACAATACAATACTTCATTTATTGATGATTGATTTATAAATGACATATATCACTTTCTTATGAGTATAATAATTAATATGATGATATAGTAGAAGAATATAACCTTACTCATTAATAAATAGTAACATGGGTTGTTGCAGCATTTATATTCAACTGGGGCATAAATTTATGACACTTATCAAAGTTTTGATCCTTACTATATCCGTGAACGTAACTTCACGTATAATCTTAGGGATCGTTTTGATTCATCATTGAATGAAAGGGTGCAAAACCAATGCAGTCCCAAAAGTCATGAAAAGCCAATTCTGAAATTAATTTAAGCTGTTTTCTTTGGCAAACAACTTAACCAATTGTTTTTTTGTTTCCCACGTATATGTTCGCACTGGAAGCGATCATGTCCGAGTCAGAAACACCCACAAGTACGTGGGGCTAATTCTCCTAACAAACATTTTTTCCATGCACAACTTAACCAATTGTTTGCTACTACTTTATGGTATTAAGTTTATTTTAATTTTTTATATTCTATCGAGGTAAGTTTATTTTAAAATGAGGTCCGCTAATCATTTCCTTAAATTAAAGGAACACAGGAAAAGAGAAGTGAATATTAAAGGATTGGAGAAAAATATTTTTAGATTTCCAATGTTTATTTTCTTGTTTTATTACTTAAATATTATTCCAAGGACTAAAATCAATGGTTAACAAAGTTCTTTTCACAATTTATCATATTATAACCTCAAATAAATTCACTTGTTAAAGTTGCATCTCATGCAACATGAAGACTCGGGTTCAAAATATCAAAGAAGCGTGCTTTCTTCCTATTTTATCATTTATCGCTTAGTTTAATACATGGAATAAACATTCTCCAAAAGAAGGATTATGAGAAATTAGGGACTACAAAAATCGTGGGTAAAATTATCTTTTTTACAACAACTAATTTACTTCAAAAAAATGTAAACAACTTAAGCTTTTGAACTAATGTCAAATAAGAAATAAACTAAAATGGATATACAAATAATGGATGTACACAAAGCCAAGCTTTATATAAAAATACAAATAATTAAAATATATATATCTTCAAGCAAACAAGGTCATTATCCTAACTGGATATTCCAGTCTATGAATACATAAATCAAAAGAGATGTCATAAGAAAAAGGTGGGAACCATGAAATACAAATTTGCCTATTAGAGTTAACATGATAATTCCAATAAAACAAAGGGTTAAAACCACCTTATGCTTGAAAAAGAAATGACCAAAACCAAGGAGAGTGGAATACAGGTAGAATCACAATATTGAACATGCCTTTTGGGCTTTATTCTTCTTTTTCTTTTGCTTTGGTGGTTGAAGAACAACTCTTATGGCTGCATCAAAGACTGCCTTCACATTCTGCAATACATACCAGAAATAATTTTGAACTACATATTATATTAGCAATTGTGAGATAATTTTTTTTGGAAATAGATTGAAATGTGTACCTCTTGCGTTTTCGAACTACATTCAATGTAAGCGGGTGCGTTAATCAGCTTCCTAAGCTCCTCTCCCTTTAAAGGGATGCACATGTCAGATTTAAATGTTAAATAAGTGAAGAAGATTTCAAAGCTTAAGAAGCTATATTCACCTGAGCATTGGTAATGGGCACGGCACCAGGATGGTCAATGCAGAACTGCTTATCATCCCGAAGATCTGTCTCATTATAATTCACAAATCACAAAATGATAAGTAACTACCTCTTAATCGAGAAAACCGTGCATTGAATATGCACCCGTCATGAAACTACGTACACAACAAAGCAGACGACGAAACTCACAGGGAGATTATTTGAAAATCTTAAAACATATCTGGAGAAAGGGCCAATCCATCTACAAATGCTTTTAATGAATAAAACTAACAACCAACCAGAAATATCAAAACATTGACCATAAATGCTGGTAACAAGAGACATTGGAATGGAAAAAAATGGTGATGACAAACTGGAGGAAAGAAAAGAGAATAAATTGCACCAGCAATCCTGCAACCCGTTCTGGCCAACAGAAAGAGCCCATTCAGAAGCTCACCACTCAGATAACCAGAAGTTTTAAATCCATGTAAAATTTATATGATTTCATCATAACACAAACCGTGAGTTATAATTGAATAAAATAATCTGGGGGCAGACTCTAATAAAGCAGGTTACCACAACGAGTATCACATCAGGCAGGAGCAAACTTACCAAGCTTTGTGCCAACCAGAATTATGGGAACACCGGGTGCATAATGCTTCAACTCGGGAATCCACTGGAAATGAAACCAACACAATTTTTTTTATCAATATTTAGTTAATTGATATAAAGCACAATCAGCATGTTGTTCATTATGGGTCATAAAGGAGCCTACAATTAATTTCAAAGAAAAAAACAAAAGTGCATATACAAAACAAGGGACACCACAGTAAAGTGGGTTGATTACCTTTTTGGACACATTTTCATAACTGGCCTTGCTTATGAGAGAGAAAGCCAGTATGAAAACGTCTGCACCACGGTAACTCAAAGGTCTTAATCTGTTATAATCCTCTTGTCCTGTTGCGCAAATAGCACGACAAATTCATAAAGTACATCCTAGATCATAGATTTCAAAGAAACAAAAATTAGATACGCAACATTACCAGCAGTATCCCACAAACCCAGATTAACAATGCTTCCATTGACAACCACATTTGCGCTGAAATTGTCAAAAACAGTTGGGACATAATCCTGTTTACAAGCAACGGGTCGAGTTAAAAACTGACAAATGCCTAAATTTTCGAAAATATACATACAATCCAAAAATCTAATGACTGCCAAATCTCATATTGTGGACCTATTTGTTTACTTTTTTTCCTTCATAAAAAGAGCATCTTATATGGCACATTTGTATGCTTTTTTGTGTGGGTCTTTGCTAAAAAACATTATCTAAAAAGAAAAGGGGGAAATTATTAGGTGCTTCGCACAGAAACATTTCTGTTAAGGTCGATTTTGGAGAATCACTTATTTTAACACCCCATTACATGTTCTCAAGTAATTTTTATATTTGTTGCAGTACTAAGAACACACAACCTGAATTTCATATTGAATAGCCAAAATCCAAAATCCTAATTTCAAAAAAGAAAGTGCAATGCTGAAAGTAAGGTTTTAATCTGTGTTCGGCAACCGCAATTTGTGTCTCAAATATTGTGGTTTTGAAATGGCATTGTGACCGCAATTGTGCCTAAACCACCCTTATTTTCCCACAAATTTCCATAATGACAGTAAATGCAACATAACTACAACACCAATTTGAAACAAAAGAGAGAAATTTGGAGAAAGAGCTCACAGTGGGAAAAGTATTGCTGGTATAGGAAATTAGCAAACAAGTTTTACCCACAGCTCCATCCCCAACAGTGACACATTTGATGAACCTAGAAGCACTCATCTTTTTGAACTCAAACAAACACAAAACAAAACAAAGCCTCCCTCAGATCTTCAACCTGAGGACTCAATCGATGACACTCCCTTCAAAATTATGCTTCAATTACACATCTGTAAGAAGCAGAACGAAATTGAAGAGAATAGAATAAGTTTCCATGAATTGAAAAGAGAGAGAAAGAGAAAGGTGAACCCTAATTGGGAAAATAGAAGAAAAGAGGAAAACCTAATTGTTATGGAAGAGAGAGAAAGAGACAAACCCTTTTGGCCGGGAAATGTTGCCGTTGAACCGTTCATTCACACAATCAATCTTCTTTCTACACTTGTTATTATTATTTCTCTTTTTTTACCTTTTTTTTCTTTATTTTAATATCGTTTTTTATATTTATTTTCTGTTTTTCCTATTTTGGGTTTTTTTAACTTCACGTGTTAATCGCAACCAAATTCGGATCCCGTCTCCACTGTTTCATGGGCCACAAATAGTTCTTTTTTGCAGTGTCTTCTCTTCTTCATGTCCGAATCAAATATCAGTACGATACATTAATTATATTATTATGTAATCGTATCGATCAAAATTGGTTATACTAGTAGTTTTTGTTGAGGCAAATCAAATTTCGCTTGTGGGTCTTTGCACCTAATGTTCGTCTATCAATTAGAATATTTTTAGATTATATCGATAAATAAGAATGAATTAAAGTATTTGTAAGCAAAATACAAGACTAATATTTATATGTTTAGAGGAAAAGTATTTTACATTGTGGGTTACATTATACACAATTATTACATTATATACCATTTATTTGTATTCACTTATTTGAAGAATTAATTATAATTAAATATGAATAATACACAATGTAAAAAACTCTTATACTATCTATATAGAGAAAAAGAAAAAACTGAGTGTAATATTATAATGTTTTATTTTATTTTAATCCAAAAAACGAAACATAATTATTAATTATATAAAATTTTAGTATCCGATAACAATTAACCAGTTAAACTAGCATGCTGGGGAATGATTTTCTTATATCCCCATTTGTCTTGGCAACTTTTTTATGGTATTCTATCAAACATTTTTATCCAGCTCGGACAGGATTGCCTCCAGTGCGCTCAAGAATGTAAAAACATTTTGTAAACCAAAGGGCATGTTACCTTGTTCAACAGAACCATTACTAACTCTTGAGTAAAACCTTTATTCTTTCCAATCATAATGGTACAAAATTGATTGTCATTAAAATAACAAATCATGTCCTTGAAGTAAAGATCACGCCGGGAAAAAAAATTGAAAATACCATATATATTTCTCGGATGTCTTATTCTATAACTTATTGTACATTGTGTTTCAATTTTTTTCATAATAATTATTTAATATAACATATAACACCTTTTCATTCGTTAACAATTCTACTTCAACGATAAAATACATACATCATCTTTTATGAGATAACCTTTTAACATTTCTATTAATAAATTATTCTGACACTTTTTAAGTAAATTTATACAAAATAAATTACCACCCGTGCGAATGCACGGGTATCCTACTAGTTACTCAGAAAAGGACATCATTGTTACACACTTTTCACTCATCTAAATTTCAATTTTTCTCACCTATATGTATTATATTAACATTACAATAAAATGAAACCAAGTTTAACTCCAAGCTATGTCCTTTTCAGCTACCTTTACTAGCAAAGTTGGCAGCTTCTACTTTCACACAGGAATCAAGATTCTACACCAAACCAAGTCCTACAAAAAAACAAGTGAACTAGATTGTACTATTCCATTCACCTTCCATATAATCTAAGTAACCTATCATGATATAACTGAGGGTAAATACAATCTAGACACATGAGCAAGGGTGATCATCATTACTATCTTCATCATCATTTTTATAGCTCCATGTTGATTCCTCTATGGTAATATTCTCTTCACATCATGCTCTTGATCAGAGAGTTTGGCTTTGTTGTATACCGATTCAAAAACCTCCATGCACACACTTGAAAACCCCACAATCCCTTGGAAAACATGTGGGCAACCCATCTGCAGGTTATTCAGTGTCATGGCCCTCGTTACACGCACCGACTTTTCATATTTGTTCTTCTCCTCCTCGGCCTTTGCTCTTAAAGTTTCCACCTTTACACGCTTCTCGGCGACGGGGTCCTTGGTTCTCATGGTACCTGAGGATTCATGCGTTGAGTATGGACCATATTTGCACTCCAAGGATCTAAGCTGTAAAACTTTCTTCTCAAGCTCTTTAAATGCAGAATCTGACCTCTTCTTTTGTTTATGCTCTTCCGTCTGTTGAACTACAATAGCGTGAATAACTGTCAACAAGCTTTTGATTCCTTCAGATGCCACCTTGTCTGGAATACGATCGACAGCAAGGTGCCATTCCTCACAAAGAGATACTATCTTCGACTCTTCTGTGGTTCTGCTCAGCAGGTTTCGGCTAAACTGCAAAAGGCTGAGCCTTAGCCAACATGTGAGGGATTGAATATAGTCCCTGTGGGCCTTGAAGAGATTGCAGAAGGATTGGTGCCATTGCTGTACTTGAAGCTCTAGCTGAAGAGTTGTCTGCCTATGAATCTCGGAAGTGGGGTTGGTTGATGGTATTGTGTTGAGGTATTCTAGTTGCTGAACTATGTGCTTTTGGACTTGATGGCACTCATACATGCTTCTCCACATGCACATCAATCTAACAACATTTAGAAACACAGATTGCAAAGTGTGATTGATTTCATTTTAATCAAACAAAAAATCCAAGTTTGTAATGTCACTACAATGATTAATAATAATAGACTTTGATTTTGATACACTCTAACCAATCATACATTATACATTAGAATAGTCAAAGATTTTCAATGATGTGGCAGTGCATGATTGATTGACAATGTAAAAAGACCTTTACACTTTGGTGAGTGAGTCTAATTACATCCATAAATCATAATAATAACTCAGCAAGCAGAAGGAACAGTAGTCACAAAATCCATGAAAATCATTCGGTAAGAAAACAAGTGATGACACATGGAGTGATACAAATTGTAGGACAAAAGATGTGCCGATGTGAGGGTAGGAACTGTATGTATAAAATGAAAATTGAAATTGAAGTGGAGCTTCAAAATGCAGAACAGAAAATGATAAGACTAACCCTTTAACAAGATCAATGAGTTGAGGGTAGAGCTCTATCTCCCTTAATTTGATGATTTCAGAAGATGTACTATCAATGGCCTGAGAAGCAACCATCATCTGTGATTCTAGTTTCTCAACCTCTTTCTTTGTCTTCTCTGTCTTCACATAGTCACCCCTCTTCATCTCTAGCTTCCTTAGCAGTTCTACCTTCTTCTCATGCTCCATTTTTACTGTCTTAGAAATCTTCAAAAACAAAAAACAGAAAGTATTAGAGACTTAACCAATTATTAATGGAATTATCAAAGTACATAACAAATCTAATAAGTAAAAGTGGGATTTCCTCTACAATTGTTTTAGATATGTGAGAAGTTTTTAATTTACATATCTAAAACAATTGAACTAAAACTAATAGATCAATACGAGGCCACAACTAAATTTTTTAGTTTCCCACATGTATCCTCGCACTCGAGACAATCATGTCCGAGCCGGGAACATCCACAGGTATGTGGGGCTAACTCTCCCAGCGGGCATTTTTTCCATTCACAAGACTCGAACCCGAGACTTTGCTTAAGGGGAATCAAACATGTACCACTTGAACCAATAACCGTGTAGGCCACTACTAAATAGTAAAATGCCATAGCATCTATTACAGAAGGCTTATTCATTAGACCTACATCCAATTTATGCTACATACCTTGACCTCTTGGTACAATTTCTCCTCCCATGCATATAACCTCTCCACAGTGGAGCAATGGCCACCATTTCTAAAACTATTAGCCCCAAAATTACCAACTGAAACATGAGGTGTTCCCTCAACCAGCTTGCTAAATCCGTTCAGTTTCGAACTCGGACTCGATCCCCATGCCCACAATGATGGACCTAGACTCCATCCATAGCTTAATACTTTGCCTACAACCAACAAGTACAAAAAACACAATCTTCAAAACTCAAAAAAGGTGAACAATTAGAGTATAAGACTGTGTCTTAAAGTTAAAGATGTGAACTTCACACTGCACAAAATTAACCCAAAATTTGTTTCATGCTTCTGAATCTTACCTCCTTTGTTGTGATCAGAAAAACCAGAACTTGGAACTTCAAGAAGAAAAGAAACATGGGAACCAACATTAGCAGCTTCGAGAAAATAGTCATTAAGCTCTTTGATAACTTCAACCATATCCTTGCTATTCCTTGAAGCCACCACTGCAAGCTCACTACTTGTTTTGGTATCCTTGGAAAACCCACTCACCATAGACGGAGGCGCCGTCATGCTCGCCGCCACGCCAGGGGCCATGACCACCACTTCAGAGCCAGTGGTGGTGGTAGTAGTTTCCCATTCTTCCTCAATAGCAAACCTAGAAGGAGGAGCGGGAGGAGGATGTGGCTGCATGAATGGGTCCCAGAAATCCCACCCGGAGGAAGCCACCGGCGGCGGAGGTGGCGGCGGAAGAGGTGAGGCAGTTACTGATGACGTCCAAGTATCTGAACTTGGACTCATCGGCGGCGGCGGTGATGGAAGAATGGGTAGTGGTGGGTCCGGTGGAAGATGGTGGTGGAAGTGGGTGGTTGTGGTTTCAACATTTGCAAAGCGGAGAAGGGCAGAACCAGTGGAACGTAGGGAATGAATGTACATAGCATGCGCTGCAGAAAAAGCGTGTCTTGCTTCAACAAACTGCTTCATGTAACGCTTCCTTGCCTTGCATCTTGACACTGATTCTTCTCTCTCTATTCGTGAATGACAACACCCCATTGAAGTAGTTAAGAAGAAGAAGAAGAAGAAGAAGAAGAAAGGAAGATTGGAAATGAGAAAGAAAGCAATGAGACAATGAAGGAGCTTTGGGCAGAGAGCCTGCTATAAAGACACTCATCCTATTTTTATATAGGGTTTTCTATTCAATATTATTTAAGGAATAAAAACAACAGGAAAAAAATATATTTTGTTTCTACTACCGAGGTAAAAAAAAACTAGCAAGTTTAGATAAAAAAAAACTAACAAGTTATCCATCTATGCGCACGAGATAATATTTTTTTGTTGTATGATTAAGAATACATATTTTTTACGCATTCGACTGGATAAAAATACATATTTTCTAAACAATTGTTGGTTTCATGCATCTAGGTAATTGTGCACATTTTAAAATGATGATAGGTTATTATTGATTATATCAATTTATGGAAAAGTTATTGTGGTGTTATCATTATTCATTAATTAAGCACGTGATAAGAAATGTCAAATGAGTATAGGTTGGTTTTGATCATGTGTGGTAGGGTATATGTGAGGAAGTGAAGTCTTTTAGGAGGGAATTATTTTGCTCGGCTTGACACGTGACATGAAGAAACTTTATTTTCTTATATAGTTTTAGATTAATCTTGTTAGGGTGTGTGATTATACTTCTCAACAAATTTCGTTTACATAAATTAAATTCTTAACATTTTGATCATTCTAAGATCCAGTAAACCTTACATCACTAGACTAACATTTTCCCATAGAAAAATATGTATCCAAGTTAAGAGTTTTATACCATTTCATTCGATGTTCAAACATTAATTTTTAATCATTATTAGTTCTTAAAAAATTAAAATAAATGAATAGTGCATAATGTGTTGATCGTGTAAAATAAATGAATATATCTTTATACTCATAATGCATTGATATTACACACTAAAATTAAAATAATCTTTTGATAAATACAATTTTTTTTTAAAAAAATGTAACAATGTAACAATTCATACGTTGTCAGACCGTCGTTCCCTTTTTATTTACCGTCATTATTCACTCTTAAAAAAATACAAATGAATTATATGATATATTAATTCAATATAAATTTTTAAACTATTGAAATTTGAATAAATTTGGGTGAAAAAAAAAATGGGTTGGTTCAGTGGTGGCTTAAAACCCTGTTATATTCTTGGTTACCATATAAGGGCAAAATTTAATTATATAAGTGACAATTGCGTGAAGGATAGCTACACACTTATAAAGAAATTAGTTCCAAATATTTTTGGTTAACACAAAAGGTCAAGATATTTAAAACAAAAATGTAAATGATAAAGTTCACTCAAGCATGTATATCAAATCTCAATGAAACAAAATGTGAAAGTAGAATTCTATATTACAAAGTTAATATGATTTGATTCTTTTTATATAAGGTATTGAATTATTAATTGATGATTTTGACTTGCTTCACAAAAATGGTAACAATACAAATTTACATGCATAGGTTAATTAATAATATATTGTCAAAGTTATTTTTACAGAACGTGAAGGAACATGCATGGCATGATGCATAAAACAACATGCTCAAACAAAACACTTTAGTAGATTTGGCAGCGCCAGATAAGATGCACGGACGGAGTATCTAAATATTTATAGGATCCAATGTTATTTTGGTACTTTACTCTGTACATTAAGGACATTACAAGATTTTTTTCACCAGGGGTATGGTACATTGGTATGGGATTTGCTTTCCACTTTCTTTTAGTTTATCTTTCTACACTGTCAATGTTCTTGACTCGGACATGATTGTTTTCAATGTAAAAATACATGTGAGAAAAAAAAAAATTAATGGATCAAATCTCTACGGTTTTAAGGAAAGTAATATGGGTATTCAGTAAAAAAAATTTGCTATCAAATTTATGATTTTTTTATCCATGTGTTAATATGTTAAACTACATAAGATAAGGAATGGAGTGAGAAAAAATATAGGAAAATAGTATTGCATCTCCTTTTATAAGGAGCTTTTTGTCCTACTTAAATGATCATTGTCAAAATAATTTATTTGCTTAAATAACTCAAGTGGGAAAAAATAATTAAATAACTTAGTTAATGAATGGTGGTTTTGATAAATTTGAAAAATTTAATAATATTTCTATATTCCTTAATATGCATATTAAATAGGGAATTATTTTTCCATAGAGCCATTTTAATACATGTCCTGAGACACATTTTAAAAAACAATAATAATACATCAATTTTCATATGAATCTTTATTTAATTCCTTTATAATAATTTTCAGTTCATAAAATAAAATTATTTGAAGAGTAAGCTTTTTAAACTTACTCCTCATCATAACCTTCAATTTTAAATAAATCCAATAATAATAATTTAAATTAATGAGTAGATTTAAAACATTAAATATTTACAAATAATTTGGAGTTTGAACCAAATCTTGTCCGAGTGCAAGGAAGATACAAAAAATGATCTCCTTTTCGTGTTGCAGCAAGAAAGCAAGAAAGCAATAAAGCAATGAAGAGAATAAAATTCTTTACTTACATAACATTACATGGCACATCTTCTCCATTCTCTCTTCTTTCTCCATTTATATATAAACCCTTGACATGCAAAATCTTGCACCAAACTTTGACCATGGCCAAACATGTTATTAACAAAGAATATCTGAAGGAAATTGACAAAGCACGTCGTGATCTAAGAGCTCTTATTTCCACCACAAACTGCGCTCCTCTCATGCTTCGATTAGCGTTAGTCTCTCACTCTAACAACTATTTTCTTTTCATTCTCTCTATATATCCTTTAACATTTATACCATAATATCTCTCTCTCTCTCTCTATATATATATATATATACATAATAATTTGTAGGTGGCACGATGCTGGTACTTATGATGCTAAAACAAGAACAGGAGGTCCCAATGGTTCTATCAGGAACGTACAAGAATTGAATCACAGTGCTAATAAGGGCTTGCATAAAGCAGTTCAATTATGTGGTGTGTTTTTTTCATTTTTTCTTCCTTTGTCTGTTTGTATATATATATATATATATGTATATATATATTTGTTTCCTAACTGTGTTGTTGTTTCTTTGGAGAACAGAAGAAGTAAAGACCAAACATCCAATACTTTCATATGCTGACATTTACCAGGTTATTTTATATATAATATTGCCATATATATATATATATATGACTTTCTGATGAATAAATTGAAGAGGAGTTTTACATGTTGAGTCATAGATTAATTTCATAACTTTGTATATATAGTTATAAAGTTGGATTTTTATATTTCAGCTAGCTGGTGTTGTTGCTGTAGAGGTCACTGGGGGTCCAACAATTGACTTTATTCCAGGAAGAAAGGTATACATATCATCAAAAAGTTGTGTTTTAACAGGGTTGTTAATATCACACACACTGCATAATAATGTCCCTTCATTACTCTCTCAAGGTACATTAAATGGTATATATATATATATATATATATTATATATTATATGTCTACATTTATATATCCTAATCTTTTTCCTTTGTTAGGATTTACTGGAATCTCCACCAGAAGGACGACTTCCAGATGCTAAACAAGGTAAATAACTTATTATAGATCAAATTTGATTATAGATGATATATTATTCAACATTTTGTAATTGATTTATGCATGTAACCCTTTTGTTATAGATCTTATGTTTGACAATGGTTTTCCTCTTTAGTATTAGTGATCCTCACTTACAATTATTAAAAAAATATACACTTCATTCTATGGAAAATTTCAGGTGCATCACATTTAAGGGAAATCTTTTATCGCATGGGTCTAACTGATAAAGACATTGTGGCTTTGTCTGGAGGCCACACACTGGTAACAACAATATATCAAAGAGACCCTTTATTTGAACCCTTCTAACTGGTTGCATTATTTATTTAACTATATATATATTTATATTATTGATTTCCTGATATAAAAAGAGAGACCCTTTACAAATATATATAGTTGAAGAATTCATTATATTTAATCTCATTATTTTCCTGATATAAGGCTCATCTAGAGCGCTCAGGCTATGATGGTCAGTGGACAAGAGAACATTTGAAGTTTGATAACTCATATTTTGTGTAAGATTCAAAACTTTCGAGTATCATATTGTTAGCTTCAACTTCGGCTACATGACTTTTTAGAAATGGTTTTAATTAAGAGTTAATTTTTGGCTTTTTAATTAATAGTCAGATGGACAATAATTCTTTTTTTTACTCAGACCGGGTTTCTAACTCAATCTCTTGTCTTACTATCGATGTGTAATCGGTTCTCATCTTTCTTTATTTTGCTTCATTTTTTTTATTTTTTTCCTTTGTAATTATCTTATCCTAATATAATTATCTTTTGCCGATAAAAAATTGTTATTAGAATTTTTTGTTTATCTAAAATAGTATATAAATTAACATTTGACATAAACTAATAGGGAACTACTGAAAGCTGATTCTAAAGACTTATTGAAGCTTCCCACAGACATGGCTTTAGTCGAAGATCCTAAGTTCCGCAAGTATGTTGAGCTGTATGCAACGGTAATGGCCAAATAATTATTATCATTGAATGATATGTGATTTTATTCTAGTTTTCATTGATAATAACAACATTATTTTTATTTTTTGTGAAGAAAATAACGCAAAACTAGTAAAATACTATTCTAGACTCACTAGTAATCTTCAACTGTTGTAGGATGAAGATGCTTTTTTGGAAGATTATGCAGCCTCACATAAGAAACTCTCAGAGCTAGGTTTAACTTCCAAGCATGTTGCAGAAAATGGTCCTACATTGGCCCAGGGAGCTATAGCAGTTGTTATTGCCATAACTGTTGTGATCCTGGGATACCTAATTGAAGTGAACAGAAAAACAAAGTGAAGAGAGATTATTATTCCTGAATTATTACTATTATTAATATACTTGTATTCCAAATTACATGATGTTTACATAGAATGTTTTCAGTTTATATTCTCTTTATTTGTTATAAAATGTCACTCTCATTTTCATTTTTCTATGAATTTGGAAACATACTATATCTTATTTGTTTTTTTTATTTTCCAACACTCAACCCAACATTGAAAGTGACAACTTGATGTGTTCAAATGGGAAATGTTAATTACTGCACCTTATGGACTTAAATCTAGAAATGTTTGCATTAAGGAAATAGCAAATTAAGATACTAAAATTTGTATGGGTTATATTTTTTAATGCAGATAAGGTGTCACCAAAAGTTTATACAAATTCCTATCCCATCAAATAAAATTATGACATGAAATAATAAACATAATCCATCACTTTTACAATGTTCCCCTCTTCTAATATTCTTTTTCCTGATTCCTTGATAACCTTTTTAGGCAGTAGTAGCATGAAGAGGGTGTAACTTACATCTACTGGTATTAGTATAGATTAATGTTTTGCTAAAAAAAACATCAACATGGCCCATTAGCTCAGTTGGTTAGAGCGTCGTGCTAATAACGCGAAGGTCGCAGGTTCGAGACCTGCATGGGCCAAAGCAAATTAATTTTTTTCCCCATTAAATTACCAAAAAGTAAAGTACCAAACCCAATGATTTAAGCCAAACCAGTACTGTGTAAGTGTAATCTTGCATAGCAGCATAATGGGTACATGATCAGTTGATCCACTTCATAAAATTTCAAACAAAACTTGTGGTTGAATGGAATGCCTATAGCTAACAGTATTAAAAAATATTAGATAATGGAAGTTAACTTGTTTTCTTCTATTTCATAGTTGCAGGGTAAGTGTATGATAAATTGATAATGATCAATTTCATATCCTAGTATTTTTTTTCGGCGACTTTTATCCTTTTTATTTTCTGCTTATGTGTCGTTTCTTTAAAAAAAAAGTGGTTATATCACTTATATGTTACTACTTCTGTTTTTTTTCTTACCACTGCACATATTTTGTTTACATGAAGGTTTGTTCTTCTAATTCTGAGAAATAATATAGGGAATAAAAATATTATTATGCATAGGTTATTATGCAGTGGCATCTTGTTAAGTATGTTTGATAAAAAAACCAGTTTGTGAAATTAAAAAAATATATTTGATAATATTACTTTTATTTTGAACCAGAAACTTATATTAACAATTATAAAGCGTTTTTATTAAACATTACTTCTCTTTCAGAAGACTTTTATATACATAACTTCTCAGAAGCTAAATTCGAAAGGCAACTAAAGATGTAAAATTAAAAACGAACCCTTATTTTAAGGGAACCATATCACTTATTTTTCAAAGAAATATCTCTAAATGAGGCTTCTGATAACATAAAACAACTTATTGTCAAAAACTTCCTTAAATTTTACAACCACATTCTAGTAACGTAGCACCCATAAAAATCGATATGGCATTGAAATAAATATAAATGTAACTCTATCTTCAACCTCATTACATAAAATGCACCACCTTGATCATCATTTCAGCATAGTACATGACAACTAAGAGCATGTTCAAGTAATATAAAAATCATCCAACACTTAAAATGAGACATACATTAGTTCCAATCTGCAAATGATTGCAAGATGTAAAGATATGGTTCACTGATTAGCACCACCATCTACACAATGCTACCAATGTCTCACAAAAAACCTCACTTGAAGATTATTTCTTCTCCTCTTCATTTGATGATGGCTTCTCATCATCCTTCTGCTGAGGCTGGATGAACATACAACAGCAATCAGAAAATGTATACCTTTTTAAAAATGAGAGGAAAATAAGCTAGAACTAGGTATAAAAATTGATACAGAAATTTGGCACGAGATAAAAATAGTGATAAAATAAAAAATATACAAGGCAGAATTTACACAAGCATATTTAAATATGCTATTTGTAGGAACTTTGTTATTGTCCTTCAAGCACAATGTTACCCCTCAAAATAAATTCAAATATTTAAAAGAAAAAGAGAGCAAACAAACACTAATGGGATGAGATAATTACTTAAATTTTGTTATTAGGAACATATTTATGTTACAACTCACCCTATTATACAAGGATCCCACTTTGTGATACAAAGTTTTTATATTCATAATAAAGGCAACTACCCGTCCACAAAATCCACTAACCAAATAAACACCATTCAAAATCCAACTGTTGCTAAATAGTCTAAAAAGTAATATCAATTAGACCAGGGGAGATGGAAAGGATTTCAAATCTAATGTATGGTTTTTCTATAGAAAGACTAACCTCAGATTGATTTTGCATGGAGGCAAGCAAATCTCTGACAGAAGGATCATTAGGGTCAACCCCTGGAAGCTGCATAAGCAAAACATTATGATTTGGTGAATAAAATATAGCATATCAATCCAGTATATAAATAAAACAGATGATTCCAGGATTTGTATGACATACTGATGCAAGGATAGAAGATACAAAGGATTCATCTGCCAACAATTTGCTCATGTCTGACTGGCTTGTTGCATCCTTTGTACTATCTGCTACTGACAATTGGAGAGCTAGAAACAACAAATAAAAAATCAACAAAAAGTTATAAGAACCACCAAGGCTTTCGCAAGTCTTACAAAATCTAAGAACATGCGAACTAATTTAACTCATTCAACTAAGGCCCGCCTTTACAACTAGTAGGAGTTAAATATGCAATTGTATACAAAAACAAACCCAATGCATTGAAACCATACCTTCAAATTGAAACAAATAAGAACTCTTTACTTCACTAAAGTGCAAACACATACAGAAATCTTCTCTTCACTATGTAGAAATTTGAAAAGCTGAATAAATCTTATCAATTCAGAACTAGTTCAATATCACACAACAAAACTATAGACAAGGCATTTCACATAGAAAAGACAACATGCAACAAGCAAACTTTCAACGCACTCACCCTTGTTTAATGGAAAAACTATGAAGCATAAACAGTAAGACAGTTAACAAAAAAGCATAACAGGACACTTGGGAAAAAAATTCCTGCAGCGCCAATGCCTATGACATATCCCGTGTCCGTGTTCAGTACTTTTTTACATGAAGAGTGCATAAACAGCATAGAAACCCACCCAAAGCCAATTCAGGATCAACTGAAGCTGCTTCTGACATATCTGTATCTTTCACATCATGGCTAGTTGCAGGATCATCCATTGACATTGCAAGTGCCTGCTCTAGCAAGGCATTTTCATCATCCTGTTTCCACTCAAAAGTCAGCATAAACAATGAAAATACTAGTGTCTAAGGTAAATCTACATGAAAAATGAAGGGAAACATGAGAACTGATTGCACATGCAAAGGGAAATATAAAGCTTATTTGTCAAATGCAACAAAGACACCAACCATCAAATCATTTGTCTTATTCTCAGCGTCAGAAGTTGCTGCACTGGCGCGCTCAGTCATTGTTGCATCTTGTGAGCTGGCTTGCTGTTCACCTCCTTTCTCTTGTTTGGCAGCATCCTCTGCGGCCTTTTTTGCTGCTGCTTCCTGCCTTGCCCTCTCCTCTTCCATTGAAACTCTTAGAGCAAGAGCCAGTTCAGGATCCAAGTTTGGATCCACTCCAAATTCATATCCAGATACACCACCAGCTGCAGCTGCAGCAGCAGCAAACCCACTACCCCCTTCCCCATCACCAGTGAAAATAGGTGTACTGCCACAGAGCAACGTTACATGAATAACAAGGAGTTAGATGAAAAATCCTGACATTAAACTTAAATCTTAATAGAGAAAGAAGAGATGGGAAGGAAAAGTAGGACAAGATTAAACTGAACCCATAAACCTTATAAGTACATCAGGAAGAGCGTTTGGGCCAGCTGGAACATGAACAATGTGGCTAGTATCATTATTATTAACAGCTGCTAGGAGTGCCTCCAGCTTTTCTGTTTTCTCTTCATCTTCTTCACCAAAATTGATAATATCAAGAGCTACACTATTCTTCTTCAACTTTCTCCCTATCATCTCCAACATTTTCTTTTCATGCTTAACAGGCCTATGAAATATTGAATAATATGTCAGACAGTAAATAACTACCAAATAAGAAACTTCTGATACAGCTTGAAATATAATTAAGCATACCCTCCAGCAAAAACAATAATCCTTTGCTGCTGCTTTTTATTTTGCCGATGCTTAAGAGCCAACTGTGCCACCTGAATGCCCGCAGCTAGGTTCATCTCACCACCTATTTCTAGTCCTAATTTAGGAAGAAAATGGCGAGAAGGGGTAAAAATTTTAACAGAAGAATCCACATGTGACACAATATGGTAAACGAATATGCTGCAAACTTGTTCAATTCAGAAATATGTTCAGTGTTCACAGAAAGTTAATCAACCTCATTAATGGACATGCCCTATAAAAAGCAACCTATACAGCTGCTAGTAGCAACCAGAAAGACAGAAGGTCAACAAACTTGAAGGCAATAAGCAAAGAAAACTCAATTGTTTTCACGACTCAAGAATCTCAGCATAATCTTTTAATTCATATATCCTTCTAACTCTTCAAGAAGGACTCGACAAAAACAAGAATGTGTCGACATTAAGAAATTATAGGTACAATCTTCAAATAACAATTAATAATAAAACTTGAGCAAGAAATATATCCATTAGATAAGGTAGCAAGGTTCAATTTTCACTCCTATCAAATAGTTTTCCGATAGGGCACATGAAGAAAAAAACATAATCAAAGGAAAGCAAGCACACATTAAAAAAATAAACTAACCATGCATGCAAGCTAAGATCTTGCCCAGATCACTAGTAGGGGTGACCAAAACGCGAACACCTTTCCCAGACATTGTGAGAACCCCAACTGTATTTTCTGGATTAGACTGTATCATTGAAATCAAAATACATTCATAAGCAACAGTGAATCTCATGCAAGTATCTATATCTCAATTAAAACCCAATTCTGAAATAGAACATCAACACTTAACACATAATTTAAACTATCTCAAGCCAGCTATAACATTCTGATTTATCTATGTCTAACTAATTTTCCAAACCCCTTAAAAATAGAGGTAAAAGAAAGGAAAATATATGATTAGTTTAACCTACCTGGGTTTTAGCACCACAAATAAGATTAACAGCGTCTGCTTGAGCTTGAAATCGAGAAGGAGAGTAATCTCCGTTACGCATCCATTCAGAATTGTCAATACAGATCATTGTAGCCTATTGAACAAAATAATTGAAATAAAAAAGTGTTTCAATAGCATCATGAACAAAAAACCCTAATTTCATTAGATATAAGAAATAAAAAAGAATAGGTTGAATTGAAATGCTATGGTTAGATGAAATCAACGCGTAGTTAAAAGGAGATTTACCTCGAGCACCATTTTGAAGATTCAGAAAATAAGGATCGAGTTTTTTTAGAGAGATGTTGTTGTGAATGAAAATATGAAATGTAAGAGAATGGAGAGAGAAGTGAAGTGTTATGAGAAAGAAATGGGCCTATATTCAAACATGGGCCTGCAATTCATGAAAAATATTTTTCGTGAAAATAAATATCAATAGATTTGCAAGATACTGAGATAAAAGATTAAATAAATAGTATAAAATGATATATTCAGAACTTATAAATGATTTTATAGAATTAATTAAACAATATTTGTTGGTGTAACCAAATGATAAAAGTTTGTTTAAGATTATAAATTCGAGTTTTATTTTTATACTATATAAAGAGAAAACATTGTGTAACTATCACCATAGTATAATTTTACTATTTTATTTTTAACAATTTTTAATTTCTAAAAAAACTATATATAACTACTACCAATATATTAACTAATTTGACCATTAAAATAAAAGCAAAAATGTAATATAAAATACACCTAATAAAATTATAATATAAAGTATGTTCAATTTAAAAATATTATATTTTATCAAAATAAAATATATAAAACTTAAAAATATTACTTAGAGGGTGATGTGATTTCCGGATATTGAGCATAAACAACAAAATATATTAATTATTAATTATTCAAATCTCGTGACATGTTTTAATTAGTGATAGAAATTATTAAATCGAAAAGGACAGAATTTAAACTTTGTCCATTAAAATAAAACAGAAAAAAAGCCAAACACCCATCACATTGAATTTAGCTATTCTATGCAAATAGTTTTTTAGGACCGATTCACTCATCATGAGCTTAAATTTAACATTAGTCAAATAATATGGCAAGGTAATTAATTTATTAACCTTTCCTCACTTTGATATAATCTTAAAAATTAACTCTTCCAAAATCTTAAGAAGACACATAATACCTCTAACAATACTGATTGGATTCTTTGTATATTGTTGACACTATACAATATGTTAATGATTATTATCATAAATCACTTTTATGGATTTCTCACATAATTATTATGGTAACCTCATCTTATCAAATACATAATAAGACTCTGTGCTTTTCTTATCTTCCTATATACAGTTGAATCTGAATATTAATTAACAATTGTAATCAGAGTCTTGATCCTTCTTTGATGATTCGTTTGCATGCATGGATAAGATTGTAGACACACTCAAAATATGATTAAACTTTCTAGAATTTCTATATAGATAGAGACATGGATATTAATTAAGCAAAAGTAAAGTGATGGGTTGAAACGAAATTGATAAAGTAATATGTTCAATGGATCAAAATTGCACTCTTCGTTTATTATAATAACCATAAATTTGATATATACAATTGGCGCAAATAATCCTAGTGATGTTTATCCTTAAAAGAATAAAAATCCTAAAATGCCCTCCTATTTAATGCTATTTGCCTAATTCATCTTAACCTTCCAACAATAATAAGGAGGGTAAGATAAAGATTTCAACCATGCAAGTTGAGAAGTGACAAATCTTTGCACAAAGGTGCTGATTGTATCTGTTAAACCATGTTGCTACCCTCCAATGAGCTGAACCTGATTCACCACTTTGCAAATGCAAGATGTGGAAATCTTCTTATGTACTTTACTTCTTCTAATTGATTACCATATAATAGGGTTATATCATTAAAAAACTAAAGAATTATAGTAATGAGACATACAATAAATAAACAACATATAATTGTTTGTCCTTTTTTTTTATCAATAATATAACCCAGTTATATTAGTAAGGTTATAAAATTAGTGATGAATACTAATAGCCCACCAAATTCATCGGCCACATGTAATGTGACTAATTATGATCTTCTGTCCCAAAAACTCTATATCCTAATGTCATAGGTTATAAAAAGTGGGACGGCTGATCCACATTTCGTAATGTGACATAACATTGGCAGTCAGTAAGTTTGCAACAAATGCCAAAATGGCCACAAAATAGAAGCAACAACCACAGCTATGATGTTGTTTTGTGACCCATTTATATGACCTATAGATACATCCACCGCCATTGGATATTTTCCGTTCCATGACTTGATCGAACTGCATTCAAATTCAAAAAACCATTAGAAACATTGCACTCAAATCTGAACACAAAATCTAGCTAGCAAGCTTACCCTAGAAGCAAAATATTATACACTAATTTTGTGGTGACTTATAATATAACATCAAAAATCTGAGTAGTTTCCATTCAACTAGGAATATAATAAATAAAAAGAAACGTGACAGCCATATCTATTGTGATACCCCACCCATAACTGGTCCCTTAATAATTGACATTAAACCAAACTCTCTCAAAACTCAACCTCAATATATTATTCATTTCCTTCTCCAAAAACACGTTTTGAAAACTCAAAATTTCAAGATATTTTTCTTATAAAAAAGATACTAACTCTGCCAACGGATATTTTTTCCATCCACAAGATTCGAACCCGGGTTCTTGCTTAAGGGGAATCAAATATGTACCACTTGAACCAACGTCCGTTGGGATTTAGTAGGAGAATTTACTATTAGAATACATCATTTCCAAAAAAAAAAATCTATTAATTAAATGCTTAAAAGTAAAATTAAATTAAAAAATGATATTTAACTATGAATAAGAACAAATTACCTAGGGTTTGGTGAGGGACAAAATGTGATGAGGTAATCAGCAGAGGAACAAGTGAAGGTGCTGGTGCCATCATCATAGGCATAACTGTAAGCGCGTGGGCACGCGCTCTTGAAGAATTGCGAGTATGAACTTGGCTTGCATGTATCTGGCGTTGCGTAAGCGCCACTGCAGCAATATTGTGGATCCCCAAATGCTTCACACGCGCTTTTGCATGCCACGCTCTCATCTCCATTCCCGCCGTTAACCACCCTCAGTTCCGGTGGACATCCCGCGTTCAAGTCCACCGCACAACCCGTCGCGGTGCAGTTCCCGGCGCCTGTTCCTCCCTGAGGCTCCACCATCATAGGGAGGTTGTAACCGTCGACGAGGCTGACGTCAAAGAAATCGAGCCCTCCGGCGCCGTTTAAGGTGAATTCCGCTAGGGTGGCAGGAGGGGTGGCGCCACTGCCGGCGCATTCTACGGTGGTGGAACTGCAGTCGGCGGTGATGCAGGAGAATTTTCCGGTGATGGAGTCCTGGGAGCAGAGGGTGCGTCCCCATACGCGCCCAGACCAGGCGGTGGGGATGGCGATTGTGTTGGAGTCGCCAGGGGCGAGGGCGAAGCCGGTGGTGGAGGGAGGTGGTGTCCCGCCGCCGGTTAAAATGCCTGGCCAAACTGTGTAGCTGCACTTGTTTACTATATTGAATGTCGTTGAATATGAACCTGTGTAACATGTTACAACACAACAACATGAGATATCTTAATTAGTAGCAGAACACATTTCCGATAATAGAGAGGACAATTATGGAAAAATACATTAAAAACTAAAAAATAATAACATTTATGACTTTTAACTTATATTAAAGTTACAATTTTAACCTTAAAAGATATGGGTTTGTTACCTTTGAGGAATTGGAAGAAAAATAAAAAGAGGAAAGTGGTAACAAGATGAGTTGAAGTAGCCATAGTTGAAACTAAAAAATGGGAAATTAATGAATGTGAAGGGAGAAGAATGTGGTTGCCTATGATGAAGGGTATTTGAAAAGTGGTTAGGATGGGAGATGGGAGGGAAGTGAATATATAGAGGATTGAACTAGGGACCATATGCATATTGGATAAAAATATATTGTCCCTACTGATATATCTGACTAATAAAAATATACTATATCAATTAAAACAATTAATACTCATTATTTTTTCTATTTTTATTTTATTATCATTGTTTTGAGACTTAGTTTTTTTTGTTTCCCACAAGTATCCTCTCGCACTGGAGGCAATCCTGTCCGAGCCGGGAACATCCACAGGTACGTGGGGGCTAACTCTCTCAATGGGCATTTTTCCATCTACAAGACTCGAACCCGAGTTCTTACTTAAGGGGAATCAAACATGTACCACTTGAACCAACGTCTGTTCACATGGTCCCACTTTAGCAATGCATATGCACATGCATGCATTCACCGCAACTTTTAGGGTCGGCAGAGTGTCTATTTTTTATGACGAAATGCGAGCTTATTTGCATAAGCTCTACATCTAGGAATCTATTTTATATTAGAAAGGTTTTTTTAATCTAAAAGTGTAAAGTTAACGTTGAAATTTTGTTTATTTAATTATTAAGAACCTACATTTTAAACATTTCAAGATTCGTTTATATTATTGGTTTGGGCAATGGTTAACATAGATATTGAGATAATAGAAGGAATCAATTATAAGTGCTAAATACGAGACTATTTCATTTGAAGGCAACGTCATTTTTAAGTAACATAATGTTATCCTCATCCTAAGATTACTCAGATTCTTAGGATTTGTCATATTAGTAGTATTTTAATCAGTAAGATTCGATTTAAAAACCTCAAAACCTCTAATATAATTGATATAATATCATAAGGATATAAAATGCAATTATGTTTACGACTCATCCAAGAACAAAAATCTTAAAAATGAATGACTCAGGTTTAAAATTTCACTTAAAATTTATAACCATGTTGGATCTAAGTACTATCTCCATGTGACTTTTGTCTCTGTGGGGAATCTTGCTTCAGCGTTGCCATGAACCATGTCTGTGATCACATGCTGCGTTCTGCCTTGGATTTTATGAAGGTAATATAAATCCTTTTTTTAATAATTGATTCTTTCTCTTTTGGTACATAATGCTGGTTAAAAAAAACTTGTGTTGTTGGATAACAGTAACCAGATATGGCATTCCAAAGGTGACAACAAAAAATTATATCTAAAAGCATAAAAGAAAAGAAAGATGTTTGAAATGGTATAAAATTGGTTAGAAACTAAAAAAAAGATGACCTTAAGAAATACTACTAAAAACTTGGTTGAGAAAAAAAATATATGCAGCATGAGTTTTAACATTGTCACGACAATATCTACTGTTAATGTTTAATCATCATTGATCCCTTAAAGGTAATGTTTAAAGAACCTAAAGATACAAAGTTCATCTTTAGAAATGATATGTTTTTTTCATTTAAGAGTCCACATTTTAAAATTTTCAGAATTGATTTTACATTTTACGTTCTTTAAACATTATCATAAGCATGAAATGGCAATGGTTAGCAAATCCTTATTTGAAAACACTATTAGTGATCAATCCCTTAGATTATTTTTTTAAACACCACTTAGAAGTTCTGAGCATTGTCTTTAGGGATTAGATTGGGTGACCCAGAGATTAGAGAAGAAAGCATCGGTCGGTCAAGGTGGCACTACAGTCCAGTTCATCATATCGGGCAAGGACTTAAAAACCCAACCTCTAAACAAGCATAATCTTCAATCAATTAGCCCAGTTAACTTCAAACCAACCATGGCACCTTAAATTAAAGGTAAGGTTGACCAAAAGTTATGTAACTAACATATGGGTAAGGACCTGATTTCATTTCAATTCACTCATGTTGTTTTTCAATATAGAAATCATACAGGAAAACTGGACATGAAAGATCAGTTTTTCTATTCATCTCTTCAAGTAGAGATAAACTAGATGTAAAATTGAAGCCCAAAATGGAAAGTCATAGATATCCTGATGTGAAATTAAAGTTGAATAGGATCTAGAATCCAATCAACAGGACACAAACTCGACCAGAAGTGGCAACCAACAGGGTTTCAAGATGCAGGGAAGACCTCAAAAGTAAAATGCAATGCTCTACCCCAAAAAGCCCAAGACCTATGTTTGAGATTATATGATAATATCTCATATGTTAGTTACACAGGCAGACATATAAGTAAGATGAAGTCTCCTACTAAAATTCTTTAAGATAACGCATAAGTTGAAATGCAGCAAAAGCTAAGATAGTAAATCAGTAGGAAGATATAGGGTTTTTAATTGCAAATGCAATTATGTTTGCATAACTACAGGAATATTATGATTGACGAGACCATAATTGCATCTTTATATGGTTGAGAAGATTATCAAAACTACAATGTAGTGACTCACAATTTAAAACCATAACAAGAAACCCCTAGACTTTAATGCAATGGGATCTACAGATTGCACTCTATATATTCCAGGAATCTAAGAGAAGCTGCCCATGATAAGATCAGGGTTCAGCCAATAAAAGAAGGCACAACAAGATAGCAAGAGGATTAACGAAACCCTTATAAAGAAGAAGACATATTCTTATGTTTTCAAGACTCCTCAACCTCTGAAATGCAATGCAGGAGGGAATTTATCAGAGTGCAAAATACTATCATTACTCTTTTTTTTATTCTTTTAGTGTCTTCCTCAGCTTATCAGCACTTTACACAATCTTTGTTCCCATTGTTATAAGTTTCAACCCAAATAAATGAAAATAACAACCAACAATTCAGTCCAATACCATACCCAATACATCTATGGAAATACATAGGCAGAGTGAGTAAACCAAATTTTATCGTTTCCTATCATATCCATAAAAAGGGTATAAGTCACAATCATGCAAGCATGAAACTTCAAACCATGACCATTAACAATAACCTAACAGCCTAAAACACAAATGGTATGAATTTTTCACAGCTCTAGAACAACAAAGGCATATTTCAAAAACAAGGTGTAATAATGCATATGGTCAACCAAGAATGAAACATGAAAATAGAAACATTGGTCCTGTAGCATATAACCCATATGTGAAACAATAACAGAGCCATAATCAGTCTTTGGCTCTTTGCCATAACATCCTGTTTGTTAACCAAATAAATTTCATAAACTTTACCATAGTAAACTAAAAAGCAATACTGTAAAAAGTTGCAAAAGGAATTTTCCTTTGCAAAATTTTGTAATATCTTCTATCCAGAAGCTTCAATGCATTCCCTAGCAAAGTGGCCAGGCTTACCACAATTGAAGCAAGTGCGGTTTCCATCGTTCCCACCACCATAGCTTCCACCATTCCCACCACCATAGCTTCCACCATTGCCACCACCATAGCTTCCACCATTCCCACCACCATAGCTTCCACCTTCTTTGTTGCAATCCCTAGCCAAGTGACCGACTTCACCGCATCTATAGCAACCTCCACCATTACCACCAGCACGAGGACGATCACGATCGCCACTTCCAACGTTGCAGTCCCTCGACATGTGCCCAAACTCGCCACAATTGTAGCACGATCCCCCACCACCACCGCCACCACCACCATTGCTCCCCTTCAAGCAATCCCTAGCCATGTGTCCAAATCCACCACAGTTGTAACAACCACCGCCACCGCCACCACCACCACCACTGTTTCTTCCACTTGTGCAATCCCTAGCCATGTGCCCTATTCCACCGCAATTATAACAAACACCAGCATTGGAACCACGGTTGCAATCCCTAGCGAGGTGGCCAAATTCACCGCACTGATAGCATCCAGCTCCACCGGCGCCACGACCACCACCGACATTGGAGCCACGGTTGCAATCCCTAGCCATGTGACCAAATTCACCACACTGATAACATCCATCACCACCGCCGCCACGACCGGCGTTATTCTCTACAGTGGAGCGGAGCGGGGCACCGTTGACGCCGGTAACATCGAGAGCCTTGAGTTTGCCGTCGTCACCAGTTCCGACGGTGAACTCAACGCGATCACCTTCAACGAGGGTTCGGAAACCGTCGGATCGGATGGAAGAGTAGTGAATGAAGAGATCGTCACCGCCATCATCGGGTTTGATGAAGCCAAAGCCTTTGGAATTGTTGAACCTTTGAACAATGCCGGTGATTCTAGCCTTCGACATTGGAACCCTAGAAATGTGAGTGAATTGAATTTTAGGAAGAGTGATGTAGAAGAAAGAGGGTCTATGATGCTTCTATATATATTAGTGATTGGGTAGAGAAACCCAACAGATTAAGGAACTAGGTTAGCCACTAGGCCCGAACCACATTGGTTTTGTCTAGAACCTTCTAGTACCTTCTGCACTACTCATCTCAACGGTGGTTTTAACTTTTAACCCAAGGAACGGGATCCTCTTTCATTTCAAATACACCTCATTTTAACTTTATTTTATTAAAATAATATATTAATTCTAAATGTCTAGATATAAATAGAACGAGACATGAATGAGGACACCAGGTTGAGACATGTAATCTTCATCCTTAACCAAAAAGTGGTGAAAAGTTAGGCATACTTAATTGATTGATCATAGGATTGAAGATCTCCTACCTCACTAATGTACCAAGTCAATCAGAATGCGTTATTTAATTGGATTTTTTTATAAAATACATAAATTAATATTTTAAATTATTTTGGGAAATACTATTGATTAGGGATAATGTCTTTTTGGATAGACGATTTTTGTCCTTGATCATAAGCCATGTGTATGATTGATATTATTTTGCCTTAAGGGTACTTCATTTTTGTTGGACAGTATAATCTTGCAAGTGTTAGCTTTTAAAAATAATTTCTTAGTTCCAATTAATTTATTTTGATGAAAAACAACTTAATCATACATAAATTTCCAATGGAAAAATAATAATTCTTCACCAAACAAATCATAGCACATTGATTACACAAAATAGCTTTTCTAAAAGCTAATTTTGTTCTTGTTGGGCAGTAGGTCTAGTTTAGCATTTAGCATTTCAAAAATCACTTGTGTATTAATCATTTGATATGGTTATCATAGCTTATCCCCTCAAACAAGAATTCATCAAGCTCTTCACATCAATATCAGACTCATAACAAGCATATTCATCATGTTATATACAAATTAACATTAACAATTTCACAATTTTTTCAAAGAATTAATCGTGAGGAAATCTCTTTTTAAATCATTGAAATGATGACTTTCTCAATTTGTGAAACTTTAGATATAACCTTTAAGACATAGTAGAATATGAGTATGAAGTTCAAAGTTAAGAAAGCATTTAGAACACCTAAAAACAATTGATAATCTGAAGTTGGCTTAATCTATAATGCATTATTCTCAAAATTATTTCTTGTAAGACTGGTTGTCACAATAAAAGTTGTTCATGAACAAAGATAAAACCATTGAAGAAAAATTACATGGGCTTAATCTATCTATACAATGCAAGAGATTTGACAAATTTGATGCTCCAAAAGGTAGGAGTTGATATTTATGCAAATGAACAGAAATCAATAAACTTCCACATTCCATTGCTCTGCTTTCTTCAATTGCCTCTTGTATTCAATCCAATCAATGCCTAAAGTAACAAACACAATAGGATGGATAATGAAGTTTCTCTTAAAGACAAAGTGTAATGGAAGAAAAGAAATTGTTTCTTACCTTCTTTAGCAGCTAAAGGTGCAATTATTTCATCAATACCCTTTTCCATCCCTTTCAGTCCACACATGTAGACAAAAGTGTTATCTTTCTTCAGTAATTCCCATAGCTCTTCCGCGTATTCGGCCATTCGGGTTTGAATGTACATCTTCTCTCCTTTTTGGTTTGTTTGTTCTCTGCTCACCGCGAAGTCAAGCCTGAAGTTTTCAGGTGATTTCTCCTTCATCTTTTCGAATTCCTGCTCCATACAGTTAGACTAGTATCAGCACATGTACGAGCGAACATAGAGTCGAAGAGTTCTCGAATAGTAAAGATAGTTTGATACTCACCTCCTTGTAAAGCAGTGAGCTGCTTGTGGGGACACCCAAAAAGAGCCATGCCAAACCATTGAACTGCATACATATACATGTCAAAAAAAAGTTAATTATTAACAATGTGTAATGTTCACTTACAAGCAAGGATGAATCCAGAAAACATAGGAGTGAAGCGACCTAGAGCACGAGTCGAAGATATCACCTGGTAGAGTATAGGGAGAAACTATTTCTAGGCTTTGAACCTGGGAAGGTTACAAGGCAGCAACCTTATCATCGGCCGAGGGTAGGGCCAAATATTTTTTATACAAATACTACGTATATGTGTGTATAACTGTTTGTACAAGTGAGAAGCATCAATGTCTATGGCACCGTAGATCTACTTCTAGATACTACAAATACATCTATGACAATGTTTAAACTTTTGTAGTTTCTTAGGCAGTAATCACTTCATTTTCCATGTTTACCAGGTATAAATTTAAGGATCCATAAGTTGCAACAAAGTAGTGGGCCTCAATGGTTGTGGATTTTGATGGTAATATCAATCACTCAGTATTGATTTCATTTCCTCGAACTCTTGCCTCGGAGATTGAGTACATATGAATCTGTTACAAAGTAGTTTCGACTGCCCAAGAATCAAGTTCTTTTTAATATATGGGAATTTTAGGCACACTTATAATCCTGGTGCAGACTAGATACTAGGCTCAAGAAGGATATAAGGTTTTGTGTACACTTACCTTGTAGTCATCATGCTTCTCAAAGAAAATTTTCCACAAAAATGAGCGAAATGGTGCAATTCCAGTTCCGGTTGCCAACTATGGATAAAATTACAACGATTAATGATGGAAATCAAAGCTGCAATTATCAATGCATAAAAGCATCACATATTCCTTTTTCAATTACAATGAAGGCTGATAGTTAATGTACCATGATGATGGTGGCATTAGGATCTTTTGGCATAAGCATTTCTTTACCAATAGGTCCAGTAATCTTTACTTCATTTCCTGGCTTCAAGTCACCTAAATAAAGAGAACCAGAAGTGATTGGTACAAGAGACACATAGTTGTATAAAAATAAATTACATTTTCATGATCCAATATCTCAAATGGGAACATTGCTGATTTTCTTTTAGAATACTTCATATGAAAACTAACACTATTCATCCTTACACAAGAAATTTGAGCAGACTCCCTTAACAACTTCTCCGCTTTCATTTGTGTACACAAGACGTTTCACGCATAGAGAAACCTGTATTAAGGCATCGAATCAGAATAGACAATAGTATGAAACATGGATCAACAGTGAATGACAAAAAAATAATAAAAGCTCTAGGGAATTTCAACAATTAAGTCCCAATTCCCAGACACAATAATATATAGAAATAGCATGATTAGTTCACTTTCACTTAATTAAGACTCACTGTTTTGGAGTCTCCGAAATCACCAATGGCACTGCTAGCAATTGAATAGAGTCTCAGCTTGTGAGGCTTGCCATTCTTGTCAATTCCATCTGGAACTATCCCAATTGACTGTCCTTCTCTGTAAGGAACCTCTCCTAAAATAACACAATGATAGTTTTTTAGCTCAAAATACTGATTACTTTAACAGCAATCGACCGTAATAGAGCGAAAACGCATTAGCTCAAACCTTCGGTAGTGAAGACCATGTGCCAGGTTTCTCCAGGTGCATCATCCCCAGTGATTTTTGTGTTGAGAAGGCATCTTCCAGTGTATGGATCCTTGGGTTTGAACCTGTTCACAACTATACCTTCATCCTGTTTTTTCGACTCCTTTACAACTTTAGTAACCGGTGCTGCCTCTGTGTCTGTAGTGACTTGAGCTCTGATTGAAACTCCTCTTCCACTGATAGAAACATCTCTGTATTGGAATGAAACCTGTGAAACAACAACCTAGGTTCTTAGCAAACATTTTTGCAAACCAAACAGATCCTAATATTGATCGAACGAAGAAGAATAGTACAAATGAATCTAAAGTAAAACATATATAGTAGAATTAGAACAATCTAAATAATGTAAACTAATTCAATAGAACAACCTAACTCAATCTAAACAGAATCTAACATTGATTGAATGAAGAATTATGACATAAATGAGCATAAAGTTGAACAGAAACTTATATAGTAGAACAATCTAACTAATGTAACTTACTGAACTATATCTATAATGCAGATCATATTCCAAACAAAACCAAATATTGATTGAATGAAGAAGAATGATATAAATGAGTCTAAAGTAGAGAACTTATATAGTAGAGCAATCTAACTGATCTCTAACTAATGTAATTAATCTCTAGTTAAGATCATACTTTAACAAACTAATTACAATGCTAAAATTGCACTCTCAATTGCTTCAATACATGTCAGGTCTATAGGACATAGACATACCCTTTGGAAGGGTACTCTCTCTAAGGCAGAAAGAGAGTTTCTTGTTGGAACAGTGGAGGAGGATGGAAAGGAAACTGCAGCAGTAACCACAGAAGCCATGTTTATGTTAAAAACTAAGGGAACAGAGAAAGAGGAAGTAGTTATGTTAAGTGAAGTGATGATATGTAATGTATGTATGTGTGGCAGTGAAGTGTGAAAAGAAAGAGAATGAAGATTTTTTATTGAGATTGAGTGGATGATATTTGTAAGCCAATGCAGTGGTAGATATAAGGATAAGTATATGTGTGTTATATATGGCACTAAACCATGTCATGATTTTCTGTTAACATAGAGGGTCCTAGGCCACTAAAATCAATACCCACATAATGACAAAGATCACTTGTCCCCGACTATGTCTCATTTTTTGTTTCAAGTCTATTGCATTTTGATATATGAATAAATAAAAAATTCTAAAAATAGAAAATAACAAAAAATCACATTTGGTTACCATAAGATCTCAAATTCCACAAATAAGAGGACCAGAAAAGCTACCATTTTTATTTCCCTATTCTACCCTGGTTTTTAAATGTTTGGTTTAACTTAAATTATGAAAAATAATTGATTTTTTTCAAAAGTTAATTTTTTTTTGCTTTCAACATAAAATAAACTAAGCCATAAATTAAATTTACAAAGCCATTAGATGTAGAACAACATATGACATCTTTTATCCTATAATATATACCATTTCATATGGCATAAATTATGATTGATGAAAAAAATGCATTTAAATTAAAAATATAATTATTAATTAATTTTTTGACCAATGACAGCCTATGGCACATGGAATGGCACATATAGTGTGACAGAAGATGTGCTCCCGTTGAATAAGGGGTGTAGACCTGAGCCAAGCCCAAAACCTTTGCATGTGGTGCACAACTCTTGGGCCTTAGTTGTAGGCAGGTTTTGAGTGATGGAACCGTATTTTGGGAGAAACAGTGTCTCTCACCCCAAAAATGAGAATGCAACTCTATACTCTAGAGATATTTTGTTTCCAATATTTGCTGCTGATGAGTTTATTTTCCACCTTCATTTTCGATTTACTTGTCATGAGCTGGATAGTTCATACTTACACTTATAATGTGACCAGGAAATAAATAGCTGATATCACTTTGAATACGAAGGTAGTTAATGCAAAACTGTAAGTATGAACTATTCTATGATCTTTATGAGCTACATGAAATTGATAGTGAGGCCCACAAAAAATAGTTAGATCAACTATTGGTAAAATCAAATGAACAATTCTTCCGGTTCAAAGGGAGTTTTTAACACAAAAATAGTGCATTTGACCTGGTTTATAATATTTGCGAAAAAAGACCTTAAACTATGATATTTAGTTTTGCAAATAAGGGCAACAATTAATAAGAACTGTACATCAATATATTTCAGAGAATCTTAACTTGCAGGATATTATTTTTCTTTTTGCTAGGAGATTCTTATTTATAGTTACACTGCACAAGCAAGGCAAGAAAACCCTGATACTTAAAATGATGTACACCCATGAAACTGAAGCCAATCCAAGCAGGATCTTAAACACCTCTTTGACATAGTCCTCTAGACTCAGCTTTACATGGATTCCGGTTCGGGATGCCATAGTCGATATAACTTGAGTTTTAGGCTTTAAGATTTCATAGAAAAGTATCCACCCCAAAAAAGAGCTCCATGGAATGATCAGATCAAGCAAAATCTGCAGAATAGATATCTTAAGGTCTCCAGCACACTCTGTACATGAGATAATCTTTAAAGGGAACTCCACTCTTACATCCTGAATCATCTACGGCTGTGTGGGCTCATCATGTTTCGAGAACCTATGCTTGCAGTTCTTAGAAGTTTCCGAAATTCTGGTAAGCTGATCTTTCCATCTTTGTCGATATCAGCTTCCTCAAGCAATGGCTCAATAGAGCCTTTCAGGCATGTATGCTAAGAAGCAAAAGATATCATAATATTAGTAGCAGAAAATATGCGAAATTAAAGACCGTTTTTTGTTTTGGCAATAAATAAAATATAGGATTAACGGTAAGACATGCTTCTAGGATCAACAAACATTTATAGCAGTACTTTGATGACCAACCAACAACAGACCCAAGAAGGAATCAAACCTCGACGAACTAAGTTTGATGTGCCTACAAATATACACAGGTAGATTTCTTGCTGTGCTTAAACAGAAACCTTAATTAAGGATGTGAATGTTCTTTAAATATAATACAGGAATACTACTTTCAGTTTTTAAGAGAATTTATCATAGAAAATATATGGGTAGCATGAGTAAAAGACATGAGACCAACCACTCTAAGTTCATCTACAGTAATATAGCCATCCTTATCTAAGTCAAATTTCTCGAAAGCAGCCTGTGACCGTTCCTGCCACTTTTCGGAATCATGTTCCTCTAATTGATGCACATGCAATGCAGCTGCAACAAACTCAGTGAAATCCACTAGCCCATCTGTGTTGCTATCTATCTGCATGCACACAGGACAAGAGTTCATAGTATTTAATAAGGTAAAGGATGTTTAGAGGTCAGAGTACCAACGGCACTTAGGATAAAAGCAGCCATAATTGATAAGAGTGATTAGAGGAAGCAAAATCTATTTGTCATTAGAGTAAATAATCAACAAACACCGAAGAACCTGAATTTCTTTCAAAATTTAAAAACTGGAATAAGTGACCAACGAAAAAGTGTGGTGCTTGCGGAGGAGCAAAATTACTGACCGCTTGCAGTATCTCTAGTACACGCGATTCTTTCAACTTCCAAGGGAGATCTTTAGCAAGAGCCTGCACAGATAGATAAATGGTGTATTTAGATTTAATATAGCCATAAAGCCAGTTGATTAATCAGCTACCTGTCTCATCTCTTCAAGGCTGATAACACCGTTTTTGTCCACATCTATTGCACCAAATTGATCTTTTAGATCAGACAACTCTTCTTCATTAATTGTACTAGCCAATGCCTGCAAGATAATCAAGTAACAAAAATTGGATTTCAAACAAATTCCATGCCTTCTAACATGCAAAGGCTTGAATTAATTTGTCTTCTTACCCTCAATGCAAACTGTTTCAATCGACTATACTTCACAAACTGTCGCATGTTGTTCAGGACAGATATATCAATAGGAATCTCCAATGCCTCCCCTCCTTCTTTAACCCATGGATGTGCTGGAAATATCAGAAAATCAAAACAGTTCCAAATGAGGGTAGACATTTTCTATTACAAATGTTCAGAAGAGTAAAACGGACGGCTCAACACATGAAGCTCCCACTTAGTGGAATCTGGGGAGGATATTTGTATACAATCTTACCCCTACTAGCGGAGAGGCAGTTTCAGGATTTGAATATTTGACCTCATGGTCACTAAGCAACAACCTTGTGATATGTGATAGAAAGGTGTAAACCATAGGATTCAAGCGGGTGGATGGAATGGTAGAACGCATCAGGTGTCATGTGTGATAGAAAGCTGTCACTCAAGATTAAGGGGAAAATCTTACCTCATAGCTATAAGACCCACAATGTTATATGAGACTGAATGTTGAGCGGTAAAATGTCAACAAATGAATAAACTCAATGTACAGAGATGAGAATATTGCGTTGGATGAGTGGACACACTAAACAAAATAGGATTAGGAATGAATATATTAGGAAGAAAATTGGGTAATTCCTACTGTAGAAAATATGGTTGAATTGTGTTATAGGTAGTTCGGGCAATGTGCGAAACACTTAAATATAAATTCAATGCTAAACTTTAAACATTATTGAACACCTTAACTTTGAGGAAGCAACCAAAATGTAAAATTATTTCAAGGAAAGGAAACAGGGCATGATAAAGAGCCTTCGTAATAATAATAATAAAAAAAAACGAGTACATACATAGAGCCTGAGCAGCAGTTAATCTTGCACGAGGATCCTTTACCAACAATTTTTTCACAAAATCTTTAGCCGCATTACTTATGGTTGGCCATGGCTTTCGGCGGAAATCAGGCTTGTTCCTTATCACCTGCATTATGATCATAAATTAAGCATAACAGAAAATGTTGATTAAAAGTAGAAACTTCCTTCCATCACAATCAGGTGGGCAATGAACGAAAGGGCCAAAGACTTATTGATTATCTTAAAGCATAAACAGCAAATCCCACTTGAGTTATCGGAATCTTGGAAATGTCAGTTATGAACCATACCTCTTTGAAGATACCATCCTCAGTCTTATCCCAAAATGGGCGTCTCCCACAGAGCAATATGTATGTGATCACACCTATACTCCATACATCTGATTCAGGGCCCGACTTCCGTTTCAACACTTCAGGTGCAACATAGTAAGCACTGCCAACAATATCTGTAAACCTCTTTCCTGAAGTTTTTTAAAAAAAAAAGGAGAACTAGAACTGTCAAATAAAGGTTGCAAGAACATTTATTAAACAAAGGGGGTAAAAAGAGGAAACAAATCAATGATTAAAACAAATATTTTTCTCACCAGGTTTAATAAAATCAGACAAACCAAAATCGGTAGCCTTTAAAGATGAATCATCTTTGGATGATCTGAAAAGAAAATTCTGCACTCGAAGAGAAAGAAATATTGTCGATTAGCATAACTCCATATTGCTTAAATATGCCAGTGGACTTGAAAATACCTCTGGTTTCATGTCCCTATGCACCAAACCATGTAAATGACACTCAGCTGCAACCTTAAGCATCTGCCTAACAACAACTGCTGCATCCTTTTCGGTATACCGGCTGTCTTTCCTGATTAAAGCAACAGGAAGACCAAGTAAGCACTTGTACAAGAATAAACACAAACCCATGAATCTGGCTGGTTACGAGTTTGGATTCATTAGTTATCCTGGTTCTTAACCTGAGCAGCTGTAGCCATTTTAAAGTGATACCTAGCTAAGGAAAAGAATCAATGACGTCCAACGTCCCATATCAAACAATACTTACTTGGACAATATACGATCTAGCAGTTCTCCGCCCTCGCACAACCTAAGGAGGTAAAATATCAAGAAGTTCACTTTAATAAAAAGTCCATAAATATAAATATAAAGGAACAATAAAAAGTAATCATAACAAAAATGATTCGACAAATTAGCTCCGAAAAGATAAATCCAGCGTCTATTGCAGTCAAGCGCTGATCAAAATCAAAAGTGCACAGTGAAATAGCATAAAGAAGAGGGTAAATCAAAAGTACTTACTCCATAACTATGTACACATATGAATCATCCTCAAAAGCATTATAGAACTGAACCACATTTTCATGGCCTGTAAGTTCTTTCAATATCTTGACCTCTCGTTTAACATCCTCAACAGCTATCGGGAAAACCATCTGCCACCAAATTCAATGATCAATTCAGGAACACATAAAACCTCTCACAAAAACAACAACAACAAAAATACTAAAAGAGTGTTTGAGTGCAACTTAGGAAGTTCAAACTCATTTCACATTTATTTAACACCAATTGCAGGCATCTGCAACCTTAGCAGGATTCACGCTTTTATTTCAAATGGCTTGAACAATTTGAAGAATAAGACACATCTAGTAATTCATAACTGATAACTAATAACTAATCAAAACAAAGAACAAGAGGTGGACTCAATTGAAAATATAAAATGAAAAATGAATACCTCTATAACCGAAACCTCACAATTCTTCTTGACCCATTGACCAAAATTAAACATAACAAAACCAGGATTGGAAATAAACATAATGAAAAAACAACCAAAGTTTATTTCATTAAATTAAACATAAGAAACGCAAATCATGAATTGTAATTAATAAATAAATCAAATAAAAACTTTGTTCATATGGGAAAATAGAAAGAATCATAATGAATAAGAATACCTTGTTCTTCTCGAGTCTCTTAACAGCAACACGATCTCCACGTGCTTTATCAATTCCAACATAGGTATAACCAAATTGTCCATGTCCCAATAATTTCCCAAGCGAGAATCTTCGATCAAAGTCTTTGTCATAACCAAAATTTGTGCGCTTTCCACACGGCACGTGCCCACTTTGGCGCCTCGAAGAATTTTTCTCTTTCGTTCTATGAATCTGACTATGGCTCTCTTCCTTCACCTTCTGCCGTTGACCACCGTTGGTCAACGGTTGCTGCTGCTTCTGGATGCTCACCACCGTGGTGGTCACATCGGATTGCGTGTTGGAACTCCATTTACGATTCAGGTTTGCGGTGGCGGTGGTTACTGCTCCGGTGACGGCGGCGGCGGTGGTAGTATTATTGCTGTTTGAGCCACTCACCTTTGTGGTGGAAAAACAAATACCCATGATGAGAAAATGAAGATGGGTGTTTGAGAAATGAGAGAAAGATAAGATTTTTGGATATAAACAGAAGAATCAAGAGTATGATATTATATTATTATGATGAAGATGGATCAATAGGAAGAAGAAAGAGAGGGTCAAAATAGACTTTTCAATACCCTCTCTGGCACAATTTTTATTTATTTATTTATTTAATTCTTCATTGTTCATGTTTAGTTAGTAATGTGGTGTTAGTTTTATTATACCGAATACCAATACACTTTTCCTTTCTTCTTAGTTGTAATTATTATTACCTATTACTTATTTTGTTACCATTTATACCGGAGGATTCTTAGTTTTCCTAAAATTTGATTTTTCATGTCTGTTTTTAGTAATACTATATGATTACTAGTTTTATTAGTTTTATGTCAATCTCAGATCTATTAACTAACGGATGTTAGTTTAATTAGTACATGTTTAATTCTCTTTAAATATAATTTTAAGTTTGAATCTTGTGGATAAAAGAAACGCTTGAACAAGAGTTAACATTTTATATATATATATAAATGTGGTTTTGAGGTACTAAATCACTAATACTGCATTTGTTTGACTTTTGGGTGTTTTGTATTGAAAATAAATTCGTTAAAAGTTTCAGATTTGGTTCAATCTTAATAACTTAAAATATGAGGGAATGAATGACTTAATTAACCTTCTTATCTACCCTGAGATTCATAACCAAAATTTTCTTTTCTATGTGTGGTGCAAAATAAACAGTAATATAAGATAAGTGAACAAATAAAATATAAAAAAAAGGTAGAATAATGAAATCATTAATTTTAAAGTGGAAAACTTCCTAAAATTAACAATTAATAACTATAGACATATTTCCATAAATAGTTATATGATATAAAGTATTTTTATAATATTTATTTCTCTCATTAAAAGAGTAACACTCAATTTTACTCAAAAAGTAATAGAATACAAAGTGGTTCGTTGTGAATATTAGTGTCCTACTAGAGAGGGAATTACCCATATTTTTTATTAACCTAGACTAGCATTTAAATGGACTAGGAATTTTCTCATTCTTAACTAGTGGTGTATGTTGCCCAATTATGCAGACTGGTTTGGCATGTTGGAGTCCATATACATCAGAACCGGATTGTCTCTCTCTAAAAAGTTCATGTCTCATATTTCGAACTAACCAGTGTTTACCAACAAATCAAAAATAATACTGTATTTTTACTTTATTTTATTAAAATAATATATTAAATCCACAGTATAAATATAAGTGGAGTAAGATAGGAATGGGGATAACAAGTTAGGATAGGTGATCTCCATCTATATACATCAACAAGGATGACCGAAAGTAAACATTGTCTATATCTATATGTTTTCTACCAATCAGATGTCATAAAGTAACATACAAATATTAATTTTGTTTTTATAATTTTTCTTTTTAATAAAATGAGACTCTCTAATTCGGTAGCAACACAAAGTGAGATAAGAATAAAAATATAGGATCTCATCCCATATAGCCTCCTCCTTCCTCTCATATGAACATGTTTTCTATCTTAAACAATATGTCATGTGATTTGTAACAAAAATATTTAATTATTAAATTTCAACTTAAATATATATATTTTTAAACCAAACATTAAGTAATATATGAAATGGTATATTTTATAGTAGTGTTGTTTGGATCGGACCGAATTGGACATTTCGATCGATTCAACCACTGACCGGATAGTCAAACGGTTTCGGTTACTCAAAAAAGTTGTCCTTGTATTTAGCCTGCTTCTGCCCATTGAGATTCCGGTTCAACCAGGTTGAACCGCTTAAAACCGGAATAACCTAGATGGTTGAACCAGATGGTTTGCAAAGTTAAGAAATGGGATAGTTAAGAAACCCTTCCCCTGCAAACTTGAAACCCAATCAAATATGCAATTTGAAAACCCTTCCATTTTAACTCTCAAAGACTCAAACTCACAAATCTTAACTTCTTCGTCTTCTCTTTGTCGTGAGCTTGGTTAACTTCTCTATGCCTTCTTCTTCTTTGTGCTGTGAGCTTTGTTATTGTCTCTATGTGTTGCTGCAAGAGCAAATTCTAGAATGGAGGTATTAAATATATTGTATATATGAGACTGTTGAGTTTCGAGACTTCAGATAGAGATAAATGAGAGGATGAAACAAAATACCTCTACAAAGAGAAAATGCACTAAATACCTCTACAAAGATAACAGAGTCTATGTTACACGTTATACATATATTAAATTATTAAACATAAGGCCTACTAATCTAGGACTATCACGTGCTGGCCAAGAAAAAATAAGACTACTAATTAACCTGCTATCATTAATTATAATGTATATCTTTATATATAGTGTAATATGTATGTGTTGTGAATGTACGGATTTATACATAATAATTATATTATTTACAATTCATTTTGATTATTTTATTTGAGAAGACCATGACAATTAATTATGAACATGGATGATATAATAATAATATATAAAATTCATATATTATCCGTGCATACAGATTTTTTCTCATATATATGGTGTTGTGCGGTCCAACCAGACAGTTTAACCAGTTAAACCGGTTAAAACCTATAGAGGACCTCTCCCAATTTGATGTCCGGCTTGGGTCTCGCAATATTACTTTATGATAATATCTAAACGAATGACAAGGCCGAAACTAAACCCAGAATTCAAAAGATAGAAATCAACGGCTACTCCCTTTTTCAGTGTTCACTATTCTATTCAGTATATGTAAACCCCGTAAGCGCCAACGGTCATATTTAACCTATCATATCTCATTTATAAACCCTACGCTTTTGCCTTAATCTCATATTCTTCTTTCTTCTGTAATTTTCATTCAACTTCTGATCTCTATCTCTTCACTCTGTTCTGTAACATAGTCCAAAGTATTCAACTTTGTAATAATCTTGATTCGATTTCAATGGAGACTCCATCATCCACAAGAAGAATCATCACAAGATCACAGGCCTTGGCTTCTTCCAACAACATCCCAGTTTCAAGTGAGTGAAAAATCCTTTTTTCTTCCTAAAAAATCAATCTTTTTCATTATTAAAAAATGGGCTTTACTTAAATTTAACTTTTTTTTAACCCCTTCAGGGATGATTGAAGATTTTGAAAAGAACCCTTCAAAATCAAAGGAAAAGAACAATGGGTGTGCACTGATGGATATAACAAATGATTCACCAATAGCGGGTCTAGCAAATGGTGGGAATTTGGAGACACCATTGTCTTCAATGGTGAAACAAAGGGGAAGTAGAATGAAAATAACACCAGGGTCAGGTGAAGCATTACTTAGGGGTCAAGTTAAGAATCTGTTGCAGAAGGTGGAAGAAGAGGTTGTGTTTTCAAAGATATGTCTTCAAAATCGTCCTTTTCTTCAACTCATGAATTCTTCAATGTTACTTGGTGCACCAACTCCTGCTAATACCCCACAAATTGCAAATTTTTCTGGTGGGGAAATGGGCTCAGTGACCCCTTCTACTATTGTTCAAGAACAACTCATTCCTCAGGTAAAATTAAATTGAATCTCACAATCTTTACATATTAATTGATTATTTTGCACTGGTATTTCAAAATGGCTCCCTTTCACTTAATACATGTATACTTTTTTGATGTATTTTTGTCTATGCATATTTTAAGTATTATATGAATTTTTAGATATCCTAATATAGTATCACAAGTTTTCTTTAAATGATATATATTATATATCCATGCATAATTAAATTTATATTTATTACTTCCTATATATCCTCCTGAACTTTTCACCTCTCATAATAATGAAAGACTAATATTAATATAGTTTTTAATAAAATTGCTATTTTTGTCTAAGTATATATTTTGATACTAATACATACTTTAATATTAAATGTACTTTTTAGATATTTTTGTCTACGTATGTTTTAATTAATTGTGATGTTTTTTACTTCCTAGCTTGTAAAATAATGAACTTGATTTGGTTTAAATGTACTTTAATATTAAATGTACTTTTTAGATATTTTTGTCTACGTATGTTTTAATTAATTGTGATGTTTTTTACTTCCTAGCTTGTAAAATAATGAACTTGATTTGGTTTAATTGAAGGTGTTGAATCATATGTTTGATGAAAAGAAGAATGAAGATGATTCTGAAAAGAGTGTGATAACGAGGTCCCTCCTCTTAGATTTCTCAGAAAAATGTGATGCATCAGAGTGCTTGTCTGAGTTGAGTTATGATGATGCTTCTGTTTGGTCCATACAAGTGAATGCAAGCACCCACAATGAAGATTTTGATGATGACAATGTTGAAGAAATAGCTGAAGATGATTATGAAGAAGAATATTATGATGGTGATTATGGAGGGTTGTTGCTTGATGAACTGTGTGAAGGGTTAAACAAAGTTAGTATGAATGAAAGGTTAGGTCCAAAGTTTGAAGGAAAACACACCAGATATGTTTACAACAGTGATGATGAGATTGTGAAAGAAGAGGAGGTAGAAAACTCTAGTGATGTTGGTGTATTGTGTTTGAAGGGAATGCCAACACCAAAGGGAAAGCATCTACGCTTTTCTGAGGAGGAATAAGGACAGGAATAGGAAGAAATTGTGGTTGATTCATGTTGTTGATCTGATTTTTTGGTTGGTTGTCTATTTTGACACCACACCAGATTTGTTTTTGGCCTTTTTGTTTCTCCTTGTCTACTTGGAAGTTCATTGGAGACATTTTTGGTTTTTTTCACTGTGAATGGAAAGTAGTGACCACAACTGGCGTGGTCAAATAATTACAATAAAATTGTTTTATGTATTACTTTATCAAATTATTTTGTGCAAAATATTGATATTAATCATTATCGCAGGGCATATAAGGGGGTGGTCATAAGCATTTATATTGTAAAATTGATTATTATTGACCAAATGAAAAGAACATATATGCTATAATCATAACCATATAACCCTAATCAAAATGTATAACATTTCTCTATCTCTAAAAACAAACTCTCAAGAAACCATAAGTAATTGGAATTAACAAAAGAGTAGAGATCTCACTTACTCCACATCCTAACCATCAACTTTAACAAAAACTTATTTTTGGAATAAGTAAATCCCCTCCCTCTCTTAACAAAATAGGTTTACAACTAAACCAACATCAAATCTGTCAGGATCCAATTTAGTATGGCCAAAATAGTAATTAAATTGTTTCTTATATTACTATGATGAAACTACTTTGTGCCAAATAGCCCGTAATGTTGTATGAATAATCACCACAAGACATTGGTGGTCATAAATGCCTATGCTGTATAATTAGAATTAACAAAATAAGTGGTCCAATTTAGTGTTAGCCAAATATCCAATAAATTTGTTTCCTATATTACTATGAAACTACTATATGTCAAATAGCCCGTAATGCTATATGACTGTCTATGCCGTCTGAAATGTAGTTGACAGGGTCACATTTACAATTAGTGACACTAGTAGTTGTCTTAGACACTGCTTTTTAGTGCCTTAACTTAGTATTGCTGATTATCAAAAGGGTCTTTAATCAAGTCATTTACACCAGCATACATTTGAAAACAATAAATAGCATTGCTCAATTTAGTCACAGAATAATGTACATATATTTACAGCACTGCTATAAACTTTATGAGAAAAATACTGCTACCAGATTTTATTATTTAGAACCAAGGATGCCATGTTGGATCCATCATGCACAAGTTCCTTGGGTTTAGGGCAGCTTCAACCAACTCTGTAACCCCTCTCTGAACGGGTTGAGGTGGATCCATGACATTCTCCTCCTGATGAATAAACAGGAATGGAAATAAATATCAGAATTAAATACAAGAAAAAATAAATATATACAGACAAAAATATGATACAATAATAAAATATTTTTTTAAACATTCTGTTTAAGTTGCCCACCTCTTCAGAAAAATTCTGTGGGGCTATTCCTTTAATTCTTGCAACAACATGCTCTACATTTGTGATAACCTTCTGTTTGAAGTCGACAGGGCTCATAGTACCACCTCCGGCCATAGGAGCCATGGGCATCCCAAGCGGTCTTCTCCAAGACCAGGACAGTAGCTCATCACGGAAGAACATTGCCAGATGATGCCATAAATGCTGATTTTGCTGCAATACAGAAATTTATGAATGAATCAACTTGCAGTCTTGAATTGCATAAATTACAATATCAAAATATTGAAAAAAATTATAGGTTATATAAGGGTGTGTGTATTTCTTGGCAGTTCTCACTTTAGGTGAAGCCACCGCCTGTGCTGCTGCACACATTGAAGATGCAATAAGGCCGTCGACCCCATGAGAGAAGAAAGCTTGCATATTCCTTGTTAGCCTGAACGGGACCGGCTCATTAAACTCGATCAATCCATTTGCATCATATGCAGGATGAAAATCAGTTTGAAATATTCTTCCAGTATTCTTCGCAAACAAAATCTTGTTTGGAGACCTCCCACCAATTTGTAGCATGAAGGACATGAAACTTGAGAGGGCAAGCTGGATGGCAAATTGCTTCTTGAAAGCCCACATATGGTTGCCACTTGGTAGAGTTTTGTACATGTATTGTGAAAATATGTTGTCAGTGACAAGATTTTTTGTTATTTCATTATAGGCTTGTAGACGGAGATCGACAACAGCTTCTGGTGATATTTGCCCAGATATAGCCTGATTCAACTGCTCCTTGAAATAGGTTATTGGAAGATCTGCTTCTCGGTCATTCCTAGCACAATGATTCTCATAGACCTCAAGGAAAGTACTATACATTAAATCATCTTCTACCATGCGAACCTGTTCATATAAACATTTCAAGCAGGGATTAGAGCATACTTCTCAAGCCTATGGGTCCATCTCTAAAAAACAAAAGGAAAAAAGAAACAAACATGATGTAGGCAAGGAAAATCATTTTAACCTGGGACCAAACAGGAATAATAATTGGTGTGTGAATGCCTATGTGACGCCGTCTTGACTCCTTGTGCTTCTCAAACATCTGGTTCATAACACGGAAAAGCTGCAATATGCGCTCATCACTTCTAGCATTGGGAGTCAAAGACGTCTGGACAATAAAATGGCGTTGGGAACCATCAGAACCTATTAGAGTCAAACGCCGGAAACTGCTTCCATGCCTTCTCACAATTGGAATATCAGCTGCAACCCTATCCAACTTCACAGTATGATCTGGTGCAACTTCCTGGAATACAATAAAATAAATAAGTGAGAATCGATGTAAGATGCTCTGAAGACTCCCTCAGGCTAACTTGAGGCTATTTTAATCAAGATCCATACCAAATTATTAGAAATAATACATTTGATATAAAATTAAAGTTTTGGCATTATTTGAAAACCAATTTCAGAAGTGGTTACCTGATCAGTGAAATACTGCCCTGGAACTTCAACATCAATAACATGGAAGTCCCGTAATACCTTGCTTTCTTCTTCCAACTTAAGTACAGCAGGAAACCTGTCCTCAACATTACTTTGAAGAACATTTTTCCAATGTTTCAACCGCTCTGTCAGTTGAGAGAGGGTAGAAGGGAAAGTGGCAGTGCTTTCTGGATCAAGATCACGTTCGAAATCCTGTTTGTACTCCCTCACAAAATCAACATGCTTATTTACAGCATCAGCTGAAAAGCAAGCCCTACAAACGCCTGAGAGCTCTTTCTTGAGAGATTGAGGAACTTCTGCAGTTGTAGCTGTTGGATATTTGTAGCAGCGGTGGAGCAAAGCATTAACCACTGCCAAAAGTCTCTCCTCAGGCAGAGTGACAAACCTTGAGCCAATTTCAGTCAGTAGGACCTGCAAAAAGAAATGGCTTGTTAAGATCATTCAAGTAATTACTAGATTAGGAAATACATGATCCAGATCCAACTCTAGCGCACGTTGGTGCAATTCGAACCATATAGGTGAATACAATTCATTTTTACATATGGTTTTAGTTCCATCCACAGGAACACTACATCTTGCAAGCAACATAAAAGCGAGCTTCAAAAAAGTACACAAGTTTTGCTACATATACAAGGTGGCACTATACATATAAAATTCTTTTTCGTGTGCCTACATCCATAGTGTTGTCCTTCATGTCCACTCAGGTACTTTGATTAATATGTTGATTCAAGAAATGAAGTATTCAATAACCTCATAGTTTATCCCAAGTGCTGGTAGCAATGATATTGTGTAATTCTGAGGCACAAGAGCAGCCCTTTTCAATGCATGGAACCGGGAAAGGGGAAGGTGATGTGCATTGCATTTAATATTAAGTAAATCAAAGCAACTTAAAAAAATCTAAATGAATGTCACCTCAAGTTCACTAGCCAAGTTAGCATGCTTGCTCCTAAGAGCCTCCATTATATCTTTTGCAGCATCAAAAGCACTGGCAGCTGACGCCACAAAACCTAAAGCACCAGCACGCCTTAAAGTATTCTGGTTACCGTCATTGAGGTTTGCAGAACCTTGCAGCAAAGGTTGGTCATTTCCATTATGCATGCTGCTTTCTGCACTTGACCTTTCAGGATCATGCCCATGTGAGTTTCCACCATCATGAGATCCAATACCACCAGCAGACTGAGAGCCTTGGTGCACTTGAATATCAGACGATAAGGCACTCCCACCTGGACCTTGTACTCTTGCATTTCCATCAGCCAATCCCCCAAGAGAACCTGCACTTGTACCAGAGACACTTTGCTGTGTTCTTTGCTGAGCCATTGCAATTCTACCAAGTTCAGATTTATTGGCAACATCACGCCGTTCGAGTAAGTATGTGCGGAGCCAATAATACAGAGCCTGAAATTCGGGAGAAGAAGCTAAAGTTTATTTAAGATCTCTATAACTTGCAGTGAACAAATGCACTTAACACTTACCTGAGGATACAAGGTTGCAATCTTCAGAAGAACAAGTTTACAATGAGGAGCTTCTGTCCTCTGAAGGGAGAGCAAGAGCTGTGGAATCCAAGAGAGCCAAACCCAATGTGGTACTTGATCAAAGTACTTATCAAATGACCTCCCAACTGCCTCATTAGTAGTATCAAAGCTAAGAAGATAAAGCACTCGAGCTAGGTGGCTTCTAGAATTGGACACGCCAAATTTTATACCTTGCATGAAGCAGCAAATAGCATATTCCAACCAAATCTCTTCATGAGATTCTCTGTATGCCTGCTTGAGGTAGAGGATAGATAAGTATAAAGCTCGAGTTAATAGTCACAGGAAGTAAAAGGTAGAAAAATATGTATGAGGGATTACCATATCACAATAGTTTCCCCAGCTTATCCACCCCTTAGGTAAGTTCTTAAAAAGACTAATGGCACTCGAATACGCAAGATTAGCACTTTCAGAGTCATTCAATTTTAATAAAAAATCCCCTTTTAGACGGAAAATTTCACCCTTGTGCTTTGCAGGAAAATACTCTAGATTAGTGCTGTTGATCAGATTAAGACCGGTCGTAACTTCTTCCTTCGTTTCTAAATATGCCTTTGCCTGCTCTGTTATCTTAACAAAGGCCTCCTGTAAGCACATAAGAGAGCAGTTCAGATAAGATCTACATAAGCATCAGAGTTCACTGTCGTTAAAAAAGGGGCACATAATCATGAAACAAACAGGTAAGGCAATGCTATGTTGTATATGCATTAATTGAAGAACAGAACATAACATGTGATGATAAGTTCCAAAAATTATTAAAGTGCTCCAAGAAACAGGATCATACATAGTAACAGACAATTTGAAGAATGAACAAAGAACAAGCCTATACAATTCTCAGAAGTTATACAATATAATAACCATGTCAGGATAAGAATCCAAAACACCGTGAATAGATATAGACATAATGGCAAAAGGGAAGCATTTTTCTCTAAAACCTTTTAACTACGAAAAAACAAGTAATCGCACCTGCACTTCCATGGTTGAATGACCATATAATTTCTCGAGTATGGAGACACAAACATCATAAAGGCCATGCTTACGAGCAATGTGAGCAAGCCTGTTGACAGTCCATGCTTTGTCACGGTAGCCAAGATGATGAAGTGCTGAGTTTGTGGAGCCAAAATCTTTGAAAGCCTCTATGACATGATTATACATTTCATTTCTCCACTGCAGCAAATCATACCAAACAGACATATTATCCCATTCATTTGGAGTTCTTAGTCTCCAGGTCTCAAGGATATCCTTCAGATCAGCATAAAGGTTTTGCACACCAACCACAGAATTTCCAGAGAGTTTATTTCCATTGGAAATGTCCAATAGAATCCTAGCTGACTCTTGCACCTCAACTATTTGTTGGAATTGTTGTAGAAGGGGTATCCTCGAATGAACAGACATTTCAGGCAGTTGCCACCATTGTTCTAGAGCAAGATCAACACCTTTACCCACCATGTTCTCAGCATCCCCCACACCATTCGTATTTTTGTCATGAAGGGCAAAGTATGCTTGAATCAAACGAAGTTTTGGAGTTTCTTCCACTTGAGCTTTAGGAATGACATGCTCCTTCATATACGTCCAATCAGGCGATTTCCAAAGACTGTCAAGTAGAATTTCATAATTTTCAACACTCTTGCCAAAGTCTGCCAGTGCATCCCATTGGCTAAGTTGACTAGCACAGTACAACCACTGCTCTTCCCAGAGACACATCTCAGCCTTTGGGACAGTGTTGTTATATGTTCCTTGGGTTGCCTTCACCATGGCTTGGTAAAAGAGACTTTGAGCACGTTGCCAGTAACCATGCTGAACAAGAGAAAGACCAGCCCTGGTTTCTGCAGTGACTGATCTCTTCTTCCACAGACCACACCTCATATCCTCTTCATTGAGCAGACGGTAAAGCTCAGCCAGAGATTCAGAGCATTTGGGATCATTAGGGAACAACATCACATGACTTTCCAGTAAAGCCAGTGCAATGTGCCATGCATTGTAAGTTTTACCAATATATTTGATGAGTTCGCTTGGCATTCTAGGTTGAGGATGGCTCAACTGAAGCCCTTCTAATAGAGCTTGCACTACATTTGGTCTACTGGCTTGCTGCCTTTTATGATAATCTTTAGACAAAAGAGTAATCATTGGTTTAGCAAGTGTCACTTGTTCTTCTTTATGTAATGTAACCCAGACAATTGGAAATACAAGAACCCACAAATGGTATGCAACATTAGCATCTGTATGGGCTAACTCTCTCAATGGAATCAAAAGATCAGCCACCTGCAAATAGTTATCAATAAGTGAGAAAATGTGGAATATTTGCCACTAACTGTGCATGATAGTTAATTACCAACAGGTGCCACAGTGAAACAGCGAGGGGTCAGTGCCACCTCCCAACAATTGGACAAACTCAGTAAAATGCCAACAAAAACAGATTTTATTATTTGGTCAATTTAGTTATCTATTAATATACCAAATTCTCTACATAGTACAAGTGTGCCACCTCAACAAGTTGACCATACTTGATGCAATAAAGGTGATCAGGGCAATCGAACTAAATATGTAAGAGATAAGACATCAAATATAAACGATAATAACATCACTCAAATATAAAGCATCATTTGTTTACCTGAAGTTTGCTCATACTGTTCAGAAATTGGGCATGTTTAAGCACAAGGGTCTCAAATGTTAGTGGGGCATCCTCAGTTGCATCAATAACCTTGTGATGCACCCCAGATGATTCCATAAGAGAGCTTGAAACAAGAAGTGGTTGAACTCTGGCAGAATTTGGAGCTAGTGTTATAGGTTTATCCTCAACTAATATTGCCAAGAGAAGATCAAGGCCTTGTTTGAGCCAGAAGACGTCACTCAATGCTCCCCAGTCTTGAATTTGGATAATGAATTGAAGCCTAGTAAATAGAGTTTTCCCAAGAGACTCGTGATAGATAGAGAAAAATCTCATCCTAATTTCAGGATCTCTAGCTCGTAAACCAAGCATAAACTGCCTTTCCACCTTCTGGAAAACCTCTTGGCGCAGGGGCAAAGGGTATCTGGAAGAAAACAACAAAAATAATCACAACAAAATATACTCCACACATAGCATAGACAAACTAAAGATGCTCTGCTTACTTATTTGAATCAGCACAGATCCCGTAAAGAAGTTCAAGATATTTCTGGTCCCACTCTTGCAGAGCAACTGGAGTATAGTTTTGTTTATCAACTAGTGAAAGCTTCTGAAGAAAAGAAACTATCTCCTTGGGCGTGAGAAAGGGACAAGGTGTAACTGAAGTTCCTTGTTTACAGATATCATCGTCAACCCACCCTTTAATCACATCAAGTATGCAAAGGAGTACACTTGCATCGATACCTTTCTCTGAGAGCAAAGCATTCAAAATTTGAGATACTGATCGTTTGCACTCAGGAACAACCATCACTCTTTCAGTGATAAGTTTCAAGACAGACTTCAGATTTGAAATAACTGCTCCTACATCAGCACCTTGACGAGAAGATGTGACTGATGAATCTGGATCTGTTCTCTGACCCTAATTATGCAGAACAACTTTTTTAATCAAAAGATTGGAAATGGAAAGCTCCAAACAGTATATGAAAGAAACATAATCTAGATCATATAATCACCAATGCAAAAATATGTTAAATCACATCGGCCTCTGATAGACCGTAATTTAATATGTCTGACAGTCAGACAAGCACAGTTCAGCTGAAGTTGTCTGCTGCAGCAAATTGCCATAAGTCATGTTTATATTGCCAGAAAAAACAAGCATAAATGTAATTGACAGTATGTCTGGATAAAGTCTGTAGGAAAATAAAGGGGAAGGTTAAATTTTCATTTATAAGCTAAGGAAACTGTAAAATATTTTTTCTAAAAGGTTACATTACTCCATAGGTCCCTATATTTTTTGGGGAAATTCAAATAGGTCTATGACCATAAACAGTTGTACTTGGATCCCTAAACACAAAAAAAATATTAAAGTTACATGATAATATCTTATTTCATTCTAAAGATTCTTCAATAAAGACAATATTCATTTAAAATGAAGATTTTCTCCTCTCCACCCTTAGTCTCCAAACTCCTACATCCAAACATACCCTTAAAAAAGGTGGAGTCGTGGGAAAGGTGTTCCAAAACAGAGAATTTAATTCTAAAGCAGTGTATAAAAGTGAAAAATAGGAATTGGCATGTATCCAACAGAAAAGAAACAAAACTAATACCTCACCACTTAGTTTAATTTTAACATTGGTTGAAATTGCTTTTTACGCAATAGATTAGAACAGTCATAAACTAAAAAAACGTAGTAACACGAGGAGAAAAAACATACTTGTCTTAATTGAGAATTTGCTGATGAACCCATATCACGCTGCAGCCGTTGAAGAATGCGAACCAAAACTGAAGGATCAATGAAGTTCCTCTGTGCCTCTGTCAAGGTTTTTATGACAAGCAACAGGAAACCGATTGAACTAGCATTATTATCATCGCTAGATGTTTGAGGAGCTGTGATGGTGGTAACATGCTTCTGTATCAAATCATCAAGCTTCTGGTACAACAACTTAACATCAGCAGGCGTTGTAGCTGCTTCTTGAGGGAAAGAAACAAAAATCATCTTCAACAGGGAACAAAAAGAATTTCCGGCATCTAAAAGTTTGTGCTTGAAACATGGTTCAAGAATCTGAGAAAAAGCAATCACACCACTATATTAATATATTTGGAAAATCAGAAAAATTAAAAGAAAAACAAAATGAGGTTAGACCTACTTGAGAAATCTGGTTAATGTTGTTTCTTATGAACAAGTGAGGTTGTTTCTCTAGGACTTTGTTCATGACATCCAAACCCTGCGCCAGTGCGGTGGAAGGGTCCTTTGCCTGAGATGGCTGAATACTGCTCAGCAGCTTTTCCAAATAGTTAAATTTTACATTCGCATTCGGCCACACCTCCAAAGCCTGTGAAAGCAGCTCCAAAGCTTGTTTGTACATTGCACTTGTTTCTTTGTCCTTTGGCTCTATGACCAAAGCAACCTAATTACAGAAAGTCAGAGTTAACCTCTGAAGCAAAACATTCTAGAAGGGGTTGTTGAAAATCCATTCAGAATCTTTTAATTAATCAATTTTAACTTTTGCCTCAACAAAGAAGTTTGATATCTATCACTTTCACACACAATGTCTCTAGACATCAACAGTAAGAATGAAGAGTGGCATATAAGAGAAATAAAATAATAGGTTATTTAAACCAACAATCCATTATTATCACCCCAGACAACAGTTATACAAACAATCTAATCAAATAAGAATAAAAGAATGACAGTAAGGCAATCGACGTAATCATCAAATGCACACCATAAGCTTGCCAGGTGTTGGGCCAAGCAACATCAGTATGTATCGTTACAGCATTAAATATTGGATAAGGCCCCTTCCCATATGACAATAAAAACATTACTGAGTGATTATCCTGGTAGCACCAACAATATGCAAAAGGTAAAAAAGCAGGTTAGAAGTAAGCCTCACTCTGATAAGAAAATTGATAATCATTTCTTCCATAGCAGCATTTGGTTTGAATTCTTCATCGGGTTGACTGGAAGAACTAGGAGTTTCAATGTTGGGGATTGATGGACCACCTGGTGACATCACACAAAGGGATTGCAGACCAGGCTCGGCTTTTATTCGCTTAGTCGCATCTTCAGGAAATGTGGATCCATCCACTGATCGCTTAGAATCAGCTGAGCTAGAATTGAAGACATCATTGATTTGGCTAGGTGCATCGGTATCAGTAACGACTTTCATCTCATTTTGTCTTTGCCTCTCCCAGTTAACAACCAATCCAGCAAGTTCAATTGCAAGACGTCGGTTTTCAGCTGTGGTATTATATGGCAATCCAAGACGACTCAGAGAATTCACCATCTGAGGAACAAACTGTGCCCTGCAGCTGTAGAAGAGATCTGAATGGCGAACAATGAGTTGGAATATGTGAATAAGATTCGGAATTGAATGACCTTCTTCAACAAGAATCTTCTTAGTGTATCTTATCCATATGGGCATCCGACAATCACCAAGGGGCAAACGCCGGGGCAGTGCTGGCATCAGTATGTCAAGTGCCTGCTTGACCAACATTTTATTTTCTGGTTGGCAAGTCCTGAGAAGAGCTACAAAAACCTGCATTCAAAAATCAGTGTTAGGGTGCTAGTGCACCACCTAAATACAATATATACAAGCTCATTTGTGCTAATGAAATTAAGTGAGTTAGATACACAGAAAAAACCCATGCTGTCAAAGCTCATCCAGATTTCAGATGAAGCTTGTTATAGATTATACAGATTACACATGGGCAACTAGTTTGAATTCTTTTAGTTTCAGTAATTAAGGCAATATTATGTTCATATAGTGCATTTGTTTAAGATTACTTCTCACTAAATCACTTATTTTTTTAAGAAAAAAATATTTATAACATGAAGCAATATATTTGGTTGAGATTATTTCAATAATCAGATTTCTGATTATCTTCATAATCTACTTTGAGTAGCTTCATATTATAATATTGAGGTCAATGAGGTGTGATGGATGAGAGTGAAACATGGCAAAAAAACACCAAGTACAATAAATCACTATAAAAATTGATTATTTTGGTATTAACCAAATGTAAATACCTACTTATTGACACTAAAATCTATAAAAAAAATACATCACTTATTTTACATAATCTAAAATCATTTATTTTCAAGCTTCAACAAATGGATGAATGAATCCATGATTAGGAGATTCTGTTATAGTTAGGGTCTTAGGGAGTTACTATCAGTTTTTCATAGTCTAACAGCTTTTGTTAGTGTTTAGCATATTCTATAGTTGTAGCTAGAATATTCTGTTACTGTTAGGAAATTACTAATAGTGTCATGCAGCTGAGATAGTTATAGAAGTGGTTCCTGCTTCATTTGTAATCAGCTTTTCAGTGAATAACATTTGACATTCTCAGATTCTCTCTCTCAACTCGATATTATGATTCTCTCATTTTCTCACTATCTCTTCATCTTCAAACTCTATTAAAGCTAGAAACTCTTCTTATGAAGTGGGCCAAGAGTTAGTAATGACTAGCACTGGTAATCCTCATGTTTATAGGACAATATTTAGTAAAGAACGCCTCAACAGAAGCCTATAATTCCATACCTGAAGTATTATTTTTTCTGGGGCTTGATATGCCTCCAAGAAATGGCAAACATTCACAAATGCCCATTGTTTGCTTGCAGTATCTTCACGCTTAAGATGATTCCACCCAAACTTTATCAGTTCCTTCCTATGATGGACGAGATCACTCTGAAGATATTTAAGAAGCAAAGTGGCAAGCTGCAGTAGTTCTATTCTTAAAGCCTCATCATACTCAGCAGAAACCTACAAAGAGGGACATGATGCATTGATAGACATATATGAACCTAAATACTTGTAGCAGACAATGAATCATGAAGAGTTGAAAATAACGACCAAATAAGAAATTAGACAAAATGTATATATAATGACATACCTCTTCAGGAGGATCAAGAAGTTTATCAACAATTGTTTTTATGATAGCAGAATCAACAACCTCCCAACTTTGGCCATTCTGAAAGGCATGTGCAAGCATCGGAAGAATAAGCATTTGCATTACTATCACTATGTGGTCATGGTCAAGTTGTTTTGATTGGAAAAGATTCAGAAAATGCAACAAGAGGGCCTTTTTCATGCCTGGTGGATAACCTTCTGCAACCTAAAAAGTAACAAGAAAGTTGGCAAATGAAATGAGAAAAAGAATAGATTGAAATCTTAAAAAAAGTTCAGATCCAATAATGAAGTACCTCAATAATGTAAAACTCCTTCAGGAATGTATAGTCAATACGGCTATGATATAAGAATATTGTTAGTATATCAAAGAGAACATTCACTTCGTTTTGATCATGCCTCAAGTAATTCAGGAAACATTTGACAAGCCATTTACTTTCTTTAACCTGCAATTCCATAATGATCATTACAACAAGTTGACCAACCATCACATCAAACCACAAGAATGGCAATTCCATAAGATTATATGAGACAGCGAACAGAAGCCAGAAGAAAATTAAATAGAAATCAGTATTTGAATATGGAGGCGGGAATTTCAAAATACAACAATATAAAACACATGTTACTGGAGACAATGACAGAAATAACAATTATAAATCGAAAAACTCTATGCAGATAACCAAACCGGCATAGCTAATCATTATCTAACGACATAATGGTGGTAAGTTGCAGTTGAAGACACATACAAAATAGTATGAAGATTATATTAACTGATTTAAAACAACAAATTGAAACATCAAATATTGTCATCTTATGATGAATGCACAATACAAGTGGAGACTTGGAGTGAAAAAAACACATTACAGCATATAAATAAAATACTTATTTAGTTCAAGAAATTTCAAAGATTCAAGTCTGCTAGTTCAAAGATTATATAGTCGTGCATCCAAAAACGTTCCTTGCAAGTCCAAATTGAAGACTGCTTGAAAAGAAACCAGCAAAGTACAAAAACTTCACCAAGCCTGCAGATGCAAAATCTACAAAAATAAAGCAACACTAGAATTCTTTATAATATGTTTTGTCCACAAAGCAATGGTAAGGACTTAGAGATGCCATTAAGGATACCATCAAATCAAAAGTGTATAGCAAGCACAAAGAAAGTTGAAATCATCATGAAATTATCCTTCTATCAACAATAATAATACAACAACAACAACCACCAAGCCTTAATCTCACTAGGTGGGATCAGCTACATGGATTGAGCGACGCCATAATGCACTATCACAAATATGTTCATTGTGCCTTAACTAAAATGAGCTTGTCTATACTTACTTGCACTAGGTTCAGTTCTTGTTCATTTTGCAGTCGGGATATTCTTGCAGGAGACTTCCAGACAAGAACTAATGTATCAAACACAATACGATTATTTTGTAACCAGCCAGGGATTAATTTGACCAGTGTTTTTATAAGTGCTAGTCCCTGAAAGTAAGCATCGGTAGTTGCATCGGGAGCAGGAGCGGGAGGGTTAGAAGCATCAGTTGAAGGAGCAACAAGGCTCTGCTCACCTAATAAACCAGTATGTGTGTTTGTGGAAGCAGGAACCATTTCCACATCAGATTTGGGCAGAAATTCAGAAAATGCACTTGCAAGAATCTTTTGCGGTGATTTTGATAGTTCATCTCTCAATGGTTGGCCGGCTTCTGAACAAATTATATACATAAAACTGGATTTACAGGAAACAGAATGAAACAGACATAAAGTCAGCATTCATTCTTAAAGGGATATAATTGAAGTAAAGCATTCCAAAACTTACCGCCTAAAATATTTTGGTTCACTTAATCGAGTAAGGAAATAGTCAACTGCAAGGGGTGCATATCGATTTAAAAACTTTGTAAGCGGAAGGCGATACGGACTATTGATTTCACTGTACACTTGTCCAGGTGGAAGAGCTCCTTCCAAATCAATAGTCAAGGTTACAAGTTCATCAAGGAACTTTGAAGCAGCAGCAGGAAGCAAGTGAAAAAGCTCAATTATAGCTGCACCGAAGAGAACGACACCAACAGAGCATGAATGAGCTAAGGAAGTTGCATTAGAAACACAAATTAAATATGTTAAGCCATAAATGTAAAACCTGCAGCAATCTTTGGTTCTTCACCAGCCTTCCATGACTTCTGACTCTGGGCCAGTTTTTCAGGCTCTAGCCACCTCTTCAGATGCTCCAAAAGTTTGCCACCCAAGGTAACATTAAACCAATTGGACAACAGTTCAAGCAGACGGGCTAAGCCTTGTAGAAGAGGCATACTGAGATTTTTTGTATGCGCTAAATTGACCAATATAGGCCTAAGGCTGCTTTGTAAAAGTTCTTTGGGCATTCTTTGATTAATAACCTAAGTGACATTGTACAAAGCAATAAGTGAAGTTAAAAGATAATCTCAGGTCTACTAATAGAATGCATGTACAAACTAAAAAAACACATACAATGAGATGATATACTGTAATGAACTAATGACATCATCTGGTTTGTTTACACTACCAATAATAAACAGCACCATTTCTGAGCATGCTTCAGGGAGATATCCATGCACAAATAGTGACCAAGCCAATAAAGAGGCAGAAATCATACATCAAAGAAGTTAATTATACCTGTCGCAAGCCCTCCTTTGCAACAGCAACAATTTCCGGTGTCCGGCAGGTTAAAGACTTGAAAAACATAGAAATAATTTTAGCGCGCAACTCAGAATGATTTGGAGTTCTAAATTCAGCCCATGCCATTGTTGTACAGAGTAGCTCAATGCAAGCTGTTCGAAGTTTAGTCAATGATGTCACCACCTTGGGGTTGATAAACTTAGCAACCCAAGCATTGTCATCAGATTCGGCTATTTGCAATGCATCTTGCACGAAGTTAATTAACTCTGGAGTCAACTTGAGCAGAGGTGGCCTCAAGGCTAGGCAAAAATTCAATGCTGTAACTGTTCCAACCTACAAAAACATAATCAGGTGATAAATGGATAAAAGCTCATAGATAGGTCAAATAAATATCCATCATAAAATAAGGAATTAAGGAAACCTGTTGATCAACAGTTTTTAACTTGAGCGGCCGCATTATAAGAGGCTGAAGTAAAGGCTGATACAATGGCTCAAGTAATTCAGACACCTCACTACCAGTCCTGCTAGCTAAAAGTGCCAAGCATGATTGTACATTCTTTCTAACAATGATAGATGCATTCTGATTGAACAACTCTTGAGCAAGAAAATCAACTACTCCTTGAAAACTTTGCCTCCGTGCATCACTGTTTGCTTCATCAGCATTATTTACCACCCGAAGAACTTGAGTGAGAACTTGGCTTGTCTCTTCCTGCTCCTTGCTAGCATATATGGGAAGTTTTTTAAGGACATATATTAGACCACGCACAATTCTTACTTGGAAAAGGCAGAGAGTCTCAACAGTGACTTTTCCAACCAAAGCACCAAGTCCCATGACGCCTCCCATTTGTGCTTGCCACGTAAGTCCATAGCAACAATGCAGAAGACGGGGCAACAGTTGTTCAAATACAGGAACGTGAACACTTGGGGGTGGAGAGTATACTGGATTCATTGATGGACTAGAGACAATCATAGGTGTACCAGGACCTCTGGACATTAAGAAATCAGTATGTTTTGAACGAGCTAGGAACACAAGTGTTTCTGCAAACACATTTAAAGCACCAAGAGCAGCTTTGGCATGATGCCTGTTTTCAGCTGCTAGCACATCAACTAAAGCATCCAAGAATATTAGAGGCTCCAGCTCCTTCAGATTTGAACATGCATTAGTTTTTGGCCTAAATCCATCATGAACATTATTTGAGATCGATGAACCCCCAAGTGAGGTTGCTGACACGTTACTGGATGAAGAATCAATATGAAATATCACCGCAAAATGGCGACATATATTGATGACAAAATCATCTGCGGTATCTGTAAGATCTGGCTCACCATTAGCAGCAATGACAGTCATCAAGAGAATCTTGAAAACAGACTTCTCAGCCATGAGTTGAGTCTTTGTCTTTACACCTAAGTCAGCCTGAAACGAGGTGCTAAATATTAATGCAGCACAATAAATATATGATAATGTAAACTCATCTAACATATGCAACTCTTGAACTAAAATTGGACGGAAGAGATTTTGCAAGGCTGGAGGTTGAAGAAGAAAATCTCAGAAGGTTTTTAAATCAGCACGAATGTGATACAGCAGAAGCCTAAAGGTGATGAACTTGTGCAGAAGTATTGATATTTGATTAGGCTGTCCATGGAGAATTGATCCAAGAAAAACGAAGGGTGATATTACAATGCTTTGTATCATATGAAAGCACAACAAAAATAACAAACTAACCTTTAGGTCAGTTGACTCCGACCTGCGTAATGATTGATCAACTGTAGAAACCAACAACGCAGACAGCTGCTTAGATGTAAATCCCTCGTCAGCAATGATTCCAGGCAAATTGAGCTGAGATGATAAGCAAACGCGTAGGAACTTTAGAGCCTGCTTCCGATAGAAAAAATCCATGCCACAATTTATGTTCGTTACAGCTTCCACGGCAAGATTTATGCATCGGTCAAGTGGTACCAAGAATGGAGTTGCAGGCTCAAATGTCAGAATTAGGCGAAGCCCATGCTCAGGGTTCTCTTTACACTCAAGTGCCAGAGGCTCCTTAAGGAAGCGTCTGTTTCGGCCACCTAACTTACCAAGAAGTTGCAATGCTTTTGCACCCCAGGGATAGGGAGCTGGCCTTAAGTGAGACCACAAGGCCAGAATCACCTCAGACATAACATTGGCCATACTAGGCTCAAGGAAGTCAGGATTTAAACTATCAACCCAAAATTCAAGTGTTCGTAAACCTAGACTCACTAGTTCATCACTTCCCTTAAGACAGAACACCAAAGGCTTCATAAGACGAGAAAGGTATGGTAACAGGGAGCTCAAACGGGCAGGTAGGGTCATGCAGAGCTCCAGCAGAAGATCCCTCATATCTTCCCCAGCTGGCCTTTCCAGCATGGCCAACAACATATTGAGGCAGGGCTGCAACATGGGAATCAAGTCCCGCAGCAAAAGCTCAAACTTACACCCTGCAAGTGCCTTGAACATTATACGAAGCAACTGCATGTAACTAAGAGGTCGTTCAACTTCAGTAGAATTTTTCATGCATACTTCCATTATAACAGGCACATGAGGCTGCAAAATCCGTTCAAAATCTGAAGGTGCTTTAGCAACGGCACCGAATATAAACCGAAAAAGATGCAAAACCAGTTTTGCTGCAGGAGAATCTGGGTTTTTCAAGGCATCAAGTTTGCTGCTCACAAGAAAATTAACAAGCACATCAGCAAATGGCCGGTACACTTTGGCAGTTGCAAGAAGGGTGGAGAAAATTTGGACAAGTTGAGTGTTGGACATCATGCATTCAAAAAGCTCAGGCATACATAGAGAAAACATATCCATAAGATCTCGAGGTTCCATGATCGCCAAAATCTGTGAAAAGAGATGAAGCATTTCCCTCTCCTCATCCTTCTCCTTGAAAAGTGCTAAGCAATAAACACCACTTTTTAAAACACCAGAGGCTTTGCAGACCTACACAGCAACATAAGCTATTAAATTCAGAAACACCAATGTCAGAGCTAACAAGATATATTACCTCATCTTCTCTCATGCCCCTCGATGCTTGAGATGGTGGTAAATTCGGCGGTGGTGAGACAAGCACCTGTAATAGATGTTCCATGGATTGAGAAAAAACTCATGTATAACAAACATTACACTGGATGGTGTGGGGTATATGGCGGACAAAAATTAATATGCCAAGGATTCACTACCTGAGATCTAGGTGAATGTGCATGAGTAATGCTCCATATGATGGTCTTCATTCCTGAAAGTATAGTGTGTAATAGAATTTTCACCATCCAATAAAAAATGGGTAAACTATCATAAAATAAGAAGAAAAACATGAAACTAGTTGACAACTTTACACTCAGTAGAGAAAATTTACCCATCACTAATGTCTTAATCAGATGTTTGCAATCATTAACTTCTTTTGAATGCTCTACAGGGACCTGCAAATTCAGAACTGCCTGCATAGAAAAACATAGGCCAGGGTCAAGCCAAGCAAAACTTAGACAATGCATGATATGGCAACAAAACACATGAAATGTTTTATTTTGCATTTATAGCTTTGCCGAATCTCATATGATATGGAATGTCAAACATCATACAAAGCTAAGCAAATAATGACAGGTGGACACCAATTCAAACGTGAAGCTAAATATCAAAGTATCATTACACATTCTAAAAAACTACTAAACATTTTTTCCCAATAACCTGCACGGGAAGTTCAAGCTTTGATCTCAATGTAGTTCGATCCTTTCCTTCCTCGCCTTCTTCCAAAAGCTATTTTAAAAAGGAAATGAATGATTATTACCAGGTAAGAAGAAAAGCTTTTTCAACACAAACTAGTAAAATTTAAAATAATGAAAGTTGAAAACACTATATTGTAAACATGACAAGTTAAGTCATATGCAGGAACCTTACTCTCCACCAAAAGTGGAGAACCAGGCTCAAATCATCCCCCTCCCTTAAGACCAAAAATAAAGAAGCCTTATCAGAAGTAGCCTAAAAAGAGGGTAGCCAAAATCAAGAGGCTTCCACCTAGTGGAGTCTAGGGAGGATAGATGTACGCATGTAAATTGGTTACACAGAGGACATGGTTGCAGAAACTCCAAATCAATAATCAAGCGATCAGGTGATATGAGGAGAAATAAATAGACAAAATGATACAAAACCAAAAACAAAGCCCCCTTACATTAAAGGAAAAACAGTTAAAATCTCTAATTCACTATTGATATCAAGAAGATATCAGTCTCGAAAGAGATTTGTACAAGAACGGAAAAGAAACGTCTCAAAAAAACAGACAACACTGCAAGCAGATTGAGGGGATTGCTTCCTCCTTTCCAAACCTCACTCATAGTTTGCCTAAATTTCTCTCTCCTCACCTATTACCGCCTTTCCCTCTCCTCTCTTCACCTATTATCCCCTTCCACTCTACCCAAATCTACTTCCTGCCCCACCTACGACATGGACAGGTTGTTACGATGTAGCCTAGCCATGTCACCACACTTGCCTCGCACACTACTCACAAAAACCTTTACAACCGAAAGATTATTTATCTTACACTGAAAATTTATCATTTATAAAAGCTTTCTTTTTGAGAATTTTGATTTTAATGATTTTATCGAAGTTGTCAAGTTTGGAATTTCATCAAGAAACATTTGTTCAATTTTGGAATAGTCAATCGTGAATGGTAACATATCCTACTATTCAGAAACATCGACAAAAAAACTTCAAATATGCATGATTCTGCATCCTCCTTCCCCTTCTTCTGAGCCTTTAGAGCCATACAAACTACAAAGTGGATTCGTGAATACCTTATACCATAAGAACAAAAACAGAGTGACAGCATGAACACTCTGCAGTGGAAGTACAAAATTACGGTGACTACCTCTGAAAACTGATTTGATGCATGTTCACCTCTTTAGTTCTTTTTATTAAGTCTCTAAGCACCTTTGATTTCTCCAATGACAAAATTGGTAACAGAGCAAAAAAACAAAATCTCGCTGAATTGTAGAATCGTATCAATGATATGGGATTTCACCTATTCGTACAATAAATGCACGACGCAAAACTATCTGTGGAATTGCTTGCATGCTGAATCGTATCAAATCTTGCAATTCAATTCATGAACCATGCAATTCTAACAGCAATGATTTTTATTATAAACAGAATTTAAGATCTTTATCAACACCTTTTAGCAATTTACTATATAATTCAAACAAAATAATATCGCCTTGAAATCACTTCTCATCTAATACATCCAAACGTAAAATTGATTTTTAAAATATCCTCTTACACATATAATGAATTGTTGAATTTAACTTATATTCCCATTACACCTAATCCAAGTACAAATTTATCCCAAATCATTTGCTCAGCCAATGAAACATACTCAAAATAGAAGTGTTATGCTCCAAACAAATTATCACACCCCTCCTCAATAAAGGTTACTGTAAATACCGATTCAGGAAACTACAAATACACAACTTACATATGCCAATTGTGAGGCATAAGTTGGTACATTAAAGTATCACAACTAACCTGGGGTATTGTACGCTTGAAAGTGCTGAATTTCCCAACAAAAGCATCTAGAATGCGGCCCTATAGAGCAACATAATGCATGTAAATGCCAGGAAGATATGAAGTACAACACGAAATTGTCAAAATCTAGAAGAAATTTTGCAACAAACCAAGAGGATCCTTGCTTCATCTGTAGACTGCTGATCAACCCCTTTCTCAAAAATTGGTTCAACCTATACATACACAATGGAAAGAGGATAATATGAGAAGGCTTCAGGAATTAATTATGATAAGTACTATCAGATCCTAAATCTCTTTATCTTGAGAGAACAAGAAAGCAGGAATAGAAAAAGAAAAATTATATGAATAAGGAAGAGATTAGAAGAGAGAAAACGAGAAATACTTTAAAAATAGAAAAGAAAGTATGAATATAAAACGGAGAAATAAAAGAAAATTTATCAATCGTACCCCCTAAACCTACAAATAAACAAGTCAATCCCAGAATTGACCACAAGCATAACACAAATAAGCAAAATAAAGAAACATGCCTCAATTCCTAAAGTGCAACGAAGTTCTAAATTTATATCAGCAGCAAATAAACATTTCAACCAAATCAACAATATTCTGAAGAGTTAAGAAAAACACCAGATTCAACATCAAGCGAGCACAAGTGGTGTGGATGCTCAATGACAATGATGCGTCATGCATATTGCTTGAGAATAAGTAAATAATCCGCGACAGCTGCAGCCATATGGAATTCAAATTAGCAAAGATAGTGTGTAAGGGATACTTTATCAGTTAAGACATATGCAGCAACATGATAAGAAGAAAAGTCATTTGATGCAATTTATTCCCAAATTAAAAACAAGGGTTGTAAGACAAAGTCTACCAATTTAACTATAAGGACATAGTACATCTTATTATAACCCTAGTTAAAAATTAAAGACACATACGTCAATAAATTGATAACAGACTTTATATTTTTAATACCACTTTCTTGTTTTTGTTTCATACTATTTTTTGCCAAGATGAAAAATATATCTTCAATTTTTGACATTGGCGTGTTCATCCAAATCTAGTAAACATTGTTTTCTATAAAGAAATTTTATTAGATATCATAACAGAAACCGTCATTAGTTGAGTATCATAATGACACTGATAGTGTATCTCATACCAAAAAAAAGTAGAACATTTTCCTTGAAAACTCTAGTGATCCTCAGCAATTACAGACACCAAATCACTTCATTCAATGCACAGTGGCATACCATAAATTGCTCCAAACTCTCCGGAGATTGTTTAGTTCAATTAATCCTTCATTTCCTTATTACTCATTAAATCTAAGTTTCCAACCATATTTGACAAAAACGTGTATGATTGTAAGCCCTTGAAAGAATTTGTGAGCATAAACTTGGTCCCCCCAAAGACTATTATTACATCGATTTGGTACACAAATGATACTTTTATGACATCAAAATAGTCTAAATGTTACTTGTTACCAGTGCCAAACCGTGCAATGACCAAAAATCATTATTTGGTACCAATTTGATGTTGTCAATCTTTGAGGACCAGATTGATGTTTCAAAAATCTTCAAAAACCAAATTGGTGAGTTGCTTAGTTTAACTATGAGCACATGATTATAAAAATATTCCTCATTTTGCTATTCTGCAAGAAATTATTAAATGCAACAGATAACTCTTATCTTAGATAATATTAAATGAAAGAGAAGAATACCTGTGATAAGGAGAGATCTTGCCGAACATGATGCACAATCTCTGCCAAAAGACTATAAGCCAAGGGCCTCAATGTCTCAAAGCAAGCCCTCCCAGTCCCAACCAGAACCCTAAAAATTTGAATATCTATAGCATAAGAGAACATTCAATGCCAGTTGAACTGCTGACAGGTTTGATTTCCTCCAAAAGGTAGAAAAATTCCACTACAAATTCCTCTTATCCATTCTTATATTATCTATCTTCCTGGCTAGTGACAGACAAAGGTATAGATCCCCACAACTATCATTGTACAATTTCACTTCTTGCTGAGTTCCCAAATATCTAACATTGGGCACACAAATCTAGAAGCATGATTTAAGAAGCTATATGAACAAAAGATATTAAGTAACCCTGATCATGAATCTGAACAAAATTGACAAATGAGTTTCCAACACAAAGATAGATCACATAGTTTAGTTGTTCTTTGCTTAATAAAAACACCTGATTTTCCTATTAGATAAAGTTATGACCATCTACATTGTACCACTAGTGACCTCCCAAAACTCAGACAGATCCACTCAACCAAATAAACAGGGTAATTGTAAAAAAAAGATCTCTCTTGCAAATCGCAACGATAAGGTTGTTTCCCTTGTGACCTAGAGGTCATAGGTTCAAATCCTGAAAAGAAACTCCACTTGAGGGGGTAAGGCTGCATGCATCTACCCTCCACGAACCCCATGGTGGGAGCCTCATGCACTTGGTCGCCCTTTTATCTCTCGATATAAATATTTGCCAAAAAAGATTAACAATTCAGTAAGTAACTCAGGTGAGAACAATTGTTAATGTAACAATTAATATGGGCATTTGGATTTTTTAATGATGAGTATTAAAAGATAAATGCATATGACTTTTTTTAAGTGATCATGTGACCAATAACTAAATTTCTACTTTAACCACTCATGTAAGGTTGTATGATCCAGATTTGTTGTTCTCGCAATTTTTATAGGGAATTGTTCTCACTTGAGTCACCCCCAATAATTCAAAATGGTTATTTAAGTCGGTTTAAAGGTTAAACCAATATATAATATAATAAACAGTGGACAGTTCCGGTGGTTATTTATACTTAACAGGGGAAATTTATTAATAGGAGTTCCATATTTGGAACTTTTCAAAAAAATCTCTGAATCATAATATTGGAATGTCATAATGTTACCTTTCTTCGAGTAGAGTGTCAATGAGAGGAAATAAACCTCTCCTGAAATCAGTTCCAAGGACATGTTTCAGGGATATTAATAACTCCTGCATCCAACAATTTTTGGCTTAAAACTAAAGAAAAAGAAACTCGACAGAAAGAAAAAAAAAAGGCAACGTAAACAACTGTATCACCTTTCTAATGGATACAGAATCAGAGCATGTTACAAGCAAATTCACAATGCTTTTACATATACTTTCTTCATGTGGCCTTATGTAATCGGCATAGCTTTTCAATAGATAGGTTAAAAATGACACTGTCTGCAATAACAAAAAATGAAACTAGTAAGCATATAATGGATGTTTTCAGAAGGTTAAGGGAAGAATAGACAAACAAGCAGATAAATCTCTGTTGTTCGAATAGTTGACATAAAAGTAGCTATGATAAATTAGGATACATGTATCTGTAATAGATATCCATATTAACACTGGTTGGAGAATAACTTTAGGAACATCACAAAAATTAATTCTGTAATTGAAATCTATAATGATATTGTGGCCGCATCGGCAGCAATTGCGGTCACAGACTCCTGAAACTGCAATAGTGCAGTAACACGATTTAAAACTATGGGCCGCACATGACCGCTAGACATCTAAGAAAATGAAAGTGGCCATTTCATTGTAAAATGTGGTCCATACATTTTCTGCCAAACAAATTATATGATGCCCTTAAGGAGTGGAAATCCCAATTTCCCTTTGCTTTAGGAACCTATTTGTGTGATATTAATTATTAAGCATGGGATGTGGAAAATTAAAACTCCAAATACTTGGTATGTCATAAGTCATAACCAAAATAGGGATTCTAAAGCTCTTACATATCTCTTGAACCATATCTGAAAAGGTTGAGTTATAATGACTTCCAGGTACTTAAAATATTATAATTTCCACTTACAAAAAAACAAAACTAAAAGTCTTGCAAAATATTTAGTCAAACTAAATATTTTGACAATAACTACTCACCTTAACCTGCGCACCCTTGAGCTCTATGAAATGAGTTTTCAAATGAGGAGGAACCCTCTCAGGGCCTGGAACTGATATAGCTGAAACCATCAATGGCAGTAATTGAGGAATATTCGCTTGAACAAGACGGCTATATAATTGAAACAGAAACATCACCACCAGTGGACTCTCCGTAACTATTTTGAATGACCGAGTACTTGGATTAAGCAGCGAGCCAGTAGCAACGGTAGTATTCATAACTTGATCTGAAAGTGAAGTCTCCATGGGCTTGACATCTTCCCCAGTCATTGCCATGTTATCAAAGAAATGACTAACGGTCAATTTAAAATTCTGGTAAATCTTGCAGACAAAGTCGAGAAACGGTTGCACCTCGTTTTCTAGAGTTGGCCTAAAATTCCTTAAAAGGTCGAAGATTATACGGATACAAATTAAGCCATTTTCTTCATTATCTGTGGTGAGCACTTGCATAGCAACCTTCAATAGATCCTGTACAAAAGGACGGAGAACTTCACTGTGCGGAAGTCTATTCAAAATCTCAACCACAATATTCCGGAGCTTATGCTCTGGATTGTCCACAAACTGTGGCTTCGTAATTTGCAGAAGTATCCCTGAGAATGCCCGGAAGTAACACTTGAGAAAATTCAAGTACTCAGCAGTGTGAGCGATCTCAAGACTATCCCTAACTTCCATCACCATCTGCAGCCTCGCCTGAATAGCTATTTTCGCCCAAAAAAAACATATTTAAAAAATAAACAGTAACAAACTACATAACATAAATAAATCAAAACAATGCAAACTGAAATCACACAATGCTGAAACAACAACAGTGAAATGAATCCATTTTTCCACGGGCAATATATATTTGAAAGCAACAACATAGAGTACCCGAATAAATAGTTAACAAACTACTTATTCCATGGTCACTTAAATAAATAAAACAACAAACTAAAAAAACAGAAATGAACCAAAACAACGGAAACTGAAATCACATAATGATGCTTGATTCAACAGAAGCATAGTCAACTGAGAGCAGCATGGAGTATCCGAAAATCTATGTACTATACGATCACTTACATAAATCAAACACAAATTAAATTCAGTTAACGCTAATAAGACTGAAATCAATTGAAATTTGAAAGAAACACGAATCATTTGAATGTCTATGTATTTCATGATCATGCAAAAATTGAATTAACATGAACAATCAAATACAAAAAAAAGTACATAGAGAATAAATTAAACAGTGATAGTTGCGGAAAGAGAGAGCATACGTAGGTCAGGCTCAACGAGATGGCGGGAATGTTGCTCGAAATTCTGAACAGGACTCATGATGTCGCTGTTGTAGAAGTGAAACCCTATGTGGCGATGGTTCAATTCAAGGTCAAATTGGGTTTTGCACTGATTCTAGGGTTCAACGAAGTGACACTACACCACTCGCTCTGTATCTGCAGCGCGCTAACGCAGCAGCAACAAATACAAAGATGGAGGGTTTGATCGCTGAGATAAATAAGAAGGATTTGCAATGAAACTAATAGGTACAGATTCTACAACTATGAGTATGTTAGAGAGTGAAATTTAGGGCTTTTGAAAGTGAGAGTTTCTGACTATGTATGATTTCCCTCCTCTTCTTTTGGGAGCTGCTAGAAGGGGATGCGTTTTATATCAAAACAATATTGGAGCAAATTTGCTATCTATTACTCCATCAATAATTTTGATCGATTGAAAAAAAATATTTAAGTTAAAATTATAATCATTTAGTATATGAAGTGACACACAGCTTCCAGCAGTGTATGGAAAGGAAATGTGTTCCTAAACAATATTGGGTTTGGTTGGTCCAAATGCTTTTTCATAATGGACCAATGAGTAAGAAAGTGAACATGTAACACCTTTGGTTTTTTTTTTTTGGTACAACAGTAATAAATAGCAAAAAGAAACTAAAGCATAGGGAAAAAATCCATCTGCAGGATGGACAGAGCTTCTATAGATGGAGAATCCCAAATTCTCAAGTCCACATGAAGGTATAAACTAAGTTTACACATGTATTCTGCCATCATATTTCTCTCTTTGTAGATAGTTTACACTTTTGATTTAATGCATAAATAAATATATTGATTTGTTGGATAATTCAATGGATGATATATTCTTACCTTCTAACTATAGATGGGGAACCCTTTAAATGAGATTTCCCCTTTTCATTATGTAACAAGGGATTTGGATAAAGAATATAATGTCGTTTTATTTTCCCTTCCATATACCATAAATGTTGAAGATGTAAATATATTGCCCTTGCCTAGATGAACCAGACATGTTATTGTCTCCATGCCGGACTGTCCAGTCCGATAAGAGTAAGGCATCGTATAGCAACCTGATCTCCCCAGGCTATCCCACGTATCCGGGTTGGGCCAAAAACATCAGAGTGGGCCTACGGGCTTGACTTCAAGGCCCAAATCAGTGTCTCATTGGGTCCAGCACGTGGAGTGCTCGTGCGCCGCCACTGACCGCCCAATCCGATCAATAGTCAGCCTACACGTCAGTTGTATTGCTCCTATAAATAAGGAAGTATTTTATGTCTAATATTTAACTACTAACCATTCATCTACTTATATTTTTCCTCTCTACCTCTCTCTAGATCCACACTATCTTGAGCGTCAGATAACATTTTCAGGTACCTCCCCCGTGGGCTTACAGCAACAACCGACATCAGCCACACTTCTCTATTACCAACTCACCCAGGCAATTCCAGAACACCCAATTTTTCCCCGTCCCTACACTAAAGAGCATATATCTTTTTTAAAAATGACTCAGAGAGATTGTAAAGTCGCACACCTGAAACTACAATAATTTTAGAACATTGCTATTCTTCCACTAAATCCTTCTATTAATCATCCTACCTACAAAAATTAATACATGTCACTTGTAATCCAATCATTAATAATTAAATTATCTTATTGTGACATATGTGGGTATGAGAATTAGTATAAGTATATAATAGGAGGATATATCATTTTCCATAATAATGAAAGTGATGAGGTTTTGAGGTGATAAAAGCGATGGGCAATTATGGTGGTGGGGTAACATTGGTTAAGGAACCCAAAAAATGAAAAGTTGGTATGGGAGACAATGAAGTAAAAGTATTTTGAAATATAATTTCTAGTGTTTGACATATAAAATGTTTTTCTTGAATAATTAACCAATAGCTTTAAGATACTGAGAACATGTGTTATTAAAATCGTATCGGTTATCAAACCGATCAGGATACTGGTATAGTGGTACAGTGGTTCAGTAATTAAACTGCATGTCGGTTAAACCGAACATATCTACTTATATTTATGCATATATATAAAAACCTATAACAACAAAAATTCACTAGGTACTCAAAAGGATGTGTTAGTGATTGGTTTTCAGATGTTAGTATTGAGCATTTATAAAAGTATAGCACGCTACCCGTGTAAACTTTAGAGAAATTACCAAAATCTATCCAAGAGAAATGTTTCTTTATGACTTTGATAATTGGAAAATCCAAAGCACTGTTTCTGGGTCGAGCATTATATGTTTTGGAAGAGATAATGGAATAGATGGATGAGATTGGAGAAGTGAACCGTGGAAGAAGAGATTGGAAGTTGAAAAGGGGAAAGTGGAAACCCTCTCTGTATACTGTTCTGGATATCCGGCTATTTTATTTAAAAAAAATATTATATGTGCAAACTGGCTGGTTCAATGAAATTCCCACCGGTTCACTGGTTTTAACAAAATTCGGCCAGTTTGCACCGGTTTCAATACTTATCCAGTATAATATGCATGTCGTACTGGTTTGGGGACCGGTTCGCCAGTTTTCTGATCGAGTCGGCTGGTACGGTACGGTTTTTACAACTATGAGAACTTTACATTTTTATAATGGAAGTCACAACTATAAACACTAAGAAGAACAACATTTATCAAAATTTATGTAAGTTGCTTCATAATATAATAAACACATCAAATTCTAATAAATTCATGTTTTTCTTGCATCATAAAAATGTATCATTTCACAATAGAACAAAAAAAAGAACAATCTAACATAATGGGGAATCAAATAAGTAATACAAAATCATAATTAGAAAATAATTATCCACTAAATTATTAATTAATCGAATCCAAAAACTTATATTGGAAGATGAAAATAATCGAGGAAAAATTAGGGTTTCATACTCAAATAAGGAGATAGCGCAAATTCTTCTCCTTCAAATTCCTTTTTCACATCGAACTGTATTGGTTCCTTCTTTACTTCATCTTTCACTTCAAGTTTCATATTAGCAGAGATCGACTCTCCAGGATTCATCACACTGACTCAAGTTCTAGTGACGTTATGTGACTAGATCACCTGCTTTGTATATCTGTTGCGGTTGAGGTATCAATGAAAATAAATACAATCAGGATTTAAGGTGATAGTAAATAATATTTTTTTGAAACTACTATGTACAACCTATACCATAACAGGCTGCACAATACGGAAATTAGGATTTAAGGTGTGTGACTGAGTAAATATGTTTTTCTTTTTATCAAGACTCGACTTTCACTCACAAGTACCTAATAAAAAAAAGTATTTTCTCATACCAATAGATACCTTATATTTTTAAATTCACCACTGTTTGTTTGACAAGTATCTTATTTTGAATGACGGTATTATATAAAAAACACATATCATTGAAAATAAAAAGTAAAACAAATGTCAAATAATAAGTGAATATAAGGAGATGAGTTATCTCATTGTATAAGGAGACACACTATTCTCTTATACAAATTCATTGCAAGTTTACTCAATGTTATAAAACTCGGCTTGGACTAGCCGGTTCGACCGATTCAACTGCAAACTGGACATCTGAGTGGTATGAGCCTCTCATTTAACTAGGTTTGCATCAAAGTTAAACTGACTCAGACGATTTAAGCCTAAAATCGGTAACTCACATGGTTAGACCGATTGAACCACCTAAGTCAATCAAAAATATACTTTTAAAAAACAACCAAAACAATATTATTTTGAGATGAATTTTTTTAAACTTATTTGAAATTATATTTGTCATTCATTAACTTATATTTTAGCAAAAATTTCGTTGTTTAATTAAATTTTAACTGATGTGCATTTTTTTGCAACTAAGGCATAATACATATGTTATTTGACGATGTTTTCAACTTGTTTTTGACATTTTATAGTAATAAAATATTCTTTGTTGATTATTTAATTAGGTATGGTAATATTTTTAAATTTGGAATATATAGTTATTAAATAGTGTTAACCAATATTATGTTTTTTTTTTTTAAATTTAATGTAAACCGAGTTAATTGTCTAACTAGTGACTCAGTGTCTTAACTAACCGAGTTATTGATCAGTCTGAGTTTAATAATAGTGGGTATTATTCCACAAAAATAACACATTCAAAAAGTCAAAAGTATTAGATAAACATGTTTTTAATGTTTTGTTTAAATAGTCAACCAACCATAAAAACATTAATTGGATACATATCTCATTGATTACTTAATTATGCACAATTGTATGTAATTTCCAAATATTCTTGTTTAATATTGTAGCCTTAATTTGATACAATATTTTATAAAAAAATTATATTTCTTTCCAAAACAAAGGGAGTACAAAAAAGTAAGAAAAACTTGTATGAAGAGATATAATACATTATATTTGGAGACAAATATATTTATGTTTTTTGTGCTATCATTTATAAATAAATTTTAAGTAGAATTAAATTTTTAATGTGTTGTCAAATTTCTATTGGTTATCTCTAGGTACATACGTATTTATACAAGTTTTTCTCAAAAAAAGTATGCAATATAATAAATAGTTTTTTATTTAATAAGTAAACTCTACAAATAAATCAAAACATTGGGAATGATTGCAAGCATGAGTACTATTTTTTTTTATTTGAAGCAAATTGATGTCATTGTAAGGGAAAAGTGAAATTTTATGAGATTGTAAAGCTTTTAAATATATGTTTTTGTCCATCTTAAAAGTTTGTTTTCTTAAGTAATATTAGTTGAAAAAAACAGTCACACTTTAAAATAAATTAATTTATTTAACAGGATATGATTATTAATTATAAAAAATATATGTTTTTGTCATTTACCTTTATTAAAAATTATAATTCAACCATTTATTAAATACATGACTTGTGTTGGTATTCTAAATTATTAGATATTTTAAAATGATCCCTTATCTCAATATCTAATTTATTAGATATTTCAAGTTGAATGTTGCTAAAATATAGAAAATCACACATTTTCTTCTGAGTTTTCTTTTCTCATTTGTACAACAACTTCTTCAAACATAGAGAAATATAGATTTCACATATACAGAACATTTTTCATGTACATATCAATTCAACCCTTAATATTATGCTTAAATATCTCATTTATCTATCAATTGTGACCATGTTGATAACCAAATGTTTTTTATATATAAATCGAATTTTTAACATTAAGATTTATAAAAAGATTTAGCAGAGTTTTATATTACTAAATTAATGTTTTGCTGATCTAATTAATTAGTTTAAAAGGAGAGCACATTCATTTGATGTTATTTCAATAAGATATGAGTGTTATTTTGATTAATTTACAAATTTAGGCTATTTGGGTGAGTCAAAATTGAAGGGATGATAATGAGACTAGGCATGTGTGGGTAGTGTTTTTTGTTCCCAATAACACACCATTTGCGGGTACCCATATGAGTAGTGAGTATCAGCAGATATCTAATGCGTTACACAACTTACATATGCCAATTGTGAGGCATAAGTTGGTACATTAAAGTAACACAACTTACATATGCCAATTGTGAGGCATAAGTTGGTACATTAAAGTAACACAACTTACATATGCCAATTGTGAGGCATAAGTTGGTACATTAAAGTAACACAACTTACATATGCCAATTGTGAGGCATAAGTTGGTACATTAAAGTATCACAACTAACCTGGGGTATTGTACGCTTGAAAGTGCTGAATTTCCCAACAAAAGCATCTAGAATGCGGCCCTATAGAGCAACATAATGCATGTAAATGCCAGGAAGATATGAAGTACAACACGAAATTGTCAAAATCTAGAAGAAATTTTGCAACAAACCAAGAGGATCCTTGCTTCATCTGTAGACTGCTGATCAACCCCTTTCTCAAAAATTGGTTCAACCTATACATACACAATGGAAAGAGGATAATATGAGAAGGCTTCAGGAATTAATTATGATAAGTACTATCAGATCCTAAATCTCTTTATCTTGAGAGAACAAGAAAGCAGGAATAGAAAAAGAAAAATTATATGAATAAGGAAGAGATTAGAAGAGAGAAAACGAGAAATACTTTAAAAATAGAAAAGAAAGTATGAATATAAAACGGAGAAATAAAAGAAAATTTATCAATCGTACCCCCTAAACCTACAAATAAACAAGTCAATCCCAGAATTGACCACAAGCATAACACAAATAAGCAAAATAAAGAAACATGCCTCAATTCCTAAAGTGCAACGAAGTTCTAAATTTATATCAGCAGCAAATAAACATTTCAACCAAATCAACAATATTCTGAAGAGTTAAGAAAAACACCAGATTCAACATCAAGCGAGCACAAGTGGTGTGGATGCTCAATGACAATGATGCGTCATGCATATTGCTTGAGAATAAGTAAATAATCCGCGACAGCTGCAGCCATATGGAATTCAAATTAGCAAAGATAGTGTGTAAGGGATACTTTATCAGTTAAGACATATGCAGCAACATGATAAGAAGAAAAGTCATTTGATGCAATTTATTCCCAAATTAAAAACAAGGGTTGTAAGACAAAGTCTACCAATTTAACTATAAGGACATAGTACATCTTATTATAACCCTAGTTAAAAATTAAAGACACATACGTCAATAAATTGATAACAGACTTTATATTTTTAATACCACTTTCTTGTTTTTGTTTCATACTATTTTTTGCCAAGATGAAAAATATATCTTCAATTTTTGACATTGGCGTGTTCATCCAAATCTAGTAAACATTGTTTTCTATAAAGAAATTTTATTAGATATCATAACAGAAACCGTCATTAGTTGAGTATCATAATGACACTGATAGTGTATCTCATACCAAAAAAAAGTAGAACATTTTCCTTGAAAACTCTAGTGATCCTCAGCAATTACAGACACCAAATCACTTCATTCAATGCACAGTGGCATACCATAAATTGCTCCAAACTCTCCGGAGATTGTTTAGTTCAATTAATCCTTCATTTCCTTATTACTCATTAAATCTAAGTTTCCAACCATATTTGACAAAAACGTGTATGATTGTAAGCCCTTGAAAGAATTTGTGAGCATAAACTTGGTCCCCCCAAAGACTATTATTACATCGATTTGGTACACAAATGATACTTTTATGACATCAAAATAGTCTAAATGTTACTTGTTACCAGTGCCAAACCGTGCAATGACCAAAAATCATTATTTGGTACCAATTTGATGTTGTCAATCTTTGAGGACCAGATTGATGTTTCAAAAATCTTCAAAAACCAAATTGGTGAGTTGCTTAGTTTAACTATGAGCACATGATTATAAAAATATTCCTCATTTTGCTATTCTGCAAGAAATTATTAAATGCAACAGATAACTCTTATCTTAGATAATATTAAATGAAAGAGAAGAATACCTGTGATAAGGAGAGATCTTGCCGAACATGATGCACAATCTCTGCCAAAAGACTATAAGCCAAGGGCCTCAATGTCTCAAAGCAAGCCCTCCCAGTCCCAACCAGAACCCTAAAAATTTGAATATCTATAGCATAAGAGAACATTCAATGCCAGTTGAACTGCTGACAGGTTTGATTTCCTCCAAAAGGTAGAAAAATTCCACTACAAATTCCTCTTATCCATTCTTATATTATCTATCTTCCTGGCTAGTGACAGACAAAGGTATAGATCCCCACAACTATCATTGTACAATTTCACTTCTTGCTGAGTTCCCAAATATCTAACATTGGGCACACAAATCTAGAAGCATGATTTAAGAAGCTATATGAACAAAAGATATTAAGTAACCCTGATCATGAATCTGAACAAAATTGACAAATGAGTTTCCAACACAAAGATAGATCACATAGTTTAGTTGTTCTTTGCTTAATAAAAACACCTGATTTTCCTATTAGATAAAGTTATGACCATCTACATTGTACCACTAGTGACCTCCCAAAACTCAGACAGATCCACTCAACCAAATAAACAGGGTAATTGTAAAAAAAAGATCTCTCTTGCAAATCGCAACGATAAGGTTGTTTCCCTTGTGACCTAGAGGTCATAGGTTCAAATCCTGAAAAGAAACTCCACTTGAGGGGGTAAGGCTGCATGCATCTACCCTCCACGAACCCCATGGTGGGAGCCTCATGCACTTGGTCGCCCTTTTATCTCTCGATATAAATATTTGCCAAAAAAGATTAACAATTCAGTAAGTAACTCAGGTGAGAACAATTGTTAATGTAACAATTAATATGGGCATTTGGATTTTTTAATGATGAGTATTAAAAGATAAATGCATATGACTTTTTTTAAGTGATCATGTGACCAATAACTAAATTTCTACTTTAACCACTCATGTAAGGTTGTATGATCCAGATTTGTTGTTCTCGCAATTTTTATAGGGAATTGTTCTCACTTGAGTCACCCCCAATAATTCAAAATGGTTATTTAAGTCGGTTTAAAGGTTAAACCAATATATAATATAATAAACAGTGGACAGTTCCGGTGGTTATTTATACTTAACAGGGGAAATTTATTAATAGGAGTTCCATATTTGGAACTTTTCAAAAAAATCTCTGAATCATAATATTGGAATGTCATAATGTTACCTTTCTTCGAGTAGAGTGTCAATGAGAGGAAATAAACCTCTCCTGAAATCAGTTCCAAGGACATGTTTCAGGGATATTAATAACTCCTGCATCCAACAATTTTTGGCTTAAAACTAAAGAAAAAGAAACTCGACAGAAAGAAAAAAAAAAGGCAACGTAAACAACTGTATCACCTTTCTAATGGATACAGAATCAGAGCATGTTACAAGCAAATTCACAATGCTTTTACATATACTTTCTTCATGTGGCCTTATGTAATCGGCATAGCTTTTCAATAGATAGGTTAAAAATGACACTGTCTGCAATAACAAAAAATGAAACTAGTAAGCATATAATGGATGTTTTCAGAAGGTTAAGGGAAGAATAGACAAACAAGCAGATAAATCTCTGTTGTTCGAATAGTTGACATAAAAGTAGCTATGATAAATTAGGATACATGTATCTGTAATAGATATCCATATTAACACTGGTTGGAGAATAACTTTAGGAACATCACAAAAATTAATTCTGTAATTGAAATCTATAATGATATTGTGGCCGCATCGGCAGCAATTGCGGTCACAGACTCCTGAAACTGCAATAGTGCAGTAACACGATTTAAAACTATGGGCCGCACATGACCGCTAGACATCTAAGAAAATGAAAGTGGCCATTTCATTGTAAAATGTGGTCCATACATTTTCTGCCAAACAAATTATATGATGCCCTTAAGGAGTGGAAATCCCAATTTCCCTTTGCTTTAGGAACCTATTTGTGTGATATTAATTATTAAGCATGGGATGTGGAAAATTAAAACTCCAAATACTTGGTATGTCATAAGTCATAACCAAAATAGGGATTCTAAAGCTCTTACATATCTCTTGAACCATATCTGAAAAGGTTGAGTTATAATGACTTCCAGGTACTTAAAATATTATAATTTCCACTTACAAAAAAACAAAACTAAAAGTCTTGCAAAATATTTAGTCAAACTAAATATTTTGACAATAACTACTCACCTTAACCTGCGCACCCTTGAGCTCTATGAAATGAGTTTTCAAATGAGGAGGAACCCTCTCAGGGCCTGGAACTGATATAGCTGAAACCATCAATGGCAGTAATTGAGGAATATTCGCTTGAACAAGACGGCTATATAATTGAAACAGAAACATCACCACCAGTGGACTCTCCGTAACTATTTTGAATGACCGAGTACTTGGATTAAGCAGCGAGCCAGTAGCAACGGTAGTATTCATAACTTGATCTGAAAGTGAAGTCTCCATGGGCTTGACATCTTCCCCAGTCATTGCCATGTTATCAAAGAAATGACTAACGGTCAATTTAAAATTCTGGTAAATCTTGCAGACAAAGTCGAGAAACGGTTGCACCTCGTTTTCTAGAGTTGGCCTAAAATTCCTTAAAAGGTCGAAGATTATACGGATACAAATTAAGCCATTTTCTTCATTATCTGTGGTGAGCACTTGCATAGCAACCTTCAATAGATCCTGTACAAAAGGACGGAGAACTTCACTGTGCGGAAGTCTATTCAAAATCTCAACCACAATATTCCGGAGCTTATGCTCTGGATTGTCCACAAACTGTGGCTTCGTAATTTGCAGAAGTATCCCTGAGAATGCCCGGAAGTAACACTTGAGAAAATTCAAGTACTCAGCAGTGTGAGCGATCTCAAGACTATCCCTAACTTCCATCACCATCTGCAGCCTCGCCTGAATAGCTATTTTCGCCCAAAAAAAACATATTTAAAAAATAAACAGTAACAAACTACATAACATAAATAAATCAAAACAATGCAAACTGAAATCACACAATGCTGAAACAACAACAGTGAAATGAATCCATTTTTCCACGGGCAATATATATTTGAAAGCAACAACATAGAGTACCCGAATAAATAGTTAACAAACTACTTATTCCATGGTCACTTAAATAAATAAAACAACAAACTAAAAAAACAGAAATGAACCAAAACAACGGAAACTGAAATCACATAATGATGCTTGATTCAACAGAAGCATAGTCAACTGAGAGCAGCATGGAGTATCCGAAAATCTATGTACTATACGATCACTTACATAAATCAAACACAAATTAAATTCAGTTAACGCTAATAAGACTGAAATCAATTGAAATTTGAAAGAAACACGAATCATTTGAATGTCTATGTATTTCATGATCATGCAAAAATTGAATTAACATGAACAATCAAATACAAAAAAAAGTACATAGAGAATAAATTAAACAGTGATAGTTGCGGAAAGAGAGAGCATACGTAGGTCAGGCTCAACGAGATGGCGGGAATGTTGCTCGAAATTCTGAACAGGACTCATGATGTCGCTGTTGTAGAAGTGAAACCCTATGTGGCGATGGTTCAATTCAAGGTCAAATTGGGTTTTGCACTGATTCTAGGGTTCAACGAAGTGACACTACACCACTCGCTCTGTATCTGCAGCGCGCTAACGCAGCAGCAACAAATACAAAGATGGAGGGTTTGATCGCTGAGATAAATAAGAAGGATTTGCAATGAAACTAATAGGTACAGATTCTACAACTATGAGTATGTTAGAGAGTGAAATTTAGGGCTTTTGAAAGTGAGAGTTTCTGACTATGTATGATTTCCCTCCTCTTCTTTTGGGAGCTGCTAGAAGGGGATGCGTTTTATATCAAAACAATATTGGAGCAAATTTGCTATCTATTACTCCATCAATAATTTTGATCGATTGAAAAAAAATATTTAAGTTAAAATTATAATCATTTAGTATATGAAGTGACACACAGCTTCCAGCAGTGTATGGAAAGGAAATGTGTTCCTAAACAATATTGGGTTTGGTTGGTCCAAATGCTTTTTCATAATGGACCAATGAGTAAGAAAGTGAACATGTAACACCTTTGGTTTTTTTTTTTTGGTACAACAGTAATAAATAGCAAAAAGAAACTAAAGCATAGGGAAAAAATCCATCTGCAGGATGGACAGAGCTTCTATAGATGGAGAATCCCAAATTCTCAAGTCCACATGAAGGTATAAACTAAGTTTACACATGTATTCTGCCATCATATTTCTCTCTTTGTAGATAGTTTACACTTTTGATTTAATGCATAAATAAATATATTGATTTGTTGGATAATTCAATGGATGATATATTCTTACCTTCTAACTATAGATGGGGAACCCTTTAAATGAGATTTCCCCTTTTCATTATGTAACAAGGGATTTGGATAAAGAATATAATGTCGTTTTATTTTCCCTTCCATATACCATAAATGTTGAAGATGTAAATATATTGCCCTTGCCTAGATGAACCAGACATGTTATTGTCTCCATGCCGGACTGTCCAGTCCGATAAGAGTAAGGCATCGTATAGCAACCTGATCTCCCCAGGCTATCCCACGTATCCGGGTTGGGCCAAAAACATCAGAGTGGGCCTACGGGCTTGACTTCAAGGCCCAAATCAGTGTCTCATTGGGTCCAGCACGTGGAGTGCTCGTGCGCCGCCACTGACCGCCCAATCCGATCAATAGTCAGCCTACACGTCAGTTGTATTGCTCCTATAAATAAGGAAGTATTTTATGTCTAATATTTAACTACTAACCATTCATCTACTTATATTTTTCCTCTCTACCTCTCTCTAGATCCACACTATCTTGAGCGTCAGATAACATTTTCAGGTACCTCCCCCGTGGGCTTACAGCAACAACCGACATCAGCCACACTTCTCTATTACCAACTCACCCAGGCAATTCCAGAACACCCAATTTTTCCCCGTCCCTACACTAAAGAGCATATATCTTTTTTAAAAATGACTCAGAGAGATTGTAAAGTCGCACACCTGAAACTACAATAATTTTAGAACATTGCTATTCTTCCACTAAATCCTTCTATTAATCATCCTACCTACAAAAATTAATACATGTCACTTGTAATCCAATCATTAATAATTAAATTATCTTATTGTGACATATGTGGGTATGAGAATTAGTATAAGTATATAATAGGAGGATATATCATTTTCCATAATAATGAAAGTGATGAGGTTTTGAGGTGATAAAAGCGATGGGCAATTATGGTGGTGGGGTAACATTGGTTAAGGAACCCAAAAAATGAAAAGTTGGTATGGGAGACAATGAAGTAAAAGTATTTTGAAATATAATTTCTAGTGTTTGACATATAAAATGTTTTTCTTGAATAATTAACCAATAGCTTTAAGATACTGAGAACATGTGTTATTAAAATCGTATCGGTTATCAAACCGATCAGGATACTGGTATAGTGGTACAGTGGTTCAGTAATTAAACTGCATGTCGGTTAAACCGAACATATCTACTTATATTTATGCATATATATAAAAACCTATAACAACAAAAATTCACTAGGTACTCAAAAGGATGTGTTAGTGATTGGTTTTCAGATGTTAGTATTGAGCATTTATAAAAGTATAGCACGCTACCCGTGTAAACTTTAGAGAAATTACCAAAATCTATCCAAGAGAAATGTTTCTTTATGACTTTGATAATTGGAAAATCCAAAGCACTGTTTCTGGGTCGAGCATTATATGTTTTGGAAGAGATAATGGAATAGATGGATGAGATTGGAGAAGTGAACCGTGGAAGAAGAGATTGGAAGTTGAAAAGGGGAAAGTGGAAACCCTCTCTGTATACTGTTCTGGATATCCGGCTATTTTATTTAAAAAAAATATTATATGTGCAAACTGGCTGGTTCAATGAAATTCCCACCGGTTCACTGGTTTTAACAAAATTCGGCCAGTTTGCACCGGTTTCAATACTTATCCAGTATAATATGCATGTCGTACTGGTTTGGGGACCGGTTCGCCAGTTTTCTGATCGAGTCGGCTGGTACGGTACGGTTTTTACAACTATGAGAACTTTACATTTTTATAATGGAAGTCACAACTATAAACACTAAGAAGAACAACATTTATCAAAATTTATGTAAGTTGCTTCATAATATAATAAACACATCAAATTCTAATAAATTCATGTTTTTCTTGCATCATAAAAATGTATCATTTCACAATAGAACAAAAAAAAGAACAATCTAACATAATGGGGAATCAAATAAGTAATACAAAATCATAATTAGAAAATAATTATCCACTAAATTATTAATTAATCGAATCCAAAAACTTATATTGGAAGATGAAAATAATCGAGGAAAAATTAGGGTTTCATACTCAAATAAGGAGATAGCGCAAATTCTTCTCCTTCAAATTCCTTTTTCACATCGAACTGTATTGGTTCCTTCTTTACTTCATCTTTCACTTCAAGTTTCATATTAGCAGAGATCGACTCTCCAGGATTCATCACACTGACTCAAGTTCTAGTGACGTTATGTGACTAGATCACCTGCTTTGTATATCTGTTGCGGTTGAGGTATCAATGAAAATAAATACAATCAGGATTTAAGGTGATAGTAAATAATATTTTTTTGAAACTACTATGTACAACCTATACCATAACAGGCTGCACAATACGGAAATTAGGATTTAAGGTGTGTGACTGAGTAAATATGTTTTTCTTTTTATCAAGACTCGACTTTCACTCACAAGTACCTAATAAAAAAAAGTATTTTCTCATACCAATAGATACCTTATATTTTTAAATTCACCACTGTTTGTTTGACAAGTATCTTATTTTGAATGACGGTATTATATAAAAAACACATATCATTGAAAATAAAAAGTAAAACAAATGTCAAATAATAAGTGAATATAAGGAGATGAGTTATCTCATTGTATAAGGAGACACACTATTCTCTTATACAAATTCATTGCAAGTTTACTCAATGTTATAAAACTCGGCTTGGACTAGCCGGTTCGACCGATTCAACTGCAAACTGGACATCTGAGTGGTATGAGCCTCTCATTTAACTAGGTTTGCATCAAAGTTAAACTGACTCAGACGATTTAAGCCTAAAATCGGTAACTCACATGGTTAGACCGATTGAACCACCTAAGTCAATCAAAAATATACTTTTAAAAAACAACCAAAACAATATTATTTTGAGATGAATTTTTTTAAACTTATTTGAAATTATATTTGTCATTCATTAACTTATATTTTAGCAAAAATTTCGTTGTTTAATTAAATTTTAACTGATGTGCATTTTTTTGCAACTAAGGCATAATACATATGTTATTTGACGATGTTTTCAACTTGTTTTTGACATTTTATAGTAATAAAATATTCTTTGTTGATTATTTAATTAGGTATGGTAATATTTTTAAATTTGGAATATATAGTTATTAAATAGTGTTAACCAATATTATGTTTTTTTTTTTTAAATTTAATGTAAACCGAGTTAATTGTCTAACTAGTGACTCAGTGTCTTAACTAACCGAGTTATTGATCAGTCTGAGTTTAATAATAGTGGGTATTATTCCACAAAAATAACACATTCAAAAAGTCAAAAGTATTAGATAAACATGTTTTTAATGTTTTGTTTAAATAGTCAACCAACCATAAAAACATTAATTGGATACATATCTCATTGATTACTTAATTATGCACAATTGTATGTAATTTCCAAATATTCTTGTTTAATATTGTAGCCTTAATTTGATACAATATTTTATAAAAAAATTATATTTCTTTCCAAAACAAAGGGAGTACAAAAAAGTAAGAAAAACTTGTATGAAGAGATATAATACATTATATTTGGAGACAAATATATTTATGTTTTTTGTGCTATCATTTATAAATAAATTTTAAGTAGAATTAAATTTTTAATGTGTTGTCAAATTTCTATTGGTTATCTCTAGGTACATACGTATTTATACAAGTTTTTCTCAAAAAAAGTATGCAATATAATAAATAGTTTTTTATTTAATAAGTAAACTCTACAAATAAATCAAAACATTGGGAATGATTGCAAGCATGAGTACTATTTTTTTTTATTTGAAGCAAATTGATGTCATTGTAAGGGAAAAGTGAAATTTTATGAGATTGTAAAGCTTTTAAATATATGTTTTTGTCCATCTTAAAAGTTTGTTTTCTTAAGTAATATTAGTTGAAAAAAACAGTCACACTTTAAAATAAATTAATTTATTTAACAGGATATGATTATTAATTATAAAAAATATATGTTTTTGTCATTTACCTTTATTAAAAATTATAATTCAACCATTTATTAAATACATGACTTGTGTTGGTATTCTAAATTATTAGATATTTTAAAATGATCCCTTATCTCAATATCTAATTTATTAGATATTTCAAGTTGAATGTTGCTAAAATATAGAAAATCACACATTTTCTTCTGAGTTTTCTTTTCTCATTTGTACAACAACTTCTTCAAACATAGAGAAATATAGATTTCACATATACAGAACATTTTTCATGTACATATCAATTCAACCCTTAATATTATGCTTAAATATCTCATTTATCTATCAATTGTGACCATGTTGATAACCAAATGTTTTTTATATATAAATCGAATTTTTAACATTAAGATTTATAAAAAGATTTAGCAGAGTTTTATATTACTAAATTAATGTTTTGCTGATCTAATTAATTAGTTTAAAAGGAGAGCACATTCATTTGATGTTATTTCAATAAGATATGAGTGTTATTTTGATTAATTTACAAATTTAGGCTATTTGGGTGAGTCAAAATTGAAGGGATGATAATGAGACTAGGCATGTGTGGGTAGTGTTTTTTGTTCCCAATAACACACCATTTGCGGGTACCCATATGAGTAGTGAGTATCAGCAGATATCTAATGCGTTTTTAGTTTTTATTATATATGTACATATTTAATAATAATCAATATATAAAAATAATTATTCCATAGATAATAAAATATTTATACGATAATTAATTATTATTGTAATTTATTATGAAATAATAATAGATTAGATAATATATGATATTAAATTAAAAAATAAATAAATATAATATATAAAAAATTAATTAAAAATTAATTTATGAATATGTGGGTAATGAGTATAAAAAAAAACTCGTCTCACCTATAAATTACCATTGTAGATAACCATTGCAAATATTTTTAAAAATATCAACGAGTTGAGTTTTTTAGGAATAAAGAAGGAAAAAAACTAATTTTTTTCATGGTTTAGTTTCATTCAATAAATGGAAGGAAAAGATAGTGTGACATCCACACCTTTTTGTTTTCTCTCCCATTGGAGAAAACCAACTTAAGAAGATTAGTGACAAATTTTATAATCACTAACTCTTGTATGTATTTTAAAAAAATTGTACTTCATTTAACAACACTTATAAAAATCACTAATTTCTTAAAATTAAAAAGGAGAACAAAATACAATGAATATTATTATTAAAAACAACTATAATTTTTTTCTCAGTTATTTTTCTTTCCTCAAATATTTTTGTTCAACTAATATACACTAATCAACACAATTGTAGTATTATTTAGAGTTTAAAATTTATGTAAAAATTTTTACGCTGTCAACATATCATCTACCATTAATTTGTATTACTTTTATTTGAAATCAATATTATCTAACAAACGAATGATATAGATTTATTGACAGTATAAAAAACACTTAAGTTAGTGTAAATATTAAATGCTATTATTTATTCAAATAGCAACAAAGAAAGAGAGAAAAAAAAAAAGAGAAGCAATGAGGAAAAGGAAAACAATTAAAGGTTTTGTTGTGAAAAAAGAGGGAAAGAAGGCGATTCTTTCTACTCATATCCATAACCTTCATTCTAATTCACCAGGTACTCTTATTTCATTATTATATTCTTATATTCCTTTTTATCACATTTCTCTATTAATCATCACATTTTTATTATCTATTACCTAAATTTGTACGATATTCAGTTTCAACTAAGATTGGGTTCGATCTCGATTTCTCTCACTTTTTCCGTATAATTAGTTTAAACTAGGGAATGAAAAAAAATCAATTTTGAAGTTGTTTTAGTTTATGATTTGATCGTTGGTGCTGATTGGATGAAAAAAAAGCATTAATACATGTTACAGGAAACAACATCTCCATGCATTTGTGACCTAATTAGGTTTTTGTGGAATATGTATTTTCAGAAATATGGAAGTTTATTTTGAATTGTAGGCTACTACTATATATGGCTGAGATATCTTTTGGATTGTACTAATATTTTAGTTTACAATTTAACATAGGAACAAAATATAATATGATATGGACATAAATTATGCTCTTTTATTATGATTATTACACATCTTTTGATAAATTGTGATCATGAAGTTATGTATTTAGGAGAAGTGATCAAATACCTCTCCTAGCAGTAGGAAGTAATTTATATATGATACAAGATACGACTTTGAATATACAGAAATTCTGCACTTATGTTATGATCAGGAACACTTTTTTGTAAATTGTATCATCAAGTTATGCATTAATGAGAAATGGCAATACCTCTTCAAATATTCTGAATCTGTATCAATTATATGTTTTTAATAAATTTGTATTGACATATCTAGATCATATCGCATCTTAAATTTAAAAAATTGCCCGTATTTGTGCTGTATTGTAGAAGTAGCTGGGCTTCATTGGTACTACTAAGTCTCTGGTATTCATTTAAGTAATACCTTATCACGTATGCTACCTATCGCTATGCATGAGTTGAGTCAATTCCATGTATGTGCTGTAAATTTAAGACAGATGTAAGTGAACAATGTTCTGTGTAGAAGTCATTTTGCAGGAAATTTGATGTCTAGAGAACATGTGATTTGCTATGTATTTGTTTGATATCAAGCACTTCTATAAACTTTCTGAAGCTTAAAAAGCAGAAAAGATGCATGAAATTACTTATTGTTGCCTTGAAAAAAGAAGTATTTTTGAATCCATAGAAAAGTTCTTGGCCATATTTATTTTATATTCGTTTGAAATGGGGAAATTGAGAAATTGTTAAACATATATGTGATTAAACTATGTACGGATCTACTTGTAAAGTGTACTTCATTGCCTTGATTTTAGTTTAGTTCAATATAAGGAATCAACTGAGTATGCTGCATCCTTTTAGTTCTGTAGTTTCTTTTGAAGTCTGCTTTAAGCTTCCCAATATCTTTCTACTTGCTCTTTGATGGAGCTTTGCATCTTTTTAAGGGTTCTTATAGGTTGAATTATTAGGCTTATTAGCTTTTTGTTATCCAGATACATGTGCTTTGTGATTATAAGTCTTTTAACTATTTACTTTTATATTATGTTCCAATGTTTCTACCCAACATTCTTGGACAGGGAATGGCAGCAGGCGATGATTTTGACATGTCAATTTTGAAGTCTCAACTGAACCAACCGCCTGAAACAAAGGAGCAGGAAACTGAAAGAAGCGATTCCCAAGTGGATATATTGGAAACAAAACTTATGGAAGTAAAGGCTTGCATACAGGGTTCAGAGGACAAAGCAAAAAAGGAGTTAGAGGTTCTCTGGCGACGAGTCAAGATCGCTGCAACGTTGTTGACCTACTTAAAATCTAAAGCTAAACTCATGGCTATTCCTCATCTGGCCCACTCATCGTGTGGCATCAAACAAGTAGAGGGAATAGGCCTTGTTGACAAGAACGGGATACCATTATCAGGTTGGTCAAGGAATGTTGATCTTTCTTTATTTGATGACGTAGATGAAGAATCATTGATACGAATTAGCCATCAGCATGATTCTTTAGATGAACAGGATGCAGCTTATATCAGTGAGACACTGAAGTCTGTCCATATGGTCGCAGATGTGATGGAAGCCCTTGTCAAAAGGGTTTTATTGGCGGAATCAGAAACTGCAATCGAGAAGGAAAAAGTAAGTTTAAGTCGGGAAGAAATAACGCGGAAGTCTTCTCAGTTAGAGAATATGTCTAAGAAATTAGAAGGTTTGGAGCATTTTGCTTTGAGTACAAGTAGTGTTCTAAATGAGATCCGGCAAAGAGTTGAGGATTTGGTACAAGAAGCAATCAGGCAGAGAGAGAGAGCTTCTGACAATGAGGAAGAGCTAAACAGAGTGAAACAGGAATTTCAGTCTCTGAAATCATATGTTATCAGTCTAACCACAGTAAGAGAAACCTTACTTTCTTCGGAGAAGCAATTTCAAAATATTGAGAGGCTGTTTGACCAGTGAGTATATTTCACTATATACACTATAGGCATATTCTATTATTATTACATGTCTTGATAATCATTTTATGTTTGACCCACATCAATATGCTTGAGTTCAATGGATCGATGCACTTCTTGCTTCTCTCGTGCCTAATGTAGCTTAGTTTAAATTTATTTTACTTGATTTTCCGTACCATCATGTGATTTTTCTTATATAGGTGCTCTACTTTTGTGAAATAATTGTATCCATTTTGTGGGCGTGGATATGATTTTCTATATGCATATGTACAACATTTAGGCTCTTATTTTTGGAACAAAGTTCATATAATGTGGAAATGAACTTGGGAACCTTTAGTAACTACTGAAGTAAACAGAGTAAATTTGGTGGCAGTGAAATGTTTTTTTATACCCCACAAGGGCCACTTATGGAATAACTACTTTATAATTTTCTTCATTGCAATTTCGTTAAATGTAATGCCTTTTCTAATTGAGCTACTCATACTATCCCATTTGTCCAGGTTTGTTACAAAAACAGTAACTTTTATGAGTTTACAATCATCCTGGGAGTTTCTTGTTTTATTAAAAAACTATCACCTTGTTGGATTTTACTTGGCTTTCTAATTATTACTCCCTCCTGCTGTATGAAACAAAATGTGTAACGTGAACTCTGAGTTATTTTGTGAGTGATCACATTACAATTTGAATAGTTCTTGCTTGATGCATCAGCTAATTTTTTAAATTCCATTTTATGTTTGGAACTGGTCCTTGTATTGTGTATGTGATGCTTCAATATAGGCAAATGCAGGCATGTTCTAGCCACAAAAGGCACAAACGGTTTTAAAAAAATAAAAGCGGCATACTCGCTATGATAATATGGCAATTGAAACACAGGTCCAAAAACCTATTACAGTGTCATTTTAACTTGTGTTGTGTTGCAATGGCGGGTATGCTCCGTTTCCGTGTTAATACATGCTTGCATTACATTTGCTGCTTTCAAATGGAGTAAAATGCTAACTTTGATTCTCATGTAGAATGTTCATTTCTATCTTGATGATCTATTTGTTTTCTGTCTGATGTTGTTCCATGGCAGGCTAGTTGAAAAGACTACTCAATTAGAGGGTGAAAAGATGCAGAAAGAGACTGAAGTTCAGAAACTTATGGAAGAGAATGTGAGATTGATTGCTCAACTTGACAAGAAAGAGGCTCAACTTCTGGCATTGAATGAACAATGCAAGTTAATGGCCTTGAGCGCTTCAAACATGTAAAGATAGGCGGCGGCGCGCTTCCTTGCTTACAACTCGAGGCATCGAAGTGAAAGCTTCGATGGATAAAGAACTTGATTAAGGTCCTCTCACCCACAAGAAGCACAAAACAAAAACAGAACTCCACAAACATGTTAATTAATGTCCTTATTTTCATGTGCTATTTTTTGTGTGTCAAAGTTGAACGCAGGAAATACTTGTACTTGGAGGGTAAACATGGCCTACTCTTTCAAAGAAAAATATGGGGCATGAGGTTGTGTCTCTGTCTTGCAATGGAAAATAATGAAATTAAGAGAACTGATTACTAAGATATGGAGTAAGTTTTTTAAACTTATTCATAAAGTAAGTGAATCCATTTTCATTTTATTTATATCGGTTCTCCTACCGACATTTTATGGATTCATCCATAATTTAGTGGACGCCTTTGTCGATATAATGACTTTTTTTATGAAAAAAACCTTTAAACAAATATAGAGGAGAGATTAGAGAACAATTGTTTGTTAAATATTATTAAAATTAAAAGAAGAAAACCTTCCTTCCTGCCATGCATATATTCACATTTATTTTCATACATATATAACTTATGTAATTCATCTAATCATTTATCAAACGAACACTTAAAATTAATTTTTCTTTGAACAAACAAGTATAGTTTATACATGCTCAAGTTTAAATTCAAATTTAACTTATTTCATGAACAAGTTTTATTCAATTAATTAACTACTCTAGTATTAGCTACTATTTATTATTTTTAGATTGCTTGATTTGTGTGGGTATTTTTTTTTACATTATTTTCCATGGTCAAGGCATCCATAATAACTCCTGAAACATAATCAAACTTCATTTCACTGGATATGTTATTATCTTCCTATATCATACTACAAAAATAACTTATATACATCTTTTTCACACATAAGGCAATACTTTATTATTGATTAATAATTAATTTATAAATGCTACATATTACTTTTTCGTATATAAAAAAATTGTAGTTTATTTTTATAGGGTGATATGTATAATTATTCAAGTAGTACCCTTTGTAACCAAGTTAATAAAATAGTTCACATATTAAAAGGAGGGTGATAATATATATAGAAATGCCACACCTATATCCTATATATTAAATAAGAAATTAGAACAAAGGCACATTACGTTCAATAAAAAAATTATTTTGAAAATCTTGAAATTATTTATATCATAAAAGAAATATTATTATTTGATTATTAATTGACAGACCAAGTAAGAAAATTAATCTTCTCAATTCTTACCACTCTTCATATCAGAGTTTCTTATGTTTTTAGTACCTCGGTTAAAAGAGAACTTATTGGTACTTTATTTCATATTTTCTGATGTTTTTTATTTTATTTTATTCTAATCTTTTGATGTTTTGAAAATCTAAAATTCCTTTATATTTTTTCTTCAATTATACTATTATTTATTAGATGTCTTTCTGACCTCATATTTATCTCTATCTTTAATATAGTTTTCACAAATTCATTGTCATACACACATCAATACAAATTAAGTGACAATATCCTAATCAAATTATATCAAATGTTTATGTCCTTTAAGAATTTCTTAAGCATGTGAATATATTATAATGGGAGGATTATTTGAGTAGTTGGCCAATATAACAATAATAATATGGGTAATGTTAACAACTACAGTCTACAATAGAATCGTTTAAGAAGAGAGAAAGAGAAAATTTATCTTAAAAAACAATATTTTAATGTATTAAGAAATATTGTATTTAGTTTTCCAAAACTGATTTCCATATTTTATATTCCTTAAAAATGCATGTATTACACTAGTATATATCATTATGCTCAATTGAAGAGTGAGCCTAGCTCATAATCTATAGGGACAAAAGAAAAAGAAAAAAAAGGTCCAAAAATTTTTCATTCTTATTTGGGTTCTACATATTATTTCATAATTTATTATAACTTCTAATGAAATAAGAACACCATATTTTATCCAACAATGATAAACATAATTCTTATTCATATTTGGGTCTCACAACATTTATTTTTTTCCCGTTCCTCACTATCCAAAATAACTAAAAAAAACCAATAATTATTCGTATTTAATAAAAAAGTGAAAAAATAATAATGAGATAATGGAAAATGAAGTAAAAATGTTCTTTTATATTAAATACAACTACAATCATTATGGTTGCTCCTACAAGCTATGATTTTACCCTATATGGTTGCAAAGTGATAATCTAAAACAAAACATGGAGAGAAAGAAATGAAGGCAAATGGAAATGAGAGGAGTAGTAGAAGTACAAAATGTAGATAGAGAGATATGGAATGATCTTTGTGATGTATGAATAGAGATACGGGTAGAAAATTAATGCAAGAAGATCATTACCCGTAAGACTAGGAAATGCACCACTGCCGCTGTGAGGTCTCTAGCTAGGGCACACTTATGATAATATATATGTTGTCCTACAGTTTATGTCACTCCATGTGTTATATGTTTGTGATTGGTTAGTAAAATTCTTAATAATTAAATTTGAACTTTAATATATTTTTTCTGATCAATCATAAGCCCATAATATATGAAATAATGTAAAATGTAGGACAGTAGATGTGTACCCGATAAACACCCAATCATTTTAGATGTGTATGTGAGAGTGTGAGTATATGATGAGTATGTGAACATCTATTTTAAAGCAATGTATTTTTTACATCAAATTAATATTGAACATTATTTGTTATCCCTTGGATTTTTTTTAATGTAAAGGAAAATATTGATAAGTACTGTTTTAAATACACTCTTTAAATATTGAAAAAATGATTAAAAATTTATGTATTTACTATCTTAAAATATTTCTTAAATAAGCACGTCTTTAATATTTCTTTTACCACAAGATGGGAGCGCAACAAGTATAAAATATATTTTAAATAAATATTTTTTTGTACTTACCGTAATTATTTTTTTCAAATTTGATGCTAATGTTTTTAGTAAATTTGAATCTCTTATTTTTTTTCTGCCATAAGCCTTAAATTTAAAGTTGGCTCTTGTTTGTAGACGATGTTAACCTTTTATTTGTAGAACCGAAAGTCCATTTTTTTTCTGATAATACAAATAAAAATAGAGATCGATTAATTTATTATGAGAAAGAGTTGTGAAATATAATAAAATTCGTATATGTGATAGCAAGAGGGAAAAGAAGGTGCAAGCAATGGGCACGTAAATGCATGATAATGAAATAGAAGCGTGATGATGGTGGTGTCATAATCAAGTGAATTCTGAAATCTGAAAAGTTGAAATGTACGTGAAGGATTGATGAATAATAACGTTGGAATGAATAAATATATTGTTTCCCAAGGTTGGTTTCTTATCAGCAATCAAATAAACGAGACTGTTACAACTTACAACAATAATGAAATGAATTCAAGGAAATATTGAATAGTTCCATCGACCCCACTTTCCCTGTTTGGTTCATTTTTATGTAAAACTTGTACTCTTGTACCCTACCTTTACATATACACAATAAATATATATGTTGCGTTTCCTTGTACATTCACATTAAAATGTAGTACTACATATATACTAATACATATTACTTTTTACATTATAGATTATAATGTCCAATGAAGCATATTCCAACATATGTGCTGGTCACTTCCTAGATTCATGCAATAATGTACTTATTTGCCTAGTAGTGAATTTAACTCATGGATTGTCAAATTTCCTAGGTGTATATGTATACGAGTTGAAGAAGTCTCGAAAAAATGAATGAGTTAAATAGCATATAAGTGGATGTACCCATAAACCTAATACCTTAAAATTTTGGGTCAAGATGTGATGTCAAACCTACTTATATGCTTCATTCACTTAAACTATAGAAGAATCTTGTAATTCATAAATAAAGATATCCCAACAAAATTAAAATCTAATCAAAGAGAGCACAAAATGCTGAAAGTTGGAAGAGGGGATGGAAGAAAATGATGTAGCTTTCGAGTTCAGAGTCCATATGCTCCAGGAAACCATTACACCCGTTGCATTTAATTTTTGGGGCGCGTGCTTCCTTTTCATAAAGACTTCTCTAGACAGACCAGGATCACATGTTTCATTGGGTGTCTTATTTAGTATTTCTATCCAATCAGAAAATTTTATTTGATTAAAAAAATTTATAATAACATAAATTAATATTCGTATGTTATTCTATAAGATTTCATTGGCTTGATACATGAGGACAGAAATTTCTTGGGACAGAGAATCATTGTCCATAAAAAAATATCCTTTCACCTTTTCACTATAAAGTTTAGGATTTTCTCTTCATTCTACCTTATCTTATTTGTCATGTCTCTGTATGTTATTTTTCTTCAGATAAAGTGCAGTCACTTACTTTATGACAATACATATAAAAGTATATGGCATATCAAAGAGAATGGTAACCTTTTTGTGTGATCTTGATGGAGAGAAAGAACAAGAAGAAAATGAATATTTTTTAAGAAATTGAATGGCAACCTTTTTAATTGTGTGATATTGATATTTAAATTATTATCTGACAATGACATGTATAATATTATAACATTGTTGTTAAATATACCAATGTTTTTAGTGAAACTATCATAGACATGATAAAATTTATTAAAGAACCTAATCAATAAATTCTCTAATGAAATAAAGGCTTATCTAAATCACGTTTCTTCCTGATTTTGGTCATTTCCTCACTTCTGAATACTAGTAATCCTTTCTTCCTCATAATTGAAATGTATAACAAAAAAAAGAGCTTTAGAATTAATAGAAAGATATGTTCTCTCTCCTCGAATTTAACTCCTTTTCATTAATGTAGAGAAGATTGATTTTTCACTTATTTTCAAGTAAAAAAAATGTTATATTATTACATTTTAAGAGATAAAAATATTAAGTAAAACTCGTCTCCATTAATGAAGAGACAAATTATATTTTGTAGTGTACTTTTAAGGAATGAGACTCCCCTCCCGTAATAGAGAGGCAAGTAATGTCAAAAATCACAAAAAACGTTATATGTTTTTACACTTATACATTTATGTTTATTATGATAAGATAAATTTACCATTCAAACTAAAGGAAAAAATTGCATTTACCTTTCTATTAATGGAGAGGAATCTGACCCACTTTTAAGGCCAAAATTATAACTTTAATAAAAATTAAAGATTATAAATATCATTATCTCTTAATTTTTAGTGCACTTTTTCACAACTTGCAAATATCACATCACATTACTTTTTACTTAATTTTTTTTGTTGATGTATTTCCCTCACAATTAACACAATTAACGTAGAGGATTCTCACCCCTCTCTAAATGGATAAGAGTATATGTATATTGTAAATCTTGTGGGAGTAAAGATTTTCTCCAATAATAAAGATGCAAATAATATTACATAAAAAATAACATATAATAATATATTTATCCTCATATTTTTATTATCGAAAATAGGCGTAAAAACAAGTATGCCATCCAAACCACAGTGTAGTACAGTCTTCATTAGCCCACCCATGTTAACCCTATCACTGGCTCACAACTCACAAGTACAAATACAAAAGCTCTATTTAATTCCTCAAATTCATACAGAATATGCATAACCAATAATTCAATAACCCTCATGAGATGCAAAGCAAGTTACACTATTACTCTTCCACATCATTATGCAAGTACAAGAATATCTTGGTAACTTGCTCATTCGACTTTAATTATAAAGTATAGGCTAGAGAGAAAAATATATATGTAGATGGGGGCCATATTGATATCTACATCAAAAGAAGAACCTATTGAACTCCCAAATCACAACCCGCATCATTCTATTTGCCATTCATTCATTCACAACATCTGCTCTTTTTTCGAAAAAAAATCATTTGTCCCATAATTTTCCTATCTTCGTATTCTGAACTAATCAAACTTCATATATATTAATTTTTGTTTTTATAATTTTTCTTTTTAAATGAGTGGAGTTTTCTTATTAACTTATTACACCAAATAGACCATGAATGAAAACATGTGATCCCATCATTTTTACTTCCTATCCATCCAATATATCATTCCATTCCATACCTCTTTTTTCTACCTATCCTTGCCTCTTTCCATGTCTGTAATATACATGAAATAACAAAATTCTAAAAATGTATAGTTTTTTCTTAAAGAAAAGAGAGCCCTACGTTTTATTAACTTATATTTTTGTCTTCATTATGTGCATGGAAACATCATGCACTATGTTGTTTTTTATATTTATCATTTTGTATCCAACAAAGTTGTAAGAATTTATTTTAGAACCAAACATTATTGATATGGTTTATTTCATATATATGCCTGGTCATGCCTTTTCATCCAAGTAATATTCCTGGTGTAGGGTACCCTAACTTTCTAAGCTCTCTTTTGTCCCTTCCCTTTTTATGAATTACCCTCTGTCAACTTCAGTCCTTCTCTCTCAGATATTATTTCTGATTTTCTCACTTTATCACTACTTTATGTACCACGTGCTACCCCTATTATAAGTTCAATATTCATATATATACACACTCTCCCTCGCCTTTGTTTGCTTCTATATCTTTGTAATCTTGTTCTTGTTTTCAATTGATCATAACATGATGGAAACTCAACAACCAAATGAGGATGGGGGCAGTAGTGGAAAAGGTGGATTTATGAGCAGGCAAAGTAGTACAAGGTGGACTCCCACAACAGACCAAATAAGAATATTGAAGGATCTTTACTACAACAATGGAATAAGATCCCCAAGTGCTGAACAGATTCAGAGGATCTCTTCTAGGCTGAGACAGTACGGTAAGATTGAAGGAAAGAATGTGTTTTATTGGTTCCAAAACCACAAAGCTCGAGAAAGACAGAAGAAAAGGTTCACTTCTGATATTCCCATGCAAAGAGTTGGGTCTACTAATGCTGCTGTTTCTGCATGGAAACATGATGAACCACCCATTCATGCCAAGTATTCTAACATATCCACTGGTAATATTACCTAGTACCAATCATATCTAAAATCTTTTTTCTCCTTTTCAAGTTATTTCATTAACTAATAATAATGTGCCAATGTTCATATGTATAGGGGTTTCTTCCACACCATCTTCTTCTGCTGGAATTGTTACTATGGGCCACATGGGGAATTATGGGCATGGGTCTGTGCCCATGGAGAAGAGTTTTAGGGTAAGTTATATATGATGACTTCTTCTTCAAGTTTTCTATGCATTAATTAGAGTACTCTAGCTTTAGTTTTTTATGCAAAGTGTTGAACTATTTCAATAAAATTTTCACCACTTTTTTCTTGGAAACTATTTCTTAGGACTGTTCAATATCAGCAGGAGGTAGCAGTGGCCATGTTGGTGGTGCCATAAACCACAATTTGGGATATTTTGGTATGGAACAATATTCTTCACCCTACACTTTCTTAGAAAAAACAAGGCCAAGTGGAGAAACCATGGAAGAAGAAGAAGAACAACAAGTAGTGGATGGTTCCCCTGAGATACAAACACTCCCTTTATTCCCTGTGCACTGTGAAGACATTCATGGCTATTGCAACCTAAGGTCTAACTCTTCTAACTATGTTAGTGGCTGGTATCAGACAGAAGATGGATTCATGAATGGTTCTCGTGCTTCCATGGAACTCAGTCTCAACTCTTACACACGCAAATCTCCAGATTACTCTTGAATGATTAATTTGAATGCTTCTATATTGAACTTATTAATCTGAAGTTGATAAGCTTAATTTGCTTTATTAGCTATGTCTAATATCGTTTTCAGGTACTGTGTATTATGTCAGTTAGGTTACTAATGAGTGAGGAAATGTACTAGTCTGGTTTTTTAGTTGTTCTAAGTTATGTTACTTTCTCCATCTCCCAAGAAACATTCTTCTATAAATTTGATAATTGCAATCATTTGCTTTAGAAAGAAGAAAAAAAAGATAATACTAATACTGATACTCTCGAAGATAAGGTTATTCTTTATACCTAACCACAATAATTAATTAATTATGAGTGTAATATATCCAAAATATTTATATTCGATGGTTTATTTGTATTATTCATCGATGATTAATAAATTATTCAAGATATATTAATAGTGTAAAAAATCTTACAACATCAATACATTCATTTTTTTGGAATAGAGTGTCTAAGCCTTTCTCTCCCTGTGTGTCCAAAACCATTATAGCCTTTCCCCCTGAAAACATTAATAAACAAGAGAATTGGGCAGTGCAAATTCTTTGCAATAATGAAAAGCCGCACTGTCATTTTCTATGAATCAATGATACATTAATGACCTATTTTTTCAGCTATGGGTATGAATAATATCTGTTCTTATGTTATTATTCTTCTGTAGAGATTATGAATATTTATTTTTTAACAACGGGTTAGTGAAGCTAAATATATAATTTGTCAATAAAATCCTTTTTTTAGGGACCACTGAAGGCACTGACAAGTTGTACGGTAAGTTTGGGTTTCTTTTTCTTCTTTCTTTTCTTTCTAATAATACAGAATTTCTTTTCTCTGAAGGATATGACAATCAAATTGTATAAGGACTAGAGAAGGAGAATTATGATCATAATAATCTAATCTATATACTGTTGAAACTGCAACCTTGCAACTAGGACAGTATATATTTTTAAGTCTCAGCCCACTTCTTAAATTCCAAATTCTATAAACTTATCATGAATATAAAATATATGTATCATCTGTATTGCTTATATTTAAAAGCCAATAACAGTAAAATATGAATAATGGATAATACAATAACATTATAATTTATTTTAGAGTAAATTACACTGATACCCCCTGAGTTTTAGTGAAATTACATAAACTACCCCTCACTTTTCTACACCTACACAAACCTCCCATTGGTTTTATATTTTCATTACACTTACCACATGTTTTGTTTAACTTAATTGTGTTTGTCACATTTTTTGTTTAAAATATTACACTTATTTCTTATGCAGGGTGGTAAGTATAATGAAAGTATAAAAATTCGGGGAGATTTGTGTAGGTGTAAAAAAGTAATTGGTAGTTTGTGTAATTTCACTAAAACTCATGGGTGTCAGTGTAATTTACTCTTTATTTTACAATGTCTATGCATATATTTTTTCTCATACATTAGTATGACATGTTATTTTTCTTATAATGTAAAATGATTTAAGAAATCATTTTTCTTACATCATATCTAACATTTTGTATGTTTTGATTTGAGAATAATAAAATAAAATAAAAGTGTTCAATTGGAACATGAAAACGTAACTAAATTGGTCCTAGTTACCCTTCGGGATAGAGTGGAAGAAGGAAAAGATTCTCGAAGGAGGAAAATGATTCAATAACTTCGAAATATTTGAATAAGGACCTATATGAATTTTGAACCTGTTCTTTCCACATGTCCTCTTAATTGAGACATGTGATCCAATGCTTGGCTTGGAGTAAGAATCACTTTGATTTCATAATACATATTGGGTTGAGTCGGGCTATCATATTGAAAAAGTATTTTATCGGTTGGCTAAGAACTAACATATTTCGAAGTTCGTGACTTCCCTTTCAACGAATATCGTTATCAGAAATTAAACCATTGATCATGTGACCTAAAATCCAAATAACGGAAAACCAACTAACTAAAATTCTCAGTCTTGGACCACAATTAAGGAAGTTGTGGAGTCCTATTCCAAACCTATAAGTAGCCTTATTTGTTTTGTCGATCTCAATCCAACAACATTTAACTTGATCTAATACAAAAACAATTGGGCTCACCAGGCCCATTCCACAAAGGGTCCATTTCCCAAAGTTAGGGTTAAACACAAAACGAATCACCCGGGACTATATAAACCGAAACCCTAACCCTAATTTCCCATCCGCAGCAGAAGTGAATCGCATTTGAGAATGGGTCGAGTAATCAGAGCTCAACGTAAGGGTGCGGGTTCCGTCTTCAAATCCCACACCCACCACCGTAAGGGTCCAGCCAGGTTCCGCAGTTTGGACTTCGGTGAACGAAACGGTTACCTTAAAGGTGTTGTAACCGACATCATCCACGACCCTGGTCGTGGTGCACCATTGGCTAAGGTAACCTTCCGCCACCCGTTCCGTTACAAGAAGCAGCAGGAGCTGTTCGTCGCCGCCGAGGGTTTGTACACTGGTCAGTTCTTATATTGTGGTAAGAAAGCAACACTTGTTGTTGGTAACGTTTTGCCACTCAGATCTATCCCTGAAGGAGCGGTTATTTGTAACGTTGAACATCACGTTGGTGATCGTGGTGTATTTGCTCGTTGTTCTGGTGATTATGCTATTGTTATTAGTCACAATCCTGATAATGATACTTCTAGGTATAATCCTCTTTCCGTTGCATTATTATGTTCATAATTTATTATCATTCATTTTCATCATAGTTTTGATGTTATTCATTATTATATTGGATTAGTGATTTGATAATTTGACGGATATACAATTGAGCTCTTATTTCTATTGGATTGTATTATTTTACTGCATTTTTACTTGATTGTTGAGTTTATTTGCTGTGGTTACTATGTAAATGGTTGTTGCTTTGTTTTGATGAGCACAAATTGAAGAATATTTTAACATGTAGAAATCACATTGCATTTCACTTGGGCACTTGATGCCGCAGTTGTTTAACACGTGCCTCTTATTGAGAAAGGTGATTATTATTTCCCTTGCCTCTTTTAGAGGAGAGGTGGTTGCACTTATTGAAATAGGAGTATCCCAAATGTAATTAATATATACATCAATGAAGTCAAATGCTGCTTTTACTTTTATATCAGACGCAGGTAGAGGCCGATAAAACTATAAGTCAAATTATTTAGTATTGATTTAGAGTTAAATGCTTCATCTGATTTATCATAGAGCGTTATGGTGTTTTTCAATCCATCTGGCATACTCCATATAATGAGCTTGTCAAGGAAATTTTGTTGTGGTTACTTTGTCTGTGCTGTTTTGGAAACCATGTTGGTTATGATTATGTCTGGCCACTGTTTACAGGATCAAGCTCCCATCAGGTTCCAAGAAGATTGTTCCAAGTGCCTGCAGGGCCATGATTGGGCAAGTTGCCGGTGGAGGAAGAACTGAGAAGCCACTTCTTAAGGCTGGTAATGCTTACCACAAATTTAGGGTCAAGAGAAACTGCTGGCCTAAGGTTCGTGGTGTGGCTATGAATCCAGTTGAGCATCCTCATGGAGGAGGTAACCACCAGCATATTGGTCATGCAAGTACCGTCAGACGTGATGCTCCTCCTGGCCAGAAGGTTGGTCTCATTGCTGCCAAGCGTACTGGTCGTCTTCGTGGACAAGCTGCTTCTGCTGCCTCCAAAGCTGACAAGACTACTTGAAGGGATTGTTAGAGTTTTATTTGGATTTCTTTTGATTGCGGCTTTTCAAATTTTGTTTCTGTTCTAGTCCATGTGAAACTGTTTTGAGAACCTTTTGCCCCATAAATATCAGGCTTCTAATAGACATCCCTTATATTTGTTTGAGATGTTGCTCTTGATGCTGGTTTCAATTGGTTGGAATGGTGCAAGATGGTTTCTTTTGCCCACGGTATTTAGGATTTGAAAATGAATGAACACAACAATTTTTGATGAAGTGTTTATGTGAGAAGTTGGATAAAAACATTATTTAGGCTTTGAAAATGAATAATCATAACCATTGTAGAAGACGTGTTTATGTGAGTAGTTGGATAGTGGTAATTTCATTCAGAAAAATTAAGGTTTAACGTAGTAAATGACGAGTGTATGTGGCAAATTTTAGATAAGGCTTCTAAGTCGTGGGCATCTTTTAATATTGACTGTTCGAATAAAATTTAGTGCTCCATAGTAAGAGTTCTCCTTCACAATAGGGTTGTTCTTGCTATGTTATTAGAATCGGACCGTATTAAGTATGGTTAAACCGGATTACCTTGGGATGTAAATTGGATGACTCATTTGAAAATTAAAAAATGGATGGCCACTTTGATTTGTTGTTTTGTTTCTGGTGAAATGTAATTATTCATAATTATTAATTATATAAAATTTTATATTTATATATAATTATATATTAATAGATAAAATTACTAGTTATATGTGAAATTGTTTGATTATACCTAATAGTTTAATTAGTTAAACGTAATTTGGTTCTCACGAGTCCCATGTTCCAGTTCCGAGACCTAAAGTTGTGTATAATACATGATGATGGAATCTTTTTATACATTTTGAATTTTTGACAAATAAATTTATTTGATGTACATTGGAAAATGAATTAAGAATAAAAGTTAAAATATAAACAAAAATGAAAGGACTAATTGGCTGATTGAAGAATGCATAATAAGTTAAGATGTCAATTTTATCTATTCAAAAGTTTTGAAGCTTTATTTTTCTGAACTTATGATTTGACTGGATAAAGAATGCTTTAAACTAAAAATTAAGTTTATAAAATAAAGTAGTAGAATTTCGACTGATTATAATTTAATTTATTAGGTTTATGGGCTAATTCAATTGTATATATAATACCTAAAAATAATCGTTATATATACGAAATATATAACAATATATAATTTAAAACATATATACATATAATTAAGTTAAAATTTTTAAACAGATCAATTTAAAATAGCATTTTTAAAATATATATAGATAAATACAAATATATGTACGTCTATCCCGCATAAGTTTAAGTTCGTGAAAACATAATGTTTTAAGCTGAAAATTTTCCTTTGAGACTAGAAAAGATTAAAAAGATGTACCCACAAAAAAGAAAAATCAAAAGATTCCATTTATATCGTTTCATATCAATCCTTTCATGTATTTCTTTGATTACTGAATACATATTGTTTTAGGTGAAACTCAATACAATATATTTTTTTGGTAAAAACAATATTTAATATAGCTAGTAATATTTCTTTTTTCTCAAAAAATATTGCTTGGTTGTAGACAACTCATTAAATTTTGTTTTTTAATTCTAAACGCAATTATACATTTTGACTGCTATTTAATTTTTTTAATGTTGTGGAGCATATATCTATAAGGAAACTCAATCCCAAATTACTTTTTTCTACTGAAAGTTTACTTCCTAGCCATGTTTTTCTTTTGTATCCTTTTATTTACTAATAAAACAAAGAAATTGTTGGTGCCTACAAATTCCACGAATCTGCCATCACCTCAGTTGATGCAGAGTGCAATTAAAAACCATGTCTGACCAAAACAATTTAAGCCATATTATCTAAAGTCTTTGACCCAGTTAGAGAGCCAGGAAACCAAACACACCAGGGTCCAATTGCAGCAGGAAATTTCTAAAATCTAAAACTGTTTCCGATACTTCACTTTACACTGTTAAAATCCCAAAAAATTTCACTCTCTAAATCCCCAGTTATATATGCGAGTTAAATGTGTAAGTTGAAACAAGAAAGAGGGTTATTTCCTAACCGTCAATTTCTGGTCCTAGTTTGAATCTTTTTGCATTTGGGGCCACTTGGACATTACAAACTCTCGACTGAACTGGCATTTCATACTTAATTTCTGGTCCACGTTTGAAACCTTTTGCATTTGGGGTCTCTATGACATTACTAACTCTCCATTGATCTGATATATCATGCAGATAAGGGCAATGAGAACCATTTCTACACCCCCTTTGGCTTTTAAAGTATATGCAAGGCTTCTGGATTTTGGATATCATTACCCCGGTTTTAATGTTTTTAACCGATTTAAAATCTTCAAAGTTATTATGATGGATACCAATTTTTGAGTCATAGGTAACTTTCTTATCTGCACCATGTTGCTTAATAAGGTTCTTATAATAGTTGGCATCCTTCTTTACTGCATAGGCTGAACCAATACTTGATTGATATGGCACAGTACTCGCAGGCAAGGTCGGCACTGTGCTCAATTCAATGGAAGGAACAGAAGGCAATGATGCTGCACGCCTTACTCCATCGGGCACATGGTGCACATTTTTGCTGACATGCCTATGATTAACAGGTGCATCCACAGCTGGAGAAGGAGAAGGAGGAGTATGCGGTGTAAATGACGCAGTTGCTGGGTTATGAAGTGCAGATGTCAGCGCCGAAACAGGTGGATGAGCATGCTTAGCATGTGTAGGCGTCAAGAACGAAACCGGTGGAGTTGCTTGGTTTGACATGGAAGGTAATGAAACCATTGTACTTGGAGGTGTAGCAGGTTTTGACACTGGAACTGATGTAGCAGGATCCAATCTAGAAGTGGGGATACCCACACAATTTGAGGAGGCACTAACAGTAGCAGCTGCTGCAGTTGTATGTTCCTTAATCAAATTCTCAATCAATATTGGATCATTAAATATTTTAACAAGTACATCCATATCAATCAAGCTTCCTTGATCGTTACTCTTTGAGATGGTTGCTACGGCCGCTGCAGTTAAATCTTGCACCAAACCAGGAGATATCTTAGGCAAGGGCCCTCCACATACAGATGAGGGAACAGTAGAAGAGGTGTTGCATTGTTGAATAATGGGAGATGTTGCAGAGGTATATTGCTGAAAGATTTGTGGCAGCAAATTAGTTACTGCCATTTCGGGTGTAACATCCGCCGAATCCTCTTCCTCAATAGGTTCGGTGATAGGTATCAGAGGAGTGAGATTATCATCATAGTCTTCCTGCTCCACTTCAAAGGACACAGAAGGGCTACACAAACAAATGAAAGAATAAAGTTAAGTTAGAAAGAGAAAATGAAACAACACAAGGTTTTCTCCAGAGATGAGACATTTTTACCTAGGAGGAATCGCAGAAGAACGAGGGTAAAGTGCTTCAAAAACTTTCGCTTCTCTAAGGTTCTGATCAACCTTTTCTCTACTAAATTCACCAGCTGCAATAGGCAACCCAGAAGTGAAGGTAAACTGCATAGAAGTAAATAAGTCAATCAATTTGATCAGATAACCATAAAAATAATATAGAACCATCCGAAAAAAACAATGCTGATGCACTTAAAACAGATACCGCAATTGGGGTAGGTCGTTTTCAAAAGGATGTTTTAAATAACAGACAGTGGAAAAACAATAAAGCTCCAATATTTTTAATATCTCACTACCTGTGGAGCACACTCCCATTTAACCTGAGGAATGTGAGAAATATCAGCCTTTGATTTGCTCAGAAAATAATTGCCTTCGAACCCAGGGGGTAAATCATTACAATCATTGGTGCTTGAAGGAAACATTGTCAATGTCTTTGCTTGAAGAGTGTTCTGAGAGTAGTGGCCAACTTTTGCAGGGCAATCATCCCGTAAAAAGAATTTAACCTGTTAGATCACACTAGTATTAGAATTCAAGAGGGAAAACAGACTTCACTAATAGGCTGAAATGAGCTATAAATGACCACACAGATGAAGGATCTTAGGTTACAGATAAATTTACTGCTAGCATTATGGCCCAGCAGTACAAACTAAAGAACAGTTAACATAACCAAGATTATATATTATTCTCAGAAAGATGTAAGATTTGAAGCCAAAGTAGAATCCTCATTTTTGACAAGCATGAACAACCAAAAGACTAAAGAACAGTTAACCCCACAAGAAATTCCTAAGCCATAACCACACAGAAAAGAGAATCATAGACCTTTTGAAAAGGAAAAAACAGCAAAGAAAACGTTTTCTTTCAAAGGAATAGAGTTGTAAGGAATTCATAGATCCAAGCTACACGCAAAGCTTCCTATTGCATTTCAGTTTTCTAAACTACCAGCCAAATTTACATTACATTTCATATTCTTGTTTAAATAGCTTTGCATGTGTTTCAATGGAATCATGTTACATTTAAGTCTTTCTTTACTTTGTTATTTGTGATACTTTCTGTGCATGATATAGGTAGTCCCACTTCCATGCCTCCTCATAAGAGGAAAATTTACGTGGATGGATAGTGTAATCAAACTACACTATCACACATATGGTATATGTTTCGAGATAATACCAAGAACCAACCATATGATTTAGATTCCTTGAAACTTGAAAGTGATGGAATAATATCATTATGGTACTCATTTCTTCTAATGGTAGGTACCGCGCCTTAGGTAGCACGGTAGCACCTGGTGTATTTTTTTTATTTTATAAATATACCATCCTTGACATAAATGTTTTTATATTAAATTCCATGGATACAATGTTTCATGGCATTCATTAACATTCTCTTCCACCCACATTTTTTATTATAATAGATTTTGTTGACTAAAATTTAATAAAAATAATAAATATTAAGATAATGATAGATTGAATTTTATAAAAAATAAGATAAAGATTATGAGAATGATAAATTAGATGAGAAATTCAATTAAGCTGCTTAATTGTCCATTGACTTTATTAATAGCATTAGTAATTTACATATCTTCCAACTTATCACCGGCGCTCAGTTAAATGATGTTGAGGTCACTAAAATCGCTATAAAATTTTAGGTCATCAGAAACACTTTTGAAAAAGTGATGCATCACAATAAATGCACATGATGTGAACTTTAATAGAAGAACAAGTCCTGATTTTATTTATATTTTTGACAAAATTGTTATTTCATTATAAATAAAAATGTTTTATTATATTATTATTTCATTTAGAGTAATTGTATACACTAATAGAGAGAATCTTTCGTCCCCTAAAGTTTTACCAAGTGACATTAGAATGTTTATTAAAAGAAAACAACGAGACACCTCAATACTTATTAATGCCTAGTAGACAAATTTGTGTACCTTTCAACTATCCTCACACGAGTTATATATAATAGAGTACTTATGTCCTGTAATTATGAATGAAATTTTTTATTGAATAATTTATAAATAAAATAAAAAAATTCGTTCCAAGTCACAAACAACAAGTTGACAGCTTGCATTGACCGCAATTTACTCATTAAATCATTATTTATCCGAATATTTCCCCACCGACACACCACCTGCTAGTAAAATATTAGGATTTAAAAATTTTAACATTCAGAGATTGAAAAAATTCATCTGAATAGAGAACTTCACAATTTTTGAAATTTAACTTTAACTTTACTTATTTCATATAAAAAACAATATTTAGCTTTAAACTATTTACATTACAATCTTTACTGCAATATTTTAACTTTTCAACTTGATTCTGCAATAATTAAAAGCTTTTATATTCATTCGAATAAAATATTAAACGATTCATTCTTTTTATTTATTTTATTATATTTATTATTGCATTTATTCTGAAGTAACCATTGTTAAAAATTAAGATCTCGATTGTAAAGTTTTCCAATTGAGATTCTCTTTGATTAATCCTATAAGTTACATTTATATTTAATAAAAAATTTGGCTGCAGTGTCACCGATTTTGATGTTCTCTTCAATAGCTACAAAGGGATCATCGTTACAGATTCAACGAGACGGAGTTCAAGAATTGTTATTTGGTAACGTGAATGAATGAAAATTAATTCGATTTTTTACTTCCAAATAAAAATTAAATCACGCAGAAATTTAACTTTCACAGAAAAGCGTGTACCAGAAAAAAAAAATGCTAGTAAAATTAATATTACAGTTATACCTGACAAAGATTAGGTTGAGGAGCCCATGAAACCATGTTCGATTTCCTTTGCCGCTTCATTTTAATCTTAGATTTTCCAGCACTTAATTCTCAGAAATCAAAAAAGAGAAACAAAAACGGAGAATCGCAATTGAATCGAATAAAACGTATTAAAAAGCTAATCAATTACGAACGAGAGCGAATCAGAAGAAAACCCTAACAAAAATACTTTTTAATATTTGTTTTTGGTTCAGCTTTGGTGTTTCTCGTTTTGTACTGCGATTTGAGGCGTTATAAAGGAGAAAGAAAGAGATGTAGTATTGTGAATAAAACCCTAGAAGGAGTGAGAAAATATTAGGTTCGGGTTTTCGATTATATTGGTTTCGTGGCGGTACAGTGCGCATAGAAATACGGAAACTGATTAGTGGGGTCCACCCTCAGTGGATGATATAGTGCGCTAGTCTTATGACGGTGTTGCATCGTGGGCCTTTGGGCCGCCCAATTGGGATTTTCATGGCACTTTGGTTGAACCGTTGATCATAAAGGAACCGTTGATCCCAATCATTGAAGTGTGAATCTGATTTTTTTCTCATAAATCCGATTTTCTTTTACTATTTGTTTTTTTAATAGTTGAGATATAGATTTAATAATTGAGTATGAATGTATCATATCAGATTAAATGCTCATGTTAAATATCTAGAAGTGACACTTGCACTTATAGGGACATAGTACTTACAATTTTATGATTGGATTACAAGAAGATCACGACATTCTTGTATATCTATTTCATTTGTTAGGTGTAGTTAGTGTATTCAACTACTCAAATTAATTACCAATGAGCGTTTGGTTCAAGTGGTATATGTTTGATTCTCCTTAAACAAGGATTCGAGTCTTGTGGATGAAAAAAATATTCGCTAGAAGAGTTAGTCTCACATACATGTGGGAAACTAAAAAGAACTACTCAAACTAATTAACCGTTTTTTGTACTACCATCAACCACCTTATGATAATGAACTAATCTCATTCAAGATTCGCAATTGTTCCTTCCAACAAATCTTACTTACATGAATCGAACTCTTAATCTTTTGATCACCCTATGAGTTAATATAGATATGTGTTGGCATTCCAAGATTCCTTCTACGTGCGGGTCATATCCTAACAAATGTTTTTATTACATCTTTTTTATATTATTAAGGGTATCTTTTCACGCTATAGGTAAATAATTAATCTCTTTCAAAATATGTGGTTGCACTCCTAACAAATTTCATTATTAGGAATCGAATCATTAATATTTTTGTATCGTTAACCATCATTTACTTTTAAACAAAAGTGATATAAATAAATGACGCATTATATTAATTGTGTAAAACTTTACATTCACAATGCATAAAAGTTTAGAATGTAATATCTATATATTATTTGTATAAAAAGTTCAATATCATTCATCATTTATTTGTATTTTAAAAAAAATTAATGATCATTAAATATGAGTGATACATAATACAATAATAATATATAAAATTCATTCACCATCATTAAATATATTTTATTCTCAAATGTTAAACTCTATAGATAATATTAAAATAACTATTTGAGAACGTTTGAAAATGAGGAGGAAATATAATGTTACACCACCATTACTATGATCGTGTCCATTAGTAAATAAATGAGTGCTTATTTCTTTCTACGTTTTTAATAATAAAATTGTAATTTAATTGTGATTAAAGTAATAATGTATCATTAAAAATTGTATTTTTATTTTATTTTTAAAATACTTATATATCCACTAATTAAGAGAATTTTTGCGCCTATTGTTACACAACATCCATTCTTGCCTCGGAATAAAAAAATTCTATATTATTGTCATATATCATTTCCTTTACAATCGATAAGTATTCTTATGTTCTAGTGAAGTATGGTGGAGCTGTACTTGGTGGAGCTGTACTTGGTGGAGCTGTACTTGGTGGAGCATTTTCTTGATGTCGCCTAAAATCTCTCTGGTAGTATTTGATAATATATCTGAAAATGTTTTCCAACATTCGGGTCAATATTTGAGAAATGTATGAGAATATAGATATTATAGAATGCTACAGTAAGTAATAAATATTTAAGATCAAGAGTTTCCCCTCTTCATGAGGGAGTCCCTATTTATAGTGGATATGTGCATGAAATATTCCCTAGCAGGTGTTGCTGGTCTGACCGACTAAATGGCCTTGTTGGACCTGTTGTAGACAAGCAAATGTTGTTTTATTTGTGTTGGATGGCTCTAGCATATCAATACTCTATGAATAATTGACTTATAACATGTGATAAGTTGAGTAGTTGTATTTTAGGTTCGTCTTTGTCGCTTGGCAGAAAGCTGATGTAGTATACAGGTGGCATGCAAATTGTGGTAGATATATTATGTTCAGATGATGTGATAGTCCTATACTGACGACGTGGTAGATAGATGAAGGAAGTGGTCACTGTACTCTTGTTTGGATCTTCTCGAGTTAATGACATACCTTTTTGAATTGTCCGATTAACCTACAGATCAGAGAGTGCTCAAAATGAGCTCGTCTTAACAAGTCTTATATCGACAAATGTCGCGATTGTCCTCTTAACATATGATGATATCACAAATTAAAAAACATTCTAATTATTTTTGTTACAAAAAAGAAATTGCTCACATTATTTTATCATTATTAAATTATTATTCACACTATTTATGTTTGTCATTTTACTATTTATATTATTAATAAATATTTAATACAAAATAAATTGTTTAAATATTATTATCAAACAAATATTCAAATATGAATATACTTGGATTTGATATGAAATGAAATTAAACATGGCTCCTACTACATTTATGAAGGAAAAAAAAACAAATAAATCCTATTCATTTTCCACACTCCCAAATTAATATAACTAGTGGAAGATATCAATTTTTCATTTCCAAATCCATGTTAGAGTGTCGGTGACGTTAACTAGGAGTGTGTTGAAATTGATTAATGTTGTGGAGGTGTGATCTGATAAAAAAAGAGAAAATAAATATAAAAAATGTAATATCTACATGTTGATATTGCAAAGATTTACATATAGTTATAAAGATTTAATATTTATACACTAACAATATAAGTATTTTTACATTGTCAATCACCCACCATTGATTTGTTAACTATCATTGACTTTCAAACAAAAGTAATACAAATCAATGATAGATGTTGTGCTAACAATGTAAAAAAAATTACACTGTCAATGCAAAATTTTAAACTCTAGTTACTATATCATATATCGTTTATTTGTATTATTTTTATCTAAGAGTTAATAATGTTTAAAAATCAATGATAAACAACGTATTGACAATATAAAAACTCATATATTGTAAGTATATATGTGTTATTTCCTTCCTTATTAATTAGCAAATGACAAAATAGTAGGAGTCATGCATAGAATATAAACTTGAATAAGAAGAAATAAAAAGAATATAAACTATATTTGTGATTATTGAATGAATCTCATTAATTAATTACATTATTTCTCATTGAATTAAATTAAAAACAATAGAAGAATCACCTTTTATATATTACAATGTCTAACTAGCAATTAACAAGTGACTCGATTAATGAATATAATATTATAACTAACAAAGTAAAAGCAACTAACCATTAATCAATTATCATATACATAATCTCAATTACTCTAACATGTTTCACTCTTTAATAATTTATATTTGTTGCTAATTTCATTCTCAGGCTTACGTTTTTAATAATAATTAGCATTTCTCCCCTGCCTTGCAAGGAATATAAAAATATAATATTAAATCCTTAAAAATAAGTTTGGGATGATAAACAATATGTTTTATAATTTTACATTTATTCATCTTACAAATTTATAATTTTGAATAAAATTTAATACTTAAAGGTTTAGTCGTCATAAAAAGAGAGCTTAGAGTATCTCTAATGAAAAACAATATTTTCATTATTATTTGAGTTTCTCATATTATTTTATAATTTATTATAACTTCTCATGAAATAATAATAACATATAATTTTTTTATGACTAACAAATATCATTCTTATTCTTATTTGAGTCCCATAATATTTATCTCTCTTCATCTTTGTTTGGCTAAAAACAACATAAAATAGTTCTTATTTATAAAATAAAAATATTTTTAATTATACATCTCATTTTCAATCGAAGCTTTAGTCATCGAAAACAATCATTTTCTTTTCCTACCGAAAAAAGGCACCGATTATATTCTTGAGAAGTAAAAGCTTTTGTCAAATTAAATGCATTCATAGTGAATATCTCAACAAAGGAAACACTTGTTATGCATTGTAGAACCAAATGCATAAATACATCTTATGGTAATATCTAATTTTCTTTATAAGGGAGACTTTTAGTAACAAAAATAAATAAGGTGTGTTCAAAGATTGTTTTAAACATATCTATATAAAGACAACCAACAAAAATAATGACAACAAATTAAAAATTAATTTAATCAAAATTAAAATTTATTCATAAATAATAACATAAAAAACACAAATGCAATTGTCTCCATGTTTGATACATCTCTACAAGTCTTTCTAGTTATTGAGTTTAGAGTGAAAATGTTAATTTCATTTGTGTAGGATGAAGATTTATTGGAGATTTGACAAGAGAATATGTCATTACTCTTTATAAAAATATAACTTATTTTGTGTATAAGTATATGAGTGAAATACTGTATTGTCAATGTAAATATTTATATCAATTATTCATTATTTATTTGATTTTTTAAAGAATCAATGCTTATTAGATATTAATTTATACTATATATAAAGCCAAAACTTAAATAATTTCCCTCATGATGTAATTTTCATTTTCTATATTGCCCTTAACATTATTTAATTTTTACAAAAAAACTATATAATCATAAGCAACTATCACCAATACATTAATTAACCACATATCTCACCTTAAATAAACATTATCGTAAACACAAAAAAATATAATATAAAGTACATCGAACACAAAAATACATTTTAATTCAAAAAAAATGAAATATATAAAAATTGAATATGTAGTATCACATAATATTCGCCGGCAGGCACGAAGTGCCTATACACACTAGTAATAGATAATATAGAAATAATATATCAAATCAAATAATATATTAATTCATACATTTTTCTCTAAATATATTTCAAAATTTCAAAGTTATAAGTTCATCATCGAGAAGGAAATTAGTGTTTGAGTTTGAAGGAAATGAAATATTTATTTTTATTTCTTTAATAATGTAGAATAAAGATTTAAATATAATATTTTTGAAGTTTATTATTGAAATGATAGAGAAAAAGTTTATACATTGATTGTGGAAGAGTTTTTTGCATTAACACCATATCATCCACAATTAATTTTCAATTATTATTAACTATCAAATAAAAATAATATAAATGAATAGTAAATGATTAACTGACTATATAAATTTTTACACTTGTTAATATATAAATATTATATTCAAAGGAGGAAGATTTTGTATAGTCTTGTGAATTTGTTAATGTAATTATAAGCTTTTGAATGGAAATAGTATATGCATGAATTATAATAAATATTAATATAAAAAAACTTTCCACTAGCAATAAATAAAAAATTAAAGTTTTTCTTAAAAACCTCTTTCCAAGTTGAGACTGATCCACTAATGGTGTAGCGCGTATGCAAACAGTAATAATTTTGCAGTATGAAACAGTGAGATTAAGGGATGTGGATCTGCCATCCCCAATCATATTCCTGACCAATCACAATAAAGTAAAATTGATAAAGTTATAAACACTTAATTTTTTTAACTAACGTAATATAGTATAATTGGTCTTGGATAGGGTTTGAGCCAACAAATCATTGTCCAAGATTCAGATCCTAGAATAAGGAGAAGCGCGTGTTCCAATCGCATATATATATAAACCCTTCCTACCCTCTCTTTCGAAACTAAATCATTTCACAAACCTTAGATCTCTAAATAAATATTTATATTTCCTTCGCATTTCCAATGTCTGGATCCGGATCCACGAACGGTGACTCAACACCCAACAAGGTGGCATTGATTACCGGCATCACCGGTCAAGACGGTTCCTACCTCACCGAATTCCTCCTCAACAAGGGTTACGAGGTTCACGGTCTCATTCGTCGATCCTCCAATTTCAACACTCAACGTATCGATCACATTTATGTGGACCCACACAACGCTCATAAGGCTCGTATGAAGCTTCACTACGGCGATCTCTCCGACGCTTCCTCCCTCCGCCGCTGGCTCGACACCATCCTCCCCGACGAGGTTTACAACCTCGCCGCGCAGTCTCACGTCGCCGTCTCCTTCGAGATCCCTGATTACACTGCTGACGTCGTCGCCACCGGCGCACTCCGTCTCCTCGAGGCTGTTAGATCCCACATCGATGCTACTGGTAGATCACATATCCGTTACTACCAAGCTGGATCTTCTGAAATGTTTGGATCAACTCCTCCTCCTCAATCGGAAACCACTCCCTTCCACCCTCGCTCCCCTTACGCGGCGTCGAAATGCGCCGCGCATTGGTACACGGTTAATTACCGTGAGGCTTATGGGATTTTTGCCTGCAACGGGATCTTGTTCAATCATGAGTCTCCTCGGAGGGGAGAGAATTTCGTGACCCGGAAGATTACCCGGGCCGTGGGTCGGATCAAGATCGGGCTCCAGAGCAAGCTTTTCTTGGGGAACCTTCAGGCTTCAAGGGATTGGGGTTTCGCTGGGGATTATGTTGAAGCTATGTGGTTGATGCTGCAGCAAGAAAAAGCTGATGATTATGTTGTTGCAACAGAGGAGTCACACACAGTGGAAGAGTTTCTGGAAGTTGCGTTTGGTTATGTGGGTCTGAATTGGAAGGATCATGTGGTTATTGATAAGAGGTATTTCAGGCCTACGGAGGTGGATAATTTGAAAGGGGATTCGAGTAAGGCGAAGGAAGTGCTTGGGTGGAAGCCTAAGGTTGGGTTTGAGCAATTGGTGAAGATGATGGTGGATCAAGATGTTGAAAGGGCTAAGAAGGAGAAGGTGCTTGTTGATGCTGGCTACATTGATGCTCAACAACAACCTTGATCATCATCTGCATTGAATTTTTAATCATGGGTGTGAGTTATTGGGTTTTTCTTATTGTTTTAGTCACATAATGTTGTTCTTTTCAATGCTTTATCATATTCATACTTTACAGCGTTTAATCAATGACAACTTTACATTTTCATGTTCTAGTTGTTGTCAATTGTTTTGATGTGGAACTTATAATGATCAGCATTCATATGGTGCTCCTTTCACTTATCTTTTTACATTATTGGAATTCAATCTGTCTTTAGATTTATAGAGAAAAGGACAACGATAATATGAAAGGATCCTTCATGTCTGATACATGATGTTGTGTCAAAGTGTCACGAAATCTTTACAATTTTATGCTATAATTATGAACCAAGCACAATGTGTGTCAGTGTCGGTGATGGCATCAAAGTCTCCTTTGTAGAAGCATTGGAACATGTTTCGGATTGCTCTAAAAGGTTCCCTTGTCTTGGATCTCAATTATCGAAAACCTTCGTGGCCCCAACCAAAGCATGACACTCATATAAAATTAGTGAAGCGTATAAACGTGATCTAGCTATTGTTTACCGTTCAAATGAGAAGAGATAGAGAATCTGGGTACTCTTTTGCAACCCTCTTGTACAAAGTATCACAGTTTCTGTTACAGTGATTCATATATTCAGTCAACTCCCTAGTGGGATTCAACCATGAAAATGATAGCATGAAGTATTGGCATCTATAGAACTGTTATTGTTAAATGTGGTAGAAAGCAAACACCAGACAAAAAAATAAGGACTTCAGATGTGACTGGAAAACCAGAAGCTAATGCCCATCTAAGTGTTTCTGAAAATCAATAAAATTATTAAGAATAATATAGGTAATGTGAGATTTATTTTCTAAGAAGACATATCGGATCGGAGGATAAAGAGGATTACCTTTAACCCATAAGTGAAAGATAATCTTTTTTGGTCCTCATTCGACAATTGGAGAAGTAACCTAACAACTATTTTGAAACCATCTGCACAGGAATGAGGCTGATATGGGACTTTTAATAAAATCATATGAGAAATTATAGAATGGAGTTTCACCCTTGCAATAGTGGAGGCATACCATTTCAGCAATCATCAGTCAATGTTGCAATCTAGCATGACATCAGCTATCATAGGGGAATACAGAGTAAAAGTTTTAATACAAAAAACAAGAGATTCGGAACATTAACAAGTTGGGAGATTTGTGATAAGAACAGGGAAAGTATACTTGATGTTACAACCAGTTCGGCTTAAAGTTACCCTACCTGAATCACACACATAACTAAATCTTATGAAAACCACTAAAAGAGCTCCTGAGAAGACATCGGAAATTAACTTCACAGCTCGCAAGTCACTCTATTACACTAAAATGAAATAACATTTGATTGAGGATGCAATAGAATAGCACGATAAAAGAATCTTGAAGGATCTCAAGAATGCTAGATAAAAGAAAAAGGCTTTAGTTGGGAATGAAAAAAGAAAACCTTAAATTTTGTTTAGTTTTGTTAGGGGTCCTAAATGGCTACCATTCTATCTGATTGAACCCACATTGTAACCAGCAAAGAAAGCACACCTCCTGTGTTCATTGACTTCCCCTTTAGATCAAGCTAACCAAACTCAGCAACACATAAGCATTCCAATCCACAACACAGTAACACTCTCTACTTCATCATCTCCCATGATATTAAAACATCAATCTTAAACTCAAACATAAATCGCACCACCTAAACCGACATATTTGATGTTCATATTGTCTTGGGTATAACTTTTATAACATACAAGTTACACAGCAATGTATTTTTTAAGTCATTTTATTCGACATTGCCTTTCAACATATAAAAAAAATACCGAAATGTTAAATATGTAAGCATTTTTAAGAGAAAAAAATCAAATGTTACCTCTTTAGTAAATGCTAGTCAATTTTGTTGTTTCAAAAGTTGTGTTGTACCATGAGGTTGTTATTGATTGAGAAGATATATTTAAGTTTAAAAATCAATAGTTAATTATAAGTCGGGTAAGCCCATATAGGCCCAATTACAGTTCAAAACTTGATAATTTAAAAAGCGTTTACCTCTGAATGTGTCAACGCGTGCGGTTTTATTCGAACGGGATTTTCCTTCTCTTCTGGCGATCGAAGAATCTGAAACCCTAATTTGGTAATTATCTCCTTTGATCTCTGTAACTTTACTGGTTACTGCTTAATAAGATTCTGATCCTCCAGCTCATAAATTTGGATCTCATTTGCAGATAATTTCAATTTCGTTACCGACATGGCTCGTACGAAACAAACCGCTCGCAAATCTACTGGTGGCAAGGCTCCAAGGAAGCAACTCGCTACAAAGGTTTTCAATTTCTCTTTTTTGTAATATATATATTATATTATATTCTCACAGTTTTAGCATAGCCCTTTCCTTTGATTTTCCTTCTAACTTGTTCAATTCCACTTTGACCTAATAGTTTGGTGTTGAACATTTGGATTTCATTGTTTCAAGTTGAATTTCTGCATTTTGTGTTGCATGTATAATAATATTAAAGGGAACAACGTGCAATGTAGTTGACTTGTTTTTTTTGGAGTAGAATATTAGTTTTATTTTCTTCTTGTGTTTTATATCAATTGTTGCGATCATGCTACTGATATAAGATATATAGGGCTGATTTCTTTGACTTTTTTTAATAAAATGGTGATTATTTTGATAATAGTCACCTCTGATACTTTCCCCTTTGTTTGTTTGTTTGTTTGGGCTTTTACAAAAAAAGAAGCTTAAAAAAAACTGAAATTCAAATTTATTAACAGCTGTAAATTTCAGCTTATTGTAAAATTACCTTTGCTAAAATCACTTCCATAGAATCACCTCTTTTAAACCTGGAGAAACGGGTCCATAGTTTAGTTAATCAGTGTATTTGTCAGTGTGATGCGAACTTCATGTGAGGTCTTATTTTGCTTGTTTTTTTTTTGGATATGAAGGCTGCAAGAAAGTCTGCACCAACTACTGGTGGAGTAAAGAAGCCGCATAGATACCGTCCTGGAACTGTTGCTCTTCGGTACATATACTTTGTTACTTAATTAGTTCACTAGTGTCTTCTTTTGCTACTTAATTTGTTATGAACTGGGATAAAAAATAATTATCCTTTTATCTAACTGTTGGATCAGTGAAATTCGGAAGTATCAGAAAAGTACTGAACTTTTGATCAGGAAGCTTCCTTTCCAACGTCTTGTTCGTGAAATAGCTCAGGATTTCAAGGTGACGAGTCCTACTTGTATATTTATTTTTTATTACTGAAACCATATTATTAACCACTAACTCTTGTTTTTCCTATCTTCTCTGCTCTAGACGGATTTGAGGTTCCAGAGCCATGCTGTTCTTGCTCTCCAGGAAGCTGCAGAAGCTTATCTTGTTGGACTATTTGAGGACACTAATCTTTGCGCTATCCACGCCAAACGAGTGACTATTATGCCCAAGGACATCCAGCTTGCCAGGCGTATCCGTGGTGAAAGGGCTTAATTGAAGTCTATCTGGTCTGTTAAAATGAACAAGAACAAAATATCTTTGTCCTTTCAGTTAAGTTGTATGTTATGTGATTTACTATGAACTGCTGTATACTGTTGGTCTTCACTACTAGACTTTGAAATTCTATTAATGTCTCTGTTTGACATTTCCTTGTTATTTTCAGTGTATAATTGTGGTACGCAACTGAACAAATCTTTTTTTGGTTTTTGTTGTTTTTTCTTTCAACTTATATTCTAGGTTTGCTATAATGGAGTTCGTTTTTCTTTCCTTTTTCTCTTCTAATATTTAACCTACAGTGTCATGAAATTTAACTTTATACTGGTCACAATTTTTATTCTATGTATTAAAAACTGTGTGACTGCACTTATTAGTTAACATCGGTTGTGCTTGCATGTGTAGGTTGTCTTTATCTGTATATAATAGCTATGATCTAGTGCCGAGAATATCTGCTGTCTCATTTTTTATACCACTCTATGTACTTTCACTGATTGAAAAAAATATTTAAATTAAAATTAAAATTATCAAATATTTATCTGTTTAATCATATCTCCTAATACATGGAGTAGCACAAAAGAGTGAAACATTAAGATGTGGACTTTATCTTCCACCCTCTCTTTTTCTGCCAGTAATGCATATAGTTTTGGATCTGTTGTTGCTGTAAGGCTGGATTTGGGCCTATATTATTGAATCCGCTTATTTTAACTAAGCCCTGCGTATTTTTAAATGTCAACATGTAATATTTGGAATTGAAGTGTTCTGCTTCAGTCTTATCATATGTGGGCTTATCTCAAGAATTAACAATACGAAAGTTTAGGCCCGGGTTATAAGTTGTATGCAATTCTAATTGGATGCAAGTAACACTCTAGATATGTAGAAGTTTAGGATGATAAAGAATTAAAGATTGTTCAAACTCAAGAATGTTTAGGGTATACATTTAATAATATTTTTTACCTTTAAAAAATAATAACATTTTTTTTATTTCAATAATGACTGGACATATAAGAATTATTTTACATATACAATTGAAAAAATATGAAATGTATGGTGGGAGTGGCAGGTTAATAGGAAAGAAAGCTGACTTTATATGGCCATGATGATAAATTAAATTTATGGAAATACATGGTTTATTGCTCTCAAGAAATATAAAATGGTGAAGATAGACGTGCTAGGAAAGAGTATGTTCCCTGACATCATCATCATATAGTAATGGTAGGATATAATTAAGTAGCCATTAAAATCAACTTCTCCAAGGTTTTGAGTGCCTGTTATTGTCCTACATTGATTGAACAATGTTCCTCCTCCTACTTCTATTGCAATACGTAGGATGCTTAAACATATCCTAGTAAATGTTAGTCATGGTCGCTAGTGATTTATCGATTGGAAGGCAATCATATTTGTCTATGATTTTTTATATTATATATATGTGCACTCATATTTCCTCCTTCTGAGGCATGAATTGGGTCCCTAGATGTTTTTCTTCCCCATCTTTGCATGAGCACCAAAGGTGCTTAGTTGCCTGCCATGAGAGATATCATTGTTTTTGCCTTTTGGGAAGTGAGTCTCACATTATCAGGATCATTCTCCTGGACATTATTGCTAATTAATTTTCAGATGAACTTGAATATAATATTAGAGTCAGAGTCCAACCTCTTTCCGATTACATGTTGGATTACTTTTCTTATTGCCGATTGATTTAAAATGGAAGTTGAACATATTGTTCTTTAAAAAGGAACCTTGTTTTAGTCCACCATTACACTAATTGCTTCCTTGTTCATCATGCTTCCGTTTTCCACTACTCGCTGCCTGTTCCATTTTTTTCAAAGGCTAGCTAAAAAACGTGAACAGTAATGGCCCACACAATAACAAAACGCTTTCCGACCAAGATCGAGACACCTTGTGTTTATAACACAGTTACACTTTTTCCTTAAAAGTATACTAGTCATAACAACTTGTGTGTTCTTTAAGTCATTGGTTTCGTTTTTCAACTTTGTTTTCACTTAACACATTGTATAGAACGTGGTTGGTCGAGACTCAGTCACAAACTGAGTGAAAGAGAAGGTTTTTGTGGAGGTGTGAGGTCACCTCAATCCGCGGGCTCTTTTCCTTTTTAGAGTACTATCAAATGCAACGCTTCAATGATGTATACAGAATATCATGTGTTCTAGTTCTAAGGAGATATGTGGTGTGACTCATGACTCCAAACCATTCATAGAACCTTTGCCAAATACGGGAGTCATAAGGTGGCCTGATAGTGTAGGAGGTTGAGGGCGGAGCTCACCTACAACAAAATACTAACATACTAACAACTAACATACTCTTAGTTTTCTAGTTCAAGGACATTTTAGAACAATTATAATGCGACAAATGTATATTGAACTCATATGAGGGTGGTCCGTTGGGATACTAATTGGACCATCTGGTCCACCTAGTTAGCTGAGATCAATAATATATGAATCTGTTTGGAGTGAATTAAAAGAAGAGAAAATGAATATATGTCTCTAATCTGGGTAACTTAAGGTGGGGATAGGGTATAAATATAAGACACACAAACACAATTTCTTCATTCCTTTTGCTTCGGCAGCATGAGACAAATATTAAATGAGGCTCTCAAATTAATGGAATAAGTTGATTGAGATTGATAATAATTGGACCAATTGGTCCACCTAGTAGGTTGTGGAAGCTACTATGAAAATCTTATGAATAAAGGTGAAACATCTTTATCTTGATCAGGGAATATTGTTACAAGAAAACTAACTATCTGTGTCTTTCCAATCAAAGAATCACTTGCACGCTAGCTTAACAACAAAAAGTACTACTAATTAATCAAATGACTTCATAAAAATCTGATCATATATGATTTAAGGTTCACACTAGTTATCTCTAGGTATCATTGAAGATTGTAAGTTGGTTAATTAAACAAAAACATAGCATTGTTTAATTATGTTCCACCAACCCAATAGGAGACTATCTTAACATCACTCACACCTATGATTGAACATCTGAAGCATGAAATAAGATTATCAGGGTGTGTTGTATGTAGGTTGAAGTACCCTTCTACTTTTATGAATAAATATTGAAATTATAGTAATTAGGTATAACTCAATCTAAAAACTATGTCATAAGATGAGAAATATCTAAGGCATAATCATTATGTTGAACATATTCTCATCCAATCTTATAGCTCTTCTATTACTTACTGGGCAGAAGCCATAAACATCAGAGTTTTGCATCAATTAACTTAGGGAAAAAATATGTCATAATAGTTGATCCAACAACACCACATCTTAACCCAAAAGTTTAAATTTTTTATATAAATGTTATATACTCTTGACACATTACTCTGAAAAGTTGGGATATAACACATTCTACTTGTCCTTTTTTATCTTATACAAGATCTCAATCCTATGAGCTAGGTTTCTGTTTTGTTGTTTTTTTAGCTTTCTAATGTACCAAAAAAGTTCAACAACTGCAACCAAAGCTATAACTTAAAAGGTCTATGGTGAAATTAAGAAAATGATACAATATCCTTCAAAATAATTAATTAATCATTCTTTGTAATAAAAAATAACATGTATCATAAAATATAATTTTAAAATATACATTGTAATACAGGCCACTTTATTATGGTGTAAGAAAATTTATCAATTACTTTTGTATAATGCTATATCATTGCTTTAAAATTAATAGTAAAGAAAAGAATCTTTACATGTTGTGAAGATATATATATATATATATATATCATTGCTTTAAAATTAATAGTAAAGAAAATAAACTTCACATGTTAGACATGTAAAAAGAAGATGAAAAAAGAAAAAAAATTGCATGAGAGTAAGAGGTTTGTGAATAGTAACACAAGGATGAAATGTTACAAAAATTTCATGTCTCCATGTATTAGACCAATTACATTCATTCATATAATATTATTTTATATATATTTTTAATTATGTGTCAATTTTTAATTAATTTGATGCACAAATGAGACGTTAAAAGTGGGACATGTGATCTTCATTTAACCGAAAGCATGCTAAAGAGGAGCAATGGCTCACAATTAAGCATGCTAGACAACTTACGGACCCACCAAAACTTTCCATGCTCACCAATCACTATGATCCATCTAATACATTCATCACCTCACTCTATTTATACTTTATAGTTTATAGTATCGAATATGCAATTGAATGCTACTACTTTCCATCTTCAGTTATTGACTTCAATCCTACCTTTTTTCCCATATTCATTTGGGTGCTTTTCTCTCCCTCCTTTTGGCCCTTTTGGTTATCAACCATAGTTTTATGAGAACTTGGAGTACTTTGGGATAGTGATCATGAGACCATAAAGATCATTAAATTTAAAGATTCTCCATTGTTTCCAAACCAAACAAATACGTTTAATTTCTTTTGAGAGAATTTTTATTTAAAAAAGAGAGGTGAATACCTCCTTATACGTAGTGTAAATAAGATTAGAGAAATATGGTTAATCACGAGGAATAACCATTGGCCAACAAAGGCGTGGTTCATATAAAAACCATAAATTATATAATATATTATATTATATAAATGGATGGTCCCTCACTAACCCTAAGCTAGCCTAATAACTTGGTGAAGGAGCAAGTCATTTTGGCCAAACATTGTTGATTAACTTGATGGATGCCTAGAATTGATGTCTCTACCTAGGAAGACACCCATTTTCAGCTATGGTCAATCGCTATTTTTGGTTTTATTACTGATCACAAGGTGGTCTGATGGTGAAGATGATGATCGTAAGGAATGAAGTGCAATAAGTTGTGAGTTCGAGTCCTACCATCAACAAAAAATAGGAGTTATAAGGGTGGTTGATGGTAGGGTGTAGGAGGTTGAAGTTGATTCTTGGATTATTTATCTTAAATGATTTTTTTGAGGTGACATATTTAGTTAGATTTCTATATTTCAAAATGTTACATTCTTCAGTCAGATCAAATCATGCACTTTTTTTAATACGCCACCAACTAATGGTATTCTAACCCAATTTATTGTTTGGGATGGGTTAAACACTAATGATGGGGCAGCCTTGTATATTTGCAAAGGAACCTATGAGAGTTCTATTTCTCCTTTTGTTTTTTAATAATAAAAATATTATTCTATTATATATATAAAGATTAAATTATTATATTATTTGTTTTAGTACTTGACTTTATAGTAATGAAGTAGGAAGAATATGGACTTCAAAAGTCTACCACATCCATTCATCTGACCTGTAAAAAAAACATAAGTAAACACTAATTTTACAACATGCTTAAAGAGAGAAGAGCACAAAGTAAAGTTTCTTATACTCAGGAATTGAAGAATACATGAATTGAATTTGGAAAAACAAGAGGAAGAGTGTGGTGGATCATTCTATGGCAAGAGTACTCTTCCACCTGCACCTTGTGATAACTTAAAATATAGAACTGCACTCTAGATTCTAGTGCCATATTCTTGACGCATGCATCATCAATTTGCACGCAGAGGGGCGCATATTACAGTTATTTAAATTCTTCCACACACACATATATATTTTTACAAAAATATATATATTATAATGTCTCACCATCCATCAATCATTCATAAATTAAAAACATTACCATTTAACTTGTGAATATTAATTGCTTCATTTTTCAAATACGCATATCCCAATATCACAGTCTGATATTATATTTAAAAACGGGTTTAACTTGTTCTCTTCATCAACCCTACTATTCTGAAGAAGGAGCAATGCCATATCGGAGCTTGTATGATTTTCAAAGCTTGATAGGTCTCCATGATCCGTTTCATTCCTGTGATCTTCTTGGCTCAGTTGAGAAGCCACAAATTTATCAAGATCCCTCCAATCAGCAGTTACTTTCTTTGTCTTGTTTTGATCATCATATTCTTCGAGGGACACTGTGCATGGCCTCTTTGAAAATGGAAAAGAAGGGCTTTCTAGTTGAGGAAGCTCTACAAATTGGTCTGCATGATGATGAAGATGCATGCAGCTCATGTTTTCTGCCGCTTCTGTTTCTTGTTTGCACAATAAATTTTGAGCTATGAAGCTCTGAGGATTCCTTGACATGAAACCAATTGGATCCAACGCAGAGCTGATTCCACTCGCTTCATCGTAGACATAGCTTGAATACCATCCTTCAATTTTCTTACTTTGGCCATTGGTGGCTCTTTTCTTGAATGCTCTGCATACAACCCATCCTTCCTCCTACATGTATAAACATAATTTAAGTTAGAAAGTAGAGATGAAAACTTTATTTTGTTATGTTATTATCGTTATGATAATTAATCTAATTGCACTCCAGAAGCTAGCTTTGACACTTAAAATACACCTCCTCTATAGGGTTAGACATGGAGTTTGCAGGCATGAATTGACCATTCTGTGTGTGACACGTTTTCTTGATACTCTTAACAACTTGTTAGAATAATCGAACCAAACTTTATCTCAAAAGCTATAATTTATGGGGAGAGTTTCAAATATTTCTATATATATAAATATAATGGTTCTTTAATTTGCTATAATATGTTCAATCAACATGGAACTTTGATAGTTAATAGTTATGGTTGAGTTTTAGTCTTTTTGACCAAAAGACAGTGGGGATGGCTTTGAGAAATATAGTTTGAGACTTTGAGGCTTTGAGGTATAGGTCATTAGGTTTTGAGAGTGAGACTAAGAGTTGACCAGACACACTAAATTTTATGAGGGGGAAAAGTAAAAGTTAGTGTTACTCCTTTTATATGTATATTTTCCCTTTATTTTTCAAAATTTCCACTTTTTTGTGTTCGGTGAGAGGTAGTAAGTGTGGTCAAATAATTAATGACATATATGGATGTTTTGCGTTTGACAATCAAAATGGCAACAAAGGTGTGTAGTATAAAAGGAAGGGAAAGAAACAAGTTCAATTATTTGCTGTTGAAAGTAGTGACTTTTGACTTAGTGAAAGTTATGTTGCAAGAAAGCATGTACGTGCTGCATATTCAGATGTTTAGTGGTCTACAAAAAAGAGAAAGTGAGTTTAGAGACTCCAATAAATGCATGATCTGCATCAACTTAAGTAAGGTCTTTTTATTTAATTCACACAATAAAGCACTAACTATAGAGAGAGAGACTTAAACCAAAGAAACATTGTTCAATCTCCAACTTATGAATAGTAGGTTTTGTGAGTGCGTGAAAGAGAATAAGGTTGGGGAATATGGCATGATTAATGACGATAAGGATCCCGTTTTTTAACTGTGTCTCATTCCCTATCCCAACCTTATCATATTTTGCCACATGAGTAAAAGAAAAATTTTATAAACAAAAAATAACAAAAACTCACATTTTGATTGGTTTGGAACATGGAACAAGACACTATTTAGGATAGTCGATTAACTAGAGGCAATCAAAACCACTAATAAAGTTTGAACGTTGCATTCAAGCTGAGCCACTAAAATTTGAGTAAGCAAACAATAGACAAAGTGAGTAAAATAAAATTATATACCATAGCAAAAATAATATGATGGTTAATTACCTGAGGAGGTCCATTCTCATCAGATTCAAGCCTATATTCGTGCATGATCCAATCTGTTTTTTGTCCATTAGGGGCTCTTCCTTTGTAGAAAACAAGTGTTTTCCTCATCCCTATCAATTTGGTCTTATCATACACAGACTTGTCTCTTCCTGTTGCTTTCCAAAACCCTGCTATGGTAGCTCTGTTGGTTCTTGTTCCCGTTGGATACTTCTTATCTTTGTGGCTGAAGAAATACCACTCATTCTGCTCTTCATATCCAATCCTACATCTCTCTGTCATAACATCTATTATGAGTCACATTTTCGTTAAAGAAGATATTAACATAATATGGTATTTAACTATCAAAAGTCTTTAACCCGATGGACTAATATTCGAGGTCAGATTCTTCTCATATGCTTAAGTCAGGTCACATTCATATGGATCTAGTTACCAATATTTCATTTGGGGAAAGAAACAATAATTAATGGCTAGATAAAAAATTAGCATTAAAATCCTAATATTTGATTTAGAGAAGGAGGAGGATGAGAAAGTTATAGGTGGCATGCAAACAGTATAGAAAAGTAAGAGTATATGTGTATATGTATGCATACCTATGAGATCCCATGGTTCAATATGATATAGATCAATCTCTCTAATAACGTCAAGGTCAATCTTCTGAGATGCAACTTTCTTCCTGAGATAATAACCAACAAGTTCTTCATCTGTTGGGTGGAACCGAAACCCTGGTGGGACACATGACTCCATTGACTCCATCATATAAAATCACTGCCTGCTACATCAAATTCACCACCCCATTAATACCCACAGCACTTCACCACCTTCTTGATCATGTTTAAATTATAACCAATGCATATCCTAGCTATAATATATACGGCTTGGAAGAAAAACCCATGAAGGAAAAAGTTACTAGAATAATGTTTATCACACATGACGAGGTGATAGAATGACACGTTAATAAGATGAGATTAGATGTAATTATATAATATAGCTTTCACTATTTATGTATAAGTATGTTATTTACCATTAAATTAAAATATTAAGGAGGCAAACCCCTACAGAACAAATCATGGGAAAAAGAAAAGTATTATAATGAAAACTTTTAGTGAAAAGATGACAAGTGTTTCAGAGATAATCATAAGCTCGTTTAAACACTCACAAATTTTAATAGGAAAGAGGTAATGAATATAAGCGCGTGTTATAAACAAAACCCCATAATTTCAGAAACAATGATTTTCATCTCTGGTTGAAGAATGAGAAGTTGGAGAGAGAGAGAACCAAATCATGAGAGTTCTGTTTTGATAAATACCATGAGGAGTTGGAGCTTAACCTTTGTATGGTAAGAAAACGGACAAGTAGAGGCTCGTGCTAATGATGTTGTCTAGTGTTAATATAAGGTGGGAAGAATGATTCATGGAGAACGGGGTTCCACATTCTACATTCCACATTATTATTCATAATTATGTATATTAACAAATAATTAGGTACATAGGTTAATCAGTTTAAGCTCATAAACAAACATATATATGACATGGACAAAACATATAAGCATAAAGCATATATAACTAGTTAAAAACCTAACAAATTTGATAATTGAAAACTTATGGCAGATATAGTATTGAATTGGAAATATATATTTTTTGTTTTGATATGGACTGAAATGGAAATGTTTGATTAACCTTATTGATCAACCATCTAGTAGTAAAGATAAAAAAGTTGAAAAGTGGTTTTAATTTTTAAATCACATGTACTGAAGGGTGTGCTTATATATAAACCTTGAGAAAAACTAATGGATCATCATTTAAGAAAAACTGTGAGGCTGAAACTAACAATGAGTATAGATGGAAGGTGGTGACGTTATCACAAATTGGGCACGCGTTTCTCAAAAGAAAAAGGTTGAGAGAAAAAAAGATAAACCGTTGTATTGGATCAAGGTTTGGAGTAGTAGGAAGAGATAATAAAAAGAAAAGAAAATGGAGGAGAAAAAAGAAGCAGAGTAGAGTAGTGTAGTGTTGAAATATGAGCCAAGAGAGTCTCATTACTGAAACTTAAACTCTGACTCTATTGTCTCTTTGTCGAGAATTTTCATGGCACTATCTGACTCCTTCCTTTGACGGATTTTGAGAAAAATGCTGGTGCAGGTGCTGCCTTCTTTCTTTTATATCTCATGTTTTCATCAACCTCAGCAATTTCTACAAACCCTCATAGTTTATTACTACGTGAATTGGGTAACATAAAACAGCAAAAAGAAGTAGAAGAAAAGGTTTGCATGAACGTAAATTTGTAACAAGTAAATAAAATAAACCCTCGTGTCTCAGTGAATAAGAATAGAAGAGTGAAAGATGATATATAGTTAAAGAGGTTATAAACTCACCTGATGAGTTACGTTAGTAGTTGAAAGAGAAGAGTGAAAGAAGATAAAAAATAATTAACAAAAGGGTTTTGGGTTGATGAATATTGAAGTAGGGTGGTGCTATAGGTATGAGGAATTTGAAGAAAACAGCATGATGATGATGATAAGGGATGGTGAGAGAGGATAAGAAAAAGGTTCTGTTAGAAGTGAGGGTGGAAAATAAATTATGTAAGGACCTTTGTGAATTGCGCATGGCTTCATGGTTGTCCCCCATAGGTGACGTCATTGCCTACCTTTCTATGGATGTCCGGAACAATGCTTCATTCTTTGTCTCGGATTAATCATATATTGCCACAAAGATAACATAATTCTTTTAAAAACAAAAAATGATAAAAAATAATATTCTGATTGTTTCAAAGTAGGAAATGAGAGTCAATCAAAACAAGTCATGTATGTGCCCTTTCGATACCCCCATTAGGCTTTTCCTTTTCTTTTTGTTTCTTTTTCGATTACCTTTTCCTCATATTCCCTTCTCATTTACATTCCCTCGTAACCTTTTCTTAAGGAATTTTCTTTTGGTGAGTGTGTGGTTTCTAGTAGGTTTATGTATCAATCCCCATTATTATTTCTTAGGAAACTTCGTTAGGTATAATCTCATGTATCCACGATTTAAGAACTCTATAATTGTAGAAGGAATATTGATGGAAATTTGTAACCAAAAGTATAAACATTTCCACACACTTGAGACAAACTCACACGATATGAATATATGATTAATAGATTCGACATGGTTGGCAGCTTTCGTCTAAGGAGCTTCGAGACAAAACAATGTATATTTCAAGGCACACAATTAATCAAACAATTTTTTAAAACATTACCTACATGTGATTGATGTTGTTTCAGTTGAGCCATATATGTGGATTTAACCACGTAGACACCTGAGCCATCTAACCCCATATCAAAGTATCCAGAGTCTCCCTCTTAGAGGAATGATATTGAATCAAATCATACAAATTTCTTTGGAAAGACTCCTCTCTACCAAACAAGTTCCTAGATCCCCAAGACCAAACATATCATTCCAGTAGTCACTATCTCGCACTCGAGCATGTTGATTCCTAGCTAGGTTAAATAATCTAGAGAATATCTCCTTAAGGCTCCCATGAGCCACCCAAACGCTTTTTGAAAAAAAGAGTTTCAAAGTTCATCACCAATTTTCATCACCAAACATGAATAGACCTAATCATTATTCTCAATTTTGAGCTTAGTTTTATGAAACAAACGAAGTTGGCTCAACAGAGGAGAGAAACCCCTTGTCCCAAGTGACCGCCCGTTAACACAGGAGAAGAATCCTGTCCTCTGGCTATGTCATTTCACACAGACATATCATTGCTTATTTGCTTCCATGCATAATTCAATCACCTAATCATAAACTAACTTTTAAAATGAAATGGGAACACTCAAATTTAGACTCAATATAATGTCCAATGTTTTATGTAACACCCTTCACCATCCCCTCCAACATACTATCCCATAAAAAATCTTTTATAATTTGAACTCATAACTATAAAGATTTATAATCATTGATTTCTGATTTCATTGAAAATTTACAATTAAACTAACTTTAATTACCAGCAAGATATTGATTTAATATAATAATCAAGTTATACTGATTTCTCATAGAAATTCAAAAGGTTAAAGTTTTGATTCATAATAAGGACATTTATTTTGGAGGGAGGCTCACATTTACCCCAAAAATAATTCATTATTCATAAAATGGTGGAATACTTGAGTGTCCTAAGAAACTAACTAAAATAACTTTTAAGAAGATATTGAATGTCAATGCTTTATCTAAATGTGAATCTTCTCTAATTTTAGAGGAGTTTGGTAGCTTTTTTTCTTTCAAAGAAAGACAAACAAGTGGCCAATTAAATAATCAACGGCTGTGATTGAATTCTTAAAGTTCCACATATTATCCTCATTTTCTTTTTATGACAAAGCAACTATAGTTGTCCAATAAGCTAACCTGTCTGCCTCATAATAACAAATTAATTTGTTAATTAAATGACTTAAACTGGCTTATAGTAGTTATCAAGTGGCCTTAATTATGTCTATGTGAAATCCTTTTCTTTAATGGACTCATTTTTTTCCACCATGGATCTTCTTCATTAATTAAGAGATAAATACATATCTATTTATTTTTAATGATAAAAATGTAATTTTATTATAATTAAAATGATTAATGTGTCATAAAAGGTTGTATTTTTAATGTTTTTCTGAAATACTTATATCTCTATTAATAAAGTATCATAACATGATAGAATCATCTGTCTCACAGTCTCTACCAATTTCATGTCTTTACCAATTAAAAAGTGACACAAATCAAAATGAATTTTTTAAAACAAAATATTACATTTTTATATTATAGGCTTAAATTTGATTAGATTGAGACAAGATTTGAGGATAGGTTAGGGACAGATGATTTGTATCCGTATCCTTACTTCATTTTTTTAAGGCACAATTGTGGTTTCCCAATCATTTCTCGACAAGTATTTTTGGGAAGCAACTATGGAAAGGAATGAAAACGTAACAGTGTGATGAAGCAACTTGTAAGTCACGGATTGGTGAATTTGTCTTTCACCTTTACGTGGAACATAAACAAAGCAAAGACAATAAAAATAACATGAAAACATTCCTTCTAAGCACATGTCTTTGATTACACAAGAACCCCACCTTCTTTGGTCCTCCAAAGAAATTAATTATAAATAGTTGAAATAAACTAATTTTTTCCATGATTTAGCATTAGTCTTCTTCAATTTACAACAACTAACATATTATTCATTTCATACAAATTCTACCTAACATTCTATAATATTCATTTGCTTTTTAATATATATATATATATATATATATATATATATATATATATATATATATATATATATATATATATATATATATATATATATATATATATATATATATATATATTATATATATATATATAATACTTATTTATCATATGAAAAAAACAAAATTAATTACCAGATACTAGGAACCAGGTCAGTGCTTGGAGTTAAAGAGCCTTTGGCACGGCAATGGTGAAGAAAATTAACACATCATGCACCTAAGAATAAGGAATCTATGACATTTTTTCTATGTCATTATGTGCTATAGATATTGGTTCAGTAACTATCATGCATAAGTGTTACAAGTGTTTTTATAACCTTAGTTCTTTTCTTTTACTGATATTTTCAACTTGAATGGACCATTTGGGCCAATAGAAAAAGAGCAAGATTTTTTCAATCATGGCCTATTTCAGTATATCTTCCCCAAAACCAAATTTAATTCATCTCTAGTACTTCAAATTATATAAAATTTTGGACCTTTAAATATTTTTTCTGCCATTTATTATTATCTCTATTCAATACCGGAGAGAATCTGAACCTAAATTGGTGTAGGTTGAGGAAAGTTGATCCTTAATGGCCTAGAATTTAATTAATAAGTTATAATTGCTGCTCTTGTTTGTTGCAAATTAACAAGTCCCTTCTAAGGGTTATCATAAATTGACTAGTTAGACAAAGATACGGAACTGGTTAGTGAAGTATCTATTAATCCTAAGTGGTCTCCACCATGTTATCTTAAAGAAGATTCAACATCTTGAAGACTTGAACTACTATTAAGTTTGGCAAAAAACTAAAATCAATGTAATTTGTAGAATCAATATTTAGTTAGCTATAGTGAAATCAGTTTGTTCTTAATTACCTTGTACTATGTTTTGTGTTTGGGAATAATTAGATGGGGATGCTTAACTTATAGTTGATTGGACAAGCGTTCTCCACGTAGGACGGTGGTGGTGGTCAACATGGGAGGAAGATCTTATCTCATTATCAGTGTCCACATCTTTCAAGCCAATTAAAATATCTCACTTTATTGAAAAATAAAAAATAAAAACATAAATTTATTTTTTTATATTATTTGATGTTATTCCATTAGGTAAGAATATGAGGAGAAGATCCTTGTGGAACAAAGGATCCCCGTCTTGTCAACGTGGGACTCAAACCATGCGGCAGATTGTATCATTAAACTCTTAAGTGACCTCTTTGAGGATCCCACCAATAATATTCTTATATATATCTAATTTCATCAATATCCTAGATGTTGGTCGCAATGAAGATTATATGTCTCCATTTTATGTTTTAATTGTGTCTCCAATTAAAAGTTGACATTTATTTAAAAAGACGAATCATAAAAATAAAAGTTATTATTTTTATATTATTTAATAAAATGTGATTAGTTTGAGACATTAATACATAAATTACATCTTCCTTTCTCTAAACAAAACAATTCATTTTCTAGCCAACATTTGCCGTTCCATCATTTTCTATATATTCTTTGAAATATAGTACTTCAAAACTGGGATTGGGTATGTAGTGGATACTGATGCTACATATAAGGTATTTATGAATATGTATTAGATACATCGATTTATTTTTGGTACTCTGTACATATACCGATATATGTATACTACGAGTATTAGTCATTCAAAAACTATCATTTTTACTTGAGAACTTGATGTAAAATGATATGGAATGACATTCATTTTTTTTAATTTCTAGGTATATTAATTATTTTTAAGGTGTGGAGATCATTGAATTAAATTTTATCTCTACGTCCATAGTCCAAGATAGGGGTGAGCAAGACCCGACTCTACCCACTCACTCAGCACAACTCGATGATCGAATCCGAATAGGGTCGGGTCTGATCGGGTCTAGGCTGGGTTCGGGTTTCAAAAATAGACTCAGTCAATATTTAGGGTTAGATAGGGACCAAACATGACCCGACCTGTCCTGTCCCACGGTCACTTGCTCATCATATTTGTATGTGTTTCTACTCAAATATGTATAGAGTAATGATATCATTTTGGTCGAAAATATCATTTATTCTTTAATTTTTCCTTAATATATACATGATTATTAATATATATACTATATCATTTTATATATCAAACTACATATTCATAATAATAAATAATATTGAGAAGTCTTTATCTAAAATAAGTATGCATTTTGTTTAATCGGATCTAGTGTCAGGTCGGGTTTAAATGCTTTAAATGCTGACCCGGTCGCTATTTAGGGTCGAGTTAACTTCGGGTCTAGGGCCGAATCCGAATTCAAAAAAGTGACCAACAAATATTTAGGGCTGGGTGAAAAACGATCTTTAACCCATCCAAACTCGGCTCATGCTCACCCCTAGTCCAAGACAAACCTCTTTTAATTAAATAGTATAAACTATTATAGTGAATTTTGTCTTTGTTAACAAATTTTATATGCATACAAAAAATCAAACCTCTCAATCATGATAATCAAATTAGTCATCCACTAGCTAGGTTCAAGAGGGACTGGATAACTTGTTCTCAACGTTATCTCATTTCCTATCCGATCAATCACATATTGACACATGAATAAAATAATTTTTTTAAAAAGTTATAATATTCTAATTACTCAGGATATGGAATGAGAGACATATTTTAATTATTTTAATGTTCGTTAAACATTTTTAACATTATTATTTTATTTATACACATAAGAGAAATGGTAGAGAAACCCAATAAATAGTTTAACCAGCTAAAGGTGGGAGATCCTTGCGGGGTCCTATAAGGATCTTATTAGCCCTTTCTACATGTACTTTGCTCCAAACCCTTCTCTCTCTATTAATTGCACCATATCTTTTTTATGTTACTTATGAAATTTTTATTGATGGTTGTTGACAATGGTTGGTGAAGAGAAATCACCAAAATGAATAGACATATAAGATGTGTTCTCTAAAGTCTTCAACTTTACTCTCCCTCTGTATCCATGTGTGAACCACAAGACACCAACTATGATTGCACCCCTTATAGGTGCTAATTCTTACATTTCACTTTGAGTTATTGCAATATGTGTGTTCACTTTCTAGAGCCCAAACCCCTAGCATCTCACTCAATACACTATGATTAAATACCAATTTTTCAGACCCCCTCCCCTACCTCTTCATGGAACTTTATTCTATGTTTTTTTTTAGATTTGTGGGTGTGAAATTATAGGCATGATCAACTTGTAATTTTTTGTTGTATTAGGTGATGATTGATTATCATGTTTATCAATAGTGATATGGTAGTGGTTAATTTCTATATATTTTTTGCACTACCAAGGCATAATTCGCTCTATGGGGAATGATCATCTCTTTGTGCATGTGTGACTTTATCATCCAACAAATGTCACTCTCAGAAATTAAACAATTTACTTTTTGGTCTTTCTTATGAATCTAATGAGGTTTTACACAAATTAATCAACACAATATTGGTGGTTAATTTCTATATATTAATATATCAAACATGTTTTAAAAAAGTTTCTATATATATAAAATTGTACCAATTATTTTCTCAAACGGAGGTATTGTGCTATAGCTATGGAGGGTTCTTCTAGATGTTTAGAATTACTCTAGAATGTATTGAAAAAAGAAGAAAAATAATTACTATATAGTCTAGAATGAGCATCAAGTGTTCAACATTTGTAACAACACTTAAAAATAGGAAAGAAAATGAGGTGTTGTGATATATGTATGAATAATCAATAGTAGTATGATAGAAGACTTAGCTTATTCTTCTTCCTCTTTTTAGACTTAGCTTCTCTCTATGCATATTCCATTTGCTTCTTAGCACTTTAGTATTGTATCTACTGATTTCATACTAACACCAATGCACCATTGTTCTGAATTCTCCAATTTCAACACTTAATGTTTTACTTATGCAGTTATACCCTCAGGAACATGACTGAATAAGAAGCATATAGTTATAGATTTTTTATCACAAAAAACAAAGGACTATTATTGAATAAGGGGTGGCAGAAGTACCCCAAGAACAATCACAACATCACATATAACAAAGCCAAAACAGTGCTGCACAAAAAGAACAACCCCTAAACATAAGTATTTGTCTGTTTTTGATTGAATTACAAGTTCCAAAATTACATAATACTAGTAGCTCTACTACTTGCAGTATTTGTTTAACCTTAACATGATAATTTAGGCCCCACATTAATGTATTAAATCTTACATGCTGAAAATTGTAAGACCATTTACGAATAAATCCATTAAACACTTTCTAGGGCCATTGCTATATTTAATTATGTTCTTGATCCAAACTCTATTAATTAGATAGTTAGAGATCTCTGTTATATATAGTATGTGTTGATTCCAATAATGTTTAGTATTATCACAACCTCTTACCTGCAATACCTCTATAATTGTATTTATAGTGAGATGTGATATGTCGATATGGATCATGTCACAAATGTGAATGTGGATAATAATTAGTTTAGGTCGTGCATGGATACAACTGTAAAACGAATAATGTTGTTTGTGTCTTTGTTGTTGGTATAAATGGTCGTTTGGTATGTGAAATGAAGGACATTGGCATTGAGTTAGCTATTAAACAAGATTCTCAATTATAAAATATTAACAATTTATGAAAAAATAATATTATTTTCAGAATAAAGTGCAATTAATTCTTTTGGTTTAATAAAAAACGTATAATTTTTTTGGTTTCAATACCCTTTAGCAAGTCTCCTTCATCACCTTTTGCGACATTGATAAAAATCACCTGTCCCTAACTATTTCTGATTCTCTGTTCCAAGCCTATCACAATTTGCCACATAAATAAAATAAAAAAATAATAAAAAATTATATTTTGATTGGTTTGAGACAGAGAATAGGATTGCGACATATGCCGGCCATGTTGTTGAGCAATTGCATATTTTGTAGTTGCGTATGACGTTTTGCATCATGGTTCTTAAAAAGGAAATATAACCTTCCTATTCTGGTTTCTTGATGATGAGATAAGAGGATCAAGAACAATCATGAGATCCTGCACGTCCAAGAAGGGCTACATTCATTTACCTTGTAAAATACAGTTGGGCCAGGTACAAACCAGCATATTTTCCAAACTTTTTATGGCCCATTAGATATGGCTCCAAGCCTGAAGAAAGCATGCTATTTTTATGCATTCATCCGCTAGTTAATATTAAAAAAAAATTAACCTCTGGACCACAAATACATTGTATTAATTTATTAATAATTTTTAATATATGTAATCTATTGATAATTATATATGAGAAAATGTATGCATTGTATAATATATGTTTTTTATATATTGTTATTACATCATCATCATTTATAGATATTACATCCATTATATATATAAGAAGTGACTCAAGTATGAACAGTTTACATATAAAAACTGTAAGAACAATAAATCTGAACTTTACAATCAATCATAGATGATTATAATTAAAAATCAGTTATTAATTACATGACAGTCACATGTTACTTTTAATCTTGAACTTTCAATTAAGATCTTCGATTCATATATATATATATATATATAATGTTCTCTAATATAACATTATTATTATTTTGAATGTGTTGGTACATTTAATTAGATTGCTGTGAAGAGGGAATACGTTATTCTGATTATATTTTTGTGTATAATGAAAACTAAAATTTATTGTTGTGAGTAATATATAATTTACTTACTAAGTTACTATATTACAGGCTTTACAACAGACTCCTGCGATGAGGGCCTATAAGTTTTTATTATAATAAGGTTGCTAAAAGTAATTAATCTTAGCTATTTTCATCCCTCCTGATATTGACTAATAATATCTTTATCAACAGTATATGTGTGCTGGATACATGGGGCAAAATCAAAAAAATTGGAGGTATGTTCAAGCACATATATACACCTCCAATTTAGACACAAATTCTCATGCATAAAATTAGAAATAGTTGAAAACACAAGAAATAAAGCTCACGATTTCATCGAAACTAAAAGTATAAAAATTACAAATGTCCGTGCAACATTTGAGATAAAAGGGTAGTACTCTTATAAAAGTAAATTTCATATTAACTTCAAGAAATTGAAACCAAATCTGTCCTCTTTAAAATCTAAAATTTTATGAAACGCATGGGAGTCAATATTTGCAAATGCTATCTATTTTAATTTACTGGGAAAATGTTACATGTATCACACTTCTAATTAATCGAAAAGATAAAAATAATTTTTAATGGAAATGAAACCAGATATCTTACTGGCATATAAAAAAGGAGAGCAAATCTGCTCTCCTACAAGTTGTGTCACTGCATGTACCACTAACGTGTCATTAGTTAAAAAAATATATTTAAGTTAAAAAATTAATAATTAATTATTTTCCTGACCGATCACAATTGATAGCACATATAATGGCACAACTTATGCAATATATGTGTACCCATGAAAAAGTGCACGATAAGCAGTAATACCTATAAGATTTGCATTCATCTATTTGCCACTCTTCCTTAATTTTTTTATTAGAATATCTCTCGCCCTTAACATTCATCTCATGCTATTCTAAATATTTTTTGTTTGTCACGTCATCATCAATATCTTTAAAGCATATTCTCTTAACTAAGTTAACACACTAATAATTAATATACTTTTTCATAAGGTAAGAGGGGTCACACATGGCTAAACTTTTTTCTTGCATTTCATTCAAGCTCCATTCATAGCAAGTAGAATATTATCTGATGTCTAAATTTTTTTACATGCATTTGATTTAATCTATATATAGAACGTACATCTCATTCAAGCACCATTGATAACAAGTAGAACATTGGCTAATAGCTAAACATACTACGATTATTACAATCGTAGTACTAGAGATGGCCTTATGAAATCTAGGGGCCGAATTATAAAGGCCCTTCTCTGCAAAGCCCATGTAGTAGGTTTTAATCCATAAAAATAAAAAATATGAATCTCACTCTAATTTGGAAAGGTATTTTAAAGCTTTTTAAAGTTTTATTCATTAAACTCATCAAACAAATAGAACTTCAAAATGTTCAATTATGACTTGTTTACACTTTATACCCAATATATTGAGATAAAATAGAACAGTGGAAGTTTTGAGACTGATGGACGCAATTTTTTGAGCAGGATGCAAAATTGCAACTTCCCTTTAATGTAGTTGCTGTCCTAATCAAAATTTAATTAAAAACAACCTTTATGAACTGTTCAGGAAGATCCAGATATGTCTTCTTTTTTGTTAAAGAAATATTTATCTAACTCGGTCTTGCATCTGGGTACTAAAAAAACTAAGACACGCACTAACTCCAATCTTGCACTTGCTTCAAACGATTATAAAACTTGGAAGGATGCTTAACGGTCACTAAACGGTATTATTAGAGAAGGTTGTGCCCCTTCTAGGCCTCTACTCCTGTGATTTGTGCTAGTCAACTTAAATCTTATATTCCAGATCCTTGTGCATATTTTATTACCCGCAACGCTACCTTTACCATTTTTTATACCATTCCCACTTCTAGAGAGTCTTGGTACACAAACTAGGAAGCTTCTTTCTTAGTGAAAGATATTTGAGCTTCTGTGGAAAATAAATATAAAAACATAAAGAGGGGGCGCTTTTGTCTTTTTTGTTTTTGTTTTTGTAATTTCCCAACTTTTGCTCTCTCCAAATCCCTGATGCACTCCCAAAGTCCCAGAAGCAAAAATGGCAAAAAGACAGAATCAATTAAATTCCCCATAAATGCGAAATTAGCATGACCCACAAAAAAGTTTAGGTTATTGAGCCGTGGGCCAAATAGCGAATCATGTATTCTTCTACTTCTCTAACTCCGTTCTTCACGCCTTAAAAGAAAAATATATGAAAAAAGCAACTACATCATCTAATAGAGTAACAGAAGAACCCACGTGGTGCACTAAAAGGGACTACTACACTTACATGTTCTTGAAGCTGCATCAGAGTGGGATACATAATCAAATAACGATGCCCTGCTTTGCCCTTGGGAACAACATTAACCAGGGACCCCACAGTGTTAACGGCTACATAAACCACCACCATACGTACCGTTGCCGGAACCTGCGCAAGACCACATGAAGATGTCAGAAAAAACCAGGTCCGTCACAGAGACGGGAACTGTAGCAAATTAATGATGTTGTGTTTAGCGGGAAATATCATGCGGGTCCCATACCATGTCCTTATTCGTCCATCCACATGGAAAACTTGCTCCATTTGTCAAAAGACGTTGACTGAATGAGAGCTTGCAAGACAAAATAGGCAGCATCAAAATTCACACTTTATTCACTCCCTCATGTGGCCCCAAACAAAAAACAAAAAGAAGTAGCTACAAATCCAGAGCTTTTTTTTTTCCATTTTATCCGGAAGAATAAAAACAAAGAGCTACTGCTACTACAACTACAGTTACATTCAGAAATCGAATAATAATAACTAAAGTAATAAAGAAAGGTTACTGAAAAACAAAAATAATAAGAGTTGACCGGAAGAGTTATGCCGGAGAAGGTTGAGAGGTGGGATCGGCGGAGGATGGGATATCAGGACCAACACGGCAGCCTTCAAGCATGAAAACGACGTCGGACATGGTTGGCCTATCAAGAGGGTCAGGTGCTGTGCATAGCAATCCAACTTTCACACCCAGCAAGAACTCTTCCCACTCTGATGATTCTGGATCCAATTCTAGCAACCCGGGTTCCAATAGCTCTGTTATTTGACCTCTCTGTAGTTGTTTTTTCACCCACTTCACTATGTCTTCATCTTGGGTGAACATCACAGGACGCTTTCCTGTTAATAGTTCCAGCAATACAATGCCAAAACCATAGACATCAGACTCTTTGGTAACTTCACCAGTTAGGATTGCTTCTGGTGATATGTAACCCAAAGTGCCAACAGAGGTTGAAGTAGAGGCTTCACCTGGGTTGGCTATTGTTACACGTTCTAACCCAAAATCTGATAAATGAGCTTCGAAGTCTGCATCGAAGAGGACACTTTGTGGCTTCATATCGCCGTGAATCAATGAGGATTGGTGTAAGAAGGCTAACCCACGGGCAATTCCTAGTGCAATAAGGTGTCGCATTGGCCAATTTAGAACATGCCCATCTTGATGAGAAGCTTCTTGGAGGAGGGTTGCAAGGTTTCCATTAGGCATGTAATCATAGGCTAAGAGTCTCATGTCAGGAGGACCAGCATAGTAGCCTCTGAGAACGGTTAAGTTTCTGTGCTTGATCTTGCCTAGTGATTCAGCTTCTTTTCTAAAAATGTTCTCATCCAATGTTCCACCAGGGAGTCTTCGAATTGAGAGGACCATTCCATCATTGTACGAGGCCTTGAATACTAATCCAAACCTTGTTCTGCTCAACACATTCTCTTCGTCGAACTGTCTTGTTGCTTCAATTGTTTCAGCAAGTGTGGTTTTGGTGTTGAACATCACAAGTTTTGGTCCACCGTTCTCGCTGCTGGCACGACCTCCACTTGCTCCAGAACTGGCCCTGGCAGGACTCCTTTTCTTCTCCCCAGAAACACCTTGTTTAAGCCTCTTGCGCCATCTCAAAAGGCTGAAAATGTAAAAGCAGCAACACAATGCTAGTAACAAAGCTCCGGATGCAATGATAACAATCAACACAATCAGCCTCTTTCTGTCCTTGTTTTTCATATCATCACATTTGCTATCCAATGGTTTCCCACATAGATTCTTATTCTCTGCAAATGCAGCTGGGTTACTGAACCGAGATCCCAGTGTTTGCGGTATCTCACCTTCCAGGTTATTTTCTGAAACATTAAAGTACATTAAACTAGTGATCATGGAAAGATTGCTAGGAATTTCCCCACTAAAGTTGTTGGCAGAGAGATCCAGCAGTGTCAAGTTTGATAGATCTGACAATGACCCTGGTATGGAACCTGAAAGATGATTCTGATCCACTAATAAAGCTGTTAATGATGAACATTTGGAGATATCCTCAGGCAAATCCCCAGTCAAGTTGTTCCTACTCAAATCAAGCACTTTCAAACGAGCAAGGCGAGAGAGATCAGTCGGAATAACACCTGTCAAAGAGTTTGATCCAAGCTCAAGAATTTCAATGTCAGAGCAGTTTCCAATATCTGAGGGAATTACTCCAGTTATGTGATTATCAGATAATGAAAGAACAACCAGAGAATGAAGAAAACCATAGTTTTGAGGAATCTTCCCAGAAAATGCATTAGAACTGAGGTTCACATGCTGCAAGCTCATCAAACTGCTAAACCCTTCAGGTACATCCCCAGATAACTTGTTTTCCTGAAGAGCAATAACTTGGAGAGATGGTAACCCTGAAAGCTCAAATGGTAACTCTCCAGAAAGATTCTGTTTACTCAAATCAAGTGTAGTCAGCCTGAAAAGATTTCCCAAACTAGCAGGAATATTTCCAGAGAAGCCATTGCCACTCAGATTGAGAACCATTAATCTATTCAGCTTCCCAATACTAGCAGAAACTTGACCTGTAAACTTGTTTCCACTAAGGTCCAAGGTTGTCAAATTGCTCAACCCCATAATCATCTCAGGCATACTACCATTCAAGCTATTGCCTCTTAAACTCAAGGTTTCAAGAGATGAAAGATTACCAAACCTCACAGGAACCGAACCGGAGAAGTGGTTCCCGCCTAGAGACAGCACCTTCAGCCCTGTCATATCACCGAAAAGCGAAGGAACTTCGCCGGAAAATTCATTGCCTTCAAAATTAACAACTCTTAGGGACCCACATTTCTTGATTTCCACCGGAATGGTGCCGGAAAAGGAATTGTTAGCCATCTTCAACTCCTCCAACTTGGTAAGGTGTCCTATTTCTGGAGGAATCTCACCAGAAAGTGCATTGCTCGAAACATCAAGCACGGATAACGTACTCACAACGGTTAACCACAAGGGAAACTTCCCTTTAATGCGATTATTCTGAATATTCAAAACCTGAAGAACACTAAAACACGTGTTCTTCGTCTCAGGCTCAACAAAATCGGTGAAATCATTGAATCCAAGTTGAACAATCCTAAGCGACGTCGCGTAAAGTGAAACATTGCAGAAAATGGAAGCAGGAATAGAACCAGTAAGATTGTTCTGCGAGAGTGACAGTACCTGAAGCTTCGGAAGAGCTGAAATCGCCGACGGGATTACGCCGCCGAGAGCATTTCCTTCTACGCTGAGATGTACGAGCGAAGAGCAGTTAGCGAGCGCCGAAGGAAGAGTTCCTTCAAGAAGATTGTGGTCAAGCCAGAGATACTGCAGCTGTTGAAGCTCCCCGAACCTCGCCGGAATTTCACCGGAAATTTGATTGTACGACAGGTTGATTAGCTGAAGCTGAGAGAGATTCGCTATGATGCTCGGAATATCGCCGGAGAATGCGTTCGACGAGAGATCAAGGTACTTCAGAGAAAGAGGAAGTTCGCCAGGTATTCCACCAGAGAGTTGGTTTTGCGCCACATTGAAAATCAAAAGACCGGTGAGGTTTCCGATCTCTGCCGGAAGGTTACCGGAAAATGAGTTATCCTGCAAGAACACATAGCGTAGGAGCGTACATTTGGAAAGTGACGAAGGAATTGTTCCATTGAAGAAATTTGAACGAAGACTTAACTTCCGAAGCATACGTAACTCAGAGAGACGGTCACTGAGTCTTCCAGCGAGTTGAAGGCGAGGCAAACGCAACTCAGTAACTCGGTTGTTATTACAGGCGACGCCGCGCCAGTCGCAAGGAGCCGCCGGCGACGACGGATCCCAGCCGGTGAGAGCTCCAAGAGGATCGTGAAGGTTGAGCTTGAAGGAAGTTAAGGCTTCAATATCAGAGACGGTTACGGCGCACGATAAGAAGGGTGCGCAGAGCAGAATGAGAATAAAAAGAGGAAGCATGGTTGCGTAAGAGAGAATAAGGAAAAGAAAGAAAGGTTAATAGAGATTAGAAGGTGGAGCGCACATTAGCAAGTTAGCGTATATTTGAGATAGGGAAAGCAACTTTCCGTTTCTGTGTGCAGGTGTAGTACAAGGTACGCTGAGAGAACCACACACACATACATAAACTCTCTCTCTCTCTTTTTCTGTATCTCTCATAAACATATAAAAACGCCAGTTCAGCTAAAATAATAATGAACGTGAAACGTAGTAACGTACTTGCCAAAACCTTTCTTCTCTCTTGATTTTGAATTCTGACTATTTTTTTATATTTATTTTCAGGCTTCTTAGTAGTAGCGCTTTCAACGAAGCACTTTTGAAATTAGTGATGTTTTGGTGGGACCTTTGAGGTTTATTCGCTTTTGTTTTTTCGGGTAAAGAAGGGGAAATTTATAATAGAGTAACTTCACACACTCTCGACCATCATGAGTGTTGTTTTTTTTGAAGATGATCTGATGAGAGATTCGGGTAAGTTTTATTTGAAGGTGTCTAAGTCAAGGTTGACTTGAATTTGACAATGTACTGACAAAAGTTCTTAGATGATCAAGTCAGTATAAAATTAGATGTAATGTTTGGGAATAATAAATGAAAGGAAGGGGTAAGTAAAAAGTAATAATGACTAAGTGATAAGTGATGAATATTTTGAGAGATTAAAATATTTCATGTTGGGGGAAATCCTCATTTATAGTGGTTGAGATGAATGACGTGGCTTATGAAGGATACTGTTGGCATGACTGACCATTCTAGCTTGTCGGAGTTGCTTTTCTTGTGTAAGGTGAATTTGGTAGGTCCGTACTCTGTATATAGTTGAATTGTAACTTTTGGTATGTCTGTTAGCTATATTTCAAACATGTTCTTTGTCGTGTTGGCTGGAGGATAGGTGAGATTGCAGTTGGTGTGACAGTACGTTATTGGAGTGTGTCATGCGGAAGTGGTCTCAAACCCGACCTAACAAGTCTATCATTGAGCCTATGAAATCCTTCAACTGGTCATGCCTGAGTCTTGATTCGTTGGGAGAGAAGACCACCCGAACAGGTGGGGCATGCAGATAACCCAGGGTGGAACAATATGTTTTTTCTGGGCCAAATACCTTGGCTATGCTTGGTTGAGATAAATATTTGATAATATGTGATGGAGGATTCACACATAATAAGTGGGAGAAGTATATATATATGTTTCATTATATAATATTTATGGAGCATTGTTGTCATAACTTGGACTCTAGAAATAAGAAATGGACTTATCTACCAAAAAACCTGGGAATGTGTTTGCCTTCAAAATATTGAATAATATATTAATAATAAAGTGTGGCTCCCCAACAATCTTATTCAAGCTCCACCACTAGTGAAGATGGCAAAGAGTGATTTATAACGCGAGCAGTGTTTCCATGTCTAAGTGATACTATATAGTAGGTCTCACCTAATTATGAGTTCAAATTTTAAAAATAATGAGAATAAGGTTGCGGGCATCTATTATTCCGATATCGGACTAAGTGAAAGTATATGGATTGAACTACCTTTATTTATTTAGATAGTTATATATTCTCCATCAACTATTGTTTTTTTTCTATTTTTACTTGTTTGGCACTTTATGCTTTCACCCCATGATTTTGGCTGGTTGTTGGGTGTTTTTTTTCAATATAAAGTTGTGCATGGTTCATTCCCATTCAATTGAATGGTCAAATACATCACCTGAAGTTGAAAGAAAAAGGGCCCAAGTTTTTCACTGTTTTTAGGCTTTTTAATTTGTTTTAGCCATAAAGTTTGCGAGGGAAAGTACAGCAAAAGCTAAAATCCACAAGGGAGCAAATTGGATTAAGGTCAATCAATTTGGTGGACCACAAATCTGGTTGTACTCTAGTTGAAATTTTTGACAAGGAAGACACAATCCATTTGCCAAAATTTCAAAGCAATGCAGTGTTTTGAGATTATTTGGATCTTAGATTTCAAGAATCATTTTTGTAATCATTCAACTAGGCTTTGTTCCACTACTTTTATTAGTGCCAATTGATTCTGAGATGAAAATTTAACATGATATTAGATGTAGAGCCAAACTTCTCTCTATTTATAATGAGTTAAAAAATATCATTTAATTATGAAGCAAAGATAATCATTCGCATGATCCAAGATAAACATGTTAGAAAGTAAATCACACATTTGTTTTCTTAAGCATGACTTAAATATGTGTTTGTGTGCTACTCATCTCACTTTCAATTAGTTTTGAGAAGAAAACTTAATAATAATTATAATAAAAAAAATTAATGAGGATATTTATTTATGGATGGTGGAGGTTGTATTATAAAAATATCATAAATAAAAATTGAAATGGCTATTATGGTAAAGCTCCTTTAATATAGTGTAGACCCTAGAAAGGTATTGCTTTCGAGAGCACATTTTTTATTACAAGTTGTGTACTACTTTATGTACTATTTTATTTTCATTGATAAAAAAATATAAACTTAATTTATATTTAATTCATGTTTTACTTTTCCGACAAATGAGAAACAAAAGATATAGGTAATTGAATATGGGTCCACCAAGCAATAAAGTGATCACAAATGTGCTAGTTGGTTTGAGTAGGAGTGACTGATAGAGTTGAGTGGGTGAGAAATAGAATTTGGCCTGCCTCAAATTAAAGCTCTAAAGATGTTTTAAGGAACTGTTCTAACATGAAGTCGTGAGTGGTAGAGGGTGCCATCTAATTAACTTGTAGTTAATGTGGACAGAGTAACAATGTGATTGGTGGGTCTAGATCATTCAATTTTACATTATAATATGTTTGTCTTTGACTCTTTGTGATTGAATTGAATGGTAGTAACAGGTAACATTTCTTCTTTTATTTGAAAACCAGTATCAACAGAGTCTCTCTTTCAGAAAAAATAATAATAAAGGTATTCTAAATTTATAATTACCATTAATTTTTTGCCTATTGCTAGTTGTGGACATTTAAAGGAATGAACCATCTTTTTTTAAGTTGTTTGTTTCGATTTTGGATGTTATATTCTATTTTCAGATCGTTTAACCAGAAGTGTATGTCTACATTATAGAAAGAAACCTATATGAAACTCACATTTGTTAAATTATGTGCAATATGATTCAATGTATGTATATGAAGGTATAAAAATTGTATTTTTTATAACCAAGAATATCTCTCACTTTATGGTTAATGAACTAATCTTTTTATGTGATTGTGCATCCCAACAAATATCATTCACCTTACACAACTAGAGTAATGTCTTTGTTTGTGAATGTGTTTAAATACCCTGATATGAAGCTAAAAATTTGTTTTCAATGTAAATAACCCAAGCACTCAAATGAACGCTGCAATAACTCCTAACTCTCTTAAATTTGAATCATGTATTTAGTGCGTTAGTTGTTAACACAGTCTAAAATGACACCATTCTATAAAAAGAACTCTCTGAAAAAGGAAGAGAAAATTTATTACTCCCTTCTATTTAATCTGGCACCAGTCACCACCATTAATATTGCAATATCAACTATAATTAGAAACAAACAAAAGAAATCATTCTGTTTCTCCAAAAGAATGTAAAATGAATTATTCATGCTATCATGTAATATGTAAATTGTGAAAAGATTAACAGTGGTAATATCAAATTCCCCGAAAAAAAGTGATCTAAAACTATTAAAATATATTGTATCAATGTAATTAATAATATATATAAATATATGAGATTGTATTATTGAGTTAGTTCTAACTCAAGTTATTAGTTTCTAAGAACAAAACGGTTAGTTGAAGTTAGTTAGTTTTGGTTAAGGCAAATTTAACTCCGACCATCTCCTTAAAAGCATTAGTAGACTCTGCAACAATGATTGCCCTCTATCTAACTTGGTCTATGACTCTTATATTAGTCCACATGCATGAGCAACTACAAAGACTTGAAAAGTAAAACCAACTTCACCTAACACTAGATTTTGGATAAATGTGAGTACATATAAGTAAGATTTCTTAAACACAAAAGGAAATACAATAAAGGATTAGTTCTAATGCCTATTAAGGAACTTAGCTCTAAAGAGGTTCTTGACTTGATGAACAAACGCAATGCATGATCCAATAGTGTAGCAAATGAGGGAAATAATGGTGAAGAACCCCAAGAAGCTAGAGATAAGTTTCAGTTAATGTGTATGTAGAGATTATCAAAATCACCATATTGCAACTGCAATTTCACTGTGTACTACAACTTTAAAATGTTGCACGTATTGAGCCAAAAATATAAATTTTTTTGTCCTACAAGGAGTATTTCCTCACCTTTGGGTAAGAAATTAATCTCTTATGGAATGTGTGGCCGTCCCTTCCAACAAGTGTCACTCATAGGAATTGAACCATTGACCTTTTGGTCATCTTGTGGATCTAACGGGACCTTACACCACTAGACCAACACATTAGAAAGTAAAATATAATTATTTGAAAACAATAAAATGAATAGTTAAAATTACAATTAGAATAATGCAGATAATAAGTCATATTTAACCATTCATGATATTTTACCAAGACAAAGTCTACAACAACATATGAACAAAACTATAGCCTTAAGATTCACATTCTTTACAAACCACTTTACAATAAAACAGCAATCAAGTTAGAAACAAACAAAAGAAACCAATTTGTTTCTAAAGGAGGAGGGTAATATCTATGTTATATATAGAGCCAAGTAAATTTTTACAATGGCCCTAAGCAATTTCCTAGATAGTAATCCAAGCTCACAACAAAATATTCTTCATACTTGCTGTCCAACCAAAATATTTTCTACTTATAGGCCTTGGGGCAAAGTTGAGTCCAAACATCTCCTTTAAAACTTGATGTGGCTCTACTAAATCAACCAGCTTTGCAACAATAGCTGCACTCTCTCTAACATGATCGATGTCTTTCGTGTCGGTCCATAAACGATGCGTCAACTGCAACCTTCTATGCTTTGAACTCAAACGAAGGCCCCATTTCAAGTATAGGTTCTCTCTTTCGGACTTAGATAGCCGCCTCAGAATTTGCTTGCTCAACATCTGCCTCTCTCTTCTCAGATTTTTCATGCTGTTTTCAAGTCAAATGCATTGAATATTTTTCATTATAACTCAATGATGTAAAACTGTAAGTTAAAACATATGTTAAATAATTAATAAAACCACATCGAATATTGAATATTAGCATTAGTATAGACCCGGGTTCAAAGCTGTGTCATGTCATCAAGTTATCTAACCATGAGTTTCATAATGATAAGAACATATATCTATATTATAGGGTTAATTGAAATGTTGCATATCTGATATATAACAAACATTATAGAGTTATTGTGAAACCGAGTCTATAAACGAACATTGCTAATACATGAAATGTTACCTTGACTCAGGGGTAAGGGTATGTCCACTTTCCACAATTTGATTGCCTTGGGAAAAAGTTTGCTTAATGTAGGATAGTCTTCTCAGCTCTACTTCCATGTAAATAGAATCTGATGGGTCCCCTTTGAATAGAAGGAAAAAGTAAGTCCTATGAATCAATGAAATGTTACAAGCATCCCATAGTTCAATGATCTCTCCTTGCAGCCTCTTAAATTCTGAAGGCCAGTCTGAGTGATTTTCGCCATCAGCTTGCATTGGATCCAACCCAACATCTTTGAAATTCTTTGTAGACATGATTGGATTCAATCCTGTCTCTGTAACCTGGTATTACAAACAACATTAAGAATCAGTGGCTTCATTGAGATAAAGCCTAATGTTCCGGAATTGATTGAATGAGAAAAAGGTGAAAGTGTACAATGCAATGCAGACTTGTATATTCAAGTAAAGCAAGTAAGGATGTTACTAATCCTAACTAGTTATATCTCTAATACTTGAACCTGTCATGCAAAATAACAACAAGAATCTATGGCTTATTATCCTTAATACAACTAGGCTCTTGGTATGTAAATGTGCTATTGTATCAGTAACATGGATGGTTTAGAAGAATTATAGAAATTAATCATAGAGCAATGGTTAAAAAATGGGAACTAGATCCAGTAACCGATATTTGGAATAAGACCAAGTTCAAGAGAGAAAGGAAAGAAGATGTTCAATAGAATATTACCTCATTGTCAGCCACTAAATTGAAACTTCCATTTTCCTTTGCATTTCCATTTGGACCATTGCTCTCAGTTTCCTTGTTAGTGGAGGATTCCGCAATCTGTGCACCACCAACAAAATTTATATAGCTATCCAATGACTTTCTCTCCACATTGGCATTATAATTTAGGGTATAAACCTTCCTTTGAAACCCCCCAGGTCTTATAGAGAAGTCTTTTTCATCCCCCATTTCGGGTGTGTTCTGCATTATTTCTTCCATATCAAACCAATCTGAGGATGAACTTTTCATGAGACTTCCTTTACAACTTCTACTTCTGCTCAACTTCAAGGTTTTACAACTAAATGAACTGTATCTTGACATCCAAGGAGAAATTGTTTCTGTTGAGGGAAGTGCAAAACCTTGGCGCGAGTGATCCAATTTTTTGTCTTCCTTCAATTCAGAAGGACTCAAATCCATATTTTTCTTGTCTCCATTATCAACTACAGTCAATCTGAAGTTAGCTGTATTAGAGTTAGTGTATGTATTTTTTGGGCTTAAATCTGCTTGGTTTGAGTGTGTATGTGTGTTTGCAATCATGTCTTCTGACTCAATGCATCTAACATCCTTACAATGTTCCCCTTCATGCTCATCATCGACACTTTTCTGATCCAAATCGTTACTTACAGCATCAGTGCTTGCAATGGATATCCCTGGAGAAGCAATCCTGATAGGGAGATTCTTTTCAAGGTCAGGCAGTTGGAACAAGTTCTCATCGGAACTAATACTGTGTCCATCTGAATATTGAGATGCATGAAACGACCTGATACTCTCCACACCATCACTTAATATATTTGGTTCATCCGATTGATTTTCGAAGTCCCATGTATTTCTCACACGTAATCTGGGATATTGAAGATCCATGCTTTCCTGGAGATGTGGCTGGAAGAGTAATTAGATTAAAAAAGAATATCACTTACTAATTTTTATGTTTAAGGGTAGGCATATATACTCACCACATCATCTTCAGCCACTTGGGCCATGTCCTTCATTTGAGATTGTGCCCGATCCAGCTTTAACATCAGCTCACGTACCTCTTTCTTTAACTGCATACATAACAAAGGGGTAACAACAGAGTTCATATTTGCAGCCATAAGAAACACTTGCTCAAAGGTAGCAGAGCTCCAATGTCCTCCTTCCTCATATATCACAACTCAGCTTGGCTAAATTAACTAGCGACTAGTTAGAATTCTGTTATGATTAATTGTAAATGGTTATTTTTAGCTGTTAGTTACGCATAGCTTTCAGGTTTAGTTAGTTAAATGCCACTTGTATGTCTATGAAGCTCCAGATTCTTTGAAATAGATTGAATGGGAGAATTCAGATTTCATATCTCTCAAATTCACTCTTCAATATCATACAATACATCAAGCGCATACTTGTGCTATGCACAGAATGTTATGTAGGATTTGATGTCTGTGAGATTTTAGTGCGTTTCCTAGATGTGATGTGATACATACAACAAACTGTATATTTTACCATTAAGAAAATGAACTTAATCACAAAATTTTCTCATTACCATCTCAATCTCGCGGTCTTTCTCTCTCAATAGTGCTGTAGAATCGGATATCGGGTGGGGTGTCGCTGAAATTCTCAATTCAGTTTCCAGTCTAGAAACCTCCTTTTGCAATTGCTTGACTAGTGCTTTATCAGACACCACTACATTGACTTGTGCACTAGTTGCCACTTCTTTAGCACAGCTTGCAAATAAAAGGGTGTTTCTGGTTTGTTCAACATGGCTCCGTGCCGGGCTCATTGTGCAGATGATTGCAGTTTTAGCATTGCCTCCTAATGAGGACTGTAATATGCGTGTTAGCTTTGAATCCCTGAAAGGAATATGTCCATTTCTCCCCTTGCTGCGACCAAATTCATCACATTGAGGTAAGAGTGAAATAAATATTTCCACAAAAAACAGTGTATAATATCTTTATGGCATCAAATATTGATTATAAAGAGTCATTCAGCAGATAAAGTACACTGTATGTGCAGATAAAGGAGTGCATATGAGTTTGAGGTTTTATATGGAAATCATTTTAGGATGGGTAAACTTGAATGAGTATGTAATGATGTTCTGGATTTTAGAATGTCCCAAATATTGAAACATGATCTTCACTAGCTAACCTGAGTTTGCGGATAACAGTTCCTAGAGTTAGTAAACTACGATTTATGTGGCAACCCTCTTTCAACCTCGTACCGGCTGAATTGGTTTGGGATACACGCTCACTTCCTGCAAGATCAACAAAATTCTGTACCAAAAAAATCATCAATTGATTTCCCGAAGTTGTTCTTTAACTTAATATATTGACACAGAGCATTTTCCTATGAAATGATCAAATTAGTCATACCACTGAAGCAGCAAGAGAGCTAGACTTGTCATTTCCATGGAATTCAAGTGCAGAACTTTCAATTGTCTGAAGAAGCACATTGTTTAGGATATGTAACGGAAAATGTACATTCTGTTCAAAGTGTTCATAATCCTCTAACAAAAACAGTAACATATAATACCAGTCTGAGAATCTGATGAGATCTGGAACTTGCGTCATTCATTGTTGTCTCCCCTATCTGTCTTTGATCTGCGAAAATACAATCAATTGACGGAAAATTGTGTAGTCAGTTCTAGCTGCGCATTTTTTTTGCAAATAGGAAAGAAAAAAAAAAGAAAAGAAATTTAATTAAGGCAACTCAGTTGAAGCCAGAATCATTCAAACCATCCTTACTTTCACAGAAAGCAATAAGTTCTGTTAAATGGTTCCTGTCTCTCACAGCTTCCTCGGTCAGTTTCTCAATGACTGTCCCTCTCTGTGAAATTGACAAACGTGTAAGTAAAATGAACATATACTAACTTTGTTGGAAAAATGAAGATATTTACCTCGGGATCATCAAGAAGTCTGAGTGGAGTTGAATCGGCACTAAGGAGGTCCCTCACAGATTCATTATAAATCTCAATTGCTGAAAACTTGGAAACAAATTCTCTTTCTGGGTGCTATAAAAAAGGCAAAACTTAATCAAAAAATGGTTTTGAGAAAGACACGATTTATGCAATTATGTGCAGAATTGATCATATTTCAGTACCTTTTCTATGTAGTTAAAAATGTCTGCTACGGCATACTCAGTTATACCACTCATGGTGTACGTCTTTCCGCTGCTTGTTTGTCCATATGCAAAAATGCTTGCTGATCAAAAAGAAAACCGAAGATCATAGAGGCCAGGAAAGAGAGCAAAAGAAAAGATGTTAATATAGGAGTTCCATGGACGCTAATGCTGATGAAGGAGAAATAGAAGCAAAGGAAAGAAACTTACAGTTGATGCCACTAACAACCGAAACCGCAACTTCCTTCGCTGCTGCTTCATAGACATGTCTTGTTGAGCAATCCCCCCTAAATACTCTGTCTACAGCCGAAAGGAATGCAAGGTAAATCAGAAGAGAGAAGCAAAATTTATCACTGTCCATGTATCTGACAGATAAAAGTTAACTAAGATCGTTGCAGAAAGGATTTAGTGACAAAACCAATGGACCAACTTCAACTTCATGTGTCGATATGACCAGATTTGTAACATAAACAAAAAATTATCTTCCAAGTAGAATGGTGAGAAAAATAACACACATCAAAATAACATCCGAAAGAGATATTGAACCGTTGATAGGTATAACCAAGATCAAGTATCATAAATTCCGACCTTACACTCCAAACATTCACTCTTTTCTTTCAAAAAAATAATAAGTCACCCATAAGGACAAATATATACACAATCCAGGGATGCATTATAAGAAGTAAATTAAATCAAATCAAAGCCATATATGGAATTGTAAGAAGTATTTTTCTTCATACCAAATGAATATGCTGTTGGATAGAGGGACCTATCAGAAGTTGAAAGGTTGTTCCTGCATATGATGGTAGTATCATTAATGCATTCCCAATCAGATACATCATTTCTTGCAAGCTCCTTATCATTCATAGGACGAAGACGAACGGACACGAGAATTCTCTCCTCATGGCCTTGTTGCATTGCTTCTTCTCCTCCAATAGAACCCATTTCTCAAACTCCTCCTCAAAACTTGTTTAAACTACAATTCCAAGATAATGAAAGATTTCACTTATTTGAATTCTGGGCATTCCTCAAAAAACCAACTTTGGTATTCACTTAATCTAGTACTACTTCTTTGGGTATTTTATTCATAAAGCTTGTGTCCTGTTGTTGGTATGGAACAAAAGTACCACTTAAGCTTTCAGCCCCCAATCATTATCTGCAGCAACAAACTAATCAAAGGTTACCATTTCATTCAGCAGAAAAATCAGATATTATTCTCTGCAATTGTATATTATATTCAGATATGTCAGATGAAGGAAATAAAAAAAATGTATTTGACTAAGATCAAAAGGTCCTATAATGATTAGAACAAAATGCAGTGATTTCTGTTTGTTTTTTTCTAATATGAAAACTTGGAGTTTTCTTCAATTGTCACCATCCAAAGGAATAGATAATCAAATTCTTCATTTCTGATGGAATATAGAAAAGTTTACAACTTTGTGAAGGGAAATTTACCAAATGTGATAAGGACTTGGGGACTCAATTTTTGAAGAAACATTCTTCACCCAACCTCATGTGGAAATAAATTGAGAGAAAGGGTGTGAAAATGCATTGTCAGAAGGGTTGGAGAAAATGAATGGATGCAATTCTCTCCCTATAAATCCTCTCATGTCTGTTATTATTTTGGTTACTTTTTCAGTTTTAATATAGCAAGTACAATATAATCCGACCAAAATCCAGCAGAAAATTAGATAAGAAAAAGTGCACATCTCCCGAGATTACCTGTCCCTAATGATATTTTATTCTCTGTTTCACGCCAATCATATATTGATAAGTGAATAAAAAATTTTAAAACAAAAAGTAATAAAATGAAGTACTATAATTGATTTATGACATGGAGTGAGACAGATTTGGGACATGTGATATCTCTTCTAATCCAAAAACATCGTTTATATAATTGTTTCTGATTGGTCAACTAATTTTTAATTAAAATAAAAAAAACAATTAACACATTGAGTATACTCGTGTGAAATAAACATCATGGATCATAAGAAAGGAAAATTCATATTTTCTTCCTAAACAAAATTTTAAGACCAAATTCTAGTAATTAGCATCATGGCCTTGCATATAGAAGATAGATATTTCATGTTAAAGGTTTCTTAAAGAAAAATATTTAACTTACCGGTACTTAATTATATTATGATATTTTTATATAAGTTAAATATAAAAATATTTTTTTAATTGTTAGTGTTATAAGACTTATTTAAAGGGTGTTAACTTATTTAAAGATAAAGTTTTCCCCTATTTAAGGTGTTAACTATTGACCTATTGAAAGAATTTATACACAAGACTTTTAAATGAGTTTTAATGTTAGATAAGGATTTTAAATAGTAAAATGTTCTTCGAATTTTTCTCAATGAATTAAATAATCGATACACATACTACTGCATCTTATATAGCATAAAACATGCCATGTTTTCACCCCTAGCATGCATCAATGAGACCCCAAAAAAACAAATCCTTAAACAAAAGGAAAAATTGGTGTGGAGAACACAATGTTGAAGTTCAAACCTCAAAGTCAAAAGAAATTAGAAAGAAAAAAGAAGAAAAATTCCTTCACCTCATACACTATAATCTCAAGTGGAAATGGTGATAATTGTGATGCAAAAACAGGCAAGAACAAATGAGGGCTTAAAAGGTAAAGAGAGAAAGCAGAAAAAGCTTCATATCTCGTTCATTCATTTTATTATTCTTTGTCTAAAGGGGAGTGTGAGCTTTTTAAATTGAGAGCATAGGTTATAACGTCACCCTCCTAATTTGTTTATTATTATATTGCATTCCTTAGTATATAGATAGAACTACCATGATTAAGCTATAGTAATAGTTCTATGAATATTTAATCACCTTTGAAATTAATGGGTTGAGGTATAGGAGGAGAAAATAGATTTTCAAAATAGTAAATTCTATTAATAATGTTTTAAATGGTGAAGTGATGCTGTGATTATTTTTTGATACCAAATAAACCTCTATTTATACTAATATTAGATTTCTAATTAAATAAGAAACATATTATAAAAGATAAAATAAAGTAATCTTAATCCTAAGAAATCTTCTTTAAATATTCTAAATAAATCTAAAAAATAATATCATAATAAATATATTATCTCTATATCTATACATAATCTAAATCACCTCAAATTACCAATCTACCCTGTATCTAATTTGGCAATTTGGAGTGCATGCAGGATGACTTCAATATTTCACCGACTTTCATATATATAAAAATGATGAAGTGATAAAAAAAATATAAAAATAAAAGATTCAACAATTTAGAGCATGGAACAGCAGAAGTAAAAAGAATACTGAAAATAAAAACAATATTACTAACACGCACTTATATACACATCATATTATATTTGTATTATTCTCACCATCGATCTGTTTACAATTACTACTTTATTTTTCATAAATCTATATATTATCTTACTTTATGCAAATTGGAGAATGAAATAGATGTGTACTTAGCATTTTTCAAAAAAAGAAAGGGAGCCTTGAATATTAGAACACCATAAGTTTGGATAACAGGACAGTGACACCAACGGATATTGGTTTAAGTGGTATATGTTTGATTTCCCTTAAGTAAGGTCTTGGTTTCGAGTCTTGTGGATGGAAAAATGCTCGTTGGGAGAGTTAGCCTTACATACCTGAGGATGTTCCCAGATCGGACAAGATTGCCTCCAGTGCGGAGATACTTATTGGAAACAAAAAAAATAAGCACATGGTGCCTAGCTTTTCCACACTTTCCATATTCTTACAACTGTATAAGGACTTTACCATCTTCATTGTTTCATTAGTTTTAAAGATTCTTGCATCAAACAACCAAGATGGATATGATGAAATGATATTTTATTTATTTTCATTATGTTTATTAAGAATGAGGGAAATATTTTTTAACAATTCATTAAAAAAAATATGAAATCAAACAAATTTGTCCTTGTGATTGGACACCTTTGTTTGAGTATTACATTCTTCACAATTATTCCCAAAGGTGAGGCAATGAAAAAAGGTGTTGGGGGAACTTTTGACCAAAACAAGTAATGTAAATTCAACATACCATGTGCATGCATGATATGGTGCCATTTCGAGGAGATTATATTTGATGTTCTACTTTTTGTATCATTCTATGTCATGTCATATTTGATTGGTTTAAAAAAATTATCTAAGTTAAAGTTAAATTATTAAATATTTTTTGATCAATCATATCTCGTAACATATAAAATGATACAAAGAAGTGAGATAATAGATATGGACCCGATTTAGAGGAGAGAGTGTGGCCCTTTACTCATATGCATGTGCAGTTGTGTACTATGAAATGAATGTTACATAATGGACTAGAAAGTATAATACAAAACTACCATTTATGTATGAATTTGGACTTGTATGTACTCAAAACTACCATTTATTTGTTATTCAATTTAAAATATACAGACAGAGGAATTTAAAAAATAATAAATAGATAATAAAGCAACTAACACATGCCTCAATAGAATATATAGGAGAATACAATTACATGTATTTAAATGTTGTTGTGTTTTAAGCTGAATTCAGAAAGTTTGGCAAATGATGATGAAGTGTACTATTTTAGTTTAGTACATAATAATATAATAGACTCAAAATATGTGAGAGTCACTAAAAGATAGATAATATAAATTAACTTTCATCATAATACTAAATATCATTGAAAATGTGAATGTGAATGCTACTGATTCACTAATGGATTGAAGAACTCTGAGATTTTATGAAGATATTTTTTTGCATTGCTCAGGTTTTTTCATACTAACTACTACTATATATAAATTAAACTAGTTATTAAGCATAAATTTTGAGCCTTAGCATATGATATGAGATTTAAAAATGTATCAAATTTGTTTAGATTTAGATTCTTCCTTAACACATGAAATAACATAAAAGTATTTCTTCTCATAATTTACAGAAAAACCAGTGTTTCCAAAGCCAAAAAAATGAAATCTATGTCACATATATGGTTGAGGATTATAATCCAACTAAAATATGTGAAACCATGGCCTCTATCCATCTATGTTGTAAATTAAAATATTTTCAAAGGTCTATAATCTTAGAGGCTACATATTTATGGGAAGAAAGGTGGTGAAATAAACAAAATTGAATACATGTTACGTTTAACTGTTTAAGTGTATGCCAAACAGCATATGATGCTAAAAATAAAACTCAAAACTCCTTAGAGGCTAATGTTCACATTAATAAGGGGATGACCTGTTCTCAATCATGTCCAAATTTTATGTCTCGGTCCAACGAAAAAATAATATATAATTAAAAAAAATTCTAAAAATATAAAATAACATTTTTATATTACTTGGAGAAAGATGATTGATTAAAAACACGGGCACAATGATTTTGGGACGGCATAATGGAGTTTCGTTATTTCCATCATTTCCTTCTTATTTATTTGGTACTATCAAAAGTATTTTTTTACCTTTTTTGATAAGAAACTACTTTCTTTCGAGTTCGTGACTGCTCATCCCAACAAGTGTCGCTATCAGGAATCAAACCATTTACCTTGGGGATCCAGTTGGGTCTTACATCACTAGACCAACGTCTTCCCCCTTAGTTTTTGTACTACCAAGGGCCCATCACCCTTTATGAGTTATGAACTAATCCTTTTCGGGATTCGTGTTTGTCTAGTCCAACAAGTGTCACTCTCATAAATCGATCTTTTGACCTTGAAGATTCAATGGGGTCTTACACCATTAGATCAATGATTTTCTCCTTAATTTAATAAGAGGAGCAATATTTTAACTTATTGATATTGTTGCAATAAAATATAGTAGTAGTAACAATCATAATAAAAGAAGAGGAAGATGTAGTGTTATAATGATGAAACAGATGGTGGTCAAGATTAGGTGTTAGTTAAGGTGCATTAGGTGAGAGTGTGATGTTCTCAAATAAAGTTGTTTAAGTTTCATTGCAAACCGACAAACAAATCCAAATGGGTCTAGTAGTTAAATGGGTTAATCAACAACAAGTTATAGCTTAATAAATGCTATTTAATTACCTCATACTAAGCGAAAAGTTTATTCAAGTGTGAAGTCACACATTGGATATGTGGAGAGGAGTGAAATAGTTTATAAGAATTAAAGGCCCATGAAACTAATACCTTAAAGTTTTAGTTCAAAACGTGAGATCTTACTTGTGACTCTTCACTCTTCTCATATCTATGTACAACATTGTTATCTGTAACTACTAGTGGCCATTTCATGTGTGGATTAGGTTTGGCTAACGGTGAAATCAGAATCACATTCCAATAGGTGGGACTTTTCCTCCATCGCTAAATTATATGCACCTACCAATCCAGCCATTGCCACCGTCATATAGATTATAAATTTCTGAGTCAAAATAATTTTTTTTACATTTTAATTAATAATGGTGGACTATTATTTTAGGCCAAGGAGGGATTTCGTAAACAAAAGAAAAGTAATACATCAGTTGACATGTGTAACAAACAAAATGTTCGTTTAATAGTGTAAAGTCTCACTTGATCTTTATGATGGTAAAAATATTAAGAGTTTGATTATTGAGAGCAATGTTTGTTGGGAGGAGTAACTACACATCCCGAAAAGATTAGTTATTTACTTAAAAAAATAAAAAATATCTTTAGTAATACCAAAAACTTGACACATAAAAAAAGAATTATTTTTTAGGGAGAAAATAATATTTTTTGTGTAAGGACAAAACATTTTTTATTGATTATTTAGTTAGTGAGTATAATATATTAGTCTTTTTACATAAAATTTATTTTACTCAAATGCGGAAAATCATATAGGACATTTACTTGATAAGTAAAGAATTAATCTATTTCAGTGTACGTAATTGTTTCTTTCAGTATATATCGATTATGTGAATTAAATTTGTAACATTTTGTTTACATGAGGATATAGTGTAAACTTACCCCACTAAACCAATATCATGTTGGTAAATTTGTGCTACTTTATTTCAAATTGATTTTTTTATATATATAAATATATAATAGTATATTATAGGGATTTAATCCTCAGACAATACAAAAGTTATTCTTATCCAATAATTTAATTAAAGTCTACTACGATTTTAAAAATATTTGACACTCCTCATAAATTATTTAAAGTTACACTTATATAAAAACGGACTAAATGTATATCTAAATTCTTGGTTTTATTTAAGTGTAAAATCTCATATTAGATATATGGGTGTAAAAGACATGATATCTTAATGTTTTGGTTTAAGACGTGATGTCTCACTTATGACTCTCCATTTTTTTATACGCCAATAATAATAGAACTCCTCACTAATAAGAGGTTATCCGGTAGGAGTATAATAAAATGTAAGTAGTTATTAATTGATGAAGCCTGCATACAAGTTCTACTCAAGCATCATTCTAGCTGCGTTGGGTTGATAAAATATTAAAGGATTGAATATATACCTAAAACTGTATATAATCTAAATTTATCTGAACAAGAAAATATATATTCTTCTCATCCCCTAAAAAAATTGTCAAAAAAATCTAAATTTGTTGGTTGAGATGACTACTATGAAAATGAGCCCTGCGATTTATCGGAGAGGGAATATATTTTTAAGAAGTTATATTATATATTGAATGATTATAAGTGTTATTTAACTATTGATTAAGAAAACAAAAGTGATAACTTTGTATTGGAAAACGGTGTTTTACTGTTTTATATGTTATTGAAAAATATTGGACTTAGATTTCCAATGGTGGACTAATTTATTTGTATTTTTTGAAAAGTTTATTTAGGGCCCTATATAAGGGTTCTGTTAACCAATATTCTAAATGGGTAAGAAACTAAAAGTATAAATTTTTTGAAACACTTAAAAGAAAATAAAAATTTAAATATACAACTTCTAAAATTGACTTTATTCCAGTTGAGTAAGTATATATTTGTGGATTCAACTTTTAGTAACGGTGTTGATATGTTAATATTTTATACAGAAAAGTTTTAAAAAGGATAATATATTATCAGGTGTATCAACAAAGTGTTAATCTAATAATATAAGATCATATTGGATCTCAAATATAAAGTATTTAATCACTAAAAATAATACTTGTTGAGATGCACAATCACAAATTCTGAATTAGATGTAACGATCAAGAAACTGTGTTCCATCGTAATGAATGTTTATTGGTTATGATAGTAGGTTGGGGTAATAGACTCTTAATCGTGTACATGTTACTGTTTCTATAATGGGCTTACAAGTGAATACGTGATAGGTCCATGATTTCCTCAACAAATGCCCAATTTCTTTTAATTTGAATGGAGCATGGTTAGCTTATCATAATTTTCCCTTCATTCCCCTTAAGATAATATAATTATTATATCCATCATCTCTTGTTAGAACTTAGAATGATTATTAATGTGGATGTAGATTGTGCAATTATGATATTGGAATAGACTTGATCGAGAATATTGACACAGACCAATTTCATACCCGCATTAATGAACTACAATCTATTAATCTGAAGGATAATCATATCCCATTCCAGGTAATTATAAATCATTTGATATGTTTCTAACATATCAAATGTGTTAGCTCTTTTAATTGTTGATTAAATATTAGTAAATGCAAGAGGATATAGCAAATGCCAATAACTGAAGCTTTCAATTTTAGTAACATTAACTAACTGTTAATATGGATCACGCTTGTTATTATGCGACATAGATTTTTTAGCAATGTTGTATAACATTTTGATTGACACATGATGAACTTTTGCTTTTAACGTGTCTATATTCTCTGCAGTGTTTAAAGTTTAAACAACTATGTGAAGAGCATTAATTAACTTCAGTTTTATTTTTCGTTTATATAAGATAAGAAAAGAGTTCGTTCATAAAATAAGCATGTGTTGCATTGCATCGTACCATTGCTTCATAAAGTTGAGCTGGCGAAGGTACAGGTTACTAATTGCATTCAGAAATTAATAGCAAGCAGAAGTAGTTTTATTGTACTTTTGTTCTTCAAACATCTATTTAACTAAACAAATTGATATTTGAGAAGGAAAAAAAAATACATACTTAGCTGGGTGGCCTTTTATTATTTACTATTTATTTGATCAGTCTCACATTACAACTCGTGTTGTTAGTTGCAAGATGTGACACAAATATTGTTCTACATGACATGAATGGACCAAAAGATCAGACAATTTTCTAGACAAGGTTCCAGGTGGGTCCTTAGACACCCCGTGCGAAAAATAAAATCATTCTATGCATATGGTCCCAGCCATTAACGTCAAATGATTGCGATTTTGGGAGTATATACGTGAGATATTGTTGAATCTGATGTGAATATGTCTTTTTAGTGAATGTTCAATTATTGTTCTACTTCTCTTCATTTTAGCTAACCTTTATTGCATTATGTCCAAGAAAGGCAGCCATATAATTGATTTCTAACAGTTTTGGAAAGAAAAAGTTCTAAAGACAGAAGCCATACTTGTTTGATCTGAGAAAGAGGGGGAGACACAATTGGCCGAGAAGAATTGAAGCAAGGAAAGTAACCAAGAATCTAACAATATGAATATCTGAAAGGTAAATAAAGTGAAATTTATTACATATTTACATTAGCTTGGTGCAAGATGTCAAAAGAAAAAGATTAAAATAAAGACAGTGTTCATATAGCTGTACAATTGTAGCCCCTTGCCACGATAATGATGATGATAACTATTTATACACATTGACCGTACAAAGCTAGCCAGCTACTCCATGTGAAGTTCCATAACCAAGATTAAGAAACCTTAAAACACAGAAAGGTTAAGCGTAATCAACAACCCATGCAATGCAGAAAGATTGTTATCATCTCTAAGTTAATAAAGACATTTGCTTACTCTAAAGGTTCCTACAGGTTTGCCCAAGTGTTAAAATCAGTCTGTATATATTGAGAGCCATCGACTTTTTAGGTGGAGTTAATATCGTTGTTTATTATTAATTGCAAAACATTTGTTCACTGATAGTCTTCTACCATATTCTTCAGTTAAAATCAAGTTGTATCAATTTCCTAACTTGATAAGAGTAAGGCTCACCCCCCTTTTTTAAGTGGTGACTCACCCTTCAAACAGTAAAGCTTATCAAGTTAGGAAATTGATACAGGTACAACATGCTTCTAACTAAATAAAGAATATGGTTGAAACTATAGGTAAAAACAATGATTTGAAAGATATTAGAAACAACTATTATAAACCACCTAAAAAGTCGATGATTGTCAACATTAGAGTCTAAAAATTTCTATTTGGCCCCTTAAAGTCACCATATGTGTCTGATTGAGTAGCCAAGGTGACCAGTTTTGTAAGACATTCATTCAGAACTGAATTAGCAACATTAAAGAAATGAAAGTTTAGAATGACTGAATCTGGAAACATAAGACTAAGGCGTAATTAATACTGGCTGCTAGCAAGTAGCTTGAACCTTAAGATAACCAATAAGCTAACAAAAAATTAAGGTTTCTACTTGCTATCTAAATAAAGTATAAATTATATTGAAACAAAAACAGAATAAACAAATGTACCATTATCATGACTGGAAGAGAGTTATGGTTGCAATATAACCATTCTTCATCACCTGCTAACATCAACAGAGTACAGATTAGCGGTCTTTTCAAAGCAACACAGTCGACTGAAGTATTAAATAATTAAGGCTGATGTAAAAGCATAAAGAATAACACACCTCAAAAGCAATATTTTGATAACCGTATACAAGAGTAGAACCAAAAGGGTTACTTCCATAACCTTGTGTTTGAATGGCAGCTCGCCCACAACCCCCAAGGATTTCCTAAAAGAATCAATCAAAAGCTATTATGCAAAAAAACTTATATTGCGCATTAAGAGAAATCCACATCAAAGCTTATAACAAATTTTCCCCACACTAATTCATATAGTTCAAGTAAAGAAGATCTTCCATCACGAATCATCATTATAAGGGCAACCACATAATTTGGAAGGGATAAAATATCACCTTCACATGATCCCACTTTGTGCTAGTTGTAATAGCCCTCTGTTTGTTGTTATGCACTTCCTGAAAAGATCCCCCAACTGCTGGAAAGGAATAGAAAAAATAATGTTTATTTCAATAAATATTTTCCCATAACTGCAATATTAATACCAATCAAAATGCATCATCACTGTTTCTCTATCTCTAAGCTGATTTTGAACTGAGGATCTGAACGTAGAAAGCAAAGCTACAAACCAACAAGCCCTATGGAGCCAACAATATTAATTAACTGTATTAATAGTCAATAAATGGCATCAGATATTAAGGAGATAAAATTTTACTCTTAATGAACTGTATTTTGGAATATTTGACACTGATGTCTGATTATGAAGAAAAAACATATTTGCAATGTGAAAGAGCTATGAGGCTGGTGAAATATATGATGCAAATGGAAAACAAGTCGTGCAGGGACATAATAGAGGGGCTGCAGAAGGTTTACATGCAATAGGTATCAGAAGAAAATTAAACTTCCTGCAAAAGAGCTGCTACAGATCTACAATCAATGGTGCTGCTACTATCAAAGGTGCTGTAAACATGGAAGGAGAATTACTGAACTCTGATTTTCTATTGCTAGTTAGATAGGCTGATGGTGTTATAGATATCATAATGTTTCATTATGGTATCAAAATCACTGATTTAGTTCTTGTTGGAAAATGGGTTATTAGTATATCTATTATAACAGACCATCAAGTGCATATGTAGTACATAGGAGTATAGATAAGTAAGGGTGATATCGGGGTGGTTTTGTAATTGTGTTATATGATAATCATTTGTGTATGTACTCTTTATATAGCTGTGAGCAAATGACAAGGTGAGTATTCTTCGACAATTCCTAGAAGGTGGGGGGAGCATGAGCCCTGATGCTTAAGCTAGATGCTATTAATGAATTTCTAATTTATCAAAAAAAATACCGATTAAAATACTGCAATGCAGAAAATAAGGATTGCTTACAATCTGAGCCATAGATAACAAAGTTGCACTTAACATATGAATTGAAATCAGAATGACCAGGGTAGTTGGTATGTAACACAAACTTCTTGATTTTGTGAGTCTGAAAATAAAACAAATATGAAGGAACTTTTGGGTGCCAGTGGCATCACTGAACAAAAACAAAAGAATGGCGTAAGGTGCAAACCTGCCCATCAAATAAGATATCCAGACCACGAGTGAAATAATTGTAGAAGTAATCTCCACAAACTGTTGTTCGTGGCCGAAGATCTGAGGCAGAATGAATAACCATTTGATCTACCTGCAGGATTAAGAGCCACAATACACACACAAAATACTCATTCAAGTAGTTTAAGTAGCTGAAACATTCCATCCGAATTCCTAGTCTTAGGAGCTTGTCAATAGAGGACATACAAGATGTCCACATGTTCCAAAATTATGCCCAAGCATTTAATTAAGCTCTAAGCTTGCTTCCATATATCCTTCATTTTACAAGAACCATAAAAAAGCAACATATCCAGGCAGATTTGCATATAAAAAAGACACAAGAAAAGGAAACAAAGAAAAGCTCAAATATTAATGTTGGAACATTTAGTACAATATCTACGCAGCTCTGTCATAAATCAATTCCCCACAGTTCAACAATTAAGAAACAAAAAAGAGTTTACTCATTATTCACACATTGCTGCAACGTTTAGTTCCACAAAAAGCCAACAAAATCACAACATTCCATTTAAGACTAGTAATTCATGGTACCTGCTTCTGATGGATTCCACAGGGACGACCTAACTCAGTCCAGACATCCTGCAGAAAAAAGGACGGACAACATAAGCTTTAGTTCAGAGTTCATACATAGGACACAAATCGAGTAGAAGATGAAAAAGGAAGAAACAGAAAACACAAGAAATTCATCGAAGAAAAGAATAGCAAAAGCAGACTTAATTGTATGCAACATCAAACATACCTGTGGAGATGCACCAAAAGGAATGAGTTGAGTACCAACAGTGAAGTACAATTCTTCCCCCAGCTATATAATAGAGAAAAAACTGAATTAGACACCGACATTATAGCCAACTTGCCAAAACTGGCAGAAAGTATGCATAAAATGAAGCCAATCAATGGCTATCATACTAAATAAGCAAAAACACAAACCTTAACATGAACCTCTTCCATGTAAATGCTGCCAACAGGTAATGGAGGAGCAGAAGCCTTATCCATTAAGGACCCTACACCAACTTTCTTACCTGAAGAACTATCATATATAGAAACACGGCATGTAACTGGTGTGGTGCCATCTGGAAACTCCAATGGCAATTCCACTTTCATGGTGAAAAGAGACAAAGTGAACAAATTAGAATAAAAAACTCTGCAACATTTAAATTTCATAATCATATAATAAATACCTCCCCCATTATGACAGCATTCTGTATACTGACTTGGAATGGGGAATGCAAAGGAAAGTCCCTGATGACCAAACCAACAAAATTATAAATCAGAAAATATTAATATGGATTTGTAGGACAAGCATTAAACGGCAATAATCTAAGCATTTGATAGCCCAAATACGTACCGGGTAGAATAGTGTGTAAAAACCCCTCTCCCCATCATAAACTCCAGGATATGTGGGGCCAAACAGTGCATATACAGCAATGAAGGTGGCTAGAGTCGCTGGCCCCCTAAATGTTGAATTTAATCAACAAAGTGTTTTACAATAAATAGATACTGAAATTATTAGTATGCAGAGACTGACCCAATCAGGGAAGTGGAATAGCGCATCTGAAGCCGCTTTACATCATATATTTCAATAAGCCGCAGTCTCTAAAATAGTATTGGAAATCTTTGTCACCATAAAGTCATCTTGTCATGTATGGGTAGTAATAAATAGAAGCATTATAGTATCAATACAGCAGCTTTAAATGATGGGAAGTGTTACATACAACAGATGTTGGAGCTTTAGATCTTTAAGAGAAAAAAGCAAAAGAAATTGAAAATCTCCATCGTCTTTTGCACAATAAAGTAGCAATATCAAGTAAAAAACTACAGAAACTCTAGCATAGTGTCATCTTGGTGGGAAGGAGCACATAATTATAACAAAGTGAATAAACCCCAAACCTCCAGGTGGTCCACCACAACGAACTTGACAACAAATAACAAACTAAATGCCAAATTACAATTACATTACTCCTATGTTTTTCATTTAAAAAGGGAGGTATCACAGGACCCTAAGACATTTTTGTATTCTTCTTATTCTCTTGTGAATTTCAAACAAGCAGAACTTCAATGATAATACGAAGTAGAAAGTTTGGTAAAGGAATCCTACACCATTCGGAACCTATTTATTTTCCACTTCCAGAAATGCTGATTCCTACACATCAGTTCTTAACTTCTAATGGAACTGTGTTCCAAAGGACGTGGCATGATTTCCACCAAATAACTTTTGTTTTATTCTTTTCACTTATATTGGCTAACTGAGAACAACACATTTTACAACATCAACTGATGAAAAGAGATATGCTGCAAACTTGCAATGCTCTTTAATTTCTGCAGGAATCCTTCACACACTTTCTGAATCTGCATTTTCAAATATACATCAACTGATTTAATTACGTTTTGATGATGATTCATGTTGATGTTATTTCAACCTAAAACCCAAAGCATTAGTGAAGACTCCCTTGAAGTAAGTTGCACACTTGCAGTACTAGCCAGTTACATTTCTTATTAAAGACACGGAAATTAAAATTCCTTAACTGAGCCCCATGATCTCATGTTTCCTTTTCCAAACAAGAACTAGACACACTTGAGAATAACTCAATCACCGGAGTCAAAATGGAAAATAAGCAAAACACCTGAGACCATGGATCAAAACAAAGATGAAAGCCATGATCAGGAAAGCTTATAACAATATCCATCTTCAGGGGCTCCTGCATAAGCAAAATTGCAGAAGAATTATGTCCAACAAAAATGTAAATAAATCTCAATAAAACAGAAGCCTCACACAGAGACCAAACAAGCACATGGTCAAATTCAACAACAAATAAACTCCAATATTTGTGCAAGCTCACACGAACATAGACAATGTAAACGGCAAAAAAGAAAACCTCATTGTAATACTTGACATGCACGACATCGTATATTTTAGGCTGCTGCTCTATCTGAGCAAATGCTTCACTAATTCGCATCCCTGAATAGCATAAATAAGAAAAGCAAAGTTAGCAGCAAACACATTAACAAAACTCGAACAATCAACACTTAGCAATATCATGAGCTTCAATTGAGCTAGAATTTCCAAATAAACTGAGAGCTCTTATAAATACACAAACAAAGCCTCCGCTACTTCATCGACAAAACCTAAGCTCACGAAGAACGAATAATATCGAAATTCGAAATGATCAGATGAAGGAATAAAACGGAATATGATGAAGTTACCGAGAGAGAAGGGTCCGATTCCGAGGCCTGGTCGGAGATCGAGAATGATGGCGCTCATGGCTGTGCCTTCGCAACGACGCGGTGGTTTCTGCTGCAACATAATTGTTAGGGTTGGAGGAGTTGAGTTTCTGGTTTTATTATGAGAATGGAATAGAATAAGATGATGAAGGTGTTTGGTGAATTGAAGAATTGAATTAGATGGAGAAACAAACAGAAAAACTTCTTCAACCTTTTGCTTATTAAACGTGATATAGTTACACAGATGATACAACGCCACTCTCGCACGCCACGGAAACGTCCTGCATATTTTTTATACTTTTGCAGAGGTCTCAATTTTAAACTACGAGGGATGTAACTTTTTACTCCTCATTTTTATCATGGATTATAAGAAAATTCAACAAAATGATTAAATATAAACTATTAAATATTCATAAAATTGATAGCTAATATAAGAAGTAAATTTAAAAAATTTATTCTTGTAATAAGTGAATCCCCTGTCATTTTAAAAATAAATAAACTCTATATAATCATTCCACATAACACAAACTCTTACAAGTTAGTGATATGTTTTTGACTCACGAATAATTTTTTTTTTAAAATATAAATAATTACGAGAAAAGGATATTAATGATATAATTTTACTGAAAATAGTTAGATTTTTTAAGATTTTGTCTCCAGAAAACCTCAAGATTTGAAAAACCGTAAAAATATGCATGTGTTAGGATTTTATATGACTCTAGAAACCCTTTAAAATATTTATCTCTTTTTTTCATTCAATTCTCAAATAAATAATAGAGAAGTTTTTCAAGGACATGTATTCTCTTCCCCTTCAAAATTATATTCTCAAACATATCCTTAGTTAAAGTAAGCATATATAATCTTATAATGTATATATAATATTCACATAAGTATATGTTGAAATATATTTTTATATGACCAAAAAGTATGTTTTTATATTAAGGGATGCATCTTGGAATATATTTTCACTTTATACCACATTATTGTTTAAATATAGAGTATATTAGCTATGACCTAAGATGAGAAGAGAAAAGGAATAAAAAGTATGTTGATTTTTAATTTGTTTAATATGGTAGAAAATGAAAAAAAAGTAGAGAAAAAAAATATAATTATTATTAATAATAACATTGACATGTATGTATTGATTTACTTTTTTGAAATTTTAGGAAATTAACGATATTTATATATGACTAACAAGAAATACAATTTATTTAAATGCTAGTCACAATAAATTTGACATTAATATTCTTCATTTGAGATTTCCCATGAGTTGTACAATTTTTTTCATTCCCTTAATTCAATGCAACCAAACTACAGAAAATATTCTTTTTCTTCCTTTTTTTTTCTATTTCTTTACCTTCCTCTTTTATTTTCTCCCCTTTCATCCTTTCACTTTTATGAGTTTATCCCCAACCAAACTCAGCATAATAGAAATGTTTATATAACGATGGGAATACAAACATTACCATTGGTGATTGCTTTAATCAATATTATCTATGAAGAAAGTGTTATTAACACTGTAAATTACTCCAAAATCACTAATCAAAATTTAAATCTTTTTACTAAGTTTATCAAAAGTCTCACTACTAAGGATATTTCTTCACTTTTTGGGTAAAAAATTAATTTTTTTTAAGTGCATAACTGTCTTTTCCAATAAGTGTTATTCTCACGAATCGAATCAATGATTTTTTTTGTCATTCTAAGAGTTTAATAAAATCTTACACCACTAAACTAATGTCTTATTGATTTAATAGTCTAAATATACTTGACAATCTCAATACCCATATGTTATCTCCTTATATCTGTAATTGCATTTGTTTCATTTGTTCCTCTGTTCACATTTATGTTGAATTGTTTTAGAAAAGATAAGAGTTGAACAAGTTAGATAATAAAAAGGGTTTTGTATGAATCCTTTTTTTATATATTTTCTTTCATATTAATTTAAATGGAATTTGCCCACAAAGTTTCTTTTTATTCCTGTTATTTCAGTATTGATTATTAACTCGTTGATGAAGAAAATTGAGAGGTGCATGAATATGTGGAAGTCAAATCTTCTTAATAAATGAGGTCGACTTTATCTTGATAAATTTGTTATTACTTCCTTATGATCTATATTATGTAGAGTATATGACTCCCTCAAAGTATTTGTAATGACATCCATAGAATATTAAACTTACCTATTTGTAGAACTGAAGAATGGATTCAGCTTGCAGTTAGGGAATGACTATTAATCCTTCTGATATGATAATTAGTTTGGATTAGGTAAGTTTTACAATTTGGTGGCCTATGTTCGTATTTCAGACATTATGTTGCCAATAAAAGTCTTACAGAAAGACTGATATTGGGATTTTAGCTTTATTTATATTGTGCTTCCTATTCATGTAAAGGAAGCTATTCAATCAATTTAGTCTCATTTACCTTGAATAATGTCAACGCTTGGATATGGGACAATAGTGCAATAGGGTGTTACACACCTAATTCAAGTTCTAGTAGATTAAGAATAATAATGAAGTCATGCCTTCCTTTAATCATTGGAGTTGGTTGTGGAAATTACATGTCCTTGATAAAGTTAAGTTTATTTGTTGGCTCACTCTCCATGATTCCTTACTGATAAACTCCATGCTTTAGGAGACATAATAAACTTACCTATTTGTTCTCAATTAATACTGTTATTGAGGTCTGCTTCATAGCTTCGGGAACTACTACAATTATACATTGTGTCATTTGGGTTTCAATGATCAAGGTTCTAGGCTTCTCCGACATTGATGTCTTTGCTGATGGATAATATTAGACAACACAATGAAAGACTTTTTTGGCAGGTTTCTATTGGACTTGGCAGTACACAATAATACTATATATTTTGGCAATATTCTATTGACACAATCTATGTCGCTAGAAATGTCAATCACGATCTTAAGGATTGAGTTTTTACTAATGCACTTTCCATTGATATAATTATGGCTAGTACCCATTAGTGTCGTCTAGAGATTGATTAGGTAAAACTACTAGAGGATGAGTTATTCCCAACCATTAGAGAAAATAACTTTTAGGCTTCTCTAGTAAGTTTGGAATTGGCAACCATCAAATGGTGTTGGAAATGGAAGTTCATACAGGTCTCCACCCTAAGGGCAGCGAGTATGTAAATTTTATGAAAGTGGACATTTTAAAAAGTGATCATCGAGCCACTACTTGCACCCATGATTATGGATTCGACTATCATTTATCACATTTGATTTTTGTAACCATTAACATATCTCGAAGTTGGTTCTTTCCACTTGTAATTAAACTCGAGTGATAGTTACATGCATAATTTATTTCATCAATTTTGCTAAGGAGTACAGAAAAATATAAGCTTTCTTTCCAAAACTAAATTCATCATTATGTAATCTATGGAATACACACTATTTCAACAATACCTCTCAATAAAGCTTATCTTTCTTCTATCATCAAATTTCTCGAGTTACTATCAGAAAAATTTGGCGATAATTTTTATAGACAAATTGGTGATAAATTATTTATTGTCAAATGCGAGATCAAGAACTTTCTTCATCAGAAGCTGAGTCATACAAAGTCAAATAAGTTTTGTAAATTTGGGCATAAATGTTGTAGAATGTTTTTGACTATTTGCACTTTTATGGTGCTTGAACAATACTTTGCACCTTGATTATCGTTTCAAAATAGATTCTTATTGAATTTATGCATGCAGAGGCTGCTTGAGAGTTTTATAAGGCCTACACGTGTTTGGTTACTCATTATTTTAGGAACAGTATAATATAAGGAGTTGATATAATAGTGATGATTGAATACTGAGTATTTCCTTGTTACAACTACAAATTATAATGTATTTAATGCACGTGTATCACATCTTCTCATCTATTAAAAATTATGATAGTGATGTATTTACATTTTACAGCATCGTCATAGTGATGTTATTATCTATAAGTTCATTTATCTTATTTCCAGTAAGTTACTCACTTTCTTATTCAATTTAGCATTAAACGGTCGGAAAAAAAGTTCCTTAATTGTTTTATTATATTATATAATATATATTATGAATTTTTCATTGAAAAATGAATCAAATGATGGGAATATAGTATTAAAAGGGAAACAAGTAGGTGAAAATCTACCTTATTTCACCATACATTCCCCCAAACTAAACTTTCCATTTTTCAATTGGAATGAAAAGAAACGTGGGAATATCTTTTGTTTGGTTTGAGATTGAGAAAGAGAAGTGTTGGATCATGTTTTTGGCCTTGATCAAAAAATAGGTAAGTGGGTCCCACATTTGGTTGCTTTTCTCGGACACGACACTAACCACGTGGTGCTGTATAAGCACATGTCACAGAAATGAATTTAGCGTATAAAGTATGAATCAAATTACATTAATTACTCAATTACTCTCTTATTTGACTAATATAATTAATAGTATTATTATATGTAATATTATATTATTTCATTCTTTTAATTTTTTTAGAAGTCATTATAATAATATATTTTTACTTACCATCTGTCTTATCATTTAATATTTTATTAATTTTATAAATAGAAACAAATCTGATTTATTAAATGTAAATAAAATTTCAAATTTATCTTTATATTTTAATCAGAAATAAATCTGATTTATTAAATCTAATACTATTAATTGTATAAATAATTATGAATGTTCTCTTACTTTTATTGAAAGAGATAAATAGAAACAAACATGATTTATAAGTCAAATAAATATGGCTATATAAACAAATAGTAATGACGTGTTGATTTTTTATAGAGATAAATGGAAAGAAATCCGATCATATATAAAAAAAATTGCATAATACTTAATAGTAATTAATTAATAGTAGAAAAGGTAAATTCAAAAAAAGGATAATAGCAAATGAGTTGCGCACATTGAACCAATCCTCGGTGACCGTGTTTCTTCAATCTTCACACTCAAAGACACAACACAACACAACACAACACAACATAGTCATTCATAGAATCAGAGTTTCTCTCTCTCTCTCTCTCTCTATATATATATATATATCTCTCTCTGTTTCCCTCTCTATCTCTCTCTAGTGTCTTAGCTTGTGACACGAAACTACCAACACAACAAAGAATGCGTTGTCACATCTGAACACGGTTCATTTTCTAAGTCCATGTGCCAATTCTTCTACTTAATTCAATTCCCCCAACTCCAATAGGGTTTTCACTCTCTCTCTCTCTCTCTCTCTCTCTCTCTCTCTCTCTCTCTCTCTCTCTCTCTAAAAAACTCATCTTTACTTTCAATTTAATTCAATTCTTCTGATATCATGGAACATCAACCACTCCTTGCTCAAGGTGCTACGGATTTGAAGGACGTTGTCATGAACGACGCCGTTTTGAAAAGCAAACGGGGTCGTCCAGCTAAAGGTGTTCAGAAAACGACACCGTCTTTGTCAAGGCCCAAGAAGGAAGAAGATGTTTGTTTTATTTGCTTTGACGGTGGAAGCCTCGTTCTCTGTGATCGCCGGTGAGTATAATTTTTCATGATTATTAAGAATTCTTTCTTTCACTTTCTGTTGTTAATTAATTGACTTCAATTTCACTTTTTTCTTACAATTAGGGTTTTGGTCGTGTGTTATATTCTATTGTAATGATTGGTAACTTTGATAGTTCTCTCACTTTTGATTGATTGTTCTTTTTAGGGGTTGCCCTAAAGCATATCATCCTGCGTGTATTAAGCGAGATGAAGCTTTTTTCCGTTCAAAGGCCAAATGGAATTGCGGTACGTTACTCACTTCTTCAACTCTGTTTTTCACATGTATTGTACTTTGCTTTCATATTGTTAAATTTTACATGCAGCTGCATCTGTTTTCATTATCTTTCTCTCTATGTTAACACCATTCATTCCAAAATGAGGTTTTTGCATAGGGATTAAGAAAGTTATTTTGTTACATAACTTCAATTTTAGGGGAATGTAACTTTACTTCACTGAATTGACCACTTTTTTCGTTGATATTCTTTTTTCACTTCACTTGGTGTTTAGTGGAGATATCAAGGGGTAGGGATAAAATTAGAAAAGAATAAATGATGATTTTTTGCTTTGGTTTTGGGAAGTGACAGATAAACTTAAGCAATGTTATTTCCGTAAAATGAAGAATATTTTGAAACCGGGTGAGTATGAGTATTTGAAACATGGGTCAATTATTTCCTGTGGATTTGTCATTTCTATGTTCTTTGCTACAAACATTTGGACAAATGTCTTAGATTGTGCACAATCTCAACTCATTAACTCTCCAATGTCATTTGTCTATTATCTCGTTTAATAGAGCTGCATAATAATTATAACGCTTGTTAATTAGTGCATGCTTACTCCTCTACTTGTTATGGATTTTGATACTTTTGAATGTGTTTCCTTTAATGAATGTTCATTCTTGCTTCACTCAGGTTGGCATATATGCAGTGTTTGTCAGAAGGCATCCCATTATATGTGCTATACTTGTACATATTCTTTGTGCAAGGGATGTTCAAAAACTGCTGATTTTGTCAGTGTCAGAGGAAATAAAGGTTTTTGTGCAATATGCATGAAAACTATAATGCTGATTGAGAATACTGCTCAAGGAAATAATGCAATGGTATGCTACACTTTCTTATCCATGTGGGTATACTTTTAGTATTTGAAATTACCCTGCACCATTTCTGTCTCTTTTATGTACATAGGGAGAGAAGCGAGATGCGGTTACTTGCTGCTGAGTCAATGTCACATGACAGCATGATAATCTAATTTCTGTCGTTCTCTTTCCCTGTTATATTTTTACAGTGTGAAGTGGATTTCAATGACAAGAGCAGCTGGGAGTATCTTTGCAAGGTGTATTGGACATCTTTGAAACAGGACCTGTCTTTAACAATGGATGAGATCCTTCAAGCTAAAAACCCATGGAAAGGTGCTGCCCTGAGTTGTAAGGTTGGAACTCCCCATGAACTTTATCATCTTAAAGACGAGAAAGGTTCTGGATCTGAGAACTCCTGTATAGACACAGAATCAGATAATTCAAATAACAAGAAGCCTAAGAGAAGTGATGAACAGATACATATTGTGGATGGTGTCTTGAATAATGTTGGGTGCCATACGCAAGACTTGCCCATTACCCGTGAGCTGATCGGTGGCATATGTATACACAAGAATCAGATCAACCCTAATGATGCATCACCTGATGATAGCACTAGTATAGGAGTTGTGAGATCAGAAGCGTCTGGTGTTGCATTGGATATGTCGTCATTGCTTATCTCTACAGGGACTGAGCAACCACTTGGTGATTCTGTGAATGATAAATTGTGGCATTACCTGGATCCAACTGGGAAGGTTCAAGGACCTTTTTCTATGTTGCAGCTGTACAGGTGGAAAGAAAGTGGACATTTCCCTTCAGATCTCAGAATATGGAGGATAGGTGAGAAACAAGATTTCTCTGTATTGTTAACGGATGCCCTAGATGGGAAGTGTTCCAGAAATGTGTCATTACCTTACAATGGCCAGCTGCTGTCCTTACGGCCCAGTTTTATTTTGGATAATAAAGGTAATAGTCAGGATATTGGGAGAATTGCATCAAGGAATGAAATTCACACAGACGGTCTAGTTATCGAAAAGGGTGGGGAGCAAAAGGTGGATGGTACTTGTACACATTCCAATGGTAAATATGAATCTATTAGGAGCAATGGACTTAGCAATGAGGGGCAAAGTGGAAACTTTCTAAGGAGAGAGGAGTCATCGAAATACGAATTTTTTAGTCACAACCATCCCGATGTATATCCTTCACTGCCTTCAACTGCCTTTTCGGATAAATTTCTGGAAGGTCTTGGGATTGAGGCAAACCTGGAAGATAGTGAAAATCATGGCTTGAATAGGGCTTCTGAAGGTCAGAGTAATAGTGGGCAGAGTTATCAGAAACAATCAGATAGTGAAGAGAATTCGAGGCAATCTTCTGGACAGAACTGGGAATGCCCTCAAGTAATTAATCCAGTGTGTAATGCATCGACATGGCTGGCAATCTTTGGTGAGCCTACTGATTGTGATGAATCAGTTTCAGATCTGTTGGCAGAAGTGGAGGCAATGGAGTCACGTGGTGCTGGCACGGAATCTCCCACTTCAATCATGAAAAGTGGTGAGGAATTGACTGACAGTTCTAAAACAGATTTTCTCAGTTTTGTAGGTGGGTTTAGCACAATGCTTGATACAGGTAAAGGTGATGCACTGAGCTCCACTGGTGATTTACACTTTCCATCTCAATCAACAGCAGCAGCGGAACCATTTCGTCAAACTGATGCATATCATAATCCTCAAAGAATATCTGGGATGAATTCCTCAAAAAGTCCTGAAGATGATGAGGTCGGTAGAAAAAGTAGTGGTCTTTCCTTTAATCAATTGGAGTCTAACTTAGAAAACCAACCTGTTAGCCTCATCTAATATATATTTTGGAAATTTAAAAGGTTTACTTTTAGTAGTGAGTAGAAACTAATCTATTAATTTTGTGCAGTCTACTTTCTTAACAATTGGCTGGAATCCTACCAGCTGGGATCCAAAATGTAAGTTGTTTCATCATCCATAACTACTATTTTTTAAAGTTGCCATCTTTTATAATTAATGCTTGATTTCATAACTCATAGATTTGGACATTTTACTAAAAATAGTTCTTTGGATTTGCAGGTTAATGTGATAGATCACCTTGGAGGCCATTCTTCTCATATCCAGTCTACAAAAGAGGTCTTGTGCCAGCTTTAGGTGGATGATACTGTCCTGTTTATAACATTCTTTGGAGGCTCTTGGTAGACATGTCTCGCCGACTTATTAGTCAACTTTGTAATTTCATTGAATTTTAATGTGTAGAACTTCTTACTGTCACTCAAAAAGAAGGGACTCCCTCAAATTTTCTGAGACATTTATGGCCTAGACAAAATGCAAACATGCAACTTTGAATCCCTGATTTGCAGCTGTAATTTGCCTACTGCCTAATTTAATTTTTTACTCCTTACATGGTAGTGGGGATAAAATTTGTTGGCTCCATGTGTCACTTTGACCATTTTGGTATATTGAGTGATACATTTTGGAATAACAAGTTCATTATTGGGAGATGTTTTCGCTATGATTCTTGAGATTATCCTTGTAGTTTTCCATCTACCAAATAGGATTTTACTCTAACAGCTCAGCTTCCCCATGTGGGAAAAATGAGCACATTTATTTCCTTTTCTTATCAAGAAAATGTACCTTTTTAAAAAGATAATCTTTCATTTGAGGTGAATGGGTAAATAGAATCTTGACTAAATTATATTTGCCCTAGATGTTTTACAAAATGACACTACACTCAAATTAGCATCTAAAATCAGACATGTTTTCTTCAATGTTTCATAAAATGACACTCAAATTTGCATCTGAAATTATATTTCAGTGTTTTTTTCTTTTTGAAAGGATATTTGACAGTTCTTGTGACTAAATTATATTAAAATGAAGTGGAACTGTGGAATATTCTGCTTAACAGCTGACAAATATTTACTCTTGATAGATGAGCAACTTGTGATAGCATGATGGTGAATGTAAATTGTTTCTCACTAGGATTTACTTTTGACAAGTTCTAAGGTCAAAGGTGCAATAACAATTCTAAGTGCCAAGTATTGAAGATTTTGTGACATAAAACTCATAAAATAACACCTTTTTTACTCTTGGTTCTACTTACATACTTGTAAGATTGCATCACAGTCAAACTCACTTCAAATGCTAAGGATTACAACTTCAAAACAAACTCCTCTTACATGCTTTTTTCATGCAATTGTATAATAATGTTACATGTATTTATTGGGTTGATGGTTATTAATAGGTGGAGCCTTGATGGCTATTACTGGGGTATAAATATCTTGTCATATTTTCTGTGTTCTAATGTTACTGCATAAGCTATGGACCAAATATATTTTTTATGTAATTCTATTCTTTAAATAAATAACAAATGAATTACTTTAGATTTTTGGTATTGAAAGTAAAAGTTAATCTATTGGTTTTGTGTACAATCTACTTTCTAAAGGATTAGCTGGAATCCAACACTATATTCCTGTGATCCAAAATGTAAGTTGTTTTTGCAAGCTGTTACCTTATCTTGTGCAATTAGTGCAAGCATTCATGATTTATTGAATAAGATCTTTTCCTAAAATGGTTCTTTGGATTTGCAGGTTGACGTCATAGATCACATTTAAGGTCATTCATATTATTTATGGGCTACACAATAGATCTTAGATCAATTTGAATTGGATAATTATTATCTGTTTATTACGGGATCACATCTTTTATCTTATTTTTTGTGTTACTCAATGTTCCATCAACTTTGATGGATTAAAAAAACTATTTAAGTTAAAAGTATAATTATTAAATATATTTCTAACCAATCATACATTCTGACACATGGATTGACGTTTATAACAACATTATTTGCTAGTAGTGGGAAACATATATGCTCCTGTTTATAACTTCTCAATTTTTACACTATAATTCCTATTAATTAATGGTCGATTAACTTCAATTTCAATATATATAAGAATCAAATCAAAAGTGGGTGGAAAGAAATACAACTAAGAATTATATAACTGTTTTGGCACAAAGCTCACAAATGTTCTAACATTTCCCAACAAAATAATTTGCAGTTATTATTTTTTTCCTTACTTTCAAGTTCAAATATTTATATGTATAATTGGGGATATAAAAAAAAAAGTGAAAATAAAATAATGACCAATTATTATTTTCTGTGTTTTTCAAATCCATGTTCTAATCAAGAGAGCACACGACGCGCTTAGTTGGCACAGCAACGAGTCGACTCGCGAGTGGAGCGGTGAGTCCAAACACGTCACTCATATCCATCTCACTCGGTTTCATTCCATTTGGTAACTCCCATGTGAAGCAATGAAGTAAGTGAGCCACCGCCAACTCAAGCGCGTACAGCCCCAACTGCATTCCCGGGCATGACCTACGACCCGACCCGAATGGAATAAACTCAAAGTTGCTCCCTTTAAAATCTGCCACACCCTGTTTCAAGAACCGGGTCGGTTTAAAAGCTTCGGGTTCCTCCCAATAGTTTTTGTCTCTCCCAATAGCCCACGCGTTAATCATGACGCGTGATTTTTTGGGGACGAAGTAGCCGTTGACGGTGGCGTCCTCCGCCGTTTCATGGAGGAGGAGAGGGATGGGTGGGTGGAGACGTAAGGTTTCTTTGATAATACATTTGAAGTAAGTGAGTTTCTCGAAGTCAGGCTCTTCTACCCGTCGGGCTAAGCCCACCACATCAGTGAGTTCTTGTTGGGCTTTCTTCAAATCTTCTGGGCTTCTTATCAACTCTGCCATGGCCCATTCGATTGCTGATGCCACCGTCTCTGTTCCTCCGAACATGACATCCTGTTAAGTTAAAATGAGTAAGAATATATAATAACATTATAATCTTTTTGTTTACTATAAAATCGTATGGTTGTCATTTAAAATATGAGTAAAAATAATACTGTGTCTTTTTATTAATGGAGAATATCTTATTGTTAAAAATCTACTTGTAAATAATAATAGAAAGAGTAATAAAATTCTAATTTTGAATTTCCACTCAATGAAAGGAGAAATTAATGGCACCAACCCAACCACTAAGTACAATGGGGGTACTGCATGTTTTATACACATGTGATGTCTTTACTAGTATTAACTTTATTTGCTTCATACATTAATGACACTTGTTTTTAAATTTAAACATTAAGTTTTTATAATTTGGTTTGGAGGCACAGTTTTGAACCAATATTAGTTAAATAGAGAATAATAATATATCCTATTATAAAATCAATCTATAATTCTCATAAGTAATATGTTTCATTTGTCAAATGATTGTTAAAGACATAGACACATGTTGGCCTACAAATTATTTTTTGTAAGAGTCTTACGGGTCTTTATCAATCTGTCAATTTAAAATAAACAAAATCATATATCTTTTGTAAAATTAATCTATAAATTTTCATGCGTATATGATAGTGTCATGGGTTAGAACTTAGAAGGTTAATTTTTAAAAGTATCTATCATTAGTGTTTGAAATTGTTTGTCCTCCCTCTTCCTGTGAGGCCCACGCTATCTATCTGTGTTGGTCTGAGACGGATAGAGTAGCTGTGTTAATGACATTCTAACCAATTACTTTCATTCCTTATTTTTTTGTATCACTTAATGTATAATATATTTGATTAGATGTAAAATTTATTTAAATTAAAATTATTAAATATTTTTATGACAATCATATCTTTTAGTATATGAAATGATATAACGAAGCGAGACAGCAAACGTGGATCCAAAGACGACGATAAACAAATACCAACTTAATTTGTATAATATTAAAAATATAATTGGTTTGTTGAGAGTTCAGGTTAATTGAAAATCTCAATATCCCTATTTCACTTTTACATGTGTGTTTAAATAAGAGGTATCAAATTTAGAAATTATACATATCTTTTACTTGCTTTTTTTCCCTATCTTTTATACGTGCACTCATATAAAAAAAAATCTCATCCGTCATCCTTAGCATGGATAGTCCAAGGTTAATCGATTTATTTATTGAATTCTCCTTTTTGTAAAAACATTGATCTATAAGTTTACGTGAATTAGTTGTACAAGGAAAGTTTTAATATAATGTTTTATACGACCATTGGTTCAAAAAATTAAACACCTAACTAAATAATTTATGTTCTTTAATCACTACCTTAAATTCCCCATAGATAAGATATATTGAAAATGAATCCATACCATGATGATAGCTTTGATATTATCCTTAGTGAGCTTGATACTGTTGTGAAGATCATCTGATTCATTTGCTTCAACTTCTTCACTGTAAAAAGCCAACAATTCATCAACCATATCTGTTTCTTCATCAACAACAACATCAATCTTATTCCTCTTCTTCAATATATGTTCATCTACAATCTTGTCTATGAAGCTATCCAAAGCAGCACGTGCCTTCACGAGCCTTGTGTTTAGGCCTTGAGGGTCGATTCCTCCAATATAGGGTATGAAATCTGCGATGTTAAAAGCTCCAAATAATTTGGAGAATTCTTGAAGTATCCCTATGAATTCATCTTGTCCTTCTTGTGAACTTGACCCAAACGCCGCACGATAGATTATATTTTTTGTGAGGTTGAACACTAGCTCACCTATTTTTTTACATCATGGTTAGAGTATCACTTCACTCGAATTTAATATATTCATTTTAGAAATGATTTTGTAAGTCTTAATAGTAAGAAACTCCTGAACACCATATGTACTTCAAAGATATTGTGTCATTAAAGAATGATATATAAAAAATAAATAGAACAGTCATAAATAAGTATGATAGTTTGCATGAATAATTTAAGGAATGAAATTAAAGTGATTGTAGAGTCGAGTGTCATCCACAATAAATTAAAAAAATGAAATTATAAAATGATTTGATAATCAAGATGAAGGATCAGAGTGATGATGAAGATGAGAGTTCAAATCTTTATATTTATATATATATATTTAATGAACTAAAAACATTTAGATAGTTCATTTCTTATTACAAGACATGTTGGCTTGGAGTGTGATTTTCTTGGTGAGGTATCTCCTCGTTCATTTGGATAAAGAACTAATCTCTTTCGAGTTTCGTAATTATATCTTTCAATAAGTATCATTTTTAGAAATCAAAATTTGTCATCTTCAAAATATAATGTGATTTTATATTATTAGACCAACACCTGAGACTAACAAAATTGATGAAGAGAAAGAAAACTAACCTATATTAACAGGCTTGCCGGTATTTGCTACAACGGTTCTAACAACTGTATCAACTTCATCCCTCACTGATTGCCATGACTCAGCACGCTTTCTGCTAAATAGCTTCATAACACAAAGCTTTCGCATCTGACGCCAAAAGGGTCCATAGTGAGCGAAAGCCATGTCAGCACGGTCATAGGTAAGGTAGCTTATGGCTATAGTCGCTGGTCTGTTAGAGAAGATGTTATCTTGAACTTGAAGAACTTGACGTGCTGCTTCTGCATCTGAAATAGCCACCATGTGAAGGAACCCCATGCGTAGGTGAAAGATGCCACCATATTTGTTGGCTATGTTGGCCAAACCACGGTGTGTTAATTGGTCCATCATAAGCATGTTACCTATGATGGGTAACCCTTTTGGTCCTGGTGGGTATGGAGGTCTTCCACGAATTAGAGAGACACAACATGAGAGGAAGATGAGTGAGACAATGAGTAGTAACATAGCCATGTGGAGTGGTTCTAATTCAACGTTGGCTATTGTTTGAGTTCTTAGAAGGGAATCCATGTGCGTGATGTTTAGTTTCTATTTTTGGTTATTGCTTTAGCTATCTGATGTTAAAGGCCTTTTATTAGGATCAAGGAAGAAACGAAAATATAACAATGCTGGTAGGTGGGGGTGGGGGCTAGCTTCAGAATTTCAACTTCGGCTTTTGAAAAGTTGAAACAGTATGTATCTATATACATATAATAAATTCTTATCTAACATATTAAAATTTTAAATTTAGTTATAAATGATATTATTATCTTCTATTGTTTGTTTCTCCATACAAGTTTTTTTTGGAAATAAGATTTTATCCATACTAAGATGTGAGAGGAATAAATTTATAAAAAAATATGGACATTATTTTTTATTAGTGTAATTTCTATAGTTGTGAAGTTTTATATATAGAGGGTATGAATGAATATCTTATGTCTATATCTTTATTCACATTTGTGTCGCATCCAATTAAAATGTGTAATACAATTAAATAAAAAAATGATAAAAATAAAATATATTACTTAGTATAAATTTATTAAATAAGGAGAAACATGATTTTTGGATAGAGGATTTAGCTTCTAGTCAATATATTGTTCATCAATTATTTGTATTACCTTTTCTAAAGACTTAATGATAAATAAATAAGAATAATAAATAATATAAAAACAATTAATTTTTTTTTACCTTTATGTGTCTGACTCCAATATTAATTCTCCATCAGAGGATCAAAGCCCTCCAAAGTTGCCGAAGTATGAGAGGAATTATCTTATAGTGCTAGATAATTTTATAAATTACACAGTGCATGTTATAAGGGTGTGGCACGTCTAAGTTATTGATTATATATATAATTTAATTGAATGATATATAATCATTAGTGTATCTGAATATGTATAGGACAATTGATCATGGACCACAGTAATTTTTTTTGAATTATTATGGAGCCTTATATGTATACTACTCTTCCTCGCAGACCTATGAAGATTTTAAAATCACTCAATGATTTATAATACATGCAAAACATTAACACCTGAACTATCATAGTAATGGAAATCTCATGTCCCCTCTTCATTTGTTTTTTCGATCTAATTAAAATGTGACACTTTATTAAAATGAAAATTGAAAATTTATGAAAATATAAGCTAACATTTTTATATTATTTATTTATATTTAATTAAATAGAGACATACATATATAATTTGTTTGTAACATATGATCATTGTTCATCATACACTGTTAGACAATAGATTTGGCTTTAGGGTGAACTTCTAAATATCTCATTCACATGTTTATATTTTTTCCAAGAAATCATATATCTTCTCATAATATATAGTACTGTTGTTCGAAAATTATAGGACAGTAAGTTGATATGGAATATGAAGTAGAGACTTATATTTTCTTTCCAAAAATTATTTAATTTTCTAATCTTCTCCTTTCACAATTTTTGTAATGCCACATCCTCTAACTTTTGAAATGTTCCACCTTTGTTTCAAAGTTTCTTGTACTAAGTTATTGTTTATTTCACTTCAAAAAATAGTAATAAGTGATTCTTTATTCCACTTCAAAAAAGTTATTGTTTATTTCTTCCTTCGAATAGTGGTCTTCAACGCCCAAATCCTACTTAAATTGGCAAAAACAGTAACCAAACTTATAACAGGTGTCATGCAGAAACGAACAACAGACAAATAATAATAAAAGACTACGGTTATTGAAGTAAAAATAGTTTATATTTGTGAATTGGGTTCCGAAGAAAAAGAGAAGAAATTGTAGATTTAGTTTATCTCAGGAATATATTACTCGCCAATAATTAATTTAAAAATACACACTTGGCTTCTCTAACTGTAATGTTTTTTTACCTCTTACTGTGGTTCTTTCATGGATTCTAGATCTTTTTTTATTATTTGAACACGAGTATACTCCACAGCTTTAGTAGAGAAAGACCCTTTGTAACAAATAAATAATGCAACTTCCTTCTTATCAACTCATAAAGTAAAGGTTCGAATATCTTTTTCGATATTTGGATCTTAATTACTAATTTATAATATATTAGTAAATCCTTATTATTTGATATATTAATAATTTAAAATTAAATAATTTTATTCTAAAAATTAAAAATGAAGATTTAGTTTGGACCAGATATCATATTATTCATACTACCCCTCACTTTTCTACACTTACACAAATCTCTCATAGTTTTTATACTTTCATTATATTGATCACCCCTGCATAAGAAATAAGTGTAATTTTTAAACAAAAAATGTGATAAATGCAATTAAGTTAAACAAAACATGATATATTGTGTAGACAAATCTAAATAATATACAAATCAATGTATATTTATTATTTTTTGTTACAAAATGCATCAACAATTCTAAAGAAATATTGTTTAAATCGCTCTGATAATATAGTGTAACGAACCAAATAATAAGGAAATATTGACTCATATGTTTTATTTAACTTAACTGCGTTTATCACATTTTTGTTTAAAATATTATACTTATTTATTATGCATGGGTGGTCAGTGTAATAAAGGTATAAAATGATGGGAGGTTTGTGTAGGTGTAAAAAAATAAGGAGTAATTTATATAATTTCACTAAAATTCAGAAAGTATCAGTGTAATTTACTCATAAATGGTTATATACCATGTAATAATTACTCCACAGAAAAAATGTTTTGGTTATAGTCACATGTTTTTGTGTATATGCTTCATTATTTGGTCACCTAATTGCATCTCTACTATTTATGATTTTGTTGGATTGATACAATTTACCAAATGCTCTAACCATTGAAAATTAAGAAATATAACAAAGGAGTCAAGTATGAGTGATGAAAAGAAATTATATTTGTGAGTTCTGGAAGGGGATGGCAAGTTCAAACAAGGTTTATAGTTGAGACGAGTCCTGTCTTTTAGGTGAGAGGGTTTTTGTTACTTGTATATAAAATTTGATGGTACTATTTGATAATGTATATTTTTATTTCTATTTCTCAATTATTATTTTTATTATTCTTTTATACTCAAAATTTGGAAAATACATTCAAGATGAGTAAAGACATAAATTTATGTCCCAATTAATGTTAACATACATGAAACATTTATTATTATTTTTGGTTTAGGGTTTCTGAATATTATTTATTAGCCACTTTTGGAGAAATTCAATTCACAAAGGTTTCAAAATGGGCACACATCTTTTTTTGGGTTTAGTATAATCTAATATGCCTTCTTCTATTTTATCTTGTTTTACTACGACATATCTTTAGTAGTGTTTTATTTTCTGTCCTGAACCAATTAATTTTTTTAATTTTTGTCACATAAATAATGAAGTTTTTATTTTTTAGTTTTGACTTCAAAATGTAGAAAGCATGAACTACCAAGGTTTAGGCGCCTTTTTTGTTTTCCATGCATCTTGTTGTGCATTCAATAAAGATCATTTGTTCCAATGTTTATGTCTCATTGTATTTTAATCAATTAAAAGTTATTACATACTTAAAAACAAAATTCATAAAAATAAAAAATAATTCTTTTATGTTGTTCGTGTGCTCCAACTTTCAATTTGAAATTAAATCTTACTAAATAAGTCGCGTAAAGGAAAATAATGAGATCCTTTTCACATGATCTTTAATTAATTTACTTAAATAAGTGAGGCTTGGGTGAATGCTTCATTATCCTATGCAGTGTCAAAAATCTAATCATGTAGTTTTCATAAATAGAAATGAAAAATATCATGTTATTCATTCTAAAAATTATCTTCAAGATAGTGATTCCTACTCGAGCACATTTGTTGTTTCACACTTTGTGTTATTTCATGTGTCATGTGTTTGTGATTGATCAAAAAAATACTTAAGAATTAAATTTTAACTTAAATATATTTTTTCTAACCAATCACAAACTCATGGCACATGGAGTGACACAAAATATGATACAACATATGTACCCGATTCTGTGTGTTACTTTTTAGCCACACGAAGCAGACAATTGAAGCATTACATATATATCACTTTTTCATGGTTAGTAGAATTTTTATACCGGAACATCACTCATATATTGTGTTTAATGATATATATATTATGTACTAATAACCATAGGTAGCCTTTTATTTTTCTATGTTTTGTATTTCATAACTTGCCTATACATCAACTAAGCCGTTGGTATCTTTTTTAATTTATAATTTTTTACATTGGTTGAGTTTGCTTTCTACGTTCTACGCTTTGTTTTCATTAAGTAGTGGGAAAAGAGGACTATTTAAATTTCTGACCGCTTTTTTCGACCTTTTTTTATATATTATTTTATGTATCATGTTTTGAAAATGTGAGTCATGAAGATCCTCTCATGTAAGTATCATTCAGCAGCTCTGAAAAGTGATGGATTTGATGTTGGACCTTGTTTTGTCACTCTCCATTGTTAGACATCAGAACCATTGACGGTTTTGTTTTACCACTTGATCCCACATTTCTCTAATTTTTTTCATTACTCCCAATTTTTTGGTTACTAATAGTTCTATTGCTTAAGATGAAAGTTAATAATTATGGGCTACATATATTTTTATCTATAATTATCACTTACTTATAGATATACTTCATCACAAATAACACATTAATTTAATGGTATAAGATTTTATTAGTTCAAAATTTGATTTATGGGAATGATATTATTGAGAGGTTATCACGTAATCTGAAACTGATTAATTTCTTATCATATGAATGAAATCTTCCATTATATAAACAAAAAGACTAGATTGCATGTTTTTGCATCACCATAACGTCACTTTCTCGAAGGAAAGGAACATTTAGCTAACCTTTATTTTTGTAGTTTGTAGATAATTCAAGGCTCATAATAGAATGAACATGTGTCACTCCATTTATTTATTTCATGTGTTTAATCATGGATGAGAAAGAAATATATTTTACACCCTCCAATTTTGGGATAAAAAATTGAGTCTTTATATGTTATTGGACTCTTATCACTTCCAGTTTAGCCATTTTATTCCTTGCCCTCTCTCTTATCATCTTACCAAACTTAATCTTAGAACATTTTTTGTGAAAAATGACAGTCTTTAAGCTAATATCAATATTTATTTTAAAAACTATACTGAAAAAAGTTGGTTAAATAGATTGAACATTGAATTGGATCTATCGTTAATTAAATAAAAATTAAGTAATTTAACTACAAATCTATCATAAAAAATTTAACTGAGTATAAATTTAGTAACAGATTAAATTGTTATTTATAAAAGTTTCACCAACTCATCATTTGCCTATTTGATTTGATTTTTGTAAAACTGATATTATAGATTGTAACAATAAAAGAGTCATTCACCATGAACGTGATCAAATAAGAAAGCTATTTTAGAAGTTTTCTTATGAAACCTAGTGCCTAAAGTGAGCTTGTTAGAGTGGTGGATAGAACGTGGATGAACTCTGTTGTCCCATTAGTTTGTGTTACTCTATGTCAGAAGGTGTGATTGGTCAAAAAAATTTAATTATAATTTTAAATCTAATAATTTTTTCAACGAATCAGAATTAATGATATATGGAGTGGTATAAAAAGTAGGACAATAGATGCGTTCCCTATAAAACATGGGTAGAAAATGAGAATGGAAATAAGGAAAGAAAAATAAGAATAAAGAATATTTACACACATGCAACCTCATTATTTTGCTCTCAAGATATATATGCCATCCCTCTTGTCAATTGTGATAAGTAGTAGAAATTTAGTGCAAAAGCTGAGAGCCCTGAAAGTAAAGTATCATTAGAGATTGAACATAATGTTTAATCATTACCAGAAATTGTGAAAACAACTTTGGCTAAGTTTATTGGGCACAAATGACTTGGAACACCAGGAATCTCACGATGTATTTATTACCTTTATTCCTAATTAGTATATCTCTCATCCAAGGAACAAGTACTTAAGAAATGTATTGAGGTTTGTTTAGATGATATTTATTATATTTTGTTCTTAATTATATTTTTCACTATTTATATGAATAAATAAAATATTAACTAGAAGAACATAGAAAATAATAATTAAAACACCATTAAACTTTCATAATGAATAAATAAGAACGACAAATTCTTAAAAGTAGAGAAAGAAATATGATTGAAGATTTATTACATTGAGCATCATGAATGATAAATCTATTCCATCCAAAGATGGGGACCGACCTCGACTGCCGCATTTTTTGATTACTACAACCCGACAAGCAAAACATTCATTAGTCGGATGTGATTTTCTGTCCTAAAAGTGTGCGAGTTTATGTGTTATCATTTATAGTTGATCAGAAAAATATTTAATTATCAAAATTTTAATTAAAATATATTTTTTCAATCAATCACGAGTAGGTAACATATGAAATGATAAACTTTTAAGATAGAAGATGTGTTCTATTGAAAGATAATATTAGTCAAATCAGCAATTGCCCCATCCACTTCATCAGTTTTTTCCACCTGTTTTTCAACCAAAACAAACTTTATGAGAAATTGATAAACAAAAAAAATCATCTATACCAAAATAATTCTATTCATATATTCTCAATCAATCAAATATTATCACATGTAATATTTAGTTGATGTATATTTATCAAATTCTTATTAGTAATAATGAGTTAAATATTAAAAAATGGTTAGAAGATCTCAATTCGAAATTGATTGTTGAGTTTTTAAATTGTACCTGAATAGATGAGTTCATAACTTCTAGCAGATGAAACAAAACTATTATTCAAAGACAAATTGTTTTTTTCAGGAGGAGTTACCCGTTTATTCAATATCCAAACATCTATAGTCATATCAAATCTCACGAGCCTTTCAGTATTTCAATTTATTATAACTTTGTTACTCTATTCTCTTATGTAGTCGGCAAAGTTAGGTACTTTTTTTTGTTCAAAAATAACGTGAATTAAGCAATATCAAAATTGATATTAGAACAGTTTTAGTTGGACGGAATTGATCTTCACCACTAGAACCCAATTGGCAATAATGTCATAAATAAGTCAACCATAATCTTGCCGCCCCTTGAATTCTATAGCCCTCCAAGTTAATGTTGGATGATCATATAGTAGTAATGTTTCCTAGAGAAAAGAAATATTATTCAAACACGAAAAAATATGTCCACTGATAATATATGAGTTTTATATACTTTCATTGTATTATCCACTATTCATGTTTAACCCTTTATTAATCTTCAAAAAATAATGCAAAAATGAATAATAAATTATATATTGACTATATATAAATCTTTACACTAATAATACTCTTATCGGAAAGTGGTACTTAAACAAAAGAGGTTAAAGCCCATTAGAATGAGGCTACTATGCAAGGATCCAAGACCATAAATGCAGCTTGATTAGGAAAATTCCTTATGCTATGACAACTCGACTATTCCATTTTTGTATAACCACCGTCAACAAATAAACATCCATACCTTATACCAAACTTCACCAATAAACTGATGCGAATTGAATGTTCGAAGTGATGCTTATAATCAGCAAGCGATGCCACACCACACGTAGTTTCATGACTGGACCTGACTAGTGGACCTATAAATTAAGGGAAATAGGTACTTATTAGAAAACGGTTAGTTTTTCTAATAATAATCTGAACAACATCTTTTAATTCTTGATGTGGAAGGTTCAGTTTTGTGGGTAACCTACCTAATGTTAATTAATCTCAAACCTAAAGCAAAGACAATAGAGGGTATAGCATATGCAAAACTTACATTCATGTTTGAAGCATCATATATCCATCTCTAACAATATACTTTAATTGTGCCAAAATTATAATAGAGAATAAAGTATCTTCCAGTATAATGAGATAAGTTATCTCCTCCATCTCTAACAATCTTCAAAAATATTTTCATGTTAGATCCACATATTTTATGTGGTATTGCTATGTTCTAAGAGACATTTCTCACTGATTAAGAATATATTACATACTCGTTCAAGTTTAAGTCATTCATTAATATATATTAATAGTGAGATGTAATTAATCATTGATTAGATCGTGTAATAGGCTTGCATATCTCTATACACGAATTGCACGAACAAGGATTTGACAAAATCTAGAGATTTGGAGAGCTATTCATGAAGTCAATAACTACATTTAATTTGGTGAGAGCTACTACATATTAAACTAAGGATAGGGATCTGTTGTCTCAAATTCTGTCCCAAACTCTATCCCGACTAATTATATTATATCACGTCAGTTAAAAAATATTTATAATTTTATCAGTTTTGTTTCATTATAATTGATTAGACACGTGGTTAAGGATATGGTTTGAGACAACATATCCCTATTCATTAAACCAGTTCGCTTGATGGGAAGTGTGTACACACGAGTACGTGTTTCCTTTTCCCATAGTAATTAAAGTCAATATTAAAAGGTATTCTTAGAAATTTCAAACCACCTTTAAAATATAAAGAATGTAAACATCATCATTTATAAGCAATTACCAATTAGAGCAAAAAGGTCAGACGTAAAATTAATTATATTTCATGAATCAATATTTCATATGCAAATGAAGTCTTTGAATTTTGTGTCCATGGGAATTAAAGTAGATGACAATTTGCCTTTGTGTTTAGAGATTCTCAAAGAACTACTCAACTTGGAGAAATTATTGAATGATGATGGATCATTGGTCGTAACACATCCAAATCATTAATTTTCCAACAAGTTATATAATTTTAACTATTAATGTGTTATTAGTAGTTTAGATGATCACAAAATATATCTTTTTGATACTATCAATAATATTTCCATTATATATTTAAGGAACTAATCTATGTCTAGATACATGTTTATCTCTTCCAACAAGTTTTGATATCAGAAATTGAATTATTAAGCAACACTTATTGAAAGCAGTAACTATGCCCTCTAAAAAAATATTAGTTTCATCTCATTAGAAATCTTTTAATGTCCATATGCATGAGCTACCTAGTAGGGTTCCATTAATATTATATTAAAAGTATTATATATGTTCGTTGAGTGTAATATTTATGTATTATCATTATAAAGATTTATATACAATCACTATATTATTTATCATTTATTTTGATTACCTTGAGTTAATGATAATTAAATATAATGGTGAATGATATAATGACAATATATAAAACTCATATATTTTGTTAGTGTATACATTTTTTTCTTCCTAATGTTTGATTTTGAAATTTCACATTTATACTATTTCATGAAATTAATTAGAAGAGTTTAACTTGAATCATAACTTTGATGTTTTACGATTATTTGAGTTTGATGGGTGTTGTGGAATGATTAAGTTTTACATTTAAGACTTATTTTATAATTTTTCCCAAGTCTTTACTTTTCTAAAACTCATGGAGACCCTTTAGGATCCATTGGTTTGGGAACAATGATGAGTAATGAGTAATGAGTAATGGTGTGATATAGTGATATGGAATTATATAGATAGAGCAATTAAAGATAACACTAGCAAGAAGAAATTACTCAATAACATCAAATTACATTTGCCTGCTCATTCTCTTCACTTAATTACTAACAATTATATACTAGCATCATCTAGAAATTTAGGGTTCAATACAACTAGGCCTCACACAAATAGCCCACTAATACAATAGCAAAAATAAAATTCCCTTCTAATTTGATTCTTAAAATAGTTTCATATTTTCAAAGGTGAAAAAAAGTCACTCAATTTCAATGACATTTTATTTCAAAAGTTCCATTAATTGGTGTCATTATTAAACTTTTCTATGTAAATTGGTGATTAAAATTAGAATGTAATATTTATATATTGTCAGTGTAAAAATTTATCAATCATTTGAATTTTTTTAAGAGACAATAATGAATTAAATATGATTGATAAACAATACATGTAATATAATATATAAAACTCATATATTGTCATTCTGCATACATTTTTTGTCTTATTTAAAATGAGGTATGAGTATATCATTAACACAAAATAGTATTAAATATAATTTTTAAAATAACAAATAAATACAACACATATAATTAATATGATATAATGTTGTTGATAATATTGATGACAAATTATATGGAACTAACACAGCCTCAGAATAAATCAGGAAGAATACTTATGTCGTTGTCGTGGTCAGTGAAGACATGAGCTTCCCCTTAGTTGAACAACAAAGATTTATTATATTTCTTTTCTTATTTGCTTACAAAAAAGATTAGATGTCATTTTTCCAGATTTCGTAAACATTACAATAAGATCGAAAATATCATATGATGTTGATAGGATAGACTTCTGTGCGGTCTTCATATATCGTTGTAACTTGTTATCTTGTTTATTATTATCATTATTATATTACACGTAATAAGTGGTAGTCCAAATCGTTTTATTTTAATGGTTAGTGTATAGTGCGAGGTTGTGGAAACCATTTATATGAATATAAGATTTTGATATTTCACGTGTATCTACTTAAATACTAAATTCAAATATCTTTAACCCTATATAGAATAGGGTCTCTACTTATAACGAGTATGAATACCCTTTGTATTATTCACACTTATAATAAAAAATCCAACACAAATATACTAATTCAACGTAACAAAATATTTTGCATCTACATGCTATCTCATTTTGCATCTACATGCTATCTCATTTTGCATCTACAAGTTGAGTACTACAGTACTCATAACCACACTCATCGCTATTAATTTTTTATGGATAATTAGAATGTGAATGAAGTGTTTGTTTAGATAGCTTATTTCCGAATGAATGTAACTGATAAAGATATTTAACATATTTAACTTCACTAAACATCTTACTTCTTTTGGTTAAGGAATATCAATTTCTTTTAATATACTCAAATATTCTCACTCTATCTCCATACTCTCTGCATTTGAGTGGTTTGATAGCTTCACTTTCTTTTTTTAATTTTTTTAATTTTAAAATCTGTTGCGCAAACACACCCTAAAAGGGTTTTTTTTATTTCCTATAAGTATTCTTGTACTTGATGTAATTTTGTACAAGTCAAGAACATTCACAGATATGTGGGGCTAACACTCTCAACAAATATTTTTTCCATTCATAAAACTTGAACCCAAAACCTTACTTAAGGGAAATTAAATATGTACTACTTGAATGGTATTAAAAGGTTATCCCTGGACGAACAAATGGCAACTGTGGCTTCTTACTTCATGCACTGGTCAGTGTGACCTCACCACTTGAAATCAGATTGCAGATGAATCCATTCTCCACTATTGAAAATATTTTGATTACGATATTATTTCTGACCATATTTATCTCTTTATTTTGAAGAATTTTTTTATTTTCGTCTCGTTTTAAAAGTTTTACCATGCATTAATTCATATTTTTCATATTTATTCTTATTTAATTATCTATTTTTTCAGGTAAGTGATTAAAAAAACTAATGATCATATGTGAGAAAAACGTAATAAATATCATACAAATAAACATAATTATTACATTTATTCTAATATTTTAGAGGAAAAATAAATATGATCGATGGTGATAGGCTGATCATTATATTAGCAAGTGCACTTGCAATTAATATTTATGTACTTACGATGTAAGAATTTTTTATATATCATTCGTTATTTATGTATTAATAATTATTGACTCTTAATAAATTAATAATAAATGATGATTGATGATATAGAAATTGTATAAAAAAACTTTACATAATATTAAACAGGCATTTGTAATTAAATAACTATGTTGGGCATGGATGTCAACAAGTAACTATCTTCTTCAACAAGTAACTATATTCTTCAATAATGGTGGTCACAATTTGAGAAGGGGACATTGTCAAATTAAACAAGTCCAAACACACAGTCAGTGTTCTAAATTTGCAGTGGGACATGTAGACAAATGTCAATGTTCCAATGTCATCATTCCCAAATTCACTTAGTTGCAAGTTGCAACACAGCATTGAAATTCATAATATTTAATCACATTTTTATTCATCATGTTTGTGGCCTAACTTTTGGGGTCCCTATAGTGTGGGACTACTTCATTTAGCTGTTAATGGGAATTTAAATATTAATATTATATTAGTCATTAAATTGATTAGGATACTAGTATAGCGGTATATCGGTTCAACTGGTGGTTCACTAATTAAACCGCATACTGATTAATTTAGATAAACATATATAATATATATTATAATATTATTGTTGAAAAATCAATAAAAAACCAATTACTTTTTATTTTTATTAAAATTAATTTAAAATAAAAAACAGTAGGTACGACCGATACGGTTCAATTGAAAATCGGTCGTTATGATCGATTTCGACTGGTATGATTACATGATTAGTATAATTAGTGTAACATATCGATATTGAGATAGATTTACCGGCCAACACAAACCGATTTTTATAACATTAAGTAAATGGTTGCTACTGCTATTCATTGTTGACTCAATAAAACAATGTTATAATCATTTTCACCAGCTTTATTGGGCCTTCAACGATTACTTAGTTGCACTAGCTTTCTGTGTCCTTTAAGATGTAGCCTTTTGTTCACAGGCTGAGAAGTGGTAAAGTAGACAACAGTAAAAATTCAAAAACAATAGAAAAATGGATGCACCAGCCGGGAATCGAACCCGGGTCTGTACCGTGGCAGGGTACTATTCTACCACTAGACCACTGGTGCTTTAACGTTTAATGTCTCACTTGAAAAGTTCACGAATGTGAGTCCAAGAATGCAGCATGGCTCATTATGCGAATTAATAATACAAATAACATAATTGCTAAATATATGAACCTTTATCCTTCCTGATATATATTGCTTATCCTGTTATTTTACCAGAGTCTTTTTAACAAACAAATACTATGACCTAGTCTGTGAAATTGAAACTTCTATAAACAAAAAGCAAAAACAAAAGATTCTTTGGAACTGTTACTGAATTACACCAATTGGGCTTCGATTTCAATATCCAAATGCCTGTTAAGAAGGCCTATGAAGTATTAAGCTTTGGGTTAATTGGCACATTGACAAAACTACATCTATAAAACTGACCAAGAAATTTTGCCCATTAAAAGTACCAAAATGTTTAAAACCTGACTCATCTAATAATTATATTTCTGGAGCGATAATTATTACCCCGAAAGAATTAAATACTTTTGTATAGGGACGAGGTATCTAAAATCTAAGATCCTATTGGTGTAACTCAAATCTTCTATAACAAAAGTTTTCTATGTTTCTACTTTATATATACCTATCTAATAGGATTTTGCCTAATAATAATTAACTAATGTCATTTAATTTCTCATCAATTATCATACTATAACACATGAGGTTTTACTAATTTTTGTCACAGAGTAATTGGATCAAATTACTCTGTAATAAAGTGCTGAACTGGTTATCGTGAATCTAAGTGTTCCAGACCTATTAATACAGGTTATGGGTGGCACTCAATTAGGGCCCAGAACATGGTTTTCCCCATCCCCATTTTCACATGCTTGCATCTTGCAACTTCAGAAATAGTGCGACACAATCTGGTAGTTGATCATCTTACCGTTGACCAAACAGAAAAATACAACAATCTTCATAATCTACAGCTACCACAACTAAATCTGCTTTCATCATTGTTTTGTACTTAAGATTTAAGACAAGATTCACCATTATTAATTAATTAATTAATTAACAGCCAAAAGCAGCATTTTTTTTACAAACAAGAACACATAACAAAGACAAAGAAAGTGTAGATACTAGAGGATCAAAATGAAATGAAATTCAATCATCATCATCTAGGGGATGCCAGGGATAAATCTCTTACATTCTTCCCATGATTTTTGTTCACCACCTTGGCAGAAAAAGAATCTAAGAGGACACCTATACAAGCAGTTATCACCTAAACTCACATTTGCAGACTCGGGTTTGAGTCCTAATAGAGGTCTTGGTACCCCTCCAAGAAGGTAATTGCCCCCCAACAAAAGCCTAGAGAATGGAGACACTCCAATTTCAGGAAAAACCGTCTTCAATGCAAACTGGGTCGGTATCAAACCACTGAAAACGTTATTCTCTAAGGACAAAGATGAAAGCTTTGGCATAAAAGCCATGAACGATGGCAAAAACCCTTGAAGCTGGTTATTACTTAGATCAACCGCTATAAGCCCGCTTTGGTAACCGTAAGAAGGAACTTCAAGTGAAGAGAATTGATTAGATGAGAGTGTAAGTTGTTGAAGTGATGGAAGCTCAAAGAGAACGAAAGGAACAGAACCACTCATTTGGTTTGAACTTAAATCCACTACCTGCAAGTACATCAAGTTTTTGAAGCTTTCAGAAGTTAAGGTTCCACTTAAGTTGTTGTTCCTCACTGAAACCTGTACTAAGGAAACCGGAAGCGCTGCCGGCAATGCTCCGGTGACGGCGTTATCGCTGATGTCAAGGTAGAAGAGATTTGTGAGAGAACTCAAATCTGGAAGGTACCCATTGAGATTATTATGTTGAAGTTCGAGTCTTTTCAAGCTAACAAGGCCATTGAAGCTTATGGGTATTGTTCCTTCGAGGTTGTTGTTATCAAGGTATAGCTCTTGGAGGTTGAAGAGGGTTCCAATGGAAGTGGGTATCTCACCAGAAAAAGAGTTCATTGAAAGACCGAGTCGACTCAGCCGAGTTAAATTTGATAGTGACTCAGGAATTTGGCCAGAGAAATAGTTGTTTGAGATATCAAGGGTTTGTAGATATGGAAGGTTTAACGTTGAGGAAAGTAAACCAGTGTAACCCGCTGAGTCGAGACTGAGTTCGGTGACTCGGTTAAAACCAGACACGACAATGTCACACCTAAACCCGCATGTGAATTTATCGCTGAAAAGGTTGTCGCATGGGTCGAAAGTGAAGTCCCATGAACTCAAACATGAACCTGGGTTTACTAAACTGGGTTCAAGTGCATTTTTCAGATCCTTCAGTGCTTCTATGTCACCCTCATATGTCTTTGATTCTGCTCCAAATAACACTCCAGAAGCTGCAATAATAGAGAAGAAGAAGAAGAAGAACTTGAAAGAACCCATTTGTGATAATTTTCACAATTATCACTAGAAATTAAAGGATGTGTGTGGTATGAAATTATGAATTCAGCTTTGCACAGAGAGGAAATACGTGAAAATAATAAGGACCGTTGGATCTGAAATGTGAATGAGGATTTTGATGGTGATGGGTTAAAGAAAGAAAGTGTATAAAGTGAAAAAAAAGGGAACTTTATGAAGCGTAGCTCTCTTCCCCACACAATGGAGTCAGAGATCTTTATGGATGAGTGAGTGTGAGTGGGGTAAGATGTTTTGATAATAATTTATTATCTTAAACTATGTGAGGAATCATATTCGATAAATAAAAACAGAATAAGAAAAATTAAGTAACATGATATATTTTTATTCATCTATTAAATGGTTTATAATATAGTTTGAGACTCTAGATACTTATCCTAGAGGCTTATAGATTAATCACTTATCTAATGTAATGTAATGATTTTCTTTGTATTTAGATTTATTTTTTCTTTCCTCTCCTATTTGTTTGGAAATGGATTCCTCTTTGAGAATGCGAGAGAAGTTATTTCTTTTTAAATATTTAATTTAAAAAAACAAAAATTTAGACCATTGAAATAATATTTTTGTCATGTGTTATAATCTAAAGTATGTATTATCCTATCTAATAATGGAGTGGAGCCATACTCGTTTCTTTGGTTAGAGAAAGAAGAAAGTGCCTAACCTTTGTTTGCATGTTTGTGTAGTACATTGTGTTGGGTCCTTGTATAGACACATTAGCCTCACATAGTTATTTACTGACACCTGTATTTTGATGAGCTGTCTTTTAAGTAATTTTCTATTGTGGCTAACCGTTGTGGATTCTTATTCATGCTACTTCTTATCCAACATTCATAAATTGCTCTTGAGAATCTTATGCATATGAATTTAGAATACCAAAAAAGTACTATATAGGAATTTATAATTAATAGGTTGCTCTCTCATATTATTATGATCTCCAAAGTTGGGACTTGAGGAGCTGAGATAAATGATCATAAGGTAGAAACTAATTAAGGTTGGTGGGGATTACATAAATCAATTGATAATGTGTCATATTGGGCATGGGGTACTAAATGTATTAAAGGTAAAGAATATGTTTAGATATTTCTAATATAGCTATCAAACTTCAAAATTCCGCAAAGTGATTTGATTTATGAACTAAGTTGGAATGACATAAATTGGCACGAGTCACTATCTCATAATCAACATGATTGCAAGATCAACATCAAGTAATAAAGCCAATATTATTTGTTAATTTGTACCTACTGGTTCGTACTTGAACCTTATCATTAACAATTGCTAGATAAACATCAATTAATAAAACATTTATGATCACCTTTGTAATTAAATATTGTTTTACTTTTCAAATTCATTGGTTTCGATTATACAGTCATATACCAACACCCATCTTTTTTTATTTGCCTTGTTTACTCAAGACATGATATCACATCAAATGCAAGCTTATTCGTCCGAGATTGAATGTATAATATTTACATTTTATAGATGTTAAATATTATAAGTTATAGTTTAATATACTTAATCTAAGTAACTTGATCCACTGTTTGTAAACAATGTGCACTCAAAGATGAAATTTTTATAGGAAAATATATAACATTTATATGTATTGTAATTGAATTACAAAAGTGTGTTAAAATGGTAGTAGACATGAATAAAAGAGATTCTTGATGAACAAGAAAGAATGAGAAAGTGTTATTGAATTGAATTGAATTCCAAAGTTACATTGAATCATCTATATAAAGGGAAGAAAACACTAACTACCCTAAGCTCAACTATTTTAACATTCCCCCGCAAGCTGGAATGTATCAAGCATTCCAAGCTTGAAATAATTGTGTTGAATACGATGATATACTTTAATACCTCCTCTTGCTGGTGAGCAAATCTTCGTCTCCCAGTCTTGAAATCTGAACGTGAAGCAATACTGACGCTTAACCACCATTTGGCAGAAGCAATTTCATTTGATGCTTAACCATCTATTTGACAGAAGCAAACCAATCATAACGGATGAAAGAGAGAAATGAGATGAACCTTAATCTTGATCCTTGTATGTTGCTTCAATGAGGAAAAATTACACACTATAATGTTGTGTGTTTAATGAGAGAGAAAGATGGGTAAAGAAACTAGAGTAATAAAAAAATGAGAAATAATTGGGAGTAATAGATGAAAGAATGTGTAGATTCTTGTTGTAATTGATAAAAGATGAAAGAAGGTAAATGAAAGAAACAAATATTGTTGTTAGCATGCCATTGAAAATGCCCTCATCCAAACTTGAAAATGCTGCCTCAATTCCTTTTTTTTTTCTTCAATAAGGAGGCAAGGAACTTGAGACTAAGTTGTACGTTCTGGAAGTTATGCTTCTCATCCATTGCACAACTTGTTTAAACCGAAGCCCAGAAGACGATAAATTTGCTTGACGATAGCTTCAGATGCAAGAAAGGCATGGTACTTCTTGGCTAGATTCTTGATGATTCTTTGTTGAACTTTTGATGAATCTTGGAAAGGAAGTATGATAAGCGGAAGCAATCAATCAAAGAGAAATAATTAGCTATGATACCATGTTAAAATGGTAGTAGGCATGAATAAGAGAGATTCTTGATGAACAAGAAAGAATGAGAAAATGTTATTGAATTGAATTCCAAAGTTACATTGAATCATCTATATAAAGGGAAGAAAACATTAACTACCCTAACCAAATTAACTCACCGACTAACAAAAACTCAACTATTTTAATAAAAAGTAGTAAGAAATGATAAAGAAGGCAAAACTTATGGTGTATATAAAATAATTATTAGGGCTTACTTGGAGCATAATGAGAAACAATTCATCAGACATAACATATCTCATTGAATAATGAATGCAGAAAAAGGGGAAAATGAAAAGAGATTTTGCATAATAAATAAAAACTTGCCCATATGTAATTATGTATAATAGTCAATTTCTTGAATTGGATGATTTCACTTTTTTTAAGGAAAGAATCAAACAAAAACGTATGTAATAGAATTAGGGAGTTACCAATGAAATCAAACGATGTATAAATATAGAATTTAAGGAATGGATATTTAGTTCTTTTATGAGTAAAAGTGAGGATACTGAGTTAAGAACAAAGATGAAATATTAAAATTACACCAGTTTAATTTATAGTATGTTCTTTAGGTATGTTTTACCTTATATAGAAAGTATTGAAAGCAATGGTCTCTAGAAAAAAATCAATTTCCAAATAAGGTGTTTTTATCAATAACCATAAGGTGGTCTGATGGTAAAGAGAGAAAACTTAATGAATGGAGTGCAGGAGATTGTGGGTACAAATCTCACCATCAAATGTAAAAATAGAGTTATAAGCTAGTTTGATGGTTAGGATGAAGGAGTTTAAAGGTAGAGTCTCACCCACAACAAAATACTAACATACTAACAACTACCGATAAAAATAAAAATAAATGTGGTTTGTCCGCTTCAGGTGTCCCAACTCAAATTGGATTTGGGTCAAAATTCTACAAAAATGTGAATTTGACGACCTCAATTGACCTTGAAATCTGCTTAGTGGATATATCTAAAGTTCATTCAAAATTATAGATTATAAACATCATTTATTCTACCAAAAAGGGTATGCTTTGCTAATTAGTACTTAAAAGGGTTATTAGGTCAATTCATCAGAAAGTTATAAAATTGTTCTTACTAAAAATGAGATTGTTGCAATTTCTTACAAGGAGAAAATGTGGAAAGTATTGACTAAAACAAATAGAAATAAGTCATCAAGAAAAAGCATAAAAAACTAAGAAACATAAGTTTTGAAATATAAAAAGCAGAAACAGATAAAATCTTGAAAACTTAGTTATGTCAATTTGGGGATATTTAGAACATAGTCCTAAAGAAAGAAAAGCATTCAACAGAGCATAATATCAAATAAGAGGGTCAATCAGTGTATCCATATCCATATCCAACCCAAATACCCGAGAGCTGAGATAACCACAATATTATGAGTTTGTTTGCTCCTTTGAGACAGTTTTCTCTTCCTTTACAAAAATACCAGGTAATGCCAATTTACAGGAGAGTTTTTATGCATAAACTTAAAGGGATCCATGTTTCCGAAAAAGCTTTTCCATCTCTCCATTTTTGTTTGAAAAGATAATCCTCTACTCTAAGTTTGTAGACTTATTAGAGAAAACTAGTTATTATACTTTATCATCATGGAACCACCACCTTGTCTCCTTGGGTGATCTGCCATTTCTGCAGTTCCTCACATAGCGATCATTATCCTCGGGGCGTTGCTGCCAAAGAAATCAAGTCATAGCTGTTAAGTCACAATGATAAACATCGGATGATGGATAACCAACCACATAAATTCACATATATAGAATCTTAAATAATAATCAGTATGGCTTCCATCATTTATCAGATTCTTTTATTAGCATGTTTATGACCTGCAATACAAATATCAGGAAATCAAAAGATTTTCAGTAACCCAATTCACACCTTTACAGTTGAACTGGAAAGCATTGAGAGGATACTGATGCAGATAGAACTAACTGTCATGGCTGGGGACCATGAGTCATACAATATGTCTGCATAAAACAAGGCATATTAGATGTCAGTTTACCAGCAAAAAGCAGCACCAATTCTATCGTAACGTTTTCTTTTAAAAGTATTGGCCACCTATTAACTATGATAAATTAAAATGTATAGGATTTAATGCTGGTGCTCCTACTTCGAGGGTGCATATGAGAATAAGAATAATATTATCTATCATGTCAAAGTAAATCTCTTCAAACATCAATTTCTTACATACTTCACATACTGACAATATCCAGCACTTGAAAACAAAAGTTAGGGGCGCCCAGTGCACGAAACTCTCATCTAGTGGGGTCTGGGAGGGTAGATGTACATAGTGTTACACTCACAAGCGAAGAGGCTGTTTTCAAAATTTGAACCCATAGCCTCCAAGTCACAAGGCAAGCATCCATACCGTTACCCTTGTGCCGAGGCTCACTCTCTCCAGGTAAGAAAAACTTAATGCTTCTTAAATTCCTCCCCATCTGCCTGATCAGCAATAAAGAGAGAGGAAAAGAAAAAGAGCATTTGTCTGACCACCAAAAAAGAGAGGAAAAGAAAAGGAGCATTTATCTGACCAACCATGTGTCCATGTCAAACATTCATTTAATTTATTTACGAAGTCTAAATTCTGCTGTATAAACTCTGGATCAATTCCTCCCGGAATAAGATAGGGAGGAAGTAAAAAGAAGAGAAAAAGTTTAGCTCCAAATTTAGCTTCCTGAGAAGTGGAGACATTTTTGAAGATGGATACGAAGCTTGATACGCACATCCAAAGACACAAAACCAGATACACAACTGCTATGAAGCACAAACATTGACACGGATGGGCAAAGACACGAGAGGGAATATATTTTCAGAAACATGGCCGCTCATTTTAGTGTATTTGGGGCTCACATAGGTTCAATGTGAAAGCAAGATCCTACCTGTCCTGTGTGCTGAGATGAAAACCCAGCACAATCCAAGCAGAAAGGAGTTTGTTCTGGGTCATGATTGCTCCAGTCTTCCAAACTCATAAAATCATACAATTCTATAAGCATGATCACACTTTTAACAACTATGTCCTAAAATGTAATGGCATTTAAAGTGCAGGTAACACCAGTTGTTGAAGTGGCCTTAAGAGGTCCTGATAACAAAAACTACATCTGTGCCACTCCTCGTGGAGTAGATCCCACATCCAACCAATTTTTGACAAGGGAACAAGAGAGTTCAAAATGCAATTAATAGTTTCTTCTGAGCAATTAAGTGGATAAACTAGGATTATTTTATAGGAGGATATATAATTACTCTTCTTAATGTAAGGGCTAAGTTTATTTTCTCAGCCACCAATGAAGGTTAAACAACTTGACAACCCATCATCATCCTCTTTCCCGTGAATTATAAGCAAATAATTGTAATTTTGAATGCCATGACTTGAAAGGAAAATCCGAAGCAATTTACAAGAAATAAATAACTCATCTAAATTCTAAAATGGATAGAATGGATAACATAAAAGTTAATTAATGGTAAACAAACATACATACCAAAACCCTGCAATAAAAAAAGTTGTGCAAGAACACAAATAAAAAATGAACATGACATTATCTTACACAACTAGACCACAAAACACAATAAATGGAAACATATGGAAGATTAACATCATGAAACCAACACACATACCTAAACAAATATGGCCGTTGCTGTAGATATGGGGATGCAGAGGAGCCGGATTCAAAAATATCACCTGTTAAACCAATAATCACACAATACAATAGCAACACTGAACACCAGAACTTGCAACAACAAAAATTAACCTTTTTTATGATTATTAAGGAGATAAAGTAAAACCTGAGGAGCTTCCATTGGATAATTCTCAGGAAAATCAACCTGAAGCTGATAGGTCTCATTGGTGTAAAGTGTCCCAGGAGCACCAGCCACTTCAATAACCCACCTTCCATAAATAATAAATAATAAATCAACATAAAAAAAATGAGGGGCATGCAGGAACAAAAAAAACCAAATCAATGAATTAAAAAAATAAACAAGTTAGACCCTTTAAGCATAAACACAAACAAAGAGAACCCAATAGTGGATAAACCCAACAAATGAAGGAAAAATGAAAAATTAGGGAATTATGAAAGAGAAAGATACCTTTGTAGATTGTCTGTGACTTTGTGCTTGAAACCAGTTGGTGGATTAACTTGCCACTCAAAAAGCTCTTTCTGGAGCCTATTGCTCGCAATTTTGCTCAGATTCTGAACACCGATTATCGAAATTCAACGAAACAAGTCATAAAATCGATATAATAAGGGAAATTGAGAGGAGTTAGGGCAAACCTTGCGAGAGGAAGCAGAAGAAGTGGTCATGATTTTTTGCACGTAGAGAGAGAGAGAGAGAGAGAGAGAGAGAGAGAGAGACGAATGGGATTTAAGATTTCTTTCACAATTAACAAATGGGAAGAGGAAAAGAGTAAGAAAGAAAATGATGAATATTAAATAGTGAATTAAAGGAGTTTGATGAATTGGACAATGTTAATGTTATAGGCTATAACTGTTTTCAAGTTTGCAATGTGTAAAATGATATATTCTTTTACTAAATCTCTATACTCACATTAAAACAATAACATATGTAGATCTTTATATTTTATTGATTAATGATTAATTTACAAGTGACATATATTAGTATTTTGTAAGTGAGATGATATAACATTACTCTTTCAATAATATCCCGAGTGTGTACTTGATTAATTTCTTTTCATTTTAAGATAATATTTATGAGCTTAATATTTATGCAATTATAATGTAAATATAATAGATAATGTATATTATGATGAGTAATAATGAATGATAGATAATATAGTGACAATATTAAAACACTCTTACATTATTATTGTCGGTGTATATAACGTCGTCTCAATATTTATATACTGTAAAATTTATACACACTTACTATATCATTTATTATTTATTTAAATTATTTTTTCTAAAGAGTTAATAATAATTAATAATGGATACATATATAAAACTTATATATTGTTTTCCATATATTTTTTTCTCTTTTTATTTATTTATTGAGATCTAAATGCTCTTTGTTGAGTTCCTAATATTTCCATGTTCTTAAATGGGATAAAATGACATGTAGCACATTTTTTTGTTACATGAATACAAAAATACAAAAACTAAGGAAGCAAATTACATATGGGATATAGAACAGAAGAAGGAGGAAGTCTCCAAATAGGAAAGAGTGTGATATATTACGAGAGAGTTCATGTACAACATTTTAAGGTACACGTGATGTGATATATTAATAAAAATTATGAATATTTTAAAAAATATCAAATAAATAAAGGTACGAGGAGATTGTGTTATTTAATAGGAGGTTGATATCTAAATTTATATATTCTAAAGAAATACCTGTAAAATAAAGAAAGGCTATGTATAAAAAAAACTACACAAAGACTTGTAAAATTTCTACAAATATAGTTTTTAGAAGGTTTCAAGTGGTTTTATCCAAATCATTTTTATGTGTCATAGTATTTTCAATCTACTAATAAGACGTTAGTATAATAGTGTAAAGTTTCGTTAGATCCTCAGGATGATAAATAAAAGGTTAAGAATTCAATTTCTAAGAGCAATACTTATTGGGAGGGACAACCACAAACCCGAAAAAGATTAGTTTCTTACTCATAAAATTGAGATATATATTTGGTAGTAACAAAAAAATATTATTCTCAATCTTAATTATAAGACAATTTTGTGTATTAATTAAGGAATATTTATTCATCACTAAATTTATTAATAATTATATTATATTTATCAAAACTATCCCTCATTAATGGAATAAAATCGTTTCTCTTTTCACTCAAATTACGAATGAATAAATGTATTTTAGGAAGAAATTCATTTAATTGTACATATAACTTTAAAAATAATCCTATAAATAGAATCAAAACAAAAACCTATAGCTTTGTAAAAAGGAAAAGCTTCTAGCTGTGTTTCCAAAAAAACTAGTTCCAAACCTGTAACTTTTTATTATGAGATAAAAAGGGAACCGAGAAAAATGAGAATTTGGTTGGTGTGTGTCAAGTGTTTTCATTTGTGATTTCTCTTTGCTTAAATCAGACTCTAAATCAGGTTCAAGTAGAAGGCAAATGTATTATTATCATTCTTTATTCATATGTATTTGAGTCCACTTTTCCCTCATAACATGTTCTTTCTTTTACTTTTTAATGAAATACATTTTGTTTATTCCCATATCTTTGTTTTAATGGTTACTTACTACAGAGTGAAACAGGAATGATCATGCAAACAATCATAGGATAACTATAACATCATTCATCATTGTTTTTAGTCAGAAGAAAGAACCAGCTACTAATAAGAGATAGATAACAGGGGTCATCCTTTATTCATATAAAACTAAAGATAGCAGCACTTATTAATTAAGTTCATAGCACTAGCAAGGTGAAAGTAAATACTAAACAGCGGCGAGATTAAGCACTGGCTAAATGTTTCTCTAATGTCTGCTGCAGCTCATCCTTCTTTGCTCCGACCACTTTGCCGACAATAGATCCTTCTTTGATGAACATAAAAGTGGGCATAGCCTCCACAGCCCAATCTTGAGCAACAGACTGCAATTAAACAAATTATTTATTGTTAGTCTCTGCGAATTATTTCTCTTATTTGTTCGGGTAGGGGATTTTTTACCTTTAACTCATCCACATCCACCTTTAGAAATATGACATTTAGATGCTTCTTAGCCAGCTCTGCCAGGAATGGTGCAATGAAGCGGCATGGTCCACACCAAGAAGCAGTGAAATCCACAACAATCTGGCACAAATCATAAGAATAAGTATATCTCTGAATTTTGATTAGTGAATGGAATATAAGTACAAATTCGATCTTCATGGCAAATTTATATCCTTTCTGTGCAATACTACTTAAACAATAATTTGAACTCCATTGCTAATTTACAATTTATAGTGCTGTAATTGCAAAGATTAGATATCTTTGCTGATAAAATCACCATCACATGCCAACAATGATGAAGCTCATTAAGAAGTTACACTGAAGAATAATGCACAGGTGTTGTTGGAATAGTGCATTTTGCAGTTTTCAGTTTGTTGTAATGATGAAGCTCGTTATGAAGTTCCACCAATTGCAGGAATGTGCATTTTGTCACATAATTCATTATCAAATAATCATTTTGGCACGGCGCACTAGCTACCACATACTGAGTCTCGGGAGAGCGGGGAGGCTGTTTTCACTTCATTAATGATGATACTCAAAAAATTTAGGTAAATCTAGAGGATATGTGCCAATAATAACATTTCTCAATTAATCTCATGAAAGGATGACCTAAGTAGGTCACACCTTAAATCCAGCCTACATGGGAGAATGTATTAAAGGAAGTGTTTAAAGAAGTGTGTTGCTAGCATTGCTTGCACAATTTAAGGCTCAATACGGCCAAGCCTACGGAACCCAAGAGGTATCGTAATGACCTTACCGGAAATAACTGAGATTTCCACCCTGTCTGCAACCGTGAGAATCTCCGGGATCCGTTACACCTGATGTGTTTGATTACATATATGACCTCTAACTCTAATCCTAGAGGTACAGCATCAGGGTGTTTTTGCAAATGGGTAAAAGGGCATCAGAGGCCAAATAGCAGTATTATGATAGCTTTTAAAGATCAATAACAACGAAAACAAAATTAAATTGTTACTCATTACGGTCTATGGAAATTTTCATAAAAGTAGCCTACAAAAAAAGATTTGTATGACATTGTGTATATATTATAAGATCAATTGGTGATTAATGAGGATTGAAAATGAGAAATAAGATCAACATTCCCTGCTATCTCATTCTCTTTTAGTTCTCTCCTCTATCAGATTCTGTAGCAGAAACATTATGATTCAATGTAATTAACCTGCTTCCCTTCTATATAAAATTATTCCAGAACTGTTGTATAAAAAAGGATACAAATCACACCATAAATTAAAAATGAACACTTTTTTTGCAAAATAAAATACCTAAGGTAAAATTTCAAAACCAGCACCAGTATAATAATAAATAATAATCAAACACAACCTCAAATCCATGGATAATATTTGAGGTTTCAACATTATAATCATTATATAATAAGAGGATCAGTTTACATCCAAATTGAATTATACTACTTACACTCAATCTCATCCATTCATTTTTTCAAATCCGACAGACCAAACATGACAGATAACCCAACATACCCAGATGCAAATACATGATGTCAGATGGTAACAAAACCAAACCAAAGGATGCTCATTATTTAGAATCATGTAACATTCACAAAAAACACAAATTTCAGCAATAAAATGAGATCAATTCTGATAAAAAAAACAGAGAATATGAAAGGTAGGTTACGATTTGTTTAGATTCATTGCCCCTTTGGAGTTGTTGATTCCATGCTTCAACAGTGTGACAACCTATGACTTGTCCCTCTTCAGATGAACCTGCCATGTTTTTTTTGCAAATCAAATTTCTACACAAAATTTTCAGTTTCAAAGGAATGAAGATTAATCCATTGTTTACTCGTGTCACTCCTTTAAATATGCGATACGTTTTCACGTGTACGCATCATAGTGAAAAAGGGTTTGCGTTTTCATCTATTTTACCAATTTGCCATCACATGGTGATTCCCTTGAAAATTTATTTATTTTAGCAGTTTCAGATTTCTATGTCTTGCTTTTATTTATTTTAATAATGAACTAAGTTATTAATTATTCATAATCAAATTGGAATTATTAATTTTTTGGTTTGTCACACATATCTTCGCATCGAATGCAATCTTGTTCGAGACAGAAACATCCACATACATGTGAGGCTAACTCTCTACGAATATTTTTTCATTCACGATACTCAAACTTGAGACTTTGTTTCCACTTTTTTTTTTGGTTTCCCACGATAATATCCACAGGTACGTGGGGCTAACTCTCCCAACAGACATTTTTTCCATCCACAAGACTCGAACCCGAGTTCTTGCTTAAAGGGAATCAAACATGTATCACTTGAACCAACACTTGTTGGTAAGAATTGTTAATTGATTATAATCCTTCTTGATTTGGAAATAAATGTAGTGTTAATTGAATATAATTAAAATCCTATTGAATTTGAAATAAAATATAAATTTAATTGAAAATAGTTATAATACTTCTATATTTGGAATTAAGTATAAAGATAAAAAAATATGATCATTCGTCTTTAAATAAATGATTAAAACTTTAAATATTTTTAGTTCACAATAAATTTATATACTCCATTAATTAATTAGATATTTTATTTCTCTTTAATTTAGTGTATTTTTCCTTAATTACTTTCATAATACTATTTTCCATATAATTTACTTATTATTTAAATTTAAATTTGAGGGCAAATCCTTTTCTTTATTTAACCAATAATCATATTCCTCTATAGATAAAGAATTAATTTTTTGAGGGTTGTGTGGTTGCTCCTTCCATGATAATAAGGTAAAATAAATTCTTATTCCATCATAATCTTAATAACTATCAACTACAATTATTCGCCCTTTATCATTATTTTTGAAAGAGAATAAAATATCTCATTACACCATGAAATAATTTATTTCCTTATAAACCATATCAATGATATTTACCAAAAAAAATGAATCATACACTAATTTAATAGTTATAAACTAGTTTACCAATATTGAGAATTCTTACTCACATTATTAAGGTATTCATTCTAGAGTATTACTCTGGAACTTTACATTGAAATCAAAAATGCATTTCAAAAGACTTATTTTTCTTTTAATAAGGTATTGATCTAGTAGTATAAAATATTATTGGATTCTTTAGATTAAGAGTTCAATTCCTATGAACAACGAAACAATCACGAGCTCCAAAAGGTTCCTTACCCAAAAAAGTGAATAAATACCTTGTTAGTAGAAAAAAGACTCTATCTTTCTAGAAAGACAAGTTGTGATTTATGATATATTTAAGATAACAATGTCTTAATGTCCTATGGTTATATTTAAAGGATATCACATATTTTTATTTTAGTTTTTTATATACTCTCCTTTCTAGTATCGAAAATGGTATTCACCTAAACTCATTATTAAAAGTTATACTCCTAAAAACATGTTTTAATCAAAGACCTCTAAATCAATCTTAAATTATAAATTTTTATTGATTTAGCTGAGAATGAAATTGAAACTATTGTGAAACTTGAGTTGGATGTCAAACCGGAAGATATTTCATCTTAAGTTTAAGGTTTAAACGGTTAAGCTGTTTTATCTGGCCAAGTAATTTCATATATAATCAATAATTTTATCTATAAATATATAATTATATATAAATGTCAATTTTTATATTATTTCATTTTTTTAATATATAAGTGAACCTTCCGGTTTACTTTGTGGGTTAATCAGGTTTAACCGAATTTAATAGGTCAAATAAAAAATTTCTCAGTTCAAAGTGATCAATCCCTCCCTCAACTAAAATGGTAAACTAGATGTGTTTTCAAGTTTGACCAGCAATCAAACCGAACGAACTTATTGAAACCATACAAAGTGTGATTCTAAAGAGGCGTTATTGACGTGAGTTTAAAATTTGTACACTGTGAGATTGAAACTATCAGTATTTATACATCATTGATTTATAATACATACTTTTGTTTAAAAAATCTATTATAGTTATCGTATGAAGAATGAATTCATTGAGAGTAACAAAAAAAAATACGAGAGAGATAAGTCAATAAAGTGGCTCTACTTTGTATGTTAAGCAGAGTAAGACGAAATACACAGTGACACTGTGTTGTTCTTTGTCGCGATTTCTGATTCTTCATCAATTCTGTAAAATCTAAATTCTTTACAAGATCATGAGGAAGCGGGATTTGGCAATTCTTATGCTTTCTGCATTCGCGATTTTCTTCTCCTTTCAGGTACCATTTTCATTCCATCTTTTTTTTCCTAATTCACTGTAAAACCCTAACCCTCCGATTTCTGATTGATCCAATTGGTTCAGCACGATGGTGGTGTTTCCTTCAAAGGTGCGTGGATACACTTAACCGATGAATACCCAATCAAATATGAAGCTGAACGCCTCCCTCCACCTCTTGTTGCTGATCTCAATGGAGATGGCAAGAAAGAAGTTCTTGTTGCCACTCACGACGCTAAAATTCAGGTACATTCAATTCATATCATTTTCTTCATTTTTACTTATCAAATTCATTGCTCCACGTGTAAAGTTTCATGTTTGTTTTGGTATCCTTGGTAGTTAAATTTTAAAGTGTACATACTCACATTAACGTTTTCTAATTCCCCCCTTGGTGATTTTACTCCAGCAAGCAAAAATAATAATTAGGAATGAATGCATTAGCACCCATAATCTTGCCTTAGATGGTTAGGGTATGTGCAAAAAAGACCTATAGAAGCCCTGATAAGCAGAGTTGATCAAATGTAGGTTAGCCCGATTGTTAGAGGCAAGAGCAGACCAAGAAAAGAAATAGACAGAACTGTTGTGAATGGTTTAGATTTGAGTAGCTTCTAAGTATACATCATTTATGACAGGACATTATCGCGTTTTATCTTTGTAGTGAGCCCACCTAGAGGGAAAATGGTCAGTTGCTGTTGTTGTTGCTGATTTGCTCCATAACTTTGTTACAAGTATTGCTGATTAGTAGTAACCAGAAATTGGGTTTTTAATTATTATGGTGGGTGTCTCAGGTTTTGGAGCCCCATAGCAGGCGTGGGGATGAAGGATTCAGCGAGGCACGTGTATTGGCCGAGGTGTCTCTGTTGCCCGACAAAATACGTGTCACATCTGGGAGACGTCCTGTTGCCATGGCCACTGGCTATATTGATCGCTATAGCATTGGGACACCACATAAACAGGTTTTGGTTGTAGTGACATCGGGTTGGTCTGTAATGTGTTTTGATTCCAACCTCCAAAAATTGTGGGAAAATAATTTACAGGTATGATGTTTTAGCTGTACAGTTTCTCAGGTTAGAATTTTCACTTAATCTTCTAGATTCCCATGTTATATTGTGTTTAGTTTATTAATTCTGTGTTTGATAACAGGAGGATTTTCCACATAATGCTCACCACAGGGAAGTTTCAATCTCCATAAGCAATTATACTCTAAAGCATGGAGATACAGGATTGATCATTGTTGGTGGGAGGATGGAAATGCAGCCACATGTATGTGTCATTTGTTTCCTTTTTCTAGTTTGTTATTCTTTTTTCTCTTGGTATGTATGTTCCGTTTTACTTGCTAATGCCAAAGCTCACAGTTTAAAGTGGATGTTGTTTATCATCCTTTTGAAAGTGAAAATTATTTAACAGTTCACAAGTAACATAAGGCATGGTTGTCTTCTTATTTTCTTTTACATTTTGCAAGGGCAGACATGAAAAATACTCGGCAATTTTATTTGATCAAGTTTGGTTTTAATGTGTGTTTCCTGGTACTTCTTTAGTTTTAGAAGTTTCTAGTTCTTATTCAATTTTTATAATGGCAATAATGTTGTGTTCGTGCATCTTGGTTATGTTCATAAGTCATAACTATTAACATTATCTTTTAGTCTGAAGTTGTTTTATTTGATAATATTTTGCCACAAGGTCTTATTTATGTTTTAATTTTGAATAAACTGTTTTGGAATAGCTTGTGTTGATTGTTTCACAAGTAAATCTCTCTCTGCCACTTCCAGACTTTTATGGATCCTTTTGAAGAAATGGGAAAGGGAGCCAGATTTTCTGAACAGCATCGAAGAAGTGCTGCTGAAAAGGAGGTATAGACATGTTGCTGGTGGATGCTAAATCTTGTGACATTTTTGCTTACTATCTTTAGCATACTAAAGGGTGCTGAAAACACTGGTTTTATTCCTGACTACTGCTTAAAATGCTAGATTTTGGGTAATTTTTGTAGTTGAATACATTGCTGTATTAAGCTTACTTCACTAAAGGCTTGGTTTAATCAAGTCAATAAACTTGATGCTCCTCGTAGTAAGTAGCCTATAAATCTAGACCTTCATGACCAGAGAGCTAAATAAACAGATGAAAGTTGACTCCTTACTTTAGACTACAGGACTGGAAAAAAACAAGATACGATGTAGGATAGAGAAAACTTTTGTTTTAATGGATTATAGTTAGAGGTGTTGAGTCTGAATGTCTGCTTTAGGTATGGTGTTTTAGCTGTACAGTTTCTAAGGTTAGACTTTTCACTTAATCTTCTAGATTCCCATGTTATATTGTGTTTAGTTTATTAATTCTGTGTTTGATAACAGGAGGATTTTCCACATAATGCTCACCACAGGGAAGTTTCAATCTCCATAAGCAATTATACTCTAAAGCATGGAGATACAGGATTGATCATTGTTGGTGGGAGGATGGAAATGCAGCCACATGTATGTGTCATTTGTTTCCTTTTTCTAGTTTGTTATTCTTTTTTCTCTTGGTATGTATGTTCCGTTTTACTTGCTAATGCCAAAGCTCACAGTTTAAAGTGGATGTTGTTTATCATCCTTTTGAAAGTGAAAATTATTTAACAGTTCACAAGTAACATAAGGCATGGTTGTCTTCTTATTTTCTTTTACATTTTGCAAGGGCAGACATGAAAAATACTCGGCAATTTTATTTGATCAAGTTTGGTTTTAATGTGTGTTTCCTGGTACTTCTTTAGTTTTAGAAGTTTCTAGTTCTTATTCAATTTTTATAATGGCAATAATGTTGTGTTCGTGCATCTTGGTTATGTTCATAAGTCATAACTATTAACATTATCTTTTAGTCTGAAGTTGTTTTATTTGATAATATTTTGCCACAAGGTCTTATTTATGTTTTAATTTTGAATAAACTGTTTTGGAATAGCTTGTGTTGATTGTTTCACAAGTAAATCTCTCTCTGCCACTTCCAGACTTTTATGGATCCTTTTGAAGAAATGGGAAAGGGAGCCAGATTTTCTGAACAGCATCGAAGAAGTGCTGCTGAAAAGGAGGTATAGACATGTTGCTGGTGGATGCTAAATCTTGTGACATTTTTGCTTACTATCTTTAGCATACTAAAGGGTGCTGAAAACACTGGTTTTATTCCTGACTACTGCTTAAAATGCTAGATTTTGGGTAATTTTTGTAGTTGAATACATTGCTGTATTAAGCTTACTTCACTAAAGGCTTGGTTTAATCAAGTCAATAAACTTGATGCTCCTCGTAGTAAGTAGCCTATAAATCTAGACCTTCATGACCAGAGAGCTAAATAAACAGATGAAAGTTGACTCCTTACTTTAGACTACAGGACTGGAAAAAAACAAGATACGATGTAGGATAGAGAAAACTTTTGTTTTAATGGATTATAGTTAGAGGTGTTGAGTCTGAATGTCTGCTTTTTCCCTCTTATGGTGTATAAATCATGTTACTACCTGTTTTTGTTTTTTCTATTTCTTTTTTTTTCCTTTTTCATTCCGCAGAGCATCTCTTCCCCTTTAATTTATTTTTTAATAAAAAAATTAACACATAGATGCCAGTTCTCTTCCTATCTATGTGTGAAATTTTTGACTATTTGTTCTGTTCCATGTCTTGGCCAGGCTTCTGAAAACACTGGCACTGTGGATTTGCGCCATTTTGCATTTTATGCATTTGCTGGCCGATCTGGTGTTGAAAGATGGCATAGAAAAAATGAGGTGATGTCCTTTTTCTTCTTTGGTATTCAATGTGCACTATTATTTGGGTGTTGTCATCATGCTAAGTTCAATCTGATTTGCTTTTTGATTTAATAGTGCATTTTTCCTTTTTTTTGTTCGTCTGTAGAATACATATTTTGATCCTTCCCCTGTATGCCTCATTTTTCAAAGGTTATTCTGATGGCATCATTTCAGGTTCTACAAGCATGTATATATCCATAAAAAAACATAAAAACTGTAGTAAATATTATAATTTAGGTAAAAAAAAACAGAACATCATGAGCTCGAGTTTGATGTCTGTAAATTAGGCCCATGGAATAGGAACTAGAATTTAACCTGCTGATGCCAAATAAAATCCTTTAAAGGCAATGGAACAACCTACCAACAAACATTAACCTCAGTCTTATTTGTTTCCAACACCACATTAGATATTTCAACACCAACATGTTAGTCAAGTCTGATTGAATGTGTATTGATTCTAGTCTGACATTCATTTTAATCTTGTGTGAATTATCCATTTTTCTAATTACTAGTATTATCCTTTCATTGCTTAGAACATTGAAGCACATTCTTCAGATGCATCACAGTTAATTCCGCAACACAACTACAAGCTTGATGTTAATGCTCTGAATAGTCGTCAACCTGGAGAGGTATTATATTGTAGCTGTTCTATTAAAACTTAAGGGTATGTTTGTATTGATGTGATGGAGTGGTATTATAACTTCCCCCAAAAAAAAACAATTTGGGAATCCGTGGAATTATTGTTTTATTTTAAAATACACTGATATACTTCTTGTGTCTTTTAGTTCGGTTTTCATGCTTTGTAATATGTTAGAAACAATGTAATCTCGACTTTATAACTTTTGCTCTTCTCATCAATCCTCTTAAGAAATTCCTAACAAAAGAAAATATTTGTTTACTTATGTGGAGTTTTACCAAAACTCCAGTACTCTCACGCAAATCTACTTGAGAAACTTCATCAACCCCTTCCCTTGTGTGTGCACATAGTGGAGTGTTTTGTTTAAATTTAATGATATTATGGAATGCTTATTATGATTATAAGTATCTCCCTAAAAGATATAGCTTCCTGTGACATGTGAGATTGTAGTTTGAATGCAGGGAATTCAGAGAATCAATCCTAGCAGTTATGCCACATCAATGGGTATGCTATATTTATATTTGTCAACCTTGATTAACCTTATGTGTACTAAAGCTTAATCTCAAATGCCCTAACTTCTTTTGACATTATATAAATGCTTTTATCAGGATAGGAGAGAAGATACTTTGTTGAAGCTGGCGCACTTCAGGCGGCACAAGAGGAAACCATTGAAAAAAAACCCTGGAAAGGTTATGAATTACCCTTTTCACAAGCCTGCAGAAAACCATCCTCCAGGGAAGGACACAGCCAAAAAAATTTCAAAAATAATTGGGAAAGCAGCAAATTATGCTGGTTCAGCAAAATCTAAGAAGGTTAAATGCAAATCATGTCATACAACTTCTAAAATTGCTGATTATACTTGATAATTATTTCTTAGTCACTGGAGTTCATTCGAGTCGGGACATAATGATAATTAGTTTTAAGATTGCTATAATCGGGCAATCGAGAAATTCTTTTCCCAGCATGATTGCAGCTAGAAGCTTTTGTTATCTTTATCTAGTTATAAAATCTGCCAGTTTACTTGCTAACTACTGCATCTCCAATTTTCATCTTATGATTTACATCTGAGATGGTATTCATTTGCATCATCTCTTGGTTTGAACCCACTCTGAGTTTGTTATGAATAGCCATAGCTCAGGATTATGAATTCATTCTTTTTTAACCGGGCACTGATCAAATATCCAGCTTCATTTCTTATATTTATTCTGATACAGTTAAATGGTAGAGTTACAATTTGTCCCTCCTGTAAAATTTTAGAATGCTTAGTTCAATAGAGACAAGATATGTTATAAACATATTGGCATATTAGTGAATAATAAAACAAATGTGTTATGCTACTTAGGTAGATAGAAACTGCAGAAATATTTCTTGGAACCAGTTGCCATCTTAAGACCTGTCAAATAAGGCTGTAATGCTTTAAATTGATAATGACGTACTCTCTACCCTTTTCACATTTCATTGGAAAATGTATGGGTTACACTGATAGAAGGCAAGTGTGCTCTAGAACCACCTTGGGGGTGGGGTGGATTTCTTTATTTGTCATAATGGTTTTCTTTTGGGATGCAGCACCTATATGTTCCAACAATAACCAACTACACTCAGGTTTGGTGGGTTCCTAATGTCGTGGTGGCTCATCAGAAGGAGGGGATAGAAGCTCTTCATTTGGCATCTGGTCGACCCATATGCAAGGTCAAGTATAAACTCGCTAGTCAACTTGAAGTTAATTATTGTTTTACCATGCATATCTTCATCAAGCCACAAACTGACAATATAAGTTTGTGAAAATAATTTATTGGGGCTATTAAAGGCTGCAATTGTAAAACTGCATCTTCGGATGTGTTTCCTGCTTATATAGCACATTGTTTTCTTAGTCCTGAATTCAAAAAAAACATTTGCACCTCTTTTTGTAGCATTAAAACAGGCCTGGTTTCAAGCAAAATTTTATTTAGCTTGATTATATTATTCCCTTTTATCATTTTTATATTCAGTGCAATGACAAATTTGTTCATTTCAGCTTCACCTTCAGGAAGGTGGTCTGCATGCAGATATTAATGGTGACGGGGTTCTAGATCATGTGCAGGTTCATGTTGTGACACTAAATTTCTGGTTAACAATGCTTGATCATCATATTAATTTAGCATATAATAAATGAGGGATATTTTTCTGCCTGATGTCTGGAATATTTGTCCTATTAGGCTGTTGGAGGTAATGGTGCTGAGCAGACTGTAGTAAGTGGGTCCATTGAAGTGCTACGACCTTGTTGGGCTGTTGCAACATCTGGTGTACCAATACGAGAACAACTCTTCAATGTCTCTATTTGTCATTATAACCATTTTAATTTATTCCAGCACGGAGAACGTTACGGAAGCTTCGGCCGAGGTTCAGAGACTGCTTCTTTAGAGGTAGCAACACCTATACTCATTTCTAGAAGTGATGGCCATAAGCATCGGAAGGGAAGCCATGGTGATGTTATCTTCTTGACAAATCGTGGAGAGGTATACTATTGTTTGACTTCCTTCCTGTGGTTCTTTAACATTTATTCAAGAGTTGAGTGAGCACCAACCAGAACAGGTTCTTCAATTTTTTTAATCAAAGTGTTTCAAGCCAATTGCTTAATATCGGTGATTATAGCGAGTTATTCCCAGAAGTATTACTTCTCTAGAAGAAACATCTACTGGATCTTGTGAAATGTGAAATATGGAGATTTTGGATTAAGTTTGATGTGAGACTTATCCATGACCTTTCGAAATATCAGATATGTTTTTTCCAGGTATGGTCTTATTGATGTTGACTTAGTGAGTTTTAAAATTTTCCTTGCAGATTACGTCATACTCCCCTGGCTTGCATGGTCATGATGCTATTTGGCAGTGGCAACAATCAACTAGCGTTACATGGTCAAATCTGCCTTCCCCGGCAGGGATGATGGAAAGTGGTCAGGTAGTTCCCACACTGAAGCCTCTCTCGTTGCGGTTGCATGATAGTCAGGAAGTGATCCTCGCAGCTGGAGAACAAGAAGCTGTGGTAATATCACCAGGAGGTAGTTTATTGGCTACAATCGAACTACCTGCTCCACCAACACACGTCTTAATCTGTGAGGACTTCTCAAATGATGGCCTCACTGACCTTATTCTTGTCACCTCTAACGGAGTTTATGGCTTCATCCAGACTAGGCAACCTGGTGCTATGTTTTTCAGCATCCTTGTTGGTTGTCTGATTGTCGTGATGGCAGTTATATTTGTTACCCAGCACATGAATGCCGTGAAGGGGAAGCCTCGTTCTTCGTCTGGTCCACGGTGAAAAGAATGAGCTGAAACTATTACCAACTGAACTTTGCAGGAGCTATTGATGAAACCAAAGAGGATGAGGTCTTTGCAACTTAGCAGTGTAGCATCAAGAGTATGCAAAATGCATAAAACCTAACCGAGATTTTGCTTTTTGAGGTGCTGAACAGTGTACGGTGGTTGATTGTAAAATTTGGACAGAATAGACAGAAATCACAGAATGGCCATTCGTGTAGGAAATTTGATGATATAATGTTATTGTTAAAGTAAGCTATAGTCAGTAGTTTATTTGACCATTGTTATAAGGAAACTATACTATACACACTTGTTCACCTGTTCAGAATTAGTTAAATTCACAAGAGAAACTCACCTTACATTTTTTCTTCAAATATGCAAAGTTCCTCTCCTTTTATCAATAAACATGGTTGGCCAAATGATTTACACAATTCATCAATTATGCAGATAAAATTACCAGTTTCTTTGAAATATGTTTTATCAATTTGGTTCGTCTTTTTTAATTTCAATTTAGTTCTACCATAGCCATTTATATGAACCTAAAAGTCGCTGGTCCACAAAATGTTGAGGGTTATTGTAGTTTAATCAAGAGTCCAGAGAGGTCTTAAGTTTGAGTGTCATGGAATGCAGCTATGTTATGTTCATTACGATCTTTAATCTAGATATTAAAAAAGTGGTTGGTCAAAAATAGTAAACGAACTTGCTTTGCTTTCTCAAAAGGATTAAAGAGAAATATGTTTAAATTGTTCAGATCTTCAATCTTTATATTTTTTATCACTTAAAATATATTTTGGGACAGACGTGCGCAGCTTTATTTGATGCCATGTTCCAATCACTTTGGAGAAAATTGATAATTGATAATTTATTGAAAAGAAGGTTCATGAACACATTCCTTTAAAAGGGTTTCATTGGAACTACATGCTTTTGCTTCAAAAGAGAGTAGCAATCAGCTATATAGCATTCTAGACAGCGATTTGGACCTGACAGTTCCCCCATTCACCCTTCTTGATCAACAACACTGCCCCACATATGTTATTAACATTTTACATTCTTTCAATTTCAATCTCAATTTTCAATTTTCCATTGGACACCAAATTTGCATATGACTCAACATCCTAGCTGATTTTGACACCATGTTAGAATAAAAATTGTGTTCTAATCTTGCTAATAAATAATGAACAGCTTTTTGTTTTCGAGTGGGGATCTACTATTCCAAGAGTAAGTTTTTTAAACTTATTCCTCATCTTGGTCATCAATTCTAAGAAAATCTAACAGTTTAGATCTACTTACTAATTCAAACCATTGGATTTTCTGGATCCTCTCTTTGTTTTACGTATGTTATGGTGTTTATTTGAAATACATGTAAAAATAAAAGATAGATATAATTTCATGTATTGTAAAAGAAAATTGTCAGATTCTAAAGTTAAAATAATGAATTCTTAGAATAAATATGTTTAACTCCACCTGAGTGCTGTGTAAGAGCCTCAACCACTCACTCATACAATGAAATTAAATCAATGCTAATCTCGTCACCATAGTGTGCCACCTGCATAAAATTCGTGAGAATTCATGATCAAGATGATTAACATGGTTTAGATTTGAGGGGTTGTATTGAGATAGTGTTGCCTATAAAAAATACTTCAAGTATATACAATTAGGCACAATTATTTCAATACTGAAAAAAGCTTTAATGAGTAAATGTGTTGGTCACAGTTACGTTGCATTGTTTAGCATAACATAAACATAAACATAAACCTAAAGGCCAACAACACAGTACATGTGCAATATGTGATATCTGATTAAATTCATAAAAACCAATTACTATGATGATGGAATTGGTTTGGAACGTGCATGGTTTATGACCTCAAATACCACAAGACCTTACTCTTCATATATCCCTTTATAACAAACAAGACAGGGTTGAGATTTCCTCACTCACTAACAAACACAAAGATTTCACTCTCTCTTTGTAAGGAGAAAAGCCTTCATGAGTGAGTCATCGATCATCTCTAACATGCAGA